>NC_084646.1:21646288-22376288 GCF_019802595.1 Syngnathoides biaculeatus
GTGTGTGTCCTGGCTCAACCGCTTGAAAATTGTACATTGTTGTTTTTATTTTGTTTGCTCACTGGTCGGTACAGTAATAACACGGAGCATCAACTCGCTTTTCTAGCGCTCAGAACACAACACTTAAAAGTTACTATTTACAGCGTGGTTCAAATCCTCGCCCAACCTATGTGGAGTTTGCATTTTCTCCTCATGCCACTCCACTTTCCACCCAGACTACAGCACTCCTGTGACCCTTGTGAGAATCATAAATTAACTGGATGGATGGACATTATTGTAATAGTGTGATTTTTTTCCTGTGTAGTGGCACTATGGCCCTAAATGTTTTTTTGTCAACGACATAAAGTCAATGGATTGTATGTAAAAGTTTAAATATTGCAAATAAATATCTCTCTATGAGCACCTAAACTCATAGGGTTATACACAAGGAAATGATGAATAGTGTACTTGTTGTCTGCCAGCAGATCCCATTATTTGTTTTGCTCGCATTTGTCCACATGCAAGTGTATTACACTACCGTTCTGGAATTATAGTTGGATCTTATAAATATTTATATTGAATACCAACACCCAAACAAAAACAGCAATCACTTGAATATTTTACATCAATCCTTGCATACATTTGCAAAGCTTGTTGCTTGAACGCATATTGTAATTAAGCATGCTTGGTAAATAACCTGAGCTCCTGACTGGGAGAATCTTGTGGCTCCTCAGCGTGCGAGTGTTTATGTGTTGCTTTATGTGTCTGTACAAAGCAGGACACCCGCTGACAGTAAAGATGCTGTAAAAGTGATACATATAATTGTACTGCAGTGGGTGTTACTGAACGCGTCTCTTCGTGAATGCACGGAAGGTACACAAGTATCGGTGCAGCCAAACAACAGGTTAAGTGAAGCCTTGGAAAATACTAACTGGAATAGTTACTGTATATATGGACTCTGGCCATCTGCGACTTCGTGGGAGCAGGGGTCTGCGTGCCTTTTTAGCTCAACCATTCAACTCTCACACTGTTCCCATGTTGGATGTGTCATTTTAGTCCCCTTAAACTAGGTCATGTGGGTTTTGGTTGTGTATGGAGAGCTTGTTGGGATTAAAAAAAAAAAAAAAAGTGGATAAAGCAGTGGTGGTTTATGGCTCAGGAGGGTGAGGAATGGAAAGGTCAGGACAGAACAGCGCAGCCCCGTTGCTGGGGGACATACTTTTGGACAGCATGCCAGGCTCATACAGCTAGACTGTCAGCCTCTGGTCTGCACGGGTTGGGACCAAGGTGGATGCTGGTGAACCTCAAGGTCATGGCCTGCACCTCTTCTGCTGACAGGAAATCAGAGGGGGAGACCAGAAGGGCGAGTAGGTCAGAAAAGAACTGGATGTTTTGCTACCATGCAGGCCTGTGTCCATACAAATCCATACATAAGTGTGAATTTATTTTTTTTTGACGAGTTTCACCTGACTAAAATAACTAATACTGCCACATCTCAGGCAAAGCCCTCCTGTGTGAAATGTGCATGTTCTCCTTGTGCTTCCATTTCCTCCCACATTCCAAAAAAATCCATGTGAAGCTAATTGAAGACTATAAATTGCCCTTCGGTATGAATGAGGTTGAATGGTTTGTCAATATGTGGAATAGGAAACTAGTAATTGGTGTCAATAGTCACTAGGTTTACACTCGTCTGATTGTGGTGCAGGCAGGGTAGGTTCAGTTTCCCCTCAGTGACAGTATGTGGCCTGTTACTGACTGGCGACCAGTTCGGAGTGTACGGTAATCTATCTGCCTTTTGCCCAAATGCGGCTTCAGCACTTCCGAGACCGTTGAGAGGATAAGTGGCTCGGAAAATGGATGGATGGGTACTTGGTGTCAAAGAAATATGTTGTAGCGATGCATCTTGACTGTTCTCAGGTCTTTGCATGTCAGGAAGGTCCAAAATGGAGCCTGCCTTTTAACGGAAGTTACAGAGCGTCTTTACTGCATGTGTATGTTTTAGCTCTGCTAAACAGCTCATAAAAAGATCAAGCAAACGTCTGTCTCCTTACTGCTTGCCAATTGCTGTTTTTACGGCCAGCAAAGCAGTCACGTACACACCTTAGCTCCCCCATACACTTTGCTTTTTTTCAAAATATGTAAAATCATCTGGAAGTCATTCATTTCTTGGACAACATAATGCAACGTGACTTCAATGTTTTTTGTACGTAGGGAACCTTCTTTCATTCTGGTTTAATTACAATTTAAACAATTAAAATACAAAATTATACAAATTTGGGCAGGAGGTGTCAACTACTAATGATTTTTCGACATCCCAATAGCTTGCAGTGTGAAAGAAATGGATGGATGAGTGGGTTGCAATAGTGTATCACTGCATTGCATCACAGTGAGTGCTGTTTAGCTGCTCAACAAATGGGGCAAATCCATTCCTTGTACCGTAGTTCATTTTTTTCCCCCCTTCAGTATTAGAATCAGAATCATCTTTATTCTCGTCTCTGGTAGTTGTAAGTGCTCTTGTATGACATTGATGACAAACAATCGAGACATAAAGACATTGCGGGAACAGTCACGGATTATTAAAGGCTGCTTGTAATCTGGAAATGATTAAACTTTTTTTGACAATTGTACAAAGGATGGAGAGTTCTATCACATCAAAGAGGCGTTAGGTGCCCAATAGAGTAATAAAGCAATCATTATTGTGGCTTTAGTTTGCATTAGTGGTGTTGAACTGCACATACAGTAATTATACAGAGATATTTTGTACATTTTGGATACCTTAGCAAAAACATTAATAATTTCCCTTTACCAATTCAATTCAGCTCAAGGAGAGCAAAATACAACGTTGGAGCAATTGTCTTGTTTGAATCTTTTATTGCTGAATAACAAAAAAAATCCCATTCCTCCATTGAAAAAAATGCCTTCAAAGTAATGTGTAATTTAATAACATCAAAAAATCTATATTTTGGTATTGTAAATTGATGTTCAGTACATATGTAAGGGGAAGTTACTTTGTTAGCAGTTTTAAATGGGATTGTTGCTGTATAGTTTTTGGCACACCAAATTAGTCATGACATTTTTTTCTGCAGAGAGCCACTAAAGTACTTAACACATAACACCACTTTTCTCCCAAACAATACTTTTTTTTTGTTTGTTTTTTACTCCACTGTCCTTAACAAGTCCTAGGGTGCTTAGTGAAATATTAACATTAGCATAAATGAAGTATGTAGATGAGCTTTTTACTGGCACATCCATGCTCTCAGTGTTCAGGCTGAGGGTCCTAACCAATCAATGTGCTGCACACAAATAATCTCAGAGTGATGGAAAAAGCACATCTTTGATCATCGTATCCTGTATCCGCTAATAACATTTTAAAGGGCAGTGTTTGGACAACTAGATGCAACTTTGAAAACTGTTCCAATACACCTGTCTCACAGGTAAAAAGCCAAGGCATGCAAGCATTTCTGCAATGTTTTTACTCTATTTAGAACAAAGTGCTCTTGCAAGATGTTGGTTCATCATGTTCTCTATGTGGCAATACACTTACATTCTAAACATTCTTTAGAAAGTCTGCACTCAATAACCTTTAAATGAGGTGTGAAACTTATTTTTTTAAATGGAAGGGTTATGTAAACTAGATCTTAAAACACTATAAACATAAATAATTTAATAAAAAGATTTTTAAAAGCTATCTCAATTCCTTGTGAGTATGCAAAGGAAATAGCAAAAATAAATAAATTTGTGGGTATCATTCCATGGCTGTGTTCTGCGTCAGCAATCACTGCATGCGTGGAACATATGACAAAATAAGTAACTACAGTACATAAATAAAAATCCTTGTATTGTTAAATAACTGATATTCTTTCCTCTTACAGTACCACAAGGTGTTGCTGTACAGCGAGTTGTTAAAATAGAGCAATTACAATATGAGCGGAGGGTCTGTCTTATGTTATTGGGGTGAAGGCAACATTAAGGGGGTTTGGATGGCAGTGCCAATGTACTATCAATGGAAGCGTTGGTCGTCCCAAATCTCCTGGCTTTTGTTGATCTGTCTCAGGGCAATTGCCAACAATCTAGTCTCCATTGTGTGTCCAGAGCTCTTAAAAGCCGAGAACCACACTGGGAGTTTGGGAGAAAGTCACAGGAAGCAGACTGAAGTCAAAAGGCCAACGCCTCCAAAGCCACGGTGACCTCAGACGTGTCCCATCCTGGCAGCAAAAAGACTGCGTGAGCGTGGTGCGGCCGAGGAGATGTGGCCAAAACTGGACGAAGGCCACTTTATGATGAACTGGGAGGTCACTGGCAGGAGATACTGTACCTGGACAGGCGGAGGGATGGCAGGACAAGGTGAAAAGATGGACATAATGAGAGGATTAGAGATACGGGGAGTCACGCTTTAGAGGTCAGAATGCTCATGGTTTTCATGATTTTATGTTCTTTTCATAGGGGCCTGCTATTATGACAATACGCTTAATCTTTTAACTCTACACTGGTGTGCATTAGAAATTCTAATGAGAACTTTAACTTCCATGCTTAATTTTGTTACAGTAGGTATTATGACCAGAAAATCCTCACCTATCATTCTGCGGCACAGACGTCAGTAGCTTTCTTAGACTTTTCTATGACACCTTCCACCGAGACAAAGCAGTGAGGCAGCTCCTGCTAACAGCGTTCCAGTACCTGAGAATGAGACCAGCGTCAGTTTGAGAGAAGAGTCAGGAGGGCCTGAACCGTCCCACATCCTCCTCAGTTACTGGAAATGAGTCAGATATGGTTGTCAAAGCAATGTCAGAGGAGATGATTAAATCCTGGATATGGTTCGCTGGAGGTTATTCAAAAATGTCAGGGTGGCCACACAACATGAGACAGTGGAAAGGTGGAATTCTTCCAAACTTATCATTTGGAAGAATGCCTCACATTGACATATCTGCATCATCTACAACCAAAGAACCTAAAAACTCATGTAGTTAAATACAACGGTGAATAGAAATAGTCCCACAGAGACATTTCGACGTGTCAGTCTAATCAAAGGGAAGCCATTAAGGATTGCAAGGTGAAGAAATATCTTCCTTTAAGCTGGGGCAAAGATAATACACTTTTCTCTGGCAGCTCTCTTTCCTTGGCAAATAGCTTTCAGACAAATTAGCTGGGCAGCGTCTTCTAATGTCGACCAGAAAAAAAAAAAGAGAAAGTGTGTCGCTGAGGGCGTTCACTGCAGCCTCAGACACAAGAGAGTTAGGAGAGATTCAAATTAACTTCACTGAGTTCAATGAGTGTCCTTGAAAAAGGCTTTAAGTGGGCTGTAGGTATCCCTTCAGCCCATCCATCCTCTACTATCGTTGGACTCCATGAACACTTCAGTCCAGCTTTTCATTTGCAATATATATATCGTGATTTTCCAAGTTATCATATCTATGAATACCTTTCTCACTTTTGCTGGAATTACTGAACCGGGAATTCTGCAAGCAGGCAAGGCATAAAAATCCCAGTCAAATAAGTTTTAAAAAAAATCAAATATTGAATACCCGCTGGGGGTTAAAGTGTGTGCTCAGTGTTTCCACTGCTGCTCTACTATTCACTTTGAGCCTAGTCTGCCCGTAAAACAAATCACAGTCGTGGTAGTCGTGCATATCTGACATCCATGCAGCCCTCTGTCACTGCTGGGTACATTTAATTGGAGCCTCATTCGTCATCTTCCAGGTCCGGCCTCGCTTTGATCAAGAAGAAGATCTCGGTAACAACGTTCTGCTGTCTTGAAAGCCGCTTTAAGGCTTGCTCATACACTTCGAGTTTCATCTATCAGCTGAGACCGAAATCTCCTCTCGAGCTTCTTGTCTTGCATTCACATTTACACAGTAAGAACTGACAGGCCTTCCATGCCACTCCACGCAACTGCCATGCTAAATCAAAAGGCCCAACAAACGGATTTACCTACATTAAGCAGAAACGCAAGGCTGCTATGAAAGCTGATGCAATCATAGACCGAGTGCTACAAAGCGGCTTGAAGGTTATCTTTGGCCCATATTCAACTCTACACCCCAATTAACCCTAATTACTTCTCAAACAGATAAAGGTTTACAGAGTCTGAAACCTCTGTCATGATGGTAAAAAGGTAGAGGCATATAATTTTAGTCTTAATAACATAGTCATTAGTGGACCCATTGGACCAGTTCCTCTGCCTCCGACACAGGCTGAAGGACTTTTTCAAAAGGTTGTAGACACACCTGCTCAGGGTACTCCACAGGGAAAAACGCTTGAATGAGGAGGCAGGTGTGGTCAACAACAGACAACCTAAAGACCCCACTTGGCCGGATGCCAACGTTTGGGATGAATGTTTCTTGGTGTGTGCCTACATGCATATACACCCCATATAGTTTTGTAGATGCTAATAACTGTAGTAGTAGTGTAAGTAGTGTTGGAGAATGGGGTCAGCAAAAAAATGTCTTACTTTTTTTCCTTCAAGTGTTGGCGCACAAGTTGATTCATTAACGAATCAGGAGAGATCCCTGAGGCTAGATTTACACTCCAGGTGTCTTGCAAATTCAGACTGAGATTCTTTTAACTATTTACACATATTTTCAAAGTGATCCAAATCAGATGTGACTGAATGCATTGGCCTCGATTTACTCTTCATCCCACTGCTTCAAATGCAAGTAACCCAACATTACGACTCATAGCAAATAATTTTTAAAAATGTATGCCATCTGTTCATTTACTATGTAACTTTGGCAGATATCCAATCCGATTTTTTTTAATCCATATTTGGAAGGCTTGATTCCAATATGATCATTTTCAATGTAAATGTATTTGTTATCCTCTTTTTACTGCGATGACCAATATGTGAACTGGGCCAACAAATTGACCCAGGTGGTAAAAGTCCAGCTAAAGTCCCTCTTGAATATTTGTTTAAATGTTTTATCTGAGCAAAAAAATGGGACAAATCTATACATCCAACTTGGTGAGAAGGCACTTTTGGTTCCAACATGATTGTACCCCAATGCAAGAAGCAAGGTCCAAAAAGGCATACTTGGGGAATTCAGTGAAACACCTGAACCAGAGCAGCGACTGTATCCAGGCCCTTCTCTTAGGTCCAACGTCACTAACTTCAAACCTCACAAACAAACAAAATAACAACAATTGACCCCTCCGTCCAGGGCACTTAACCACGCCCCCTGAAGTGACGTCACGCCACGTGCGCTGACGTAAGACAAACAGTAAAAATGGCAAATACAATACAATACATTCTGAACTGAGACAGACTCCATGCTTTTGATTTCATTCAAATCAACGATATATTATAGATTCTAAATACAATACATTCTTAACTGAGAGAGACGCCATGCTTCTGATTTCATTCAATCATTCACACGTAGCAATGTTATGCGAGCGGAGAACGTCTCATTCATTTATACGAGACGTGGATTAAAAATCAAATTTAGGGCATATCTTCATGCAAACACAGTCTGGTTAAGCTTCTGGCCGCGAGCCAGCAAGAAATCAATACGTTTGTACAGTCCGATCGTCGCTAAATATCGCTCAACAAAGAATAAGTGTGTCAATCGTTCACACGCAGCAGTGTTATGCTAGCGAAGAACTTCGAATTCATTTATACGAGACATGTATTGAAAATTAAAAATAGGGCATACCTTCGTGCAAACATATGTCTTCCGGTTGATATTAGATGGATTTAGTTGATGATGTGGTCTTCCACAAAGTTTGATCCATCGAAGGCATTTTTCGTATTGGGTCTTCGGTTTTGGAAAGGGTACGAATCGAACTCCACCAACTAGCCTTTCAGGATACCTGTCATCACTATTACAAAGTCCGTGACTACACCTCTTAACCATATTTTTTGTTAAATAACCCAAATACGCGATAAAACGCTAACTAAACCTATACTGGACCATTCAATGTTGTCAGAGAAAATGGCGGGAGCAAAAACGGGCTTTGGTCTATGCAGATCTCTGGCCTCTGATTGGTCAGTGACGCGGATTGCGCAATATCCACGGAGGGGTCAATTATTATAGAAAGAAAGAAAGCTATCAAAGCTGCAAATGAAAAGAAATATTTCTTTCATTCTTAACAGAATGCCCAGAAAACAGTTCGTCTGCTTTTTGGAATCCAATTAATTGTTAGTATTTGATATCTTTTATAGTGGATTTAGATTACTTGTATTTTTAAATAAAACTTTTTAAAAGCAGTCTCATACTAATATGTGACAGGCAATCAAGGCAAGTCAAACAACATATACCAAAAAGAACTATACAGGCACATGGCACCCACAGGTAGCCGAGTGACACCAACACTCTTTATTAATAGTATTGATGTGGTGCAAAGTGAGGCAACCTTTATATAAAATGCACTCAGGCACAGAAGCATTGAGCGAAAACCTCTGTTTTAGCATATGGCAGCAGGGTGACGCACAGCAAGCCAGGCCTAAAGGTTGCAGCATCGACAAACTCCAGACAGTCTCAATATGGCTTCTCCTTCCCTTCAAATATTGCATATACACAATTTGGAATTGATCTTAAAACAAATTCAAAATTCCCCAAAAAACATCATTTCAATGCAAGAGAGAGGAAGGAGAGGAAACCATCCTAGACTGTTTTTGCTGAGGGCAGGTGGTCCCATGTGTGCAATCTAGCAGTGACAAGCAGAAGGGCAGTGATCGAGGGACAGTGCCGGAAGATGAGGGTTGGGGCTTAGCACAACTAAACCAAGCAGAGACCTGCATCAGGGGGTGAAGAGACGGAGGAGGAAGAAGAAGCGGCAGCGACAGCAGCAGAGGCGGAGCCATGGGTAGAGGCTGGTCCAGGAGGAAATGGTACACTTTTTTTCCCCAACATAGACATATATAGACACAGAAGTCATCAGGAGAGACAGGCACATGCATGCTTGAATAGACTCTCAAGGTTACACCTGCTGCAAAAACATGGATACAGCAACACACTCTTTACATGCTTGTGTGGGTTATTAAATCCCATTATTCTATTCTCTATTGATATTTTTTATTCTTATGTTAAACTGACATGAGGGAAAACTAGGGCGACCATATTTGGGTAGTCCAACCCTTAGTGGTCCAACGACCCGTGGTATGAACACAAGGCTCACACAGTTGTAGAGTTTTTACACTGTAGGTGCTAAGTGATAGCCTGTTAAAATGTGCGCGAGAGTTATGAATCATGTAAAACGAGGCCCCGGGAAAAGAAGAGCGCTCTCGCTCTCATAGGGTCATTTGCTACACAGGCTCATCTGGGCTCTAATTGAATTAAGCAGGCCTCAGGGGGGGCCTGGGCTAACCTGAGCACTAATCTGTGGACTATTTTTTCCTATTAACAACACACTCACCCTCCCCATCTCCTGCTCTCTCCTGTGTGCTGGCCCAAAGCATATCCACTTTAAAAATTCACCCACTAAATCTGAGTGGCTGCTTTTCTGGAGGGATCAGCCTAAAAGAAGATGATTTTCAGTGGCCTTTATTAAATCCTCATTGGATTTTTTTGTGATGGAGATGATGGCTCTGAGGCTCTTTGAAGCAGAAGCAGTTCCTGGCAAATTAAATTGGTCAACATTTTCTTACCTTATTAAGATATGTATCCATGTATTACACGTGTTTAATGTGATATTTAGCACATTGGAAAGTTACGTTTTACCTAAATTAATTTAATAAAGTTTAATAATTTACATTCTTAATCTTGTAAACATTTTTCCATTGTTAAAGTAAAACCAGGATCAAAATTCTAACAAATATATGTATATAAATATATATACACACACAATTTCATGTTATCTGATGAAAACTCAGTATGTTAACATACAATGTTCCTTTTTGCTTGCTCAGTACTAGAAATATAAACATAATTCCTCACTTCTCTGTGTATTTAATCCCCGTACAATATGTGTTTTGTGCAATACTGTAATGGCTTGCAATGAAGATTGCAGCGTAGTGTTTGTTTGTGGAGAGAGGTGTAAAGATATAAAACCAAGTTTCTACAAAAGCTAAGAATACTAATAAATATAATAAAGTTGTGATACAAGCTAATTGTGCATTTAGATATGCAGTGCATGGCTGAATACGAGATATTCACATTATATTAAAAAGACAAAATCTTAAAAATGTGGACAATTCACATTGAATAAACTGTACTACTGATCGTCTTATGGGTCTTACTGTAGTAAGACAGAAGTAAAGCTCAACATCTTGTGGCAGGATTTTTGGAACCTGAGAACAACTAGTAAATTATATTTCTTAAATCCTGTCCTGTCAAATGTATGTATCCTTTACTATTGTTTGGCCACCCAGATGGATAACTTACTCTCAAGTGCACAGGAAACACAATACAAAAATAAAGGAACTTCACAGGACTGGGGAAACTTCACAGGAAGCCTTTTGTTCCCTCACCTGGTGTCGTCCCATTCTGGGCTGAGACCGGTCAAAGAGCCCCGGGACTCAGAGACAAACTTGTAAACGACCAATAAACAGTCTCGGCACAGCTGAACCAGCCTGCGGCAGCATTGCAGCTCCTGAGGCGAAACCACCTCACTGCTCTTACTGAAGATGCTCTCCCATGATGAACTGGAGGGTAAAAGACAAACAAACACAGTTCAGTCAACAGTTATTATGTCAAACTTTCCAGGATTTAGATTTTTTTTTCATACTACAGTACTGAGTAGTATTATAGCATTGGTCACGGTGGAGCATGTGACCAGGATGTCAGTCCAAAGTTTCTGGGTTAAATCTCAGGTCATGTCATTTGATTTAGCGTTTGCATGAAGCCATGTACTTGCATGTTTTTTCTCAGGACACTCCATCTTGCCCCTACATTTGCAAAAGCATACTTTAGCTTAACCGAAGGGAATTTGATTGCATTTGCGACTCCCAGATACAAATTTATCCATCTCATGCAGATGTCCTAGAAGAGCAAATTTGCATAGTTGGAAAGGGAGACCGAACTACCCAATTCCTATTTCACTTCGTGTTGGCGCAATGGGCAACTATCCCAATACTTTTGTCCAAATTAAGTTTTTTCCAATATATTGTTTGTGTGTTGTCCATTCATCTATTTTCTATACTGCTTAACCTGTTCAAGGGGTACTCGAGCCTATCCCAGCTGGATTTGGGCAAAAGGCAGACGACACCCCAAACTGGTCGACTATCAATCACAAGTACGCGCGTGTGTTGTATCAATGAGAATATACACATTCCTTTTGTCACACAGATGCGCAGGAAGACAAACAGACACACTAAGAGGAAGGCTGAAACAAATCCGAGCACAGTTAACCCCCTTTAAACCCTGGACATACCCCTTACTGAGAGAGATCTTAAACAATGGAGCTGCACAACCGTGTGTGGTGCGTTTGATGTCAACCCTCTTTCGCTCCTTAGGGGGGTGGGAGCTGCATCCTCTCAAAGGTTTCAAAACTGGTCCATTCCCCACCTCTTAAACATTTTCAAAGCCTGTTGAATTCATCGCCCACAGTGCAGCTGGGCTGTTTGATAGTTCCTAAGTCCCTTAGATAAAGTATCAAACAAGAGCCAGAGAGGAGTGGGGTGGATGGTTTGCATTTGGATTTGAAACAGATTTTTGCAGTGTTCATCTCTGTTGTAGCTGTGTGACACCAGGGCCCCCTGGTGGGTCCATCCGTGTTCGGGCCTGACCCCCTATTAGGAGATGCTGCATGGACAATATGCAAGCAAGCTATCCGGATCAACCAGAGCATGCTGTGATCACACAAAAGCTCCACAATGTGCAGCTACTGCTGGTAGCTGAAGCTAAGCTAATCCTTGTGGGCCGCTGATCTGAAAAATCTGTCTTCAAGGTTTTTTTTGTTTGTTATTTTTTTTTATGATGTCCCAATCCTAATGACAGCATCAGCTTTTTGAATTTGCTTGCTACCTTCCTTACGCTTCCAAAATTATGCCTGGCAAGGTGCACAAGGAGAAACAGTAGCTAATACATTTTAATAAAAAAACTAAACTAACTAAAACAATCTCCTTCATACTCCACGCGATATTACACGAACAACTAAATGTCCATTTACATGAAACCATTATGTTTTGGTTGTCCATTTACACCTAGATGCACTCTGATAATTCAAACATCTGATAATGGTTTTCAATGTGGAAATGACACCACCACAGTATTTTTTCCATGTAAATGGTCATCTGTAGAAAAGGAGGAGACGCACATGCGGTGTTTAATGCAGGCATAAATGAGCCGGCACTATTAAAACAACCATGATGAATCAGCATATCGTTTCTAACAGTTCTACATTAACGTTTATGTTAATGTATTGGGTTATGGCAAATGTTAAATCAATTTAGTCTAGTGCATCTAAACGCTTAGAATGTAGTTGAACATTTTATTTCAGTATTTAAATTCAAAAAGTGAAACTAATATTGTTACTTCTATACAATCATTAAACTGGCAAATATTTCGCGTCTTTTTATCTTTTAATTTTTATGATTATGGCTAACAGCTAATATACACACCAAATACAGTATCTCATAAAATGAGAAGATCTGTAAAAGTTGAACACCGTAAACCATTCCAATCACAATCACCTAATGACTTCAAACACACGCAACTGATTGCTGAGCCTTAAAATGGTCTCAATTCTGGTCCAGTCACCTCTAAAATCATTAGGATGACTGCTAACTTGACTGCTGTCCAGAAGCCGGTCATCAAAACCCTCCAACAAGAAAGGCAAGTCACAAAATCTTAGTACTCAAGAGACTGACTGTCTTAAGAGGAACCCATTCAAAAATTTAACGGAACTTCACAAGGAGTGAAGTGAGGTTGGAGTCGGTGTGTCAAGGGCAACTGTGCATGTATCAAGGAATTTGGCAAAGCAGAGGTTTCCTGGTGTCAAGATACTCATGAACAAGAGACGTCTTTCTGGGATAAGGAGAAATAATACTGAATGCTCATCCAGTGTGTATGACGGATTCTGTCACGTTTTTGATGCTCTCTCTTAAATACTTCAAGTTACACTCTTTGAGAACCCAGTGTCAAAGTAAATGGATTCCATGAACTATCCTTATCCTGTCACAATGAGGTGTTTTGACATCAGCATAAACAGATTTATTCAAAGAAAAAAAAAGATGTGATGGCAAAACTTCTAGGACTTCTTCTTCTTTTCCTTTCGCCTTATCCCAATTAGGGGTCGCCACAGCGTGTCATCTTTTTCCATCCAAACGCATCTCGTTCATCCTCCTCTCTAACACCCATTGTCCTCATGTCCTCCCTCACAACATCCATCAACCTTTTTTTAGTCTCCCTCTCACTCTTTTGCTTGGCAGCTCCATCCTCAGCACACTTCTACCAACATACTCACTCTCTCGCCTCTGAAGATGTCCAAACCATCAAAGTCTCCTCTCTCGAACCTTGTCTCCAAAACATCCAACTTTCGCTGTCCCTCTAATGACCTCATTTCTAATCCTATCCAACCTGCTCACTCCAAGCGAGAACCTCAACACCTTCATTTCTGCTACCTCCAGTTCTGGTTTCTGTTGTTTCTTCAGAGCCACTGTCGCTAATCCTTCATGGCCGGCCTCACCACTGTTTAACAGTGAAGAAAATAAGTATTTGAACACTCTGCTATAATGCAAGTTCTCCCACTTAGAAATCATGGAGGGCTCTGAAATTTTCATCGTATGTACATGTCCACTGTGAGAGAGATAATCTCAGAAGAAAAAGCCAGAAATCACAATGTATGATTTTTTTAACTATTTATTTGTGTGATACAGCTGCAAATAAGTATTTGAACACCTGTCTATCAACTAGAATTCTGACCCTCAAAGACCTGTTAGTCCGCTTTTAAAAGTCCACCTCCACTCCATGTATTATCATGAATCAGATGCACCTGTGTGATGTCGGTGGCTGCATAAAGAGACCTGTCCAGTCCACCCCATACAATCAATAGGACTCAAACTTGTAACATGGCCAAGACCAAAGAGCTGTCCAAAGACACCAGAGACAAAATTGCACAACTCCACACGGCTGGAAAGGGCTATGGAGAAATTGCCAAGTAGCTTGGTGAAAAAAGGTCCACTGTTGGAGGAATCATTAGAAAATGGTAGAAGCTAAACATGACGGTCATTTACAATTGGAGTGGAGCCCCATGCAAGACATCACCTCATGGGTTCTCTATGATCCTTAGAAAGGGTGAGGAATCAGACCAGGATTACGCGAAAGGACTTGGTCAATGACCTGAAAAGAGCTGGGACCGCCGTTTCCAAGGTGACTGTTGGTAATACACTAAGACATCATGGTTTGAAATCATGCATTTTTCTGCACATGGGACAGGACGACTGCACTGTATTAAAGAGAGGATGACTGCGGCCATGTATTGTGAGATTTTCGGGAACAACCTCTTTCCCTCAGTCAGAGCATTGAAGAAAACCAAGGAGTGGCTCCGTAAGAAATATATCAAGGTTCTGACGTCTCCGGACCTAAACCCATTAGAAAATCTTTGGAGGGAGCTGAAACTCCGTGTTTCTCAGCGACAGCACAGAAACCTGACTGATCTAGAGGAGATCTCTGTGGAGGAGTGGGCTAAAATCCCTCCTGCAGTGTGTGCAAACCTGTTTAACAACTACAGGAAACATTTGGCCTCTGAAATTGCAAACAAAGGCTACTATACCAAATATCAACATTGGTTTTCTCAGGTGTTCAAATACTTATTTGCAGCTGTATCACACAAATAAATTGTTAAAAAAAAAAATCATACATTGTGATTTCTGGATTTTATTTTTAGATTATCTCTCTCACAGTGGACATGCACCTACGATGAACATTTCAGACCCCTCCATGATTTCTAAGTATATATATAAAATACTTATTTTCTTCACTGTATAAACTTTACCCTTCATCCTAGCGGATACTCTTCTGTCACATAACAAACCAGATACCTCCGCCAGCTGTTCCAACCTGCTTGTACCCGTTTCTTCACTTCCTTACCACACTCTCCATTGCTCTGTATTGTTGACCCAAAGTATTTGAAGTCGTCCACCCTCGCTATCTCTTCGACCTGGAGCTTCACTCTTCCTCCTCCACTCCTCTCATTCACCCACATATATTCTGTTTTACTTTGGCTAATCTTCATTCCTCTTCTTTCCAGTGCGTGCCTCCATCTTTCTAATTGTTCCTCCACCTGCTCCCTGCTTTCACTGCAGATCACAATATCTTCTGCGAACATCATGGACCAAGAGGATTACAGTCTAATCTCATCTGTCAGCCTATCCATTACTACCACAAACAGGAAGGGGCTCAGCGCGGAACCCTGATGCAGTCCCACCTCCACCTTAAATTCTTCTGACACACCAACGGCACATCTTACTGCTGTATTCTAACATATTTCTGTGCCACACCAGACTTGCGCATGCAGTACCACAGTTCCTCTCTTGGTAATCTGTCATAGGCCAACTGCGACTATCTGAGTATATTCTATTTTCCCACTGGACAGACAAAGGACACAAACTTGGGACCTGTGTCCTTGCAGTGACTCATACATCGCTTCATCACATTAAAAAACAAAAGTATGATCAAATTATGTTATAGGGAAAATGTTTCAGTTGACCATCAAAGTCTCCAATAACAACCTCAAGCAGTAAAAGAACATCAATCACTTTCTGTGTTGAACACAAGCTTTTTTTCCCCTCACTCTCACCTCTGAAAGTGTGCCAAGTAACAGCGCAGATTGGTGATCTTCTGTACTCTGTCTCTAGAGTTCCATGTTTGTTTCATTGCCAGAAAGTTTTAAAAGAATGCACAGCAGTAGGGTTTGATCAGGAATATCAGTTTTATATACATATGTGTATATATATAAACATATAAAGACACACACATACACACACACACACACACACACACATATATATATATATATATATATATATATATATATATATACACACGTATATATATCAACACACACACATGCATGGTAAAGTTATTTGAAGACTGAATTGCGCGTTGGTGTGAATATGAGTGAGTGTTTATGTGTGCTCTGCTATGTGTGCTGGCAGCCAGTTCAGTGTCTACCTCGACTTCTGCCCGAAGTTGGCTCCAGCAATCCTACGACCCTTGTGAGGATAAGCGGCTCACAAAATGGATGAATGGATGGATAGTTTATTGTGCCAAAATCAACCAATGTATGCTCAGGAAGGACAGAATTGATATCATGGTTAGGGAAAAAAAGCTCACTCAAAAGTCCAATATTTGCCCACAGCAAAGCATAAAAAAGAAAAAAGAAAAAAAATCAACCTAGCAACTAGTCACTTGGGGCACTCTTAAGTCAAGGTAGGACTGAATGACATCACAATCTTACCCAGAGTTAGAGAAGCAGTTCCAGAGGCCCTGGCCGTGACTCCAGAGTAGTCGGTTGAAGACACGGTTAAAGAGGCGATACAAGTGGAGGCTTTCCAATTCTGGCTCTTTCCAGATCCGCTGTAGTGCTGAGCGTACATTGGTCCTCACAATGTCTAAAACCTAAGGGGGGTACGGTTAAAGGGAAAGGAAGGAAGACTTTGACAATATTTTTTTCCCATATAAACTTACAAATGACTAAAAGTAACGGAGCCACTTCTTCAAAATGTACACATATAAGGCTCCCTTCCCAACCCAAAACACACACACACAAGTTTCAGTTGCGTGTTTAAGAAACTAAGTTTGCATCCACGTTAGTGCTTGGTCACACGTCTGCTCTGTGTGTGTGCGCGCATGTGTGCGCACATGCATGCATCCGTAGATGTGTCTAGTCTGTGGAGGCGAATGGAGAAAAAGTACTTCATGAGGCAGCCACTGGTGAACATTGGCTAGAACTAATTGGTGTAATACCGTCCATCTTTGACAGAATGTGTCAAAATGTGAGGGCACTTGGTCCAGCTTTCCATCTTCCTTTCTACCTACACCTTTTTTCGTTGTTCCCGCATTGTTTCCTTTTTTTTTCTCCAATCCTATCACAGAGCTCTGCTGTGGCTTTTTGGACTTTTGATTCCTTGCTCCTCATTACTGACGCGCCTGTCAGATTATACGTGCGTGCATGTGTGTTTGTGACACAATGAGACAAGATTTGCCTTCAGCAACACGAGGCGAGCCAGACATGCATACACGCTGTCAGACAAACTGAAAGATGAGTACACACATACACACACACGCACGCTCATGTTTTGGTATGGTAATCAGATGGCAGTGCGGTGGGCGCTTCATTCCTGACCTCTGCCTGTTTCTCATTAGGCTGCTCCATACCACTCAAACATCAGCATCACCGCAAAGCCAAGCACAGTGGGAGAGAAAGTGGCGGCTGAGAGATGGCATCATTAGGGGCACACTTACTGTGTGTCATTTCAAAGTTGCCCTCTCTTCTAGTTTGTTTACATCATCTTTCAGTTTTGAATCTCTTAAAATGGTGAGGTAATGAGCCTGAGTTTGCCTGAGCTTTCATCCCCTCAAATGATTGTAAAACCTAGTTCTATTAACATAAATATAAAAAAAAATAAATACTGGCGGCACGATGATCGACGGCTTAGCACGTCTGGTTCAGAGTTCCGAGGACCCGGCTTCGAACCCAGCCTCGCCTATGTGGAGTTTGCATGTTCTCTCCGTGCCTTCTGTGGGTTTTCCCCAGGTACTCTGCTTTTCTCCCACATCCCAAAAACATCCATGGTAAATTTATTGAAATCTCTAAATTGCCCATAGGTGTGAATGTGAGTGTGAATAGTTTGTTTTATGTGCCCTGTGATTGGCTGGCGACCAGTTTAGGGTGTACCCTGCCTCTTGCCAAGAGTCAGCTGGGATAGGCTCGAGCATGCCAGTGACCCTAGTAAGGATAAGCGGTAAGGAAAAAAAATACTGTTATAAGTACATCATTCAACTTCAACACAACTTCTACAGTGTAGAATCATACCTCTCATTTTCTGGACATTTTGGCTATCCAAACTCCAATAATGATGTACCTTTATGACATAAAGACACTTCTACATACAGTAAATGCCCTACTTCTACAAGTTCAGAGTATTTTGTTGACGCCTCCTTATATTTTCGTGTACGGCGACCGCGCTGCCATCACTGTGCCTCTCCCGCGTGTCGTTTACCATTATACTTGAGCGCAACCCATATACGCAGTTATAAAAATGGTTGCCTGGAGTCATACAAGAGTGGCTCCAACTATAGGGGCATACTTGGTATATACAGGTAAATATAATTTTGATTCTGACTCGTGTGAATGTGAGTGTAAATGTTTGTTTCTCAACATGTGCCCTACGAATGGCTGGTGACCAGTCCATAGTGTATCCTGCTTCTTGCTCAAAGTCAGCTCGACTAGACTCTCCAGCTCTTCTTGGACAAGAATCGGTAGGTGGACTGCTACAGATTAGTAGGCTTCCATTATTAAATTTTTCAACAATATCTTATCTATCTTTCTCTTCAGCCTAGCAGGCTCTAACTGTGTATTTTGTAATTAGCATGACCTTATTCTGTTATCTTAATTTTGTGCTCATTACTTAAAAGAACAAAACAATCTGAAAATGGAACTATCAAGTATGTTTTATGATATGTCTTACAAAAGACCTGCAGTAAATACGATCATTATTTTCTCTGCAAAGGGCAATTAACATGATAATACTGAGTACAAAAAATTATATTGTATCTGCTTACCTTCCGTTGTTTAGTGGAGTCCAACTTTACAAGCCAGTAAGAGGCTACCTTTTGTTTATGATACTTCCAGTTGTCAAGTATCTGTGGACAAAATATAAAAAATTTATTTGACCATAACTGACCTGAAGCTTATCACATTACAAATAGTGAATAGTGAACCTTCATTTTATTTTTGGTGTGGCAGCAATATGCTTCTGTACCGTAATGGACTCCATCGATCTATTTTCTGAACCACTTATCCCCACGAGGGTCGCAAGAGTGCTGGAGCCAATCCCAGCTATCATCTGGCAGGAGGCGGGGCACACTCTCAATTGGTTGCCAGCCAATCGCAGGGCACATGGCGACGGACAACAGTCTCACTTGCAATCACATCTATGGGCAATTTGGAGTCTCCAATTAATGCTTGTTTTTGGGTTGTGCGACGAAACCGGAGTGCCCAGAGAAAATCCACGCAGGCACGGGGAAAAAATGCCAACTCCTCACAGTTTGTGTGATTTTGTGTTTCATTTAATTTTAATCTCTTAATGTAAATTTCTTTTAATGAAAGACTAATGAGAGGTGAAAAACAAAATATTTTAACACCATAGAATAGAAGAGGGGTGTAAAAAAAAGTCATAAAATTGTTTGATAATTCCCCGAAGCTCGTGTTATTATGCAAAAATGTGTATCTACTGAGGGAAAACACATACATACATAGGTAGTTGCAGTAGTACCATTAAAGTAGTACAGTCCTTTTCCAAAAAAGCAGTGTGTAAAAGAAAATTCATTTATAAGTGGTGGTGTCGTGCTACACTTGCCTGAGTTGGTGCGGGCAGTGTGAGTTCAGTTGTCACTCAGTGACGGTGTGAAAATGTGTGCGACTGGTTGTCCGTGTCTATATGTACCCTGCCATTGACTGGTGACGAGTTCAGGGTGTAGGCCGCCTTTCGCTTGAAGTCAGCTGGGATAGGCTCCGGCGCCATGTGACCATAATCAGGATAAGCAGGATTGAAAATGGATGCTTTATTTATTTCCATAATAACATTGAAAAATATTAAACTCTCATAGATTATAGATTCAGAACCCACAATTTCAAGAATTTATTTTTTATTTTATACGATTTAGGCTTCCAGATACAGATCTGGAATTAAAAACATTTGAGAGGAAAAAGAATTAGGGTTACATTTATTCATCCATCCATTTTCTTTGCCACTTATCCTCACAAGGATCGCAAGGAGTGCTGGAGCCTATCCCAGCTGTCAACGGGCAGGAGGTGGGTAGACTCTGAACTGGTTGCCAGCCAGTCGCAGGGCACATGGGTCATATTTAATAATTCAAAATATTGTACTTTCAAAAGAATAATGTTAATCTTCAATTCTTGGTTGGGAATCCCTTTACTTTAATTACTGCCTCCATGCACCATAGCTTTGCAGCAATCAGCATGTGGCATCACTTGGGAGGTACGGAAGCCAAAAGTTACTTGATGCTTGCTGTCATTTCTTCTTTGTTTTGGGGTGTGGTTCCCCTCATTTTCCTCTAGATAATACCCTCTAGATTCTCAATGGGGTTTAGATCTAGTGAGGTGGCAATCAATGTGATGGCTTGGGCATCAAACTAGGTTTTGGTGGTTCAGGTGGTATGTGCAGCAGCCAGGTCCCGCTCTCCATACAGAACCTCAGCAGACAGAATCAATGAAGTCCTCTAAAACAATTTGGTGGACTGTTGCGATGATCTTGGATTTCAGAAATCAGAGTTGACTAACACCTGCACTGGACATTGCAGCCCAAATCATGACTGACTGGATATTTTACACTGGACCTCAAGCAGCTTAATTTCTGTTCGTCACCAGTCTTCCTCCAAAAACCTGGATATTGATTCCTAAAGAAAAATCTGACTTTACTGACAGTGGAAAAAAGGACCTCAAACCACTGGACAATAGTCCAGTCCTTCTCCTTGGCACAGTTGAGACACTTCCTATATTGGCTCAGGCTCAGGCTCAGTCTTGACCTGAGGAACCCAACAATTGTAGGCCATCTTCTGGACGTTCCTGTCTTCTCCTACCACATTTTGTCTTTTCACCAGACTTTCCATTAATATACTTGGGCACAGCACGCTGTGAACAGCCAGCCTCTTAAGCTATGAACTTTTGTGGCATAAGCATCCTACGGAAGGTATCAATATTGTATCAATGAGAGTATAATGGGCCTTATCAAAGACTGTGACGAGTTTGCGTATCAACAGGAAGAGGTGAGGTTGGAGCTATGGTGTGGCTAACAAAACCTGGAAATGAATGAACTTAAGACTGGAAAGATGATTATGGACTGCAGGAGGCATCCTTCACCACAGCTGCCACTCAGACTGTCCAAATGTATTGTGTGAACTGTTGAGACCTTGAGGTTCCTGGGAATCACAGTCTCTTAGGACCTTCTGAAAATATTTTTGGCTCCCTCTCCCCCATTTTTAGGGACTTGCATACTACTTGAACTAGAACAAGACTGAACAAAATCCTCTCAGACCCTCCACATCTTGGGCACCAACTCTTCCAAGTCCTTCGCTGAGGTAGACATTACTGAAAATTGCAAACCAAAACTAACAGGGGCCCCAACAGCTTCTTCCCCCTCACAATTAACTTCTTATACAGATAACTTAAAATTCAATTTTTGGTCGAGTTTATTGTCAGATTTTTGCCGGGCCAATTACACATTACTCATCCACTCACTGTAGTAGTCTCGCCACGCTACACTACTTGCATATCTGTTGTTGACCAATACTGGCCACTCATCTCCCTGAGTAGTATTTAATGACAGTTGGGGACACCTAGGGAAACTGGTGCACATGCTTTGAGTTTAGTAGATGATTAGCCTGTCACACTAAGTTTCTAACATGGATGACCTGCAAAATTTGGGCTGACTTCCTCACTTCTAATTTTTTTAATTCCTCATTCCATGGGTTTTATGAGCTGGAAGCCCAAATTATGTAAAAATAAATGTTTTTTTAATTAAACTGTGGGCCCTAAATGTAAAATCTATGAAAGTTAAACTTTTGAAAGGAATTAGAGAAATAAATGAACTTTTCCATGAAATTGCTTTTTTTTTTTGTAAAGCGCCTGCATATGAAAGGAAGTTAAACAACATTTTTTTTTTATCTGTTCCTTCTGAGTGAAAATTGTTTGTGCCAGCACATTTGTCAGTTACTATAATATGTAGACAAATTCCCCTTAATTAAAGCATACGAGTACAAGCCAGGATAGTGGAGCAAATGGTTAAAGTGTTGGCTTCACAATTCTGAAGACCAGGGTTCGAAACCCAGCCCCGCCTGTGTCGAGTTTGCATGGTGTCCCCATGCCTGTGTGGGTTTTCTCCGGGCACTCCGGTTTCCTCCCACATCCCAAAAACACGCATTTATTAGACACTCTAAATTGCCATTAGCTGCGATTGTGAGTGCGAATGCTTGTTTGTTTGTATGTACCCTGTGATTGGCTGGTAACCTGCCCGATGATAGCTAGGATAGCCTACGGTACTCCCGCAACCCTTATGAGGATAAGCGGCTTGGAAAACGGCTGGATGCATATCCCAATCACTCATTGATTGTGCACAGGTTCACTCATCTGACTTCTGCCCAGGCCTTTCCCACTCAATGAAAGTGTGAAAGTGTCCAAGCAAATCAAGAAAGAAGTCTATTCATTTGGAAGTGACATCTGACACAAAACAACCAGTTATTTTTAGAGCCTTTAAATTGTATTTAAATAATATTTTTTTAAAAAGTAATTTTTAGAACATAATAATTTTCAAACATTTACCATTCTATTCCGAAGAACAATCACACAGTAACTTGTAATGTATATCCGCCAAGATCTTCAACTTTGAATGTCTTACCACAAGGGACCAGACTGACCTCATGTCACGACCCAATTGTATATCCAATTTGCTAAAACTTTCATAAACTATTTTTTTTTTTTTTTGGTCAGAGTGAGCGTTTTTCTGACAATATCCCATCCAAAAGGCTCTTTCTGTACTTGTCTCCAGGGCTGCTAATAACTGACTCTGCTGTTTGACCCTCACAAGCATCACAACTAGAATTGAGATTGGGGTCGTTAAAGTTATACATATATGTTTTTGTTTTTTTAACAATTTTACCAGTTAACCACATTGTTTTTCTACTTTATTAGTCAGGGTTGAAGAGAGTCCAGCATCCGTCTGTCTTTTGAGCACCATGGGGACTTCGGTGCCGAGCGGACAGCTGGTTTTGAGGACAGCCACGGCTTTTAAAAGGATCTGAGTTGGGAAATTAGGCAGATGGGTCCTTTCATCAGACTCCCAGGCAAATTCATTCAACTGAGGTGTTGATGCTTCTCTTGGAAATTCAAGGTGAAACTCTGCCTTGAATGTGTGACAAAAAGACTGCATGATTGTGTCTAAACCCTGCCACTATTTCTATTCTTCTATTTCTTACGACCTCCAACATCAGACTAAAAATATGAGTGCAAGAAAAGTTTCGGCATAAGTACAAATTGTAAGAGAGTTCACTCTGACAGCAGGATGTTTCAGAAGTTAAGATTGGATAAACCCTGAGGTGTAAAAAAATCTGATTGATTAATTGGCAGAACGACAGACCAACTGTCAAACATAGGCCTCACAGTTCTGAGGACCGGGGTTGAAATCCCGACCCCACCTGTTTGGAGTTTGCATGTTCTCCCCGCGCCTGTGTGGGTTTTCTCTAGACACTCTTCTCTCACTTCTCTGGGAACCTGGCCACAGATTGGTCTCTGGGAGAAAAAGTAGATCTCACACTTTTACCTCTTCTTCACTTCTACACTACACCCTTCCCTGTGTTTAATTACTTATTAATTAATTATTTAATACAGTAAGGTAGAAATAGACAATGAGCCCCACTGCAAATAAAACCGTCAAACTTTAGATTTAAACTGCAGATATATAAACCAGAAATACAATACAATGTAATAAAAGTTTTATTTTGCATTTCAAGAAACTAGTGAGCCTTCAACATCCGCCACCCTGACACACTACCAAAAGCCAACAGTCTTGAACTTGGGTTTCAGACTGGATAGTTATCTTAAACTGGATCAGCAAACTGCGGCAGTCGTCAAGGCCATTTTTTGTCATTTAGGCAGCTCGCTAAACCAAAGCCTCTTTTTTTCCACAGCAGCACTTTGCAACAGTAATCCATGCCTTTCTTATGTCTTTGATAGATCACTGCAATGCACTTTATTATGAAGTCATCCTTCCCTCCCCGAGACATCTCCAGTTGGCTGCTGCTCGCCTCATAGCTGGAGCACGTAGGAGGAAGCATATAACACCAAGTCTGACCTCTCTTCACTGGATTCCTGTGCATTTTGTTTTTTTTAGTTGTTTTTAAATCTTTAAATTGTCTCGCCTCACCTTACCTCTTTGAGCTGCTCTATCCCAATACTCCTTTACATTGCCGCAGGTCAGCCCACCAGATGCTCCTGGAGGTGCAAAGGACTCAGAGAGGATAGAGCTTTTTCCTTTGCCGGTTCATCTCTTTAGAATAACTTCCCGCTAAATAATGCGCAATCGCCCTTACTGCCCATCTTCAAAATTTGTCTTAAAACCCATTTTTATTATTTGGCTTTCAACTCGGCATGACACTCTGCACTGTTTTGTTTTTAATGTTGGGAGTAATATACTGTTTTAATCTGTTTATTTGATTTTACAGGTTGTATTTTTATATAATGTGATTGTGTATTGCTCTCTCTCTCTCTCTCTCTCTCTCTCTCTCTCTCTCTCTCTCTCTCTCTCTCTCTCTCTCTCTCTCTCTCTCTCTCTCTCTCTCTCTATATATATATATTATATATATATATATATATATGATTATATTATTATTAGACAGACAGACAGACAGACAGACAGACAGACGGACACACAGACAGACACACAGACAGACAGACAGACAGACAGACAGACAGATCGATCGATCGATCGATCGATAGATAGATAGATAGATAGATAGATAGATAGATAGATAGATAGATAGATAGATAGATAGATAGATAGATAGATAGATAGATAGATAGATAGATAGATAGATAGATAGATAGATAGATAGATAGATAGATAGATAGATAGATCCATCCATCTTCCTGGTCAGGGTGACGAAAAGGCAGACTACACCCTAAAATGGCCGCAAGTCTCTCGAGGGCATATATAGACGTCATCACTGAGTGGAAGCTGAACCCACACTGCTCACATCAAAGTCAGGCGACAATCCAGGCAAATCTTAGTTCCTGCCTGACACACAAAGATCTTAGAACAGACATACATACTTCCTTGACATTAATTATTATTTTCCTATTAGCCATGGCTCTGACAGACTATTAGGGTTTTCTGGAAAACACACAAAAACATGAATAGCTGAGGATAAGTCTCAGAAAAAAAAAGAATGGCGAGCTGTGAACGGGTGGAAGCTTACTGTGCATCTTCCCCTGTGATGAGTAATTGTTAAGTCCTTTAACCGCAATTGCTCAATGTGAAAGGTCCTCACATCAGCAGGTATTTTTTAAAGGACTGGGTACATTCTATAATAATTTTACAGCAAAGTCTTAAGGTCGTACGTGAAGAGCACATCACTGTGTACATTATTTCGGAATGAGCAGGGAGCAGTTGAATGTACTCTTACAGAGATGTCTCGGTACATAAATTTTCTACTGTCCCAAAGCTCAGGACACTGGGAGTCGGACACTGCATCTAGTTTGACTTTTCTCCATCTTCCCTTGTTGTTTACAGTACAAACTACACTAAAATAGTGCACTGAAATGACTCCCCCTCATCACAATGCCTCTTTTTAATTGAACATTTGTATATTTGAAGGCGCATCACGTTACGTCAGCCACCCTCTACACTTTCTGCGACATGGCATTACAGAGACCCACTTCATCAGCACATACACAATGAATGGGAAAGTTGACCGCGTGCTGCAAAATCCCAATTACTCTTTGAAAATGCCTTTACAGTTGTACTAGTAAAGATACACGCATACAGCAGATGTAGCCTACCTACCTCATCCAACACTCCCTCCGCTTCCTCCTCCGTTTTTCCGGGAAATCGGATCCTCATGAATGTGAGCGCAGTCAGTGTCTGACATGTAAGTGCTGCTTCCTGCTCTTTACTCCTCAGGTTAATTAGTGGATCACCCTAAACAAATGATCAATGAGAAAAAAAATAGAATAACCATTGTTACGTGGTCCTATATAGCTGCCTACAGTATATAATGGAATTTTAAATGATAATATACACATAATGGTTGTCCTTGCTGTTTTTATTTTTTTTCTTGCGCTCAGTCAAGTCACCCACTGTTGATTTATTGTAAATAATGCATGTTGAAGGCATTTTAGACTGGCTTGATTGTAGTCTTTGAAATTTGATTATTTGGATTCGTTAAATAACTAGGAAATTATTGAGAATGTTAAAACGATTATTTGCAGAACAGTGTTGTATAGCTTTCAAAATGCAGCCCGATGGGGGCACAAACCAGTGGAATCTGTAGGCCGATCCCAAGCCCGGATAAATGCAGAGGGTTGCGTAGGGAAGGGCATCCGGCGTAAAAACTGTGCCAAACAAACATGACCATTCATCTAAAGAATCCCATACCGTATCGGTCGTGGCCCGGGTTAACAACGCCCGCCCCCAGCACTGCTAAGCAGCAGAGCGTCAGTGGAAATTCAGCTACTGTTGGTCGAAGACAAAGAAGAGGAGGAAACCGGATCCAGCGTCAGAAGAAAAAGAGGAATGCACAGAGCCTACAACTGAGTGTAGGGACTTTGAATGTTGGGACTATGACAGGAAAAGCTCAGGAGTTGGTTGACATGATGATTAGGAGAAAGGTTGATATTCTGTGCATGCAAGAGAGCAGGTGGAAAGGTAGCAAGGCTAGAAGTTTAGGAGCAGGGTTTAAATTATTCTACCACGGAGTAGATGGGAAGAGAAATGGAGTAGGGGTTATTTTAAAGGATGAGCTAGGTAAGAATGTCTTGGAGGTGAAAAGAGTATCAGATGGAGTGATGAGACTAAAATTTTAAATTGAGGGTGTTGTGTATAATGTGGTTAGCGGCTATGCCTCACAGGTAGGATGTGACCGAGAGTTGAAAGAGAAATTCTGGAAGGACGTAGATGAAGTAGTTCTGAGCATCCCAGACACCGAGTGAGTTGTGATTGGTGCAGATTGTAATGGACATATTGGTAAAGGAAACAGGGGTGATGAAGAAGTGATAGGTAAGTACGGCATCCAGGAAAGGAACTTTGAGGGACAGATGGTAGTGGAGTTTGCAAAAAGGATAGAGATGGCTGTAGTGAACACTTATTTCCAGAAGAGGGAGGAACATATAGTGACCTACAAGAACAAGGTGGAAGCTGAGAAAGGAAGAATGTTGTGCGGCCTTTAGGAAAGAGGTGAGACAGGCTCCCGATGGACAGCAGAAGCTCCCGGAAGACTGGACTACGACAGCCAAGGTAATCAGAGAGACAGGCAGGAGAGTACTTGGTGTGTCTTTTGGTAGGAAAGGGGAGAACCAGACTTGGTGGTGGAACCCCAAAATACAGGGAGTCATACAAGGAAAGAGATTAGCGAAGAAGAAGCGGGACACTGAGAGGACTGAGGAGAGGCGAAAGGAGTACATTGAGATGCGACGTAGGGCAAAGGTAGAGGTGGCAAAGGCTAAACAAGAGGCATAAGACGACATGTACACCAGGTTAGACATGAAAGAAGGAGAAAAGGATCTCTACAGGTTGGCCAGACAAAGGGATAGAGATGGGAAGGATGTGCAGCAGGTAAGGGTGATTAAGGATAGAGATGGAAATGTGTTGACTGCTGCCAGTAGTGTGCTAAATAGAGGGAAAGAATACTTTGAGAAGTTGATGAATGAAGAAAATGAGAGAGAAGGAAGAGTTGAAGAGGCAAGTGTGAAGGACCAGGAAGTTGCAATGATTACTAAGGTGGAAGTCAGAAAGGCACTACAAAGGATGAAATATGGAAAGGCAGTTGGTCCTGATGACATACCGGTAGAGGTATGGAAGCAATTTGGAGAATTGGCGGTGGAGTTTTTGACCAACTTATTCAACAGAATACTTGTGGGCGAAAAGATGTCTGAAAAATGGAGGAAAAGTGTTCTAGTTCCCATTTTTAAGAACAAAGGGGATGTTCAGCGCTATGGGAATTATAGAGGAATAAAGTTGATGAGCCACACAATGAAGTTATGGGAAAGAGTAGTGGAGGCAAGACTCAAGACAGAAGCAAGTATCTGCGAGCAACAGTATGGTTTCATGCCTAGAAAGAGTACCACAGATGCATTATTTGCCTTGAGGATGCTAGTGGAAAAGTACAGAGAAGGTCAGAAGGAGCTACATTGTGTCTTTGTGGATCTAGAGAAAGCCTATGACAGAGTACCAAGAGAGGAACTGTGGTACCGCATGCGTAAGTCTGGTGTGGCAGAGAAGTATGTTAAAATAGTACAGGACATGTATGATGGCAGCAGAACAATGGTGAGGTGTGCCTTAGGTGTGACAGAGGAATTTAAGGTGGAGGTGGGACTGCATCAGGGATCAGCTCTGAGCCCCTTCCTGTTTGCAGTGGTAATGGATAGGCTGACAGATGAGGTTAGACTGGAATCCCCTTGGACCATGATGTTCGCAGATATTGTGATATGCAGTGAAAGCAGGGAGCATGCAGAGGAGCAATTAGAAAGATGGAGGCATGCTGGAAAGGAGAGGAATGAAGATTAGCCGAAGTAAAACAGAATATATGTGCATTAATGAGAAAAGTGCAGAGGGAAAAGTGAGGCTACAGGCAGAAGAGATAGCGAGGATGGACGACTTCAAATACTTGGGGTCAACAATCCAGAACAATGGTGAGTGTGGTAAGGAAGTTAAGAAACGAGTCCAAGTAGGTTGGAACAGCTGGCGAAAGGTGTCTGGTGTGTTATATGACAGAAGAGTCTCTACGAGGATGAAGGACAAAGTTTACAAAACAGTGGTGAGGCCGACCATGATGTACGGATTAGAGATGATGGCACTGAAGAAACAGGTGGTGGAAGGCTGCTGAGGATGGAGCTGCCAGGCGAAAGAGCGAGAGGAAGACCAAAGAGAAGGTTTATGGATGTGGTGAGGGAAGACATGAGGGCAGTTGGTGTTAGAGAGGAAGATGCAGAAGATAGGCTAAGATGGCAAAATATGACACGCTGCGGCGACCCCTAACAGGAAAAGCCGAAAGGAAAAGAAGAAGAAGAAGTAGTATAGCTTTCAAAAGACTACAAATTACGTGTTGTATCGCAAGATGCATGCGCACAAGGGGGTGGCTTTTTGGTTATCAGGACACTTGTTTAGCAGGTAGGAGAATCAGGGAGGCAGGCGTTAAATGACTGGTGGCAACGCAATAGAAAATTGTTGACATTAAGGACAGTTATAAGAACCAGTATGACAGAAAAAGTTGCAAACAAAAAAAAATCCCATTTGCGTGTATTGTATGTTTGTGTGTATTTGTGATCTTACAATATTGGAGTGAATGGCTCCCAGGCTGTTGCTGTGAGGCACACGATGGGCAGAGCCACTGCGGCTTAATGAATGAGAGCGTAGTGTTGCAGAGCTCGGGCGTACAGGGATAGCCATGACCGGAACGTTAGGAGAGGACCTAGTGGACGGAGCTCGCACTTCGTTGGGTGACGAGAGGGAAGAGATGGAGCGAGGGCATGAGATGGACCGTCTGATTCGGCCAGAGAGTGTTGAAGTAGCAGAAGAGGCCGGACTAGTTTTGACCAGCTTGACTGCTGGTTTCCAGTGCATTCGACCTGTACAGAAAAAAGAGAAGAAAAGGAGACTCAATGACTTTCTTAACTTGCATTTAACAGTAGTTTTAAAAGTGATGAAGTGTCACTTTTACAGCACACAGTGAATGGACACTAAAAATATAAAGTAGGAACAACTCTCTGATTCAAAGTGACTGTCTTCTGAATCTCATTGTCGAGCATATTGATTTTTTCTGTTCACATGGAATACGGATGAAGAGCTTCAAAAATTGTGAAATTCTGTATAACTGACATCCATTCATAAAAATGTCTAATTGTCTATTGGAGTGGTTCTCAAACCTTTGACAACATTACCACTTAAAAAACAAGTCCCACTCTATTCACCAATGTTAAAATGCTCTGGCATATTAGGCTGGAGTGTTCATAAAAACTACTATACGTAAAAGTATTGTAAGTCATTGTAACATTATGAACAGTAAGTTAAAAAATTTTATTTTGACTCTTCTTCTTTTCCTTTCGGCTCGTCCCGATTAGGTGTCACCACAGCGTGTCTCTTTTTCCATCTAAGCCTATCTCTTGCATCTTCCTCACTAACAACCACAGTCTTCATGTCCTCGCTCACCACATCCATCAACCTTTTCTTTGGTCTTCCTCTCGCTCTTTTGCATGGCAGCTTCATCCTCACCACCCTTCTACCAATATACTCACTCTCTCACCTCTGAACATGTCCAAACCATCTAAGTTTGCTCTCTCTAATCTTGTCTCCAAAACATCCAACTTTGGCTGTCTTTCTAATGAGCTCATTTCTAATCCTATCCAACCTGCTCACTCTGAGCAAGAACCTCAACATCTTCATTTCTGCCACCTCCAGTTCTGCTTCCTGTTGTTTCTTCAGTGCCACCATCTCTAATCCGTACATAATGGCGGGCCTCACCACTGTTTTATAGACTTTGCCCTTCATCCTCGCAGAGACTCTTCTGTCAAATAACACAACAGACACATTTCGCCAGCTGTTCCAACCTGCTTGGACCTGTTTCTTCACTTCCTTACCACACTCACCATTGCTATGGATTGTTGACCCTAAATATTTGAAGCCGTCCACCCTCGCTATCTCTTCTCCCTGTAGCTTCACTCTTCCCCCTCCACTTTTTCATTCACGCACATATATTCTGTTTTACTTTGGCTAATCTTCATTCCTCTCCTTTCCAGTTTTGAGAGTAAAAACTCTAAATTGTACCTTGGTGAGATTGTGAGTGTGACTGTTGTCTGCTGTTTCCATGTGGCCTGTGATTGGCTGGCAACTAGTTCATCGTGTACCCCGCCTCCTGCCCGATGACAGCAGCATTCCCAGAACCCTTGTGAGGATCATGGCTAATAAAATGGATGGCTAGATGGATATTTTATATTGGGCATGTCAGAGGTAGGGAAGAAGACAAGAGTATGCTCTGCATCCAGAGGGTCTCAAGTTTGTTTCCCCGCTTAAGAGCACTGTCGTCACTGTGTCCCTGAACGTACGTTGCCAATGAATGAATAAATATGGTTGCATGTTTGGTGATTGGATGGGTTGTAGGAGCAGAATGGCAGCCACATGTTCTGTGGTTACACAAGTTGCTTACCACCACCAGGGTGTGACTGCGGAGTGAATTGTGAAATTGGCAAAGCGTCTTTTATTGTCTGGAATAGTGCTAAATAAGTTATTTTTATTTCTTAGACCAGAGCAGACATTTTGTCAATAGGTGACTTTAGGAAAAGAAGAACAATCGTTGGAGGGGCAATTGATCAATGAGATCCGCCAACACATTTAAGTCACTTGAGGAGTTTTCATCAGTTCTGGCACTAATGTATTTAATTAGGGTCCACAACTAATGTTCAAAGTTCCTGTCACACACAAAGTGAGTCCTCTTCTGGACATATGACATATACAATAACTAGTTCAATTAGAGAGGATTAAAGCCAGCTTTGGTGTCACCCACACTAGCGCAGACATCCTATTTTAAATGTGCTGTAGTTACAACAGTCCACTAAAGCACCAAAACTGGACCTAGCCCAAATCCTCACAGAGTGGGTAGAGAGATACACGGGATCCACAGACATGTGGGGTGGATCATAGGGATTTTATTCATAAACATGTGAAAAGCGGACTTTGAATCCTCTGAATCATTGTAGAAAGTAGGTCTTTGAATATTTATTTGTCCTTTTTTATTTATTTGAATCACCCAATTGGCTCGTGTGCAGCTATGAGGTTTGTAGGTGTGTATATGCACAAAAGATTTGACATGGTTAGGGATAGATTTGTGCACTATGCAGACATATTTTTAAGTTGCTTGTGGTTGTCGTCAGATCATACTTTAACACTTTGGTTTTTGCCACATGCATGGATTGCTCTCTCCATGTATGCGAGACCGTCAGTGTGCCTCACTTAAAGAGAATGAATGAATGAAGCCGCTTTGACTGGCAGAGAACAAAGACATCTCTGTTTACACCTACCAGTGCCGGCTGCACAGAGCTGCAAGATCACGACAACCCAGTTTTACATGCCTCGTTCCAGTTATGCCATGCTCTATACCTTATTTGTGCTTGCTGTGAAAATAGAGCCCAAAATAAGTAGTAGCAATTTGAATTGAAACTATATAGTATTTTATCTTAAAATTAAATCAACTTATGAAGATCGACAAATCATTTTCCCTCCATTTACTACATGAGCATAATAATACTCATGGCCTTTTGTTGACTCTTGAACTTTGCAAACAAAAGTGACTATTCTAAACCTACTTTCAGAATTAGAAAGTGGCCACCTGCTCTTTATATTTGTCAAAACTTTATAGATGAAATAAACTGTACATACGGTAATTAAGTGCATAATCCATGACATTGTATGAACAATGGAATATCACCACCTTCCACTGCAAACACTATTGTGGAGCTGTTGACTGTTGACTAACGTTCAATTGCACATTGCAAGGATTCCTTTTCACAGAACTGTAAGCAAAACTGGTGCAGCTGGATGTACCAAATGTCATCCAGTTAGAGCAGCTGCTAAAACCAAACCCACAAAAGCACAGCGTCTTTTAATTATTGCAGCATATAACCAATTGGTAAAAGGATGACAAGGAGGTGATCAATCAAGAATCTGTTTAATGCACGCAGGTATGGTGATTGTCAGCCATAACCATATTCTGCTAAATGTTCTGCTCTCCCCCCAACATAACTGTTCACTTGGCTCTCTCATCCTATCAGAAGTCAGGACACATTACACATTCACAGCCTCACAGACTGTTCGGTGCCTGATACTGCCAAAAGAGGACAGCCACAGCGACAAGACATGACACTAGCAATTGCAGTGTTTTGGGGGACTAGGAGTAGTAGTCAGTCTATTACTCGTGGCCAATGTCGACGAAAATATGATATGCCTTGACATGCGGTGACCTTTTCAGGGTTGGTAAGATGAAATTTCGAAGTGTAAATATGGCCGTGTTAATAAGCATCTCACAAAAACACAATGAGGCATAATGTACATAAAAGCATACCCTGAACATAATCATTCTTGAAACGCCTCCAACCGGTCTTGAAGCCACCGTAATTGTCTTTGCTATAAATTTACAAAGTGTCTGCATTACATGTTCACGAATGGGTAGTAGCTGAAGCATCCGTGCTCTGGATCCCAAATGAGAGCATGATGAGTTTTAGTCATCCAGCCTTTTGATGGCTTGGTGCGGGTGGCTATTGGCAGGGATTCTGTTTTTATCTGTACGCACATCCACTCACACATTCATTCACAGTCCAAATGCTTCACGGCTTTGTCTGCTATTTTGTTATAAACACAGTGAGCTCACGCAAATATTCTTTTTTTCACCGCACTTTGAAACTGGAGTGTTTTTTTTCTTCTATTCAACAAGGTCAGCACATGGACTGTGAAAAAAGGTGCTGCTTGAACTGAATGAAAGTTCACATGACATTTCGGCATACCGTGGATTTTTGTGGTTTATCTGTCTCATACTAAAACGGAGCATTTCAACATAAATCTAAGGGTTTTTTTAAGGTATTTTTTTTTCTCTTATGGTGCATTCATTTTTCAACTTATGCTTCAAAATTGGGGCCACTTTCTTCACCTGTGACAGTCAACACCTGACTAAGACCAAATTTTCTAATAGAAATTACTTTAATTCTTGCACTATTTTTTCTTAACGAACAGTCATGAGAATGGTATTTGTATTGTGAACTTGCTACACAGATTGGTTGGTTCAAAATCCAACAAGGGTACCGTTATCACACCAATTATGAAATTCGTATAGCCCTTTTCCCAACACAAGACGTGCTTTGTGGTCTAATGTTTTCTTGTAAATCCATCCATCTATTTTCTTCCGCTTATTTGAGGTCAGGGTGTGGGGGAAGTAAGTAGATTTAGCAGGGAAGAACAGACTTACTTCTCTCCAACCACTTCCACCAGCTCTTCCAAGGGAATCAAAAGGCATTCCCAGATAACCCAGGAGACCCAGTCACTCCAGGGAGTCGTGGGTCGTTCCCAGGGTCTCCTCCCGGTGGGATGTCCACAGAACACCCTCACCAGGTAGGTGTCCCGGCATCCTAAACAAATTCCTAAGCCACCTCATCTGGCTCCTCTCAATGAGGAGGAGCAACGGCTTTACTCTGAACTCCTCCCGAAAGACTGAGCTTTTCATGCTACCTCTATGGGACAGCCCGCATACCATGCGGAGAAAACTCATTTCCACCATTGTTGTCAGGAAGATTGTTTTTTTGGTCATGACCCCAGCATGTAACTATAGGTGAGGGTAGGAACGTACATGCAAAATCCGCATCACTGCAGACACTACCTGTCGATATCAAATTTTATTCTTCTCTCATTTGTGAACAAGATCCCAAGATATCTGAACTTCTCCTGATGAAGCCAACAGAAGAAGAATGTCATCTGCAAAAAGCAGAGATGCAATACTGAGGCTACCACACTAGAACCCCTCGAAGCCTCGGCTGCGCCTGTCATGATCCTGCTGCTCCAGGTCAGGCTGTGCGGGTGCCCGCTCGGCCGCGCTAATTGGAAGGCACGCACCTGCGCCTCATGCGAGCTGATTATCCCCTGTATATATAGGACCCCGATGACGACTGGTTCTCCGGCAGATCGATGAGGTTCATGTCCCATTCCAGCACTCTCGTAACCCTGATCGTCAACCCGTGTGTACCGACCTTCGCCTGTTCTCCGACCGACCCCGTAAGCCTGACTCCTTTGACACTTCTGCCTTCCTTGATCGATCTCCCGTGTACCGACTCCGGCCTGCCCGCTCACCTGCTCTCTTCGCCCAACGTCCCAACTACCGCCGCTGCACCTGACTGCCTGCCCGATCCCCGACTTTCTGATAATAAACGTTTTTCCCCGAACTACCTTGCATCTTCCGTGTCCTCCTGCGTTTCGGTCCTACCTCCGTTCCGATGGGTTGTGACAGAACGATCTGGCCAAAACAGGACCCAGCAGGAAAGACCCGGTGTCGTCGGGACCGACGCAAGGTAGACTGTCTGCCGCAGGACCAAGTCTCTCCGATCCGGGCAGGCTCCACGGCGTCCCCCGCTTCCGTGTCATATGCTCCGCCGGCGAGCTACGAATACGTCCCGACCAAGATATATTCTTCTGGACACTGACTTTTCCGACTATGAGGAGGACATTGATTTGTATGACCGGCTGCCTGAGTATGACTCTGATTATTTCGATTACGAATCTCTTCGCCCGATCTTCAATCCCGGCCAGTTTGTTTCACCTCCCCGCGTTTCCAGCACCCGAGCATCTTCACCCGGTAGATCCGAGTACACCAACCCGTTTGTGGGAACCCGCTTGGCCATCTACCCGGGACCTACGCATGGCGGCCAGAGGAGACGCCCCGGCCGGGGGCTCCCTTGTGCCTCCCGCTGTGCGGCTACTAAGACACCGTCCTCCCACTCCTCGCCCGCAACGGTGAAACCGGCAGACCCGCAGCTGGTGACGAAGCTTCCAGCCCAGAGGGAGGAGGAGCCGGCAATTTACGAGGTGTTCTTCCACGAAATGCGGGCGGAGATAGAGCGGCAGAGCACCGAATTGGTGGCTCTCACGACCCAGGTTCAGCAAGGATTGAAGAAACGGCCGAGCTACGCTGACGTCGCGACTACTACTGACTCGCTGCTGACACAGATTCACGCTGCGGTGGGAACGGATACGCCAGCTCACCAAGCGCACGTTGCAGTGGGAACTGATCCACCACCTCGACACGCACACGTTGCAGTTTCGACGGAGTCGTGACTAACTCTTGCTCACGCGGCAGTGGCAACTGATCAGCTACCAAACCTGGCGCACGTTGCAGTGGGAACGGGTCCGGCACCTCGACACGCCCACGTTGCGGTTTCAACGGACTCGTTTCTGACTCATGCTCACGCGGCAGTTGGAACTGACCCGCTCCCGAGACACGCCCATGTGTCAGTTTCGACTGACTCTCTGCCTACGCTTGTTCACGTCGCCGTGGAAACGGACCCGCCATCGCGCCATGCCCACGTTGCTGTATCAACGAAAGCACTGCAAGCTCACGTGGCAGTGGAGACCGACCGGATGCCGCCTCACGTTGCTGTCCAGGAGGTGGCGACGTCTCCGCAGCCGGTTCTCATCCGTGCCCGGGAGTCCCGGTGGTGACCAGCCCGCGGCCGGTCCACGCTCCTGCTTCGTTGGCGACCTGTATGCAGTCGCCCCCCATTCCTGCTCCGACGGTGACGGGCACGCCCATACGTTCCCGTCCAGGAGGTGGCGATGGTGCCGCCGCCTTCTCATGTTGCTGTCCAGGAGGAGGTGGCAATAGTGGCGCTGCCGCCGCCTTCTCACGTTGCTGTCCAGGAGGAGGTGGCGATGGTTGCGCCGCCGCCACCTTCTCACGTTCCCGTCCAGGAGTACCAGCGGCGACTGGTCTGCGGCCGTCCCACGCCCCTGTCTCGACGGCGACAGGAACTGGGGAGTTCTGATGCTGGAGAGACTTCGGGATGGCTGTGATGGTGGCGGTCACGGCTTTGGTCCTTCTCTCTGTCATCCTCTTCGCTCCTGATGGCTCCCAGCTGCTTCATGACCTGGCCTCGTTGGTGACCAATCCATGGCTGCCTTCTGACCAAGCCTTGGTGGCGACCAATCCCTCGTCGTCTCGTAACCACGGCGTGGGAGGTTCTTCGTCACAGTTGCCTGCCTCAGTCTGGTTCCTGCTTCGCCGTTTGGTTCCTCACCGCGGTCATCCACCCGAATCACCCCCTGGGGACCCTGGTGCTTGGCGTCCGGGTTGTCCTCCTGACCTGTCCACCCAGACCCCTCGCGTTTGGTGGCCTGGATGGCCACCAGACTAGGGTTGAGGGGGGCAAAAGTATTTTTGCCACAGGCAGAACGGTGGTTCAGCTGGAAAGCGTTGGCCTCACAGTTCTGAGGTACCGGATTCAATTCCGGACCCACCTGTGTGGAGTTTGCATGTTCTCCCCGTGCCTGCGTGGGTTTTCTCCGGGCACTCCGGTTTCCACCCACATCCCAAAAATGTGCAACATTAAGGTGTGATTGTGAGTGTGGCTGTTTGTCTTGATGTGTCCTGTGATTGGCTGGCAACCTGTTCAGGGTGATCTCCGCCTCCTTCCCGTTGACAACTGGGATAGGCTCCAAGCACACCCCGAGATCCTTATGAGGATAAGCGACTAAGAAAACGGATGGATATTTTTGCCTCAATTGTGGAGCGAAATAATGTGAGTGGATTATTCAAAACAGCATGGAAGATACTATAATACTAATGTAAAAATTACAACTATAATATTAAACATACCCAACTTTTGTATTAGATTTCATTACATAAGTGTAATGAGGAGTATATACGTAATGTGTTTGAGTGGAGATAATATTGGGCTAAAACCAATCTTTGAAATGTAATAGTTGAATTTGCCACACAAACACTGGCTAGTACATCCTAAGTAAGCCTTACTGCGTGAACTGATGAGGCCTGCTCAGTGGAGTGATGAAGCCTGCTCAGATAAGAGGGGAAACGTCTTCTAAGACAAACAGAACAGTCCAGTTACAACTGACTCAATGCCCTCAGAATCTAGTGACCTGGATAAATGAGGATATTCACAGGCAATGTATGTAAGCCATAAAAGCAACCTAATGCTTTACCTGAGCGTTCAGCCAAGATCTTCTCCTTGCTTCCAAGGTCGTAAGAGACTTTCTTCTCCCGCTTTTCTCCACCTCGAGTATCCCCTTCTACTTTTCTCTTCTCTTCCTCATCTTCATTTGAGGACGAGCAGGAGTTTTCAGCGCTGCTACTGCTGGTGAAGTCAGCCAGGTAGTCTGGTCGTTGACGTGGTAATGTCTGGCTGCACTCAGCCATAGTGCTCAAGGGCTGGCAAGGATGGAAATATTTAGATTCATGAGTTGAACCCCAAAAAAACAAAAACAAAAGGTACAGTCTCTAAATATGTATATGGAATGACCTTTAAAATACAATGTCGAATTGGCCCAAAATTTTCAAGAAAAATATACAAAAGTCACAGAAAAGCAAGCAAAAAACCTCAACAAGTTTCATTTAATTTCTTTAGGATATTTTTTAACTTATAAACATATTTAAAGAGTCAGCTCAGTGAACATCAAAAGGATTAGCCTGCTTTTGTTTTTTTGACTTTTTACGTTAGGATGATGCTAGCTAGCACAAGAGTACCAGTACATGATTTCCTAGTAGAAAACTGAAGACAAGAGAAGCAGAAATTGAACTTATTGCAAAGTGGTAAAAGCAATAAGCAGAACCCCGTCCTGCCTGCTCAGTTAAATATGGCCAATTGCACATTAATCACAACAGAACTATAGAGCTTGTGCACCTCCATCATAAAATCATGTGACTTTTGTTTACCTCGCCATATTGCCGGTCAAGCTAAGCATTGCTCAATGCTAAGTCGGCTGGAGGCGACACGGAAATATGTCTTGTAGCACGACGCCCAGTCTTGTCTGATATTGTCAGACATTTAGAAGGTGAAAATAAATGACGGTACGTGGAAAAATTAGATAAACTCGACATAGAGGACCCTTATTTAATGCCAAAATCGATGTTTTCGCCGATAAGAAATTGGACTGTTAATTCCCTTCCGCTTGTCTTGGACAACCGGATATACACATGGATCTGGTGAGAAAGTCGTCGAGATTTACACGGAAAAGTTTAAAAGCGTATAAAAGTCTGGACACATACGAATACTTTGTTGCTGGATCTGTTCTCATCAGGAATAAATCCCACATAGTGACGGTTTTGACGCCTTGTGAATGCGGAAGTGTGTTCAGCGACACGTTAATCTTTGCCGGAATCCATCGATCTTTTCAGCTGGTATTCAATACAAATACCAATATTTAAATAAATGACCCCTGGTTTTACACAAACTCGCATTCATTAACTATGATTGAAAAAAGAAAAAATTAAAAGAAAGAGGACGGAGTCATCTCCATGGAACGTACATGGAAGCGATTGCGGTCACACCTAAAATCCGTAAACCTGAGGTTTTTTTTGAACACGCATTGTTCTCAAATGAGCCAACTTGGCATTATAAATAGTTTTTGGTAATTTGAGGTTGAGAGGAATAATTCCTTCCTGAAATGAAGCGATCGCTACACAGGTGTGTGTGTATTTAGGTTGGGCAGCATCCATCATGTTTAATTGTCGAAATCCATCGATATTTTCTGGTCTTTTCAGCTTGTATTCCAAAGAATGATCTCTTTGAACATCTGTCTCGTCTGTTGTGACGACCAACAGCACAGGTCTCGGGTATTGTAAATATTGTCCTACGGTTCAATGTTTCCCACAATGTCGAGCAGCTCTGTTTGACCAGCAATATGGCGCCGTGAAAATGTTGACGTCACATGCACGACCGCTACAGACTACATAACAGAATGTCAGTTGTGTTTATGTAAAAAGCAAGCAGTGATTTCTTTCTGCAAGTTCATTTGTATGCGACTCACAAATCATCAGTTGTGGATTACTGGAGGACAAAATGCATACATTTTCCTGCACAGAACAGATGACTTAGTTTTACAATTTTATGGCAGCTACAAATTAGATCAATTTTTTCCTTTACGGAAGAGGTGTTTTTAAATCTTGGGTGGGCGGGGGGTCTCTAATGATCAGTGTTCATCTAAATAGGTTAGCTGAGGTTAGCTAGTGGCCAGCTCAGGATGAACCCTGCCTTTCACCAGTCAGCTGGGTGAGGCCCCAACAAACCGATGACCCTAGTGAAGATGAGCGGGTCAGAAAATGGATGGAGAAAGAGGCTCCACTGTAGTTGCATCTAAACCACTCAAACTTTGGAAAAATAGACCACACATTCACTCACCGATGCACAGAGTTGTAGGGGAATATATACAGTATCCTACCACAAACAATGAAACATGGAAGCTTTCAAAGCCTCAATACCATCTGTCACTTGGACCTTGCGGTGATTCTATATGGAGTTATACAAAATTTTACATGCACCTTTTTAAAGCCAGCCACTGTAAATAAAAGAATACAGTGTTTCATAGCCACTTCCATATGTACCAGTTAAATTAAACGTATAATGTTTGACTCTTGCAACTCGTAACATGTGAGATCACAATTAGCGATTCCCACATCTGATGTCACAAACTAATTTTGCACAAAAAATGGGACGTTGATTAAATGGAGTGTCTCCCTACGATCCTGTAAGGCGACAAAGTGATTAATAAAGTATATACAGTATACATTTGTTATGCTACGATTAGCATGTCAGCGCTGCCATGCCAACGGAAGTAATGGGCAGGAAATGATCAGTAGGGCTTACACACAGTCACCTCAGGCTCGTTGTGCGAGTGATTGATGGAGGAGGATGAAGACGCTAGGAGATTAACCTCATGAGGAGACAATAAAGAGGAAGATAAGAGCATTAGGTTAATAGAGAAAGAAATTGGGAGGAAGGCCCACTGAGAGTTGAAGTGCAACTGGATGGCATTTTAGATACCTGAAGCTATTTAGAATATTACCATCGCCATTAAAGACGAAGCAAATTGTATTGTAACTAATGCATACAAACAGGTGCTACCTTACCACAGAGCTTCCATTTTGCAAAGCTTCACCTAATTTGACTACTCTTTGGGGGCTGCACAATACTGGGGGGAAATGACTGATTTTTATTTTTTTAAACCTGCCATATATATTTTTAATATTCTACCCAGAACATTTTTGCCCTTCTGGAACCAATGTTTCACATGGATATTTTTTTACAAACTGACAAGAGTGTTGGTCGATTGATTAAAAAAAAAAAAAAAAAAAAAAAACAGACAGGAGTATCTGTAAGTATTTTTTAAAGTTGATGTTAGATGTATAATGTGCATGTAAAATGATTTGAGAGTGAGCTGAATGGTGGTTAGGGTTTTTGTTTTGTTTTACCAAAAATAGTTATCGCAAGCACACTAACTCTGATTGCTGTTTAGCAAAATGGCATTTCAACTATCTCAAATTCTGTCCACCAAATTTATACCATAAACTCGGTAACAACAGTACCAACATTTTAAAGATCGAAATTCCCCCCAATTATCATCAGTAACAACTTACATTAGCTGTTTTCTACAACTGGCAATAAGGCTTTCACATCTCTGTGGAGTTATTTTGGCTCACCCTTCCTTGCAGAATTGTTTCAATTCACAAAAATTGACGGTTTTGAGCATGAAGGGCCTTTTTAAGACCATGCCAATGCATTTCAATTGGATTCAAGATTTTCACTGTGACAATGCCATTCCAAAACCTTCATTTTGATTTTCAAGCCATTTAGATGTTGAGTGCTGGTGTGTTTTGGATCCTTAACCTGCTGGCGAACTCAAATGCGCTTCTGTTTGAAGTTCACCTGAAGTTTATCTCTTTACAGTAGCTCTCCACCGCTCCCTGTCCCCCCAAATGTAATCTATTGTGACGACCATTAGTTTCATACTGAAGAGTGATACTGGAAACACAGCTGGTGGACATTGTTTCACATGTCCTAATTTATAGTTCTCATACAAGGAGAAAAGTATATAACAGTCAGAGCTGTTCTGCACGTTGTTTGAAGGGTTATAATTTACCTTAATGTAGGCATTAATCTTATTTGCATGTCCTAACATGTCTCTCTGCTGAGGCCTCATGTACAAAGACTTGCATGAATTTCCTACAGAAACATGACGTACGCTCAAATTCACACATGAATCCAGGCACATTTTCTTCGTACATCCCAATCAACGTATTGAGGGCATGCATTGGAGTTGCCGACCAAGTGTTTGCCACACCCATATCTAAATATACAAGTCAGATTTAAATGAGGTGACACGGTGACGCAGCTGCAAAGCGTTGGCCTCACAGTTCTGAGGACCCGGGTTCAATCCCAGCCCTCCCTGTATGGATTTTGCATGTTCTCCCCATGCCTGCTTGGGTTTCCTCCTTCCTCCCACATCCCAAAAACATGCAACCTTAATTGGACACTCTAAACTGCCCCTACGTGTGATTGTGAGTGTGGCTGTTTGTCTCTATGTGCCTTGCGATTGGCTGGGAACCAGTTAAGGGTGTACCCTCCCCCCTTCCGGTTGACAGGTGGGATAGGCTCCAACATTCCCGCAACCCTTGTGAGGATAAGTGGCTAAGAAAATAGATGGATGGATATTTAAATGAACCCTGCACCTGAGATCCTGAATCACTGTTGTCTGAGATCCAGAAAAAAAGGAAAACAAGCAAGGTCATGAAGAAAAATAATTTTTCTGAATGTGAATTTCCGCAATGAAGTGGAGGGGCACAGGGAATTCCGACTTGAATGCTGTCTTCTAGCGTTAACAACAAGAGAAAGAGAGTGAATGGGACAGATTGTGCGGCTGTCAATGCTGTGGAGTCAGAGAAGCGCACACACGCTGAACTAAAAAAAGAATTGGTCCGACATTAAGGTGGATGTGAAGCGGAGGACAGCAGGGCACCACCAAAGTGTGGCAAAAATAGGCATAGGGCCTCATCCCATTTAAGGAGAGTTGCTGCAATTATGGTAAAAGTGACATTGTTTAGGCCTCTTCTCCTAAAAAAAAAAAAAAAAAGAACCAAAAAAAACCCGTGACCCGGGTTAAAAAACCCTTTTAACATATTTTAATCATGTGCATCCACTATACTTGTTCAAATTAAATAAATTCAGACTTTTTTTTTTCCAGTGCATGTGTCGGAGTCACAAGAAGAGATTTTGAGTGCAGCAGGCAGCATGAATGATGGCAGTGATCAATTAAAAGGTGTGCTCAGAAATATTACTGATTCATTAAAGACACTGGTTAACAAATAAATTCTGAGATCTTTTCTCTTTTCATCTCATCTGAACATTGTTGTGAAAAACAACACATTTTTGTGCATGTGCACCATTTGCACATGAGGCCCCAGTTTTTTGTTTTTTTTTTTTAAATATTACAGTTGATGCACTGCATATTAAATAGAGTATACCAACATTGGAGTCAAGCTACCAATTTGACTATTGCACATACATACATTGCAATGACGCTGCCCAAACAGTATATCATCGTGATTGGTCAAAACTGCCTGGACCAATCCATTTCTTTTGCAGAAATTCGAGAGGCTACTAGTTTAATTTTTTAGTTGCAATGTGTCAAAAGCGAAAAGCTGTCAGTTTGTAAGCAATGGAAGCCCACAAATAGAAGGGTGTAGGGATTAGGACAGGGGCATGACAACAACTTTTGAAATAGAAGTGTACATTTGAAGCCAAAATGAACACACTTCAGTTGTACAGTTGGGTTCACAACCCTTGCTTTTTCTCCTGTCCTTGTCCTGTTCTATCTTGTCCTGTCCTTCTCTCAAAAGGTGTAGAACTACTGCCCCATAAAACACTCATATCTAATGTGTCATTGTTCTAGATATATGAGGATTTAATTTTCTCATCTTGTTTACAGTAAGTCCTTTGTCTTGTGTGTTTTTTTCTCATTCCCCTTTAGAAATTTTGTTCTGTTCAACTGATCGATTCTGATTCTCAATAAATACCCATTATAGTACTCGGGATCCACAGCAGGATCTTAAAAACTCCCTGGTGATACAATAAAACACTTCCGCCACAAAAAGGATACCGATTCTCCATTCTGCTTGGCCTAGCAGCCAAACATGATGAAAAATAAAAAAGTACTGTAGCATATTCTGCACGCAAACTCTTTTACACTCTGTCTTAACACAATGCCATGAAAAGACCGTTTGGCTTGTCTGGTATATAAAGTAATCCTAGAGAAAGCACAATGAAACATAGACCCCCGCCACCCCCCCCCCCCCAAAAAAAAAAAAAAACAGGATAGGAATGACTTAGACAAGCAACTAATGGAGAGTGAAATTTCATATCCTTTCTGTCTTGTGCCTTTTCTTTCCCAAGAAAATCTTGACTCTAATCACTTTTCCACTTTCCATTCTAGCTTTTGGTTCAGTTTTCGCCAGATGGCGTGTGAGGAAGACACCTCACGGAGTAAATTTACCCATCACAGCTCTTTCTTTCCCCAGCACCGAATGTCTCTCTCCGCACATTTAGCGAAAGTGACGCCATCCAAATGAACTTGGACATCAGTGATTGTGTCTAAACAATTCCTTATTCTAGCTAATGCATCACTGAACTGCCCTGTTCCAGCCAATTTAGCCCTCAAATGAGGAATGGATGTAGATGTGCGAGAAGAGAAACTGGAATGGGTGGGGTGTATATGAAAAGGGGGTGAGCGAAGCGAGGTGATGGAGGGAGTAATGTGCTGTCAAGGGAAATCTCGGGGGCGTGTAGGTGCATGTGACAGAGAAAAAGGGTGATAGAAAGATAGTTTGGTGAGAAAAGGAGGCGGTCTGACAGCTGCCACCTTGAGGCACTCAGGTCCTTTTTTTGGGCCTCACTGATTCTTTCCTCTTGAGCCTAACACGCTACTCGGAATCACATCCTGTATGCGCTCTGTGGGTATTAGATCTATGCACCTGCTGACCTATCACCCTCCCAAACCCCCTATTCAGTACTTTTACGAAGGGTCCCTAGAAGCAGATATCCTCTATTCCTCTCAGTCTTTCCCAGTTTGTGTCTCCTGCTCTTGCTAAAGCACCTTAGGGCCACGTTGTCTCGAGGATTTGCCCATCAGCTTCTCGTCATCTAGTTCACATTGCTCCAGCAGATCCAAGATGTCCTCCTCCTACACACCAAAACATACAAAAAACATCAGATAAGTGATAAACGAACGAATAGGCTTAATTCCGTATGCTCAAGAAGAAACAGGTATGGAGGAAACTTAAAAGACTGGAAAATCCAGTCATTCGAAAACAACACATGGGTTCTACATTTGTTGACTGTGCAACGTGCACTGGAATGCAAATGGTGCACATCTTGATATGTGTGCTAGTGCCAGGCTAATTGCGCATTTGTGTATTTGGCACACCAGGATGTGCCAAGCTGCGTATTGTCAACGCAGCAACCTTGTGCCCTTGGAGATACATTTGAGAGAGTGAGATACTCCACTATACCCTGTGTATAAAAGACACATGGTGATCGAAAAGCATGTTTTATTATACACACACACACACTCTTCTGGACGGAGATGTACAGTGGGATCCTGGTATCTGCTGGAGGGCTGGAGCCATCCTCCCAGTTTTGAGGTTAGAGTGCCGTGATCATCACAGGCACCCCGAATGCCTTCGCCATCCAGATTTTCTGTAGTTCTACTTTCAGTTCTTGATATTTCTCCAGCCTTTCGTGTTCCTTTTTTCCAGATGTTGCTGTCACTCACAATTAGCATCATGAGCTCTGCTTTCTGATGTTATCCACTAGGTCAGCTTGGTAGGTTGGTTCGGAAGTCAATCACACCCTGCTGGTCCAATCAGTATTAGTATGAGTAATATATATATATATATATATATATATATATATATATATATATATATATATATATATATATCCACTCACACTTTGAACAAGATCACATCTCTCATCTGTTGACACAGTATTAATTTTGCTTTATTTATTTTTCAGACTGCATAATTCATAACTTAAACCGCTCCCTTTGCACAATTGAAATTAACACAAATATCTATATAAATTTCACATCTTATAAGGAATAATTCCTATGAACAGAAATTTCTCTTGTTCTTTGTTCTTGTTGCTATGTTGTTCCTTGTTCTCTGTTTTCTGTTCTGTATGTCGTACCAGGGCAGCACCGACTGCTGGAGAAAAATTCTTTGTGTGTTCTGCACACTTGGCCATTAAAGATAGATGATTCTGATTCTGATCATGAGTTATACACTATGAAAACAATAGTTCTGGGGACTGGGGTACAAATCCTGTCCCTGCCTATGTGGAGTTTGCATGTTCTCGCCATGCCTGTGAGGGTTTCTCCAAGTACTCTGGTTAATTGAAGATTGTAAATTGCTTGTAGTTGTGAATGTGCATGTGACTGTTTGTTTGTTTATATGTCTGTGCCCTGCAATTGACTGGCAAACAGTTAAGTGCATACAGCCCCTCTCTCTAGGAGGTAGCTGGCATAGGCAACAGCACAACTAGAACCCTAGTAAGTATAAGAGGATCAGATAATGGATGTGCATATATACATGTATACTTGTATTACTTTTCCCCTGTCCCATTTCACATTATTAGAAACAATTTATTTTCTAATCTTATTTGTTATACTTTCTTTGCATGTATGGATTACTTGGGTTGTTGCCAACGTCTGGTGAAATTTTCATGTCAATAGCACCTTTGGAAATATATCTAATGTTAAAAATGACTGTGTTAAATACTTGTTTCAGTTGCTGTATCATATCTTGCGTCACTGTCAATCCTTACTGCATAAAACTACAGTGTGTCAATTAAGGCAACTGTCCAACAGCATGCATGGTCTTGGTGTACCTCCCCAAAAAGACGTGCGACCAAATAACGTCATCATCTGGTCCAACCAACTGAAAAAGTTGTATCACACTTGTGGTACCAGTGCAAAATTTGGTGTAGCACCTTGCTTCCTCTGGTTCCTCTGATAGAGGCTAACTTAACCAAAGCGCAATGATTCCTCCCAAGGGATCCCAAAAACTCAAAAAGTCATCCGACTCGAGGTGCCCCAAAAAGGCAAAAGGTCCGTCAAAAACGCGATGAAAAAGTGATTCAAAAGCATCTTGTACATCATCAGGCCTTTTGGTATTTGGTCATTGAAGAAATGCAGGCAAAGGTGATTGATACTATTTCATTATAAGGAGTATAAATCTCCTTTTCACCACTCAATTAAAAATTAAATTGATTTTACCTCAAATCAAATGCACTTACTGGTCTCAAAAACGGCCTCTGGTTTTCTGTTACTGATTAATGTTTATCCATTTGAAAGTATGTTTTTTTGTGTGTGTCTAAGGGCTTTACTTTCCTCAAACAATTATGATTTTACTCTTGGGTATCATCTGGATCCATATATACTCAAACTGTGATTGTTTGGGTACAGTGTGCACACTTTAAATTCCATGATACAGATATCAGATACAGTAACTATTGTCAGCATTATGTCATAAAGAAATGATACGTTGAAAAAAATGCTGAAACACAATGACGTGTGAAGTAACCTAGAATATCAGTTTTCATTATACACATAAAACTCTTTCCACAACATTGTATAAAAGTGAACAATCGAAAATTAATTTAAATCATGTTCTTCACATGATTAATCTTCAGATTAAAATAGAGACCATGTGTTTGTGTCCCATCACAGTGATTTGATACTGCATAAGTAAAAAGTTCATGCACTTTATTGTTCAGAGTACAGTACATTTTGAATATCAGAAGCGTAAGTTTGCAATCCAATTCTGTTGAGGGAAAAGCTTTTGTTTTTTGAGAATTGTTGAAAGAGCAGTATTTTATATCTGTTCTTGGCAGCTTCTACCATGACATTCTCTGCCTCCACAACCTGGCCTCCACATTGACACGGGGCATTAATTTTTCCATTTATTTCCACTATAATAAAACTTGGATTACTGCTTGTGGTTGTGTGCCAAACAGTCAAGTTGTGGTTTGCACAGTACATAACATATGTCATGTCAAGACTTAAAGAGAATTTTTCAAAAACGTAATATAACCTCTCTTTCTCCTTTGGTGTTAGACAATGGCCATAAAATTGTTTCCTTGGAAATACACTGTTAAAAATAAGGAGAAAAAAATCACTGTAAAATAGAATCAGTGACTTGGGTTTCACTCAAATTTGAATGATTAAATCCTTGAATGTACAGTATATACTCACAATACTTTAACCATTGTGAGATGATTATGATTTGTATTTAGACGTGTTTTTTTTTTTTGGAGTATACCGTTTTAACAAGGAAATTTGGAGCCACATCGGTAGGCATTAGGCAAAAGGCTGAACAAGGATGCAATCAGTCTGTGTAGATACAGTATTTATCAGGAACAGACAAATCAATAGTGGCACAATCACATCAAAGTGATGATCCTGATGAAGACCATGTTGTCCTCATAATATTAGCTGGGTAAATAATGTTACTCTGAGCATCCCAATGAAGGCGTTGAGCAGCACAAAGAGAGGTTGGGAAAGACACAAAACAGTGATCTGCCGAAAGATCATGAAAATTATCTGCTGAACATTTGTGCGAGGATCAGGCATAAGCTCTCTTGTCTCTACCCTTTCAAAATTCATATCTGTCACAAGCATCTTAAAGGACAGCACTGTTGTTACAATGTATCTTAAGAGCCTCATTTGTTCTTGACTCGTCTACATCCACTCACACTTTGAACAAGATCACATCTCTAGTCTGCTGACACAATGTCTGTTTCCTCTGCTTGCTCTTGATTGGCATCTATACAAAAAAGTATCTCCAGAGATTCTGCCTTCAAACACAATAACATTCTAAAATACAAAATGTGATGTGCAAGAGGTGGATGTTTCAACAAAAGCTGCAATAGTTGCACATGTCATCTCTGTCAGGTCTTTTCAGATTACTTTGTGTAGTGTCAGTTCAACTGTCAAAAACCCAATTCACCATTCACTCTCACCATTAACTATTAGTTATCAAGTTTGAAGCCTTTTCACTAACAGCGACAAAAAAGATATAATAAGAATGGAAGATAAGGAAACATGATACATGGAAAGTGAATTGTGAAAAGCATCTAACCAGACATACTCCGTGGAGATGGAGAGAATGGCAGTTTGAAAAAGTGTCACAAAAAAGCAAAAGACAAAGCACTCTGTCACAATTTCTGCATAATTTGCACATTACCTTTCAGGACCCAAATAAAAATGCAGTTTTCTTTTTGTCCATCTTTGTGTGGGGAATGAATCTATGTTAGTTCCTGTGTACGTGTTGTGTGTGTGTGTGTGTGTGTGTGTGTGTGTGTGTGTGTGTGTGTGTATTCGCACATTTGACAGTCAGTCAGCCACCAAGATACGTGCCTTCATTTGTTTCAGAGGATTATTCATTTCCTTCTGAAGCGAAGTAGCTCGCCCAGCGAGGAAGGTCTGAAAGGCGGAAGAGAGCAGGCTTTCATACTTCTCCAACAGCAGCTTGTCGTCTGGGGGGTAAATACGTCTGTTGGCCACAGAGACACAAAGAGAGAGAAGAGCACAGATAGTGAGGGAGTGTTACAGCTAAAGGGAGAAAGAAGTGTCATTAATGCAAGAAAGAAAGTAAGGTAAAAACCTAAAAAGAAGGGAAAGTTTAGTTCACAGACGAGAGTTGTGGATAACGGAGAACAACAAAGGGGGCGTGCAAGAACGGCGGAGGAGTGATGACAGGAGAGGCTTGAGAGGACTAATAAAAGAAGATGGAGTCCTGAGGATCTGGATCATTAGTTGAGATAGATGGAATTATATAACAAAACTAAAAAGAGCCACAAGTGGTTAAAAACAAATTAATTTCCTTAACACGGAGTGAAATAACGAAGAGTATGTAAACATGAGTGGCACAAAAAACAAATAAATAAATACAATGGAAACCTTGAGATAAGAAACTATATACGTCAGTTATTTTTTAACATATAACACATACCTTCACTGACATGTCCCAAAAACTCTCAAGACTAAACTAATACCGATCAGCACTTGTTTTATGCCTGAGGGGTTTAGGGAAAATGTATAAACTAGAAACTGCTTAACATCTACAAATACTGCATCTCCCAATGTGTCCAATGTCATCAGTTTACCCATTAAATAAAACCCTAACTAATGACTAAATAAACATGGGCAGTGCCTATATCTGTAGTCTCAAATTGAACTTGATCACAAAAACAAGAAGAAAGACACCTTGAAAGCACAAAGATAAGAAGCTATGTAATATTAATACAGCAGCAGCTGTGGCCACTCTCCTGTCTTTCCTTGGCCAAACGTAATCTGAATTTAGATTAAAAATGAATGTATTATTTTCTGGGGTCAATTTCTATTTCCATTTGAGGTGCAGGAAGTGCCATGCTAGCCATAGTTTAGAAAAAAGTAAACCTCTAAATTGGAATGTTCCTAAAGTCATACAAATTCAACAAAAAATATCTGGAGAAATACTCTCCTAAAGTAGGACAAAAACAGAAAACTGCCACCGAACTACCAATTCTCATGAAGTCTCATGAGACCTCAGCAAATCTCAGAAGACTTTATCTGATCTTGTGATACTCTTGTGAGCTACAACAGCGAGGAATTGTATCATCTGAATCTAAATCTATTGTCGTGATCATTTCTCCCTTGTCAAAATAATCCATTCCAACGTCAGTATCTGGTGTGACCACCACCTGCCTCACGCAGTTCAACAGATCTTCGCATAAAGTTGATCAGGTTGTGCATTGTGGCCTGTGAAATGTTGGTGCCTTACTCTTCAATGGATGTGGAAACTTGCTGGATATTGGCAGGAACTGGAACACGCTGTTATATATATGCCGATCCAGAGCATCCTGGACATGGTGAATGGATGAGATGCCTGGGGAGTATGCTGCCCATGTATGAACTGGGATGTTTTCAGCTTCCAGGAATTGTGTACAGATCCTTGCAAGGGGGGGTGCTTTATTATGCTGCAACATGTGGTGATGATTGTGGATGATTGGCACAACAAAGGGCCTCAGGACCTCACCACAGTATTTCTGTGCATTCCAAATGGCTTCAATAAAATGTAACTGTGGTCGTTGCCCATAACATATGCCTGCCCATACCATAACCCCACCGCCACCATGGGCGACTCGATCCGCAGCGTTGACATCAGCAAACGGCTCACTCACGCGATGCCACAAACCCTGTCTGCCATCTCCCCTGAACATTGAAAACCGGGATTCAGCCATGAAGAGAACACCTCTCCAACACGCCAGACACCATCGAATGTGAGCATTCGCCCACTCAAGTCGGTTACGACAACGAACTGCAGTACGGTCGAGACCCCGATGAGGACGGCGAACATGAAGATGAACTTCCCTAAAATAGTTTTGGTTTTGGATAGTTTGTGTAGAAATGCTTGACGATCTTGTAGGTAAACATGCTAAATGTGGAGGCCCTGGTCTGGTGTGGTTACATGAGGTCTGCAGTTGTGAGGCCAGTTGAATGCACTGCCAAACTCTCTGAAATATCTTTGCAGCTTATGGTAGAGAAATGAACATTCCATTCGCTGGTGGCAGCTCTTTTCAAGTTACGAATCATTAGTTCAATTTATTCAATTTAAGTTAATCTAAGTTCAAGTCAAGTACAGAGTCTTGTGACATTTTGTCAAGTCTAACCTAAAGTCATCAAATTCATGACTGGAGTCTGGCTTGAGTCCACATGATATTCCAATATATTTTTTTGTGTTATTTGGTATATTTTGCCTGGGATTCAATATATTTACATGTATAAATATATTTCTAAAATCTATTCATAGTCGATATTTATTTGTATTTGTTAGAAATTGTCTCACTAGACATGGGTGAAGACAGGAAAATGCAGTTTCCTGCAACTTATATGCACAATGTCTATTTGAGAAAACTACTGTTATCTAAAAGAGGAAACCAATTAGCCATTTATTATTAATACAAATACATACATCTTCTTCATCTTCTTTTCCTTTCCGATTGTCCTGTTAGAGGTCGGCACAGCGTGTCATCTTTTTCCATTTAAACCTGTCTCGTACATCTTCCTCTCTAACACGCACTGTCCTCATGTCTTCCCTCACAACATCCATCAACCGTTACTTTGGTCTTCCTCTCGCTCTTTTGCCTAGCAGCTCCATCCTCGGCACCCTTCTACCAATATAGTCATTCTCTTGCCTCTGGACATGTCCAAAACATCAAAGTCTGCTCTATCTCTTGTCTCCAAAACATCCATATTTGGCTGTCCCTCAAATTAGGCCATTTCTAATCCTATCCAACCTGCTCACTCCGAGCAAGAATAGAAATATATAAATAATATAAATATTATATAAAATTATACATTTCAGTCTAATTTTGTCTTATGTATTCATAATTGCTCATTAACCAAACAAAATGTATTTTTTCCGGTTACCCTGTGATTGGCTGACAACCAGTTCAGGGTGTATGCCGCCTCCTGCCTGATGATAGCTGGTGATGGGCTCCAGCACTCCCTTGACCCTTGTGAGGATAAGGGGCTCAGATAATGGATAGATACTTGATTATTTGATAGAATTGCCAGTAGGATACTGGTTTAAGAATTGCAGCGCTCCGTGCATGTTGGCATTTCATGACAGATCTATAATGACAAAAAGTAAGTCATAGCATAGCATTTCAATGGAATACATGAAAACGTACTATCAATTGGTTTGGAACGGGGAAAAAACCGATGTGGGTCCTACTTGTCTAGACTAGGGACTTAAAGCAAAGACTTGAGAGTTACTTGTGACTTGCAAAGCACTGACTGGGTCCCACGTCTGCTAGCAAGTAAAGATAACAAGAGTCTAGCTTGTACTTCAAGGATAAAAACATTCACCAAAAAGTGACCAATATATGAAGCCAACACAGCTTGAGAATTAGACGCAATATATTCGAAGGACCCAGTGACCCTAACTAGAATAAACATTTTTGAGAAGGAATGAGTGAATATTGGAAGAAGCCAAAAATCCCAGTTTACACTAAGATAATATTGTTTCAATCAATAACACCCTGGAAGTTGAAGTTTTCACGGCATCAAAGATTATCATAATACAAATGCCAAGCTTTCCGTTAGATCAGCAGCGAATATAATACAAGTGCGAAGGAGAAAGCATGACTTGGAGCAAGAAGGTCAAGGACACAAAGTGAGTTCTATTTTGTGTTGCAAAAGAAAGTGTCTTGCCGTCAATGTATGTTTACCTTTTTCTAGTTTAGGTAATGTTTATTTGTAGAAATGCAGCTTTAATTCTTGGAAAGGTGCCAAGAACAATATTGTGTGGTTGCTTTGGTGCTACATGTTATTTCCTTGGAGAAATTAAAGAAATAAGACGGCCTCATAGTTGTAAATTTAACAGGCATTAAGTTTAGGGGTGAAGCTCCTGGAGGTAAAGTGCTTGAAAGTTTCCATCTTCCTTACCTGTAGTTGCCCAGATGTTGTTTTTCATGTGCCTCCCTGCAGATCTGCTTGCGGACCTGCGCCAGTCGTTCTTTCTACAATAAGAGAAGACCAGACAGATACAGTCATTTAGGCGAAATCCTGCTTAATAGCATAAGTCAGATGCAAACTTTTATTGACACTTTTTAAATACAGACCTTACTATGAAGCAGACAAGAGACGTTTGCTCCAATAACAGTGACAATTAGGTCATGTTAATTCAGTACATCGACATCTGAATCCACAGTTCAACCAATCATCATGTTTCTTTTTAAAATCAAACTACATACAGATTACTGCTGTGGCTCGTTCAAATGCAAATCAAAGAGGGTGCACAGGTATGACATAGTAATAGATATAGATGAGAAAACCTCCCAGACTGAAATATAATTAAATGGTGTACAATTGGGGGGAAAAATGGGTTTTCAGTGTCTGAAAATGTGATTTTTCTTTTTTTTTTTAATGCTGGAAAGGGTGTGATGACTGGTACACTGACAGGTTACTTTGAATGAACAACAATCAGTAGTTATACTGTGTATGTGGATTTTTTTTTTACACTTTTGAATAGCTTTTTAAACTTGCTTCAACAAGGACGCTTTGCAAATATTAAACATTCCTATAATTTCTAACTAATTTGTACAATGCACATTTTTCCCCACCCAAAAATTGTGAAAAGTCAATGGAGCGCATCATACAGAGGTATAAGGAAAATTTTAAAAATCTTTCACATTGTATACTGTTCATGTTTATTAGTACCTTGGGGTTGTGCAAAAGGTGCACTTTCCTTCCAATATGATAAGTAATATTTGATCTTAAACCTTTACACATGTTATGGTACAATTTTACCTTACACTCGAGAATCAAGGCCTCCTCTTAAGCCCGTTATTGATATAAATTGTGTAACATCCAAAATTTAAGTGGGATATTATTAAAGATGTCCACATACATCTTGGTGATGCCCGGTTGCAGTTCTGACACTATGAAACATGGAGCATTTTTTTTTTTGTTTACACGGGGCAAGAATCAAGATCCTCCCAGGCCCATTATATGTATAAAGATTCATCAGATCCAAACTATTTGGGATTTCATTCAGATATTTTCATAGATTAAAGTGGAAAGATAAAAGTAGAGCTGTCCTCATACATTTTGATCATGAATGGTCACAGATTCGTGAAATTAAGTTAAGTTTAGCTGTTTCTGTCGTGACAGCATGTGAAGAGGAAAACTTTTAAAGTAACCATATTTTAGCAAATCAACTTTTTCTCATATTTTGTATGTTATATTTGGGTCTGTGGTGCTTCACTAAATGTGAAATAATAATTAAAATTGTCCAGGCATTCCAGAGCTACAGCTGTTTTTTCTGCCATGAGGGGTGAAATCAGGTCATTTGAATTTTTCAAGCTTATCTATGTCACTAGTGTAAATGTCCACCTACCTCTTCACTCCAGAGCCAGCACAGTCAACATAACAAACAAGTCCTCTCACAAGTTGTGAATGTTGGGTTATCTACACAGAGGCAACCAATCAGTGGAAAAGTTTTGGGGCAATCTGAGCTCCAGTAAATATGAACAACTAGGATTTAAAAAATGGGTTGAACAGAAGCAGCTGCCAGAGGGACATTTTCTGGACAGTAGTATAACAAACCCAATGTGTTTTGTTTTGTTTTTAATTGAATTTTACAGTTTTATACAAAGTCCATGTTAAAGAGTAACTCTATGGTTTAAATCACCAAAATGAGCTAGCTTTAATGTCCAGAATTTAAAAAAAAAAAAAAAAAAAAAAAAAAAAACGGATGGCTGGTTAAAACATTTTCCTCACATTTCTGAGGACCCTGGTTTAAATTTGGCCTCCCCTGTGTGGAGTTTGCATATTCTCCTGTGCGTGGGTTGTCTCCGGGTACTCCAGTTTTCCCTCCCATTCCAAAAACAAGCATGATAGGTTAATTAATTAATAAATTGTCCCTAGGTGTGAATGTGAGTGTAAACGGTTGTATGTGCTCTGTGATTGGCTGGCGACCAGTTCAGGATGTAGCCCAGCTCTCTTCCGAAGTCAGATGAGATAGGCGCCACCACACCTGATGACCCATGTTACGATGAACAGTTCAGAAAATGGAAGGATGGATTTTTTTTGGGGGGGGCGGGGGTGAGCAGGGAGCACATCAAACTCAAGAGTGTATTATAAACTTGAAGTGAGAGTAGTCAATGGAAAATGCAACAAATTGGTGGAAAGTGTCAGAAATGTTCCATATTTTAAATTCAAATAAACTAAGTTTTCACTTTCGATGTGGACCATACCATCACCAAGCATATCTACATAGATTCTGCTGTGTTTGCTTCACCCAGTGTGCAAAAAGAGGCAAGAGGTGCTTCACCATGACAAGAAACGTGCTCAGAGTACACTGAAAGTCAGGCAGTTCCTTGCTGGGAAGAATATCGCCATGCTGGTTCAACATCCCCACTCATCCAAATTGGCTCCGGGGCAAACCATGAAAAGACTAGGACGGCACTAAGATGGCTGTGTGGATAACGCTGCGAAAGATCTTGCCAGAACCCCTTCAGGAGTGCATTAAGGCCTGGTAGAAATGACTTCAGAGAGTCTAATACGTTGACCAAAAGTAAGAATAGAAGAGAACTTCGAAAGGGAAAACTAGTCATTTGGATTTAAAGTAGTGTATATTTTTTTGTGACACCAGAACTGGACCTTTTCAGACATACCTGAAAATTGTCTGCTTGGTAAATACAAATCCTAAAATGAAAATATAATATGAATGTTTTCCTTGTTTACAACTTACAAGTTCTTCTCGCCTTCGCTCCAAGGTGTGACGCTGTCTTTCCCAGTCTGAGGACGCAGCTGAGAGTTTCTTTATGGATCCGTGCCCATACAGCCGCCTCTGGGCTTCTGCTTTTTGCTGTGCTAGGTTGCGTTTCTTATCACTGGCTCTACACCAACACAAACAAATACAAATGCAATGCAAAGATGACTTAAAGACAAAAGGCACAGACACAGATACTACGGTTGTACATAATTACTCAAAGTATTTGTTAGACTTTTTCAGCTTTTCATGCCATTTTGCCCATTTTTAAAACCTTCCTGTTACTTTTAACCCTCTTTCATGAGATACTGTATCTATGTTATAGTACTCCTAATCAGCAGAATGATGTGGTCTGAAAGTTCCCTCCAAAGGATTGCCGATAACATTTGCACTGCCAAACTGCAACTCTACAATCAAATATGAGTGAGACAGAAAAAGTGACAAAATATGAACCTGATCAGACATCTAATTTTAATGTAGGCTGTTGCTTGTCTTAAGAAAGGGCTATTTATTTTAGTCAATTGTTGGCCATTTAAATAGGATATTGAGTCGGGTTGGGATAGGGACTGAGGTGTATCGATGTTCATGCCCGGTTGGGTCTGGATTGATCCCTCGTTGATACAGTTGGTGTTGTGAGCAGACTCGGGGACCAACTTTGGGTGAAATGAGACTTTTACTTTAAAAGGGAGTATTGAGCAAGGTGGAATAGAAGAAAGACCACGGTCACTTCAACATGGGCATGAACACGTTATCAAGTTAAAACCCCTCCCACCACCATGACCAGCATCTTTTAATGGCAATTAATTTGTCATAAAATAATTTCCCTTGAATCTGTAACAGCAGCACCACACTCAGTCATGAGATTATTTATCTTTTGAGACCATTTGGATTAGAGATTTATGACCTGCTGAGCCAGTGGAGGAAGTGAGTTTTTTTTTTGTCCTGTGGGATGTTGCAATTCTCAATTGAGCTGAACATAGTGGATCTATTCTGCATGCAATTAATTTGTGTGTGTGTGTGAGAGAGAGAGAGAGAGAGAGAGAGAGAGAGAGAGAGAGAGAGAGAGAGAGAGAGAAGAGAGAGAGAGAGAGAGAGAGAGAGAGAGAGAGAGAGAGAGAGAGAGAGAGAGAGAGAGAAAGTGTTGAAGAAATTCTAGTGTAATGGACATTGGTCAATCAGCAGGCAAGTTGATGAGCAGAAGTATGAATAGAAGTGAACTTCCTTGATTGATTTTGGGAAATACAGTATTAGCAAAATATTTATCCATCCATCCAAGCATCGCTGGAGTGCTGGAGCCTATCCCAGCTATCGTTGGGCAGGAGGCAGGGTACACCCTGAATTGTTTGCCAGCCAATCTCAGGGCACATGGAGACAGAAAACAATCGCACTCACAATCACACCTACAGTCAATTTAGAGTCTCCAATCAATGCATGTTTCGGAATGTGGGAGGAAACCAAAGCCTCAGGAGAAAACCCACACAGGCACAGGGAGAACATGCAAACACCAAACAGGTGGGACTGGGATATGAACCCCAGACCTCAAAACTGTGATGCTAACACTAACCAGTCACTCCACCATGCCAAGAGTATTATGGTAGTGAGTGGAGTTAGCACAGTCTGGGTTTGAAACAAAGCTTGGACCTTTTTGTGTTGAGTTTGTAGAGTCGACCCAAGCTTGCATGGGTTGTTTCCGGGTACTCAGATTTGCTCACACATTCCTTAAATTAATTGAACCCTGAAGTGTCCACTTGTGTGTGCGCGCGCGTGCACGTGTGCATGTGTGTTGTAAAGCTGTCCATCTGTGTACCTTATAACTGACAAGCCATCCGGCCAAAGTCAGCCGAGACATAACTCATGAGACTGAAATGAAATGGATCAATGCTATAGGAGAAACTCACTGTATGTTCTGAACTCCATCCACCCATCCATCCATTTCATTAACCGCTTAACCTCACAAAGATCACGGGAGTGCTGGAGCCTATTCCAGCTGTCACCGGAAAGGAGGTGGGGTACACTCTGAAATAGTTGCCAGCCAATTGCAGGGCACATTGAGACAAACAGCTGCACTCACAATCACACGTAGGGACAATTTAGAGTGTCCAAGTAATGTTGTATGTTTTGGGGATGTGGGAGGAAACCGGAGTGCCCGGAGAAAACCTACAAAGGCACGGGGAGAACATGCAAACTCCACACAGGCGGGTCCGGGACTTAAACCCAAGTCCTCAGAACTGTGAGGCCAACGCTTTCCAGCTGTGTCACTGTTCCGCCGTTCTGAACGCCATTGTTGTATTATTCAGCCTAAACGAGTTGTGTCATGTCGAAGGACTTTTCAGATGTTGCTTAACTTTCCACAGCTGACATTAATTTTGTTGTAAACTAGTACAGACTAAAACCAAGCCATGCACTTAATTGTCCTTAAATGCATGAAGAACCACGTAATCAACATTTTTTTTTAAAATATATACCTGTATACACACACTGGTAAAATTTCTTTTTGTTTTGTCTGGAGTTAAAACCTCTGAGAATTTTTCGGATCTTATAATCCCTGTGTGATGACTTGGAAAACAAGTTAGATCAACAGGATTGTACAGGGGCATCAGTTCCAACTGTTTTGCTAAATAAAGAACACTGGACCGCTAAAATTCACAAAAGTAAAGTCTAAATTTGGCTTTGCACTAGAAGCATAACGCGGACCCCTAAATTAAAATGTGATGAATGGAACATTACCTAATGTTGAGTAGTTTCAGAGCATTGAGCAAAACTCCTCTCTTCACGTCAAAATCAATCTTCTGATCTGTCCCAAAGCTTGGAGCTCGATTGATCTGTGAGAGAGAGAGCGAGGATGAATGTATACTTTTTTTCTAGTTGATGTATTTTTGTCCTCCAGATCATTGTAATCATTACCTATTGCATTTTCTTAAATTAAAAAGGGAATCTCTGAAAGGAGAAAAAACTTTTTTAAGAAAATAAAATAGGAGCTAGATGGAAGAGATAACTACATTTTTGTTTGCATGAGAGCGGTACCATTGGCATTTAAAACAGAGTAAGCAATGCCGAATCCAAGTAAAACCTACAAATAGAAACTACAGCCAGGCACTGCAACTGTGAACTAATTATTGACAGTTGACTAATTATGACTATAACTAATCCTGCATTTAAACATCAATCAACTAGAACATATTTCATCATATTCAATTCAAAGAGTTCTCTCGGAGCCAATTGGAAACCCAACAGAATAAGAGGACACAATAGCCCAGTGATTCCTAACAAGGGGGCTGTGGTGCAGCGGGAGATGATCAAATTTCACTCAATTTGTCAGAAATAAAGAAAACAGTAACTAATAACTATCTGATGGCAGAAGGTACAATTCAATGGCAGAAGGTACGATAAACCTCTGTATCCATCTGTTGCCATTCTTATGACAAAATAAGTCACGGCTTCTTGGGAGTACTTTATATCAGCGTTGAGTTCATCAGGCCTAGATTATGCATGAAGTACCTTTGTGAATAACATCAGAGAGATCACCATTATTTCAGTCATTTCATTTTACTATTTGTAACATTTTTTCAGTTTCTTGGTCTGAAATTGAATTACTCTAATTAAAATATGTGCTTTGGCTTGATAAAATGTTTAAAACACTGCAATAGCCATTATTGAGTAATAAAAGGCCAAATGACTAGGTAAAAATTTGCCTTATATTTCAAAACTGTCCAGTTCAATGTCACATATTGTAACTGGTTTAAAATGTAACACAATTCATCCATTCTAGCTTTCAATATATTTTCTTTTTTTTTTAATGAAGGCGTTAAATAAGTAGTCTTGGCAAAGTCTTCTTCTTACAAGTTCATTGCATTTGAACGTCTTTATATTTGGATATGCAATTGGCTGGCAACCAGTTCAAGATGTACCCTTCCTCCTGCTTGATGACAGCTGGGATTGGCTCCAGAACTCACGCGACCCTCGTAAGGATAAGCAGTTTAGAGAATGGATGGATGGATGCAAGGATGGATTAATAATTTAGATACTGTGTTACTTCACTCGCCTGACTTCCATCCAGACAGCATGGTTTCAGTTCCCAGTCAATGATGTTGAGAATCTAAGTTGTCTGACTTTAATGTGGATTGAGATTAACTATTGGGCTTCAGCTCCCCATGACCCTGATCAGGATAAGAGGTGTTGAATATAGAAAGTTGGAAAGCCTTTATATTTGTGATCGCTTTAAAGCAGAATGTGTGAGCAAATCTTTTTTGTTTTACTGTCAAGCTATATAAAAAGCAAGCCGATTAGTAGCAACCTTTCAATTAGATTTCAATCATCATTGTCAAAAACAATGATTTGTTTTAAACATTCTTTAAATAAACATTCACACTAAAATGATCAGACAAGGTTAAAAAAAATAAAATATATATACTCTGCACCCAAATTCAAAAAGTAACATTTGTAGCATCAGGGTTGGTCGTGTACAAATACTCAATAACCTGTTAAGATGTAACCTAATATTCAGATTAGAATTGAGTTAGAAGCCCAAATAGAGGGAAAATGTTGTCTATAAACACCTAAATTAGGATGAACAAGATTAAACTGATTGGAATTTCATTCAGTTTGACAGAGATAGAATATTCCGTTCCTCAAACCAATCAAAAGTTTTTTTTTTTTTTTTTTTGTTTTTTTTTTTAGTCATGTAAACGGTGAATTTCAATGTTATCAAGCTGGGCCCTGACTGCACTTGCTTTGTCTTGATATAAATGTGAACCCACTTGAGTATGACTTTTTACAAAACTGGTCACCAAAGGACCAAAACTAAACATTATCACACACTTAGATGGTAAGACAACAATGTACATTGAACTGCAGTATTTAAAAAAGACCAACATATATTCAGCAAAGCCAGGATAAAACGAAACACGGGACAAATGAAACCACTGGAGAACTCCAGTTTTCAGTCAGAGTGCATTAGTGTAAAGCTATTGCTTTAGTCTAAAAACACAAAAAAAAATCACAACTACTGTGCTAACTAGACAACTGACCTCAATCTTGATAAATCATGTCTACATAAATCTGTGAATGTCACACGTCTGTTAAACGGCTATTATGATTAAAGGGGCACCACAGTGGAAGAGTGGTCGGCTCCCAACGCGAAGGTTGTGGATTCGACTCTTAGCCCTTGTGACAAGAATAAAGTGTCCTTGAGTAAGACACTGAGCTCCCAGTTTCTCTTGGTGGATTGAGTAGGTGAATAAGAAGACGTTTGTGTACCTAACGGGAAGAAAAGTATACTATACAAGGGAAAACCCATTTCCATAACAGTTTTGCCACATGTAAACAACAAATCATAACAGATCATGTCACATGTAAACTGCTGACCTAAGATCTTCAATCAGAATGGTTTAAATCTGAACAAAAACCTAGCTAGTTATGAAGGGAAAATACAAAGAAATTGAGTTTAAGGCAGATAAAAGTATATTAACTCGCTTCAATTTTTATGAGTTTAGATTTTGAAGATTTGTGAGTTTCTAAATATAAGCACTAGAAAATAGATGAACACAGTATATTTCATACTTCTATGAAAAAAAAACACAATTCAAACATTTGTAGCCTGGTAAATATTTCCATCTGAAAAATGGTTCAGTCTTTTTTCTTTTTGCAAAGTTGTACAACACAAAATATTGGTCAATGATCAACAATAATCCACTCTGACCTTTTGGAGCCAGAAAGATTTTTGAGAAACCAACGCTTTACAGAGATCTGCAAAGTCCCTGGAACTCAGGAACTCCATCCCAATTTTGTCCTCCAAAAGAGTCATTACTAATCCTCACACAAAGGTGCTTACTGTGCTGTGACAGATTGGGGAACAAAGCTGGAAGATGATGTTTCACGAGCATAACCCACCTCCCACGAAATGAGCGAGCCAGGTTGCTGACTGTGTTGCCAACAGTGGGGGCAATTTGCTTAAAAAAGGGAAGGGCCAGGACAAAAAATAAGTAAAGGGAAATATTCAAACTAACCTCCCCATCAATAAGAAATTGCCTTTCATCAAAAGCTATTACTCCTACATTTTGTTCAAATGGTCAAGGGTTGTTAACACTCCAAAAAACGCAAGCATTTGAGGTCAGTATGGTGTGATCATGGCAGGATGGGTGGTGTTAGATGGACCATTGAGAAATGTTAGTTTGGTATGACAACAGAAATGTCAAGCGAACCCAAACTGCCATTTGTTTCTTGTTTAGAGAAAATGTCATGTTCGAGTTGTGTGTTGAATTCACTGGAAGGTTACTTTGTGATAGTCTGGCAACCACCCTGGCCTCTCAACAAAAGATAGGCTTCAGTACATGCCACGACTCAAGTGAGGATAAGCAATATTGAGCCTAGATGGATGGATGGATGGTTACATTGTCCATCAATCCATTTTCCAAGTCAATTATCCTCACAAGGGTTGCAGCAGTGCTGGAGCCTATCCCAGCTAACTTGTGCCAAAAGGCATACTACACCCTGAACCAGTTGCCAGCCAGCTGTAGGGCAATAGTTACATTGTGTCACTTTTTTATGTAACTATGATGATTTCATATGTTAAAGCTTTGGTTCTGTTAAAAGAAACTCCTGGTACAGTTACAAAGACACATTCCGAAAACATGCACTGATTGAAGACTAAATTGACTGTAGGTGTGATTGTGAGTGTGACTGTTGTCTGTCTCCATGTGCCCTGCGTTTGGCTTGCAACCAGTTCAGGCTGTAGCCCGCCTCCTGCCCGTTGACAGCTGGGATTGGCTCCACGACTCCCGCGACCCTTGTGAGTACAAGCGGCTAAGAAAATGGATGGGTGAATGGATGGATGGTTCACAGAACAGGAAACAATCAACAATTGACAGCAGATTATTCTGTGGACTGAGGACAGAGATAGATTTAGATCTAGAGTACCTAACTAAAAGGTACAGAAACAAAAGAGTTCTGTTTCTATTTAAACTCCCTGATATAATATGAAAGAAATACTGTAGGACTTTAAAGTAGCTATAGGTAAGAGGCAGACTGGTTGTGATCCCGGGGACCGTTGTCTCGTTACTTGTCTTCATTTCTTAGTATGATTTGTGGTGTCAACCTGTCAAGGCAGACTAGCGTGGCAGAACCTGTTGTGCATTTCTTTGCTCTTGTGCAGTCTTACTCCAAGCCTGCCGCACTTGGTTAGTTTTCCCAAAGCTTTCTCTTTCTTGAGGTCTTTCGGCCCATTTTCTGCCGACTGTCTAGTTGCTACCTTATTCATCTCACCCTCTGTATTTCACTGCGCCCTTTCCCTGGCAAAGGAAGTCTGGCCAGTCTGGACCTAATGAACCCCTGCTGGCTCCCAAAGCCCCCACTCTGATTTCCTTAAGTGACTCTGGCAGGATCTTAGAGGAGCCCTTGGTTGCTCCAAGATGCATTCAATAAAAATGTCAGATGAAAAGATTAGACACTCCTTTTACTCCAGCTTTGATTCTTTTTAGCATCGGGATGGCAGCAATGTAACCCAAATATCACTTAGTCAAACAGCAGTCTAGTCACACAGGAAAGAATGTATGTCAGTACCTTTTCACAGGACATCTTTCTGCTCTTATGATCACCCAATTATGGATACCAAGATCAGAGGCTGAGCTGCAAATTGTATCTTGTATACTGTAGAATGCTTTGTCATTTTGCACATGGACAATTGTGATCTTGGGGTCTTTACCTCCACTCTATAGTTTATGTAACTACCATATTACATATGTGTAAATGCATTTCACAAAACACTTTCCATTTTTTTCTTTTTTTCACAGTATAATGCATGAATATTTGAATATGGAGAAGCAAAGGCTAGGTGTCTATAAAGGTTTGGTATTTGGTGTATTGGGTCTGTTCACATTTGAGTGTCATTAAAATGATGAGATTCTCAGTTCCATTTAAATGTGCTGTAAATCTGTTATTATTGTTACAAACTTGGGGATAATTTATGCATTCATAATGTATCTTTGTAAGAATCATCCCAAAGAATATGAGATTTGAATTATTGTGGAAATTGATTGTCTTGACTTACTGGTACAGCTTACATGGTACTGGTGGTGATGGCCCAACAACAATCAGCCTTCTTTCCCAAAACAAATCAGCATCCATTCTGTCTGGAGAAGTAGTCAAAGAAGTGCAAGGTCTCCTCTTTATTAATCAGTTCCATAAAATTCATCCTTGTTATTATTCCAAGCAGTGTGTAAATGCCATCTTTTTGTAATAGACGAAGATAGATCATTTCAAAACTCTGAATACAATTGTAATGTAATCTATGTAAGGCTCGATTGAAAGAAAAATAAATTCAAGAGGGGAAATAAAATGGGCTATGATAATGTGGTTCCACTAGCGTGCACGCCCTCATAACTGCAAATGCGACTGTCTTCAGAGTTAACCAATCACTTTCAATCTCCTTTATCCTTTAAGTCAGCTATCAAATGTGCCTAAGATAAAGTTCGTCTGATCAACTCCAAATAAATTTTGGATCTCCTAGTAGTCTTTTCCTATTGATTTTCTGCTTTCTAAGAAGCCTGGAAGTTTTGTGGTAGCACTGATTGTTATTTCGAACTGTTAATAATTCCTTCTATCTTGACGAAGTCTCCACTTCTAGCTTCTTTTTAGCAGCGATTTAAGGGCTGACAAAAGCATCCTGGGCTGCTGGTGAAGGTCCTGGGAGCACACAAGAGGATGCTTACTTGTGAAATTACCTCCAAAATTGCTGCCGCAAAGTTTGTCCAAAGTCAGAACGCACATAACACAGTGTACACTTATTTACTTATCAACATGGTGGACCACATAAATAATACACTTCAAAATAGTAATATTAGATTACTATCCCATCTATCCATTTCTATTCCACTTTTCCTCACTAGTGTTATGGGCATGCAGGAGCCTATCCCAGCTATGACTGGGCGAGAACATAGCTAAACTGAACTGGCCAGCATTTAATCGCAGGGCACATATAAACAAACAACCATTCGCAATCACATTCAGACCTACCAGCTATTTAGAGTTTTCAGTCAACCTACCATGCATGTTTTTGGTATGTGGGAATAAACCAGAGAACCCAGAGAAAACCAATGCAGGCACAGGGAGAATACACAAATTCCACACAAGAAAGGGCAGATTTGAACCTGTGTCCTCGGAACTGTGAGGCAGATGTGCTATAGAGTCATCTACTGTGCTGCTATATATTTGGGAGAAAATGGATTTTTCTTCCAGGCATCCCATACAAATTCATACACATCCCTATGTCCACTGTTTACATGCAGTATAGTGTGTATCTTCCGCCTCCATGACATGCATGGACACAGTCCCACTGTCAGTGGCATTGCTACGCATGATGATAAATGACTAAATGCTGAGGTGTGTTTTCAAGTGCTCCATATATAAGGCATGTGCAGGCCTAATTTAATACTTATACTATGAAATAGTCATTTTAGAGGAAAAATGGATGTGGATAAAAGCAGACAGTCCCATACATCATTCTAATTATTCCTTAATAAAACCTTTTTCTGAGTCAAAGCATGGTTTGTAGGTATCTACTGCCACCTAGAGCTCGCAGGCAAAAAAAAAAGACAAATCCTCAGAACCCCAAGACAAACGCAATAAACATTTAATTAAGAATGAACCCCACTCAGTGCAGGCAGATCTAAAATTGCAAAAATAATAACAATAATAATTAAATATAAATCTATATGTGTTTGTCATAATTTTTTCATATAATTCAATCAATTGAAGGAGGAAAATTTGCAGTATCGTACATACTGTATGCATCAATTAAATCGTCATCCTCATGTATGCAAGCTGATGGAGGTCACTGGAGGCATTATAAAATACTTTAAAGCCTGCAAAAGAGCTAAATTATCTTTCCCAAGATTCAATGTTATAATTACAGCTGGTGTTCAGATTTACAACTGTCGGAACACAAAACTTTAACCTCACAGAGGATTCACTACAAAGACCAAAGAAAGTTGAATTCACATGTTTACCAAAGTAAGAGATGGTATTTATTCTGTATGGGAAAATAAGTATTACGCAGCACTTGCATTCCTTTTTCAGTGCGTCTTTGTATGTGTTGGGAGGTAAAGGAGAAGAAAAACATCCATGTGTAGGTTTCTTTGTCTATACAAGGATTGCGGCATCTGTTTACACTTGCCATTGCAGATTAGTCCCCACAAACACACACACACACACACATATATTTGCACTCAAAAGTACAGGAAGTCTGGATTATGTTGGCTCTGAGGGATGGACAGTTAAACCAAACTCATCTTGAAGCAATCGGGTAGAGCGCACTAAAAGAAAGGAAAGTTGAATGGAGGGAGGGAGGGGTTGAAGTATCACCGCCCTTGGGGAAGCAGTCCAGATGCAGTCTGTCGGTCTGTTGTCGTTATTCCAATTCACACATAACCGCAGAGACACACACACTCACACTGAGACACAAACATCCCATGCCACGGTTGACCTAACCATGCCCGCCTCATTAGTTGCCAATCACTCCGCACAACCCTTCTCGAGCAGCAGGGGGGATAGAAAATGGGAAGGAATGGATGGAGAGATGTAATCACAACCATCAATAATCACACTGCCTGCACTGCTGCTTGTACTGGCATCTCTGGGGTTCCAGTGACTATAATGAGACTGGTCCTCAATCTTTTTGTCTTTTGGGGAGGCCCGTGAACACCTTCTGTAACCTTGGAAAAATTATAAATTATATCTTATCCTTTGTTAATTCACTGCATACGTACTGTTTCGCCAGCCCCCTTGAAAGATAAGCGTAGTCCTAAACTTGAATAGCGAATATGTTGCACATATATAGTACAGTTAATTAAAATGACTGAATTTGGTGGTGCATCATTCTAAAATTTGTACACAAGTCCATTTGTTTTTTAAGGCGAGTGTGTGTGTTTTATATGATGCTTATGGATCCCAATCTGATGATTAACATTGTTTTCTCATTTTTTGAACAGCTTTTAAAATGATATAAAATGGCTCTTGGTTGAATTAACAGACTACAGTCAAGCAGTTTAGGGTTTAAGCCTGCTTTCTGATGTTTAGGTTAAAGATGACGGGGGGGGAAATATGTCAATGTCAATTCTGAAACAAAAGATAAAAATACAATGCATGCATTGCAGACACTAATAGTTCAATTAAATGTCTCTACTAAGCACTGCAGTACATGGTGTCTAGGTTATTTTAATGAAAGTGTCTTGTTTGGATGAGGGAGTGTATATAAGTAAATGGATTTGTTAAATCATTACGATACAGTTGGGATAACATTAAGACTTTCATTTCCCTTGAAGCTCCAGCCTTTGTCTTACCAAGACCTTTCTAAACAATGCTGTGCATCCAACTTTATCTGTGAATAGATTAAAACTCTTTTATGTGTCCCAGTGAATGAATCAAGCTCCAAAAAGGCATGCTTTGGATGAGCTTGGTGCAGAAGCACATCTTTGGGATGAATTATAACAGATATTGTGAGCCAGGCGTTCACTCAGTGACCTTTCCAGTCAATAACAGATCCGGCATTGAGCAGGAGTCAATCTGCACAAACATTGCCTATGTTAACAATTATAGCTCCTACCAATTTACAAAAAAAATGCCTGTCTCTCTTTGTTTCTCCCATCCCTCTCCAATTATTGCCCTTACTTTAAGAACCATTAGTCTGACCTGGAATTTCTGCTCTGTGAATACATAAAGCAGTATGCATTAGTAGTCAATAGTGTCAAGGAAAGTACATATTCTGTTTATATTTTTGCTGATTAGTTTGAAAGATTTTCTCCAAAATTGCTGCTTTTGGTCTGTTTTTTAATGGGGAATATGAGAGGAAGATGTGTTCCTTTTCAATCACCAGCCTCCCACACACTCAGAAAATGACATGACTTCAACACAAATCCAAATTTAACCGGAAATTTTACGTGACGGCATCTTCTATTTGATACCATCTAGCTTTCAGGTATCCACCTGTCTTTGAGTTTACACAGATTGAAGTTCCATTTCCTGGCTGCAAGTATGCATGTCCAACACCCAACTTTGACATTTGAAGGAGTAAGAGGGGATGACAGTGTCGGAACAGCAGACAAGGTAAAGCAGCAAGCAGGCATTGCATGGATAATTCACAATGACACCAAAAGTGAAATCTGAGAAGTCACATCTATAAATGCAAAACAAACCTGGAAAAGGCGAGCTTGTTTTTCCATTCCTGGCATGACGTTTACCGTTTTTGAAGGAAAGAAAAATTGAAAAATAGTGAAATGGTTTGAAATAGATTTAATTAATCTCAAACTGTAGAAAAGTAATCTCTCAGTGAATTAAATCCAAGCTTGAGGGTTTGCCATAGGGCATGATTTGCAGAAAGCCTGTCCTCGCTGTGTATAACGTCCCTATTGAATAGCAATGTACATCACCAGGCTACAGATGTGATAAAGTTATTTTCAGACTTGACAGCCTGCACAGAGAGCATTTAAGAAAGGCTCTGGATTCTTACAATTTTCCCCTGGCTAATCATTTTGAGTTTTGGCAATAAATGACTGTTTCTGTAAATGTTGCATGAAAGACAAGTAAATGTATGTGTGGAGAATGTTAATTGATGAACGTTACTGTGAGTTTCTCGTCACACAGCGGGGTTCATTACTCCTGGAGTGCAACAACTGACTGCATTAGCGGTTCTGTACCATGTCACACAGGAACACACACACACACAGTCACAATGTAACAAAGTACAACTACTCATGCACCCTTTGTCATGTTGTACAACTGCTCAATCACAAACCCAAAAGTCAGATAAGGAAATTAAAAGTCTCAAACAGACTAAAAAAATATCAATCCCTCTATGAGGTCAAGGGACAAAAATAAACCACATAAATTAAATTTCTAAGAATTAATTAAGACAGTCAGTCAGACTTAGTATAATTAATAATGGAATATTCAATATTACATCAATAAACATGTTGGACCATCAAGCAGTCATGTTTTTTAACAACTAGCTAATGATTACTGTCTCTCTGTCTGTCTCTAAAGAGAAAGACGTTGACTGCTTTATGTCACAATTGTGTGCACATTTTAACAGCCACTCATAAAAATCTGATGTAGAATTATAATACCCTTTCAATATTACATTTTCAAATAAAATGAAAAGGAATAAATTGTCCTATTTTTACTTCTTATTCTTATAATATTAAAACTTGTAATTACAACTTTATTGTCTTTCATTCTTCCAATATTTGTCCAATGTAACCTTGGTTAGTCTACTTCTTGCATTCAACATCACGGACATATCAGCATTGTTTTTTCAGTTACCGTAATGACGGAGAACTAAACTAAATTCGCCCTTGCTTTTACCACTTTAGTTGAATGTGGGGGGAACAAGGAATGGAAGTACTGTAGGGAGAAGGTTGGGGTGTTGCCCAGTCAGTTTAGGTTTAAGGATTTAGGTCAGGCTTTAACTCGTCTGTTGGCATGAAAATGGTCAGCTACAAATCCTGGAGTGGACCCTGCATTGAACCCCACCCTTTGATGAGTGAAACTTGACACACTATCAGTGAACTGGGAGCATTTTTCTTGCTGTCCTGGCCTATGTAGCAAGAGCGTGCATGCCTGGGTGCGTGTAAGCATGTGTGCATGTTTGTGCTACTGTACTGTATACATACAGTGTTGACTTCTTGTCTTGCTTTCCGTACCTTAATTCCTATATAGAGAGAGTACGCAGGTGTGTGTGTGTGTGTGTGTGGTGTGTGTGTGTGTGTGTGCGTGTGTGTGTGTGTGTGCACGCGGGCGCTTACATGCATGCAATTGTGTCTCAGCCTGCTTAACAAGTCCTTTGAGCGTACATGGGAATGTTTCACATTCAAAAGTACATATAGTCAATAAGTATTACAGGGTGTGAGGGTGTGTCTCAGTGTTTCTGTTCACCAGGGATAAGAGTGTACAAGAAAATCTGTGTGTGTTTATGCTTTCTGTCAGAGTGAGACACCATCACACTCTCTCCTGCTTGATGGAAAAGTGCTTCACTTCAGAAGCCACAGACACTTTGGTTGAAGCTGGGCAGGTCAGACTCCACAAACTGCAACCCTTCTCTTTTTGACCCAAACAAATACCAGTTTTAATCATAGTTGGGCAGCTACATTTTACTATCCACCCGTTCATTTTCCACTGTGCTTGTCCTCATTACGGTCACAAGTAAACTGAAACCTATCCTAATTTTTGGTGAGGAGCAGGGTGGCAAGCAATACAGGGTGTATTGGTTGCCACTCAACTAAGGGGGGTTGATGTCACTTAATCATTTAAAATAAATGTATAGTTAGGGCCAAAAAATGACATGCTAAATTCTTATTTACCTAACAAAATAAAGAAATATTTTCAAAAATTTTCAATGAAACTGTTCTAGACAGCAATGAAAATGTACCTCCAGGAGCCAAGGTTTGAGTTTGCGGTCCAGGATTATGTCAAAGCCCAGGACCTCAAAGCAGACACTGTCGCTCCCCGGTGGCTGGCCAGGCCTGCACATGCGATACGCGTGCAGCACATGGGGCTCCGCCACTATCAATGTCTTCACAACCAGCTCCTGGCGGGATATACAAAGAGAGATTAGACAGTCACAGATCACTCTGGTAGAAGAGAAAATTACCACACTTGATCGACTGGATAGCAATGAGCAACAGAACATCTCTTCAACAAACAGTTGTCTCATATGAAGACAAATTGTCCACTTTTTCAAGCTTAAAATAAAGGCAGGAAATAACCTGCAAAAATGTGTGAATGTGAAAGTAGGTTTTGCTGTTTAGACCAAGACGTGGAACAACTAACTGCATTAGTGGTTCTTTACCATGTGTCTCACACGCACGCACACACACACACACACACACACATGCACACACATGCACGCATAGACACAGACACACCCACACAACACGTACACGCACACCCTCACATGATCACTCTTACAACAAAGCGTTCTCTGTTTGGTTGTCCCATGCAGTGTTACTGGCCCACAGACTGCCCAGAATACACTGACTGTTTGGTACAAGAGCAGGGATGCAATGTTCTGGCCTTGGACTGATGGGCAAAAAGGCCACTGGCTGTCCCTCACACAGGTCCACGCAACTGTCCAATCCACAGGCTGCTCGGTACAGACACCTGCTCCCCCTACCACCCTTTATGCTTGAACAGTGTGTGTATGTATGCGTGCGCATGTGTGTGTGTGTGTGCATGTGTCATCTGCAAAACAACAGCCTCCGATCCTGAACCAATGTTTGTTTGACTGTGCAGATCTGTTTTATATGCTTCTCACGAGCATACTTTGTCGAAGTGGAATCAAATTTACTTGTATTTTGAGACTATCATTCCAATATTCGGCATACAAACACTTGTGATGGGGTTGAAAGAGGTGCAAGGCAGTCGAAAAGACTTACTTCAGATACTATAATACTCTTTGGCTTTCTAGGGGTGTTCCTTACAGGAAAAGTGTTTAAACAACCCCCTTACAGGAAAAGTGTTTAAACAACCCAAGACCCAGTCTGTATGCATCAAAGTGTAAGCACAAAGATGAAACATGAAAGATGGTGGGCAGAGAGCAATAGCAAAGTGCAGCTTCAGATAAAATAGCAGGGGAAAAATGACAGAGCATGAGAGGTAGACATTTTGCTGTGTCACTAAAAGGATGGAAAAATATAACATAAAGGTCCAGAAGACAAAAAATAAGTTGTAGATTATCTCTTTGCTTACCACTATTATATCTAAAAGTAACTTGTTTTGGTATAATTTCCTGAGGTTTGCCATCTTCTACGAGAGATTCATCCAGGATTACATTAAAGTGGGATTTCCTCTCACCAGTCTCACCGCCACCATTTCCATTTCCCTGGCACTCCGGCAGCATCTCAAGCTTTCAAAAGCCATAAGGTGATTTTAACCAGTGCCCCCATCCTGAGACACCCTGATCCCTCCCTCCAGTTTGTTAGGGAGGTTGACTCCTCTGACACTGAAGATGGGGCCGTCGTCTCCCGGCGGGATATGAAAACCCAAAAACTACATCCCTGCGTCTTCGTCTCAGGTTCACTTGTCTGCATCCGAATTGGAGGGAACTGTTTCTCCATTTATTATATGCACTGACCACAACTACCTCGCCTACTACTGTTCCACCAAGCTTCTCAACCCCCGGCAAGATCGTTGGGCCCTATTCCTCTGTTGATTCAACTTTAGCCTCTAATTCCACCCAGGTTCTCATAATTGCAAGACCGACACACACTCTCACATTCATTCAGGTCTCTCCAATTTGTTGGAACCAGACCACACCCTTCCTTCGTCTTGCTCTGTTGGAGTTGCCACGTGTAAGATTGAACAAGTTCCTAAGAAGGCTCAGCAAACCCCACCCGATCCTAAGACTTGACCACCAGACTGTCTCTTTGTGCCCAGTTCTATCCACTGACCAGTAGTTTACTCAGCCCATAATTCCAAACTAATCTGTCACCTTTTTAATCCTACCAACCATTCAATTCATTCAACAACACTTCTGGTGCCCCAGTCTAGCTAGAGATATCCAAGAGTTTGTCCAACGCAGCGCTATCTGAACCCGAGATAAGACTTTGGACCAACCCATAGCTGGTCTGCTGCGGTCCTTATCCACTCCGAGCCACCCTTAGTCACACATATCCCTGGAAGTCATTACTGGCCTAACCCCGTCTGAAGGTGACTGCATCATCCTTACCATCATGGATCGTTTTTCGATGAGTGCCCATTATGTACCTCTTCCCAATTTGACCTCTGATTTTGAGACCACTCACCTCCTAGTCCTTCATGTATTCAGTCTTCACGGCATCCCTATTGAGACTGTCTTGGACCAAGGGTCTCAATTCACGTACCGGGTCTGGAAGGAATTCTCCAAGGCAGTGGGTGCAGGAGCCAGTTTGTCTTTTCAGCTATTTCCCCCAATCCAACAGCCAACAGGGTTTATCAAAATCTGGAGTCTGCTTTCCCCCCTTCCAGCTCTGCAAAAGCTATGTCTCCTTTCATGTTACAATTTTGAACCTCCTTTGTTTAAGGAATCCCTCAGTCTGCTTTACGGTCCAGTCGAATTAAGATGTGATTATGTATTGTGACACTATAGGTGTTAAGATGACCTGAGAGCACTGCGAGACTGGGTGAGCGCATCCCCAGGAATGATTTTTTTGGCCACGTTCTTCCAGTTAGTTCAACAAAATTCTGAAACTAACTGAATACCATATTTTCCGCACTATAAGGCGCACCTAAAAGCCTTTAATTTTCTCAAAAGCCGACGGTGCGCCTTATAATCCGGTGCGCCTTATATATGGATTGATATTGAGTCTTTAGTGCAGCTCCATATAATGGATGCATAACGTAACCCCAGCCTCTACTGTAGCGTCAATTCTATGCGCCTTATAATGCGGTGCACTTTCTCGTGTGTAAAATATGGTAACTGTCTAAAATACATTTTTGTCAAAACTTTGCCGTTTAAAGGTCCATTGTCATGAAATGCATGATTTTAAGTATGTTATTAATGAAAAAACGGCAGCCAGTATGGACCCATCTTTTTTTTTTTCCACCACAAATTGTGATTTTGACGTATATGGCTTTTTGTAAGTCCCGGCATGAAAATACTCTCGAGTGATTTGTTTTCGAGAAGAAGCAGGAATTGACGTACAGGGCAGTACCGCACTCAAGTGGTCTCGTATGTTTATACTAGTTTTGCCTGTTGGAAGGTAGGTTGTTGTTCCTTTGTGTTCGCCAAAATGAAGGATGGATTCACTCATCAGACTTTTCCAAAAGACTCGGTTCGTCGTGAAAAATGGCTTGCACAGGTGCAAAAGATGAGAGCTTCGTGGGTTTCAAATTACAAGTAGGGGTGTATACAGCTACTAAAAAAAAAAACAATAGTTGGGGGGGGTGTAATCCATAAGTCAGGGGTGCTAAATGTGTCGATGTGCGCATCGGAACGCTTCCGTGCAGAAGTTGCTGAAGGATGGCCTCCGCAGGCCTTGTGGATGGCCGCTGGCCTTGTCAACACGGCCTCGGCTGGGGTGGCTCATCTCCACCGCAGAGGTGGATCAGACAGAGAGGCGGTTTGGCCGTGGCATCGTCGTCGCTCACAAGCGGCATTGTTTTTATTACTGCCACGGAAGTAGATCAGATGGGGAGGTGGGTTGGCCGCGCCGTCGTCGTCGCTCACGGGCGTCGTTATTTATTGCCACCACGGAGGTGGATCGGGCGGGGAGGTGGCTTGGCCGCATGCGGTTTGGCCGTGATCTGCATATCATCTAAATATGGCTGAAAATATGGCACTTCACTCTGTTGTGAGATGTTCTCTTTTTCGAAAAAAGCTTCTGTGTCAGAAGGAGCATGTCCGTCTCCCATAGTAGGTGGCACAGCGTGTTTTCAATGGCGAATATCCAAGTGTGATGTCACGGACAGAAGATCCAGCCAATATGGCTACCACTTGAATGTCGATTGAGACTTCCGCAACTTCTCTAAACAACAACTCTCCGCTCATCTTCATTTTTTCGTATACATGTTTAAGGGAATGATGTTAAATGTATTTTTCATTACAATATCTATTTTAGAATGTTTATAGGCATGACACTTGGGCTTTAACTTTGTGTTGCAGGTAGCATGTGTCCAGTATTTGTGAGTGCGTGCTTCCAGAGTAAAATACATAAGCATGTTTTGCATTTTGGTGCATCTGCTATAAATGTGAAGTTGTGCATATATCGGCTAATTACGCACAGAGACGTCACCCCAGAACTTGACAACATCGTATCCATTGGTGTGCAGAAACTCTGTAAACCAGCTGATGGATCTTTTACTGCCTTTGTCCACCGTCTCATCCCGTTCGAAGTTCTCATTGTGTTTGTTGACTGAGTAGTTGGTAAGATGCATGTAGAGCTGGCTCTGAGGAGATAAAGGTGGGAAATAAGGATGGCATATATTAGTAAAAATGTACAGTACAGGTGGTACAGTGGATAAGGTGGAACGCATTGGCCCACAGTTCTGAGGTCCCGGTTTCAATCCCAGACCCGCCTGTGTGGAGTTTGCATGTTCTCCCCATGCCTGCGTGCGTTTCCTCCAGGCACTCAGGTTTCCTCTTACATCCAAAAAACATGCAACATTAATGGGACACTCTAAATTGTCCCTGGGTGTGATTGTGAGTGCGGCTGCTTGTCTAGATGTGCCCTGCAATTGGCTGGAAACCAGTTCAGGGTGTACCCTGCCTCCTGCCCGTTGACAGCTGGGATAGGCTCCAGCACTCCCGTGACCCTTGTGAGGATAAGCGGCTAAGAAAATGGATGGATGGATGGATGGATGGATGGATGGATGGATGGATGGATGGATGGATGGATGGATGGATGGATGGATGGATGGATGGATGGATGGACAGTACAAATGTACAATAATGGAGGGGAAAAATTATTCTGGCCAAATGTAAAAACCCTCACTAGATTGAAGCAAAGTTTATCAGAATCAGAATCAGCTTTATTATGACAAATACAGTACGAATGCTACATATACTTGCAGTGGATGGGGAAACTCTGCTTTTGTTTGTCATTTGTAAATGATTATTAATAATTCCTGTGCCCTGCAACTGACTGGAGACCATTTCATGGTGTAGTCTGCCTTCCGCCTGAAGTCAGCTGGGTTAGGCTCAAGCACCCCGCGACCCTAACCTACATAAGAAAATGGATGGATGGATGGATGGATGGATGGATGGATGGATGGATGGATGGATGGATGGATGAATTTTTCCAGGAGCCAGCATACGCTAGTAAAAAAAAAACTTTTGCGATGGGCATGACAGATCAACCAGTTCAGGGTGTACCCTGCCCCCTACCCGTTGACAGCTGTGATAGGCTCCAGCACTCCTGCAACCCTTGTGAGGCTAAGTGGCTAAGAAAATGGATGGATGGATGCATGGATGGATGGATGGATGGATGGATGGATGGATGGATGGATGGATGGATGGATGGATGGATGGATGGATGGATGGATGGATGGATGGATGGACGTACAATACAAATGTACAAAAAGGGATGTGAAAAATGACTCTGGACAAATGTAAAAACCCAATGCATCAATGCGATTATCATCAAGAATTGTGTGGTTTATGTTTGCTAACAAGCATATGTTATGTAGTCACAGCATGTCAAAGCACTAGAGACATAACATTTCATGTTTCACCAGAGGGAACAAGAAATATAGGCAATACCATTTTGAAACCATTTTTTATAATATTTTATACCAACAATACAAACCACAGTAAACGGTGATGATTTTAGAATCAGGCGAAGTAAGGATATCAATAGATTTTTTTTTTCCTGGTGAACTGATAAACAAAAATTGTTCTAAAACTCTTCCCTAATAGATACAAAATATAAAACTATCTGTGATAATATAATCTTTTCTTTCAGATCCTCCCATGAGGAGTCACCAAGGTGAATCATATTTCTAAGTTGATTGACTAACCTGATTACTGGCTCAGTTTTAACACCGCATGTCCTTCGTGATGCAACTCTCCCAATTATACAGCACTTGCAATATCCAGTGGCTGGGTGTGGCGTGACTGTCTGGGAACCAACGCACCAATTAGCTGTACGAAACACAATGTACCACGACACTACTGGTGCCCCATCATTCTGACATATAATATTAGGGGTAAAGGCCCTGGCAAAAACCAAAATCAGAAGAAAAAAAAAAAATCAAAGACCATGGTTCTCGACCTCCATGGTATGGGAAGTGTTGTTGCTGTAAGCTAACACCATACAGTATACTGCACCACACAAAACTGAATAAAATAAGAGTGATAAGAGCAATAGTTCCCATACAACATGGCTGGGATGAATCCCTGAGTGGCTGTCTATCAGGGGCACCCCTTTCTTTATAATGCAGCCATATACTTAGCTACAAGGTAATAACACGCTGACCACAAGCCACTCTACCTCTAGATGCCTGTCTGGCACCCACTCTCTATGGAATTGAACATCCTTCTCCATGACATGGCTGATTCTATCATGTGTCACAGACTTGGTAAGACAATACGCACTGTTTTGATGTGCATCGTGCTTGATAGAAGTAGGTGGGTGTGTTTGTGTATGCGCTCAGAACAATGGACTTACCGGGTGCAGAAACTCATGGAGGTTGGGAATAAGTCGATATTACAATTATTGTGTAGCAATACACTGTACCTGCACATCGAAGAGTAAGTGGGTGTGTGTGTGTGTGTGTGCGTGTCATAAATATATTCTGCCTTTCATACTACCAGTGTATCGTTGCAGTGAATTTTAATACAGTGAGTTACGTCAGCTTTAGAAAATCTACCGTGGTTGTGGTAATGTGCTTCCAAATATACTATATATTGTAGTCAAATTATCCTTTACCTTTATTGTATAGTATAAACGTTGTGCGTCTGTTTTGTATTTATCCACAGCTCATCAAGCTCGCCCTCTGCACAAGTAACGCCGTTTTTATGATTGACAAAGGAACCTCTTTTAAAGTCGTATGCAATAAAGGTTGCACAAAGTGGAATTCGCTTAAAAATATCAGGAATACTATAGACATCAGCACCTTTCAGCTTTATGAAATTTATACTTTGTGAGCATCTGAAGTAGGGATGTCCAAGCCCATTAACGAACTGCAGCTTTTTTTTTAGTTGGCCCGGAGCATATTCGAGAGAAAGCATTAAAACCAGTCACCCTCAGAACTTATTAAGGAGAATGAAAGCCAACTAGAGAACGTTGGTGTGACAATATATCACATTTACCACAATATTGTCCACAAGTGTAATTGGCATTTTCTTTGCATTTGTGATGCCACTACAGAAGAGAAAAAAGACGGTATTGGTGAAATGATGAAGCCCATAGGATGAAAAGTACTAAGGTGGTATTTGCATGGTTGTCCTGGAGGCTCAGTCCAAATATTGCTTTTAAAACAAAATGAGAATTTTAACTGTGTAGGTTTACACTTGACTGGCAGTTAAGAATGTAAAATTTTTACTATTTACTGTTGATGCAAGTTTATTGAAAGAAACCATTTATCATAAAAAAGAAACGTTCAATCAGAATGTATCAATTTAAATTTTGTTGTGAAATTAAACCAAATTGGAAGTCCATCAGTGTAGTGGAATGGACTGTATTCGACTTTGGAGATTCCCATGTGTATTTGTGTGTGAGCAAATGACTCACCAAGTTGGCCTCGCTGGGTGCATGATACTTCTCTGTGCCCATGCGCACCAGGCCGTCATTGTAGAGGAAAATGCGAAGTGGGTCACAGGAAGTGACAAGAATGTAGATGCGCAGATCAAACTTGTAGCCCTCCATCAGGAAAGGTTTTTCCAAGTACTCCTGAACAATGAAGTGCTCCTGGGCTGGCAGCTTCTCACAGTTACGGATAAGTGAGATCCTGGATAGACAGAAGCCTTTATTAATCCTCTGGGGGGAAATTGGAGTGCTGTCAGCAGCATAATAAAATATGGCACAGTAAAGACAAAAAGATAATTAGAAAAATGATAGACGATGGCATAGAAGCGACCATGAACACCGACTGATGACATTGGCACTGTCTTATATGTGTTGGATAAAAATGGACCGAAACTGTATACACATTTTACAGCTTTCCGCACAATATTTCATCGAAAATTGCTCATGGTAATGGTTACACGCATTTACGTCAGAAGCAACATTAGGCTATGTCAGTATCCTGAGTTTAAACCTTAGATTGGCGTTACCCTTCTGATGTTACTCAAGCCAATTAATATCTGCTCCAAAGGAGCAAAAGAGCATGCAAAGGTACTCATATGATTTCTTAGTGTGCATGACTTTGTGTATTTACATTAAGATTGCCAGGCCTTTACATTGGAAGTGTGGTGGAATTCATATGACCTTCTACTGCACTAGAACCATCCATGAAAACTTGTTTAAATAAGTAACCTCAGCATGATTTATGGCAAGTTTAAGAGCGATGACTTATCTGGCACAGAAGACCATTCATTGTTCCAAAATCTCTACTACTTTGTTGATTACCTGGCCCTTTAATTTAATGTCAACATACAAAAATCACACAGGTACTCTATAAATGCTGGTTTTGCTTGAGCATCTGGAGAACATTGTAATTATCTTGAGAAAAACTCATCAAAGACCACTGCTGGTCGATGAAGTAAATATGAGCAGGCAATGGGTTTCATTTCGACATTACATTCCTTCTAATTCAATTTGCTGGGGTCTCCTATGATTGGCACTCGAGCTTTATATAGTACACAGATGTAGACTTATGTTTTGTATGCATGCATTCATGCAGGTGAGTGTGCACGGAAAATGTGGGGGAATGTGTGTGTTCTGTCCATGTATATGCATGCAAGCTGGTGGCTTGAGGGATCATTGTTAAAAAACCTCAGACGACCATATGTAGACTCAGCACGACTGACCTACATCCCATCACTCATAGTTAAAGTCGAAAGAGACTAAATTGGTTGCATGCAGAGTCTTGAAGGTCCTGTTATGTAAAGAGGGATTATAGACACACACACAAATACGTCAAATATGTAAAGACTCTGTTGTGTGAATTTTTTAGCAGAGGCAAAAAATCAACCCCAGATATTTAATCACAGCGAGTGTCTTGTGAACAATGTTGTCTATGATTACCAGGGAGTGCATTGTTGAACTGCAGTCATCTTGATTCACTGTTTTATGGAATTAAACTCATCAAGTAAAGTGAGAACCTAGGTTTTTCAGTCATTATCAAGACGGATTTTCTTCTCTTTCATCTTAAATAGCAATGTGCTGTTTTCCTAAAAGTGTATCAATCACAACACATTACCTTGTGTTCCAACCAAGGCTGCTGCGTTAAAGGGCAGCACTTCATCTATCCACTTATCAGCACTCTTCAGCCGAACCAAACAGGGACAAGTTGATAGGAACCTGACCAATAATGTGAGTGGCCCTTATTGGCAGACAGAAAGCTGATTGATGAGGACAGGGTTAACAGCGTTAGTTAGTCGAGGAGGAGTAGCTGAGGAGAAGACGTCATGATTGATGAGCCTGGGTGTCACATAATCATAGCCCACTCTCCCTTGCGTATTTAATTTGGGACCATAGGGGCTTTCTCCTTTTTAAGCTTTGCACACGTTGTGATTTTCGCCTTTATAACTTCAACCAACAATAACTTCACTTAGTGGGCCAACCCCAAAATGAATTACGGGGTAGGTATAACTTAATTTCCTGTTGTGACATAAGAAAAATAGAGCGATCTCTAATCTTGTGAGCCTTGTGCTGTTGAGAGGTTGAGCTAAGATCAGCATCTTTCATATTCCAAATGTATTCCAAATGTATTGCTGTAATTCAGTCTTAGCTCCATTTTATTCTTTAATAAATAAGTGCCTAGTGCAATATAGAGCTAAGCTCATATTACACCAGAAAGAAATTACAAGAGCATTAGAGGGAAAGGTGAGTACACAGAGCTATTCACACTCCAATACCCCCACCTATTGGTCCTAACGATGAATGCAAGCACTATACAATAGAGTACATCTTACATGCACCTCCCTAAAGCAGTTTAGCAATCACTGAGGTTTTAGCAAATACAATAATTATTTTGAATCTAAAATCATTTTTTTCAGGATGAAGTTTCATTTTGATGTCAAGAAAAAGTGGATTGTTTGCTTGAATCAATATTACACAACAATACTGTCTATATCAGTACTTTCCAAACTGGATTCATCAGACCACAGGTGTCTATGAACGATAGGTTGGGAATCTGCAAAATAATATGCAATAAATTATGTTTTATCACTGCAGAAAATGTGCATACCTACAATTAGGGACCCTTAATTCATGTGTAATATCTTTAAATTCCTTTCTATTGAATAGGTTGTGACGGTTAGTTAACCATACCCTTTGAAAACAATAAATATTCCTACAGCATTGAAAATTGATGTAAATATGCCTGTCTCAGTGTGTTGCTTTTTTTTTGGGTGGGGGCAGAGGATATCACAACCATGTCTCTGGTTTGAGAGCGTGCGGGGGGGGGGGGTGGGGGGGTTCCTCATGCTTAGCCCTCAGAAAGGCACCTAGTACTTACTGTCAGCTAAAAAGAGATTCGTCAAATGCAGAGCAATCACACATTATGCTTTTTAACCAATGAACATTGACTTGTTCCAGCCGTAACACTGAATACAAAGTTGTTCAATTAATTAGATTAAATAAACACTAGACAGTGGCTCAGAGGCCCCGTAGCTCAGTGGTTAGAGCACTGGTTTGGTAAACCAAGGGTTGTGGGTTCGTATCCCACTGAGGCCTCCACTCCCTGAGAAGGGTTGCGTCAGGAAGGGCATCCAGCGTAAAAATTGTGCCAAACATATATATGCGTTCATCTGAGATGATACGCTGTGGCAACCCCAAAAGGGACAAGCTGAAAGAAACACACACACACAGTGGATCATAAGTAGAATGGATTAATGGGAGGGGGGTCAGCCAACATTATATCGGGGTCCAAGTTTGTACTGTATATATATCAAACCAAAAAAAAAAAAAAAACGCACTTCAACATTAAACAGTCGACCAACCTTCCTGCTTTCTGGCGACTGCTTGGTGTGTTATTTCTGTATAATGACATTTTTCTAGAACAGGATAGTAAAAAAATAATTTTTAAAACTACCATGGAAGTTTAGCATCTATTATCTTTTAAGCCCTGGTATTTCACATATAAAAAATGCATTCACTTCTGCAGTCTGCCCATATTATGAAAACAGGTGCTATTGAGTTTCCCCATACCCACCATCCTGGTCCATTTCCCAGTTTCCCGGGTGTGTCCTGATTGTACCTCATCAAGGAATCCAATATTTATATGCAGACACCTTTAGAGGAATCACTACAATAGCTTCCACGGACGACTGTCTTAGATTGTGTGTCATTTTGCTATGATAAGATCTGAATTATGGTGATTCTGACCATGTTGGGCAATGAGACCAATATTGAAATTTAGCACACCCTCTCAGCTCACATAATCAATCTGAGCATAATGCTTATTCTATACCAAGGTATAGAATACCCCTCTGTGTCTTCTTTTCTTGTCCTTGTCTTTTTTTTGGTGCCCTTTGAACTGTCTCTCTCTGTAACACTGTATCAATCTTGTCGTTAAATCATTCCTTTTTCTCGCCCTCAGTCTGAATCAGTGTATTTTTCAGCTGTATTGAATGGTTCATGCCTCTGACCTACCCAATACCCATGGCTCCATTGGCTGGTTTGACAATAAACGTCTTCTGCTTGCGTTTCCGCCGCAACTCCTTGACATAATTTTGAAACTGTGTGTACTCAGCGGGGAAAATCCAGGTTTTGGGTACAAAGCTGTATTCTTGAGTTTGGCACCTGATCATTCTGGAGAGAGAAAAAAAATAGCTTTATTATATTACGTACAGTGCAACTTCTAAAGTTGAATGCCCCTATAGCATAAATATTACAAGATTAAGCATCTTGTGAGACTTCATAAAACCACAACTCATCGCTATAAAGTCCCAATATAACAAAACAACTCAATTAAATTTATATCAGAAACTCACTGCCAGTTAAACTTATTAAAGGCAGTTTTATGGCGGAGTAACAATTCGTTTTTGGAAACAATTCAATTCACATCGCGATTCATCTTGGTTAATACAGAACGATACGATCTGAAATTATTTACTGGCTGGGAATCAATTCAGTAACTTTTTAACAAAAAAAAAAAATCATTCAGTGTGACTGAAAAATACAAAAGCAAACTGGACAGTGCAGGTGAAATTTATTAGATTACTGTTGTTTCTTCTTAGGGAATCAGTTAAAAATAAATTATGGTCATTACATTTTTAAATTAAATTAAATTGGATTTTCCCGATATACCATCTTTTTATGTCTCTTGTTGTGTAATGTCCTGTATTGGGTGTGTTTTTCCAATAATTTTCCAATTAATAAAAGTTGATTGATTGGGTGATTGGTTGATTATTTGTATTGCTTTACAATAAAACAAAGGGGAAATGGCAAATTATTATTGATGTGATTTCAACTATGATTAGTCAAATTATTATTTATATTATTTCAATTATGACTTTATTGTTGTTCCATTTTTTTCTCCTAGAAAAGAAATGTAGAACTATGAGGGAGTCTTTGGAAAAATAGATCAGAGTTCCGAGCTGGATCCAATGTTTGAGAATCCCTTTTTTAAACAGTTAAAAGAAAGTACTCTGAGGTTTAATAAAAAAAAAAAAAACAGCAGCCAGTAGTTGACATTATCGCTGGTTCTCTTTTTTACCTGAGTTTCGGCTGAGGAGTACTCTACTGTCGTTGTTGGCAGCTAGCAAGCAAAGCTACGCTAACCAGCTTGAAAGGCTTTTTAAATCACTGCAATCTGTCGCTAGTCACACACACACACACACACACACACCACACACACACACACCTTTAATGGTAATTTCTCACTAGCCTCCTCCTCATCTGCCATCCATCAGACAAATGGACATCTTGAAAAAAATCTTAAAAAACAACACAACACATACTGTGGTGTCTCTTCCAACCAGTACAGACATGAGTGACTAGATGGGCATAGAACAGGAAACAAAGACAAAAAGAGAGTCTCGACAGTGCTCACTGCCATGTGGCAACTCAAAAAAAAAAAAAAAAGCAAAGTAAAGCAGAAATTACAAGCATTTTACTACATCATCAGTGACTGTTGAGATAGAGGCCCCGTAGCTCAGTGGTTTGGTAAAGCAGGTGTTGTGGGTTCGTATCCCACTGGGGCCTCCACTCCCTGAGAAGGGTTGCGTCAGGAAGGGCATCCGGCATAAAAATTGTGCCAAACATATATGTGCATTCATCTGAGATGACACGCTGTGGCGACCCCGAAAGGGAGAAGTCGAAATAAACTATCAGTGACTGTTAAGAATACTGTACTAAAAAACAAGTTTATCTGAGGTGAGTTGGCCATGCCTTAAAAGTAGTAATTGTGAATTTAATGCTCATAATCACAGATTGCAAGTCTGGGGTTTTTCGATTTATTTTAACCTTCTAAACAGTCTTTACTCTTGTTTATTTATGTCGGTAATGTTCAGACTCTACTTGGAAGATTGTCAAGAATTAAAGATAACCACCAGATCAATTAACTTATTTTTTATTCCTTTATTACCAATGTGCAGAAATTGAATCAGAAGTTCCACGCTTAGACTTATGTTCAACCTTACAGGTACCACTGTATTGTATTTTGAGTTTTAAAAGAGTCACTAGGATCCTGATTTTAATGCTTTGTAACAAGAACTTGCAAAACACTGAGGTTTGAAATGCAAATGCACAAATCCATGAACAAACTTACTTTGACATGTTTCTTGCTAAGCAGTCTTTGCGGCAAATTTCACCCATACCCGGAAAATGGTTAATTCTCTACAGAGGGACAGAGAGACATAATAACGTTGTTAGGGCCATTACACAACTCAATTCCACCCACCCCTTCTGGAAAATGAGCACATTAGAGGGTGCAACCTGAAGTGAGCTTACAATGTTCTGACATTTATGCCCAATTATGAACTTAAAACAAAAAGGTGACGCTGAGACATTTCACAACCCTTATTTAGTTTCCAATGTTTTTCAGACTTTAAAGGTTGGGGAAGGAAGAGGTAAAAAAAAAAAAAAAGATCAATCTTAGCTCTGAGGGGCCGAGGTAATTGGTTCTGCATCGTAAGCTTCTGCAGTGACAGCTGAATGAATTGCTTTAAATGCACCAAAAGTGGGGGTTGAGGGTAAAGGAAAATCTTTGGTGGTGGGTTTTTTTTTCATTCTTTGACCAAATGAGTCTGAAGAGGGGTGTTAATTAGCCTCATATGAAGTTAAACCTGACACCAAACCCACATAATACATTCCTCAAAGGGGGAAAAAAAGATAAAGGAAAAATAAAACAAGAATCCAGAGTGTGAAAAGGATATGTGATTATTATCCCAACAAGACAGATGTAATTAGGCATTCGCAAGAAATTGCACAATTATGGGAATCCTGCAAGATAATGCAATTTGTGAGAGGAGATCAAAAGCAATTGCAGAGACTTCACTTGACAGTGTACCACAGCACAAAAATGTGCTAGTGATAGCAACGTACAATTTAATGTATTGTGAGTACTGTTGGATGAATCAGTCACATAACAGCATGTAACGGCAATAGTACACCGCACCCACTCTTTACTGCCCACAGCATTTACCGACTGTTCTAGGAGTCAATTGGTCATTTATGACTCGGGGTAATATCAATGTTGTTGTTGATTCTTCTCATTGACCCTATTCCTTAGAAATTCTCTTAACGATTCTTTAGTAGGTTTATAAAGGGTTGGGGAGAGTAGGTTTATAGTCTATTCCACAATAGGCAACCACATTATTTTTTATCTTTTCCACAATGATATCAGAATTATCCCTGCAATTGGCTGGCAACCAGTTCAAGGTGGACCCTGCATCCTGCCCAATGACAGCTGGGAGTGGCTCCAGCACTCCCACGACCCTTATGAGCATCTACTGGCAGGAGGCGTGGTACACCCTGAAGTAGCTCCCAGCTAATCGCAGGGCAAACAACAATTTCCACGCACAATCACACCTAAAGGGAATTTAGACTCTCCAATTAAGGGATGTTTTTGGGATGTGGGAGGAAACCTGGGTTCCCAGAGATAACCAACGCGGGCAAAGGGAGAACATTCAAACTCCACACAGGCGGTGAAGGGATTTGAACCCCAGTCTTCAGAACTCTGAGGCAAACATTCTAACCACTGTTCCATTGTGATAAATCATTTAGGTTCTTAATACTCTTAGAGTTTAACATGATAGCTTTGCTCTTTTTAAATGATCAAAGGTGCCATATTTTGGCTAGTTAGCCTTATAAACAGTGATTCTCAAACATGGACTTGATATAAAAGTCTCAATTACATAAAAAAAACACCTTGGATTTGTCATACTTGCCCAGAAAAGGCCCCTCTGACAGCTACTTCTGTTTAACCGAGTTTTTTTATCCACATTATTCATATTTGGCTAAAAGCACCCGCTTTACTCTGACTGGTTGCCTCAGCTTCACTTGTGACAATATTTAAGCTTGAGAAATTCAAACGGCCTAATTTAAGGCTTCTTGGCAAAAAAAAAAAATGTCTAACTTGAGAATGTGTTGACGATTTCAAAGGGAAATTTCTGTGGTTTGGATTAACAATGTATCCAATAGGTCATGTAATATGTACTGTATCTTGAAAATGTGATGTTAATCCTCTCTCATTTAATGGTGTTTTGAGAAGATTTTTATAGACAATTACGAATTTTCATGGGCGAGTCACATGACCTACGTGCACGGATGTGATGTATTACGTGCCGCACCAAAGTCTCGATTACATGGGACACAATTATGGCCGGCGCTGATTTCTCTGATTTATCCTCATATGATGAAGAAATAGCAGTATCGGTTGATCGGGAAGGCGGAGGAATAAGTCATATATAAATCAAGATTTGAACCTGTGGCTGTAAATAATGTAGAATATTCGGATGTTTCTACAGACGGGAATGCCGGAGAGTCTGACGAGCAAGTTCCAGCGAGCTCGGGGCCCACCACTCACTGGAGCTCGGGAGCGGCCATTACACTAAGTCATATGTGACCCCATAGGTTCTCTAGGGTTAAAAAGGTCTTACAGTTTCCGTTATAGTGTATAAAATACAGTACTATGAAATGGTTCATATTATTCTGTATGCCAGACAAGTTTAAAGTACTATAAAACTGATTTGTTTTGGGTTTTTTTAGCTCTTTAGCCCAGCGTCTCCCAAACCCTGAGCTGATTACAATGCAGAATACCTGATAATTCCTGAGCTCAGCAATTTTTTCATGCTGTACAGAAGAATCATTCCAGATGAGATTGGCAGTCTCGTCATCATCTCGTGTCTTCAGAAAGTCCATCTCATTGATGACTATCCGAACTGGTTGAAAGACACTCACTCATATTAGAATGGAATGGAATAAGCAAAGAAAGAATTGCTGTATAGTTCCATTGCAAGAACATTTTCAAGACTTTTTATTAATCATATGAATACCAAATGAAATAACCACACAGTGTGATGACATGATTTACTGAACATTTTTATATACCAGATGATTGTTATAGTAAAATGCTTGGAGAAAAAAACATTCAAAAGATCAAACCCTCCTAGCAACATTTACTCTTCATGAAATGGTTGTAGATCAGCTGATGGTAATGCATCCCAAAAAATACATTAATTAGACTTAAAGCATTCGAATCACACTATAAACCCTATAATATGAGAGATAGGTGGCGAGCCCATTTGGACATTAATCCAGCAACTATTCAATATTCAGTGAGTAGTGAAAGATTAATAAAATCAAACAAAATTACATTTCAATTAATTTCTTGAAAATCAACAGAAACCTGATGCCAGCTTGCCTAATGTTGCATGAAAGCAGCACTTCAATAGGAAAACCGTGTTTCCGATGTGAATCTATCATCTACCTTTACACGCTGGTGGATGTTAACTGTGTTTCGATAACTTGGACAGGAAGGGTTTCCATCGCAGCAGGGCTGTGATGACAGTTACTATTAAGTTCCACAAGAACCAAATTATGATCAATTTTGTCTCAGCCACCTCACTCAACATGACCTGAGGCCCAAAGTATACACCTCCACCTCTCTTTGGTACCTTCTTTGATCTTTCACCAATTCCATTCCCAAATTCAGAAAAGGAATCAGCAAAAATGGCCCTCTATTTAGCTTTTAGTGTAACTTAATTCGGAACATAGCACATTGCTCTACCCCCAAAAGAGCCAGTGTGAGGGTCTCATCACAGCGAGCAAAAAGATTCACAGTTTGATTCCCATCTACATGCTAGAGTTAACCCTCCCTAATTTCTCTCGCACTCCTGCTGACTTGTTAGTTTCCAAAGGTTGTACTTCACTCCTGAGAGCTTTGATGCCACACAATACAGCCAGCATATTTGGAGTGCTTACTCCGCTCTTTTACTCAGTCTCAAAAAAACACTGACTGCTATGTTAGATTACCTTAGTAATGATTTTTTTGCAAGGATTGTCTCCACATAAGCGGTTTCACCAGGTTGAAACCCATTTAGCTTTAATTTAAGATGTTAAATGTCACCATTTCAGCAGGCTAAACAGCAATGGGCCATATTGACTGAGTCCAGCTTTCGCAAAACTACATTGCCGTTACCTGTGTTGCGAGTCTCATAGAGTTCTGTAAAAGGAATAACTAAATCTAAATCAATTACCATATTTTTCAGACTATAATTCACATTTTTTATAGTTTGGCCAGTGTAGCACTTATTTTCCAAAGTGGCTTATATGTGAAATGGTTAACACATTACTACATCCATCCATCCATATTTTGTCTGTTCTTGGTGTTGCATTTTATCAAATAAATTTCCCCCAAAAATGCGACTAACACTCCAGTGCGACCTGTGCTTTTTTCTCACTTCTATGGATTTTATGGCTGGTGCCACTTGTACGCCGGAGTGACGTATGGTACGGAAAATATGTTATATGATTTCAAGAGATGCTAGTCTGCTTCTCGAGGTAGGTAGGTAGCCTTCAGCAAGACACCAAGAGCCACAGCACCATCAGTGACATGTGATTGGATCTTTTGTGGGTGTAATGCAGTGGTTCTGTAACTTTTTGTATTACCAACGAAAAAAATATTTACCTACCCAATTACTACCATCATAACATAGCATAACAAAACAATAGCGCAGTTTGCCCAAGTGTTTAGCAAAAAAAAAATTTTTCCTAAAGACAACATTATTGTTATTGTATTCTACTTAAAAGTTAAAAGGGAGTTTCTGGTTTGAAAAAGAACACTAACAGTAAGGTATCCATAAAATAATATGTGAAAAAAAATAATCATCCCTCTCTGACCCCATTACATATACCTCTAATTTGATTTTGAGGAAACTAGCACACCAGAGGAATTACAATGAATCAGAGAAGGAAGGTGTTACGGACAGGGTGTTTGAGAATTCCGTTCATGCATGTCAATGAAATACTATGAATATTATTATCATTATTATTATGTTCCTCAAGGAGAAATGCAACTCCCACTCTGATGTAAACTTTGTGTTGCAGATCACACATTTTCAGCCATGCAAGGAGGGATTCAGGCTGAAAGATGAGGGCAAAGAGTGCTGTACCATTTGAGCTGGGGTGGTAGGGGCAATGCCTTGCTCAAGGGCACCTCAACTCCAGACAAAAAGCCTACTAGCTGCTATTTTTACATTTTTGTTAGTAGTGGGACTTGAACACACACACTCTGACTCCTAAGTCCAAGTTCTCACAGAGTGAGCTCCTGCCACAAACTACTGCTTTTTAGTGCGTATAGTTAGATATCAGTCTAATTTCATACCAATCTCATATTTGGTACCAGCAACATTGGCACTGATGATACCCTTCTTCTTTTTGGTATGCACCTTCCTCTTGCCATGCCCCTGGTAGGAGCCCACAGATGGCAAGTTCATGGGGGATGCTCCTCGATCCTCTAGAGGTAGAGACAGCACATATCAGTATAAGCATACAGGATGTTATCAGACAAAAGCAGAAAGGTGCCTAATTTCTGCAGGGAATTACAGAGTGTGGTCATACATCTAGACTGTGTGTTGCACTATGGGTAGGAGGAAGTCAGATGCAAACAAGGGAATTCTGTGAACAGAGGGGTTGGAAATTGCTACATGTGCAGGAACTGTTCAAATGAATGAAATTACCGTATATTTTACCTGTGTTCTTCAGTTCTATGCATCATAGAACTGCAGTTGTATAGTGCATGTCCATAGTATCAGTCCATAGTATCAGACTCACCTCCATCATTGGGAGGCGAGGGCATCTCCGCAGCTGGGAGGAGGTGTGAGAAGGTAGGCCAAATGTCCTGCCAAACAAGGCAGTTGAGCCCTGCAGGGTACTGACGCCACCCTCCGAGGACACTCTGACACCAGATAGTTGTCTCTGTCTTGGGGTGTGAGGAAAGTATGGTTCAGAACAAGTCCACGGATCATCTGAGGATTGTACCGGTGCCTGCCAGCAGGATAAAGACCAGCTCTGATTTAGGTGGGAGTATGGGGAGGATATAGTGATGGTCAAAGACTATTGGTGGAAGTTGTGGGGATGGAGAAAGGATGGGGAGGGTGCCTCTTGAAAATCTAAATGGTCCCAGATTGCTTACAGCTACAAGTGGAAAAGGCAGTGAATGGGGGTGTCCAATGAGATGGATAGGAATACATACAGAAGAAAAGAAAAAATAATGTTATTCAATTTTAATGTTGTATTATATTAATTTTAATTTTACAGCTCTGGAGCACAATGTCAAACTACTGCCAGAAAATTTTGCTGTATCTTATTCTGATAGTGACAACACTATACGATATATATTCCAATACCATTGTATCCCATCTTTTACGATCACTTGGCTTTATATTGTCAAATCAAACACTGTTGGGGAGGCGTGACCAGAAATCTTGTCACTTTTCACAGCAACCACAAATAACCATTACAATGGCAACAACAATCTGTTGTCAAATAATGGATCTTCATGGAAACTGGAGAAACAAACCAACAGAGGAAAGAAACGTGGTGTCACATATTTGAGCTGTCCATTCAAGAAGTGCTTGAGGTATATTCATGCACTTTCAATACAATACACCTCACAAGAAGCCAACAAAATGTTATGTACAGAAGCCAAGCAAGCTAGTGCTAGCACTAACATTAGACCATAAACACGTCAATGTTCTGTCCGATTATACTCTTAAGCTTCAGCAAACGGGCTTGTAAATGTGGATAAATGTTGATAACGGTGACCAAGTATGTTGGCAACTGCAAGCACGGGAGGCAAAGCACCAGTCACAATACGTAAACCTATTGATCGACATCAAGCTGCGCTTGTCAGGGAGTTGTCGTTGATATTATCATATTACTCCGAAGCCATTCAAAAAATATCAAACATGCAAAACTTTGGTATGGTAAGGCCATTGTAGGGTCAAAACGTTCGTTGTGAATTATGTCACATTAAAGAATTTGTGTCGTTCGTGACAAAATACTGTAATGGAGGCCCGATCGGGGTAAATGACCGTAATACTTTATCGGGCCAGTATCGGGACTAAGATCCTGCAGTCTGATCTAGACATATATGGTCAGTGACAGAACTGTGCATAGTTTGGAAAAGACATTTTATTTGATTTATCTGTGAACAATCAAGTTAAAATAAAGAATAAAATAGACATTCAATAATTTGCTGGGTGAATAAAAGACTCATTTGCATTCGGTCTATGAATTAGCCACGTGTCCTTTGATGGGGATATCATTCAAAGTGGCTACCAAAAAGGGTGTCTATTGGTTGAATCTAGTCATATTGTACACCTGTGACCCAAAAATATATGTTTCTCAGTCTCTGCCTATTTTGCACCACATCACCTGTCAACATCAGTGGTGAAGTCTGGAACTAAAAGACATTGGCAATGCTGGATTAAGTCCATCCATCCACTATCAGAGCCGCGTATCCTCACAAGTGTCATGGGAGAGCTGGAACTTATCTCACCTAGCTTCTGGTGAAAGGCGGACAACACCCTGAACTGGTTGCCAGGAAGTCGCAAGGCCGATACCAACACCATCACTGAGTGGGAATCAATCCCACGTTCCCTGTACCCAAGTCAGGCGTGTCTACCACTACACCATCTGTGCTGTCCCAATTGGAAAATATTTTTCAACACCTGTTCCATCGAGACGAACTTTTATTTCTAATATCTGCTAAATCAGGGTCTGTTAAATGGAGGTTCCGATGAATGCTAAAGGGGATGTCGAGGTTTAGAGCTGCTTTGGTCCCTCATGCAATGTGATTATACAGAGAAAAAAGAAATCCCAACTTCACGTACGAACGTAAAATCCTCTGTCTGCTAGTTGAGTCTTTACAGAAGAGGAGTGCAACAAAGGCAGGTTCAGATACTTTCTTCTTGCGATTAGCCAAAATGATCTGATACATTTGTAGGTTAAATAAAAGCCAAATAAAGTAAAGAAACAAAAAACTTTTTATTTTCAAAGTACAAATAATGCCATTTTTTTCATATAATGCCATTTCGCTTTGTTTCTTTATAATGCCATTGTTTTTCGGTTCTTTTTCAGTTGCTGCCATGAATTGGACTGGTGAGCATCGCGCTTTCATTGTAGAAACGTTTAACAAAACAAACGAATCTGTAACTGCAACACAATGAGCGTTCGGTTCGCACTTTAATGTTGGTAGACATGATCCTGTACCAGCTCGAAACATGATCTTGTTATGAGTTCCCAATGTCAGAGCTCCTGGATCTGCAATGAAACAAAAATCAACCGGCCAACCTCGCACCACCAGAACTCCAGAAAGTGTGGTTCAATTTTTAAACCAGAATGAAACGGAGTGGCATTATATGTACTTTTCGAAAATAAAAACACTTTTTTGTTTCTTTACTTTATTTGCCTTTTATTTAACCTACAAATGTGTAAGATAATTTTGCCTGACCCTGTATTTCCCAAAATTGTACATTTATATTTTCCCTAAAATGTCCATTAATTCAGGTTTTTTTCTTAAACGTTTTGTAACTCTCGCCATGAAAATCCTCTCGAGGGATTTGTTTTTGAGAAGAAGTAGGAAGTGACGTACAGGGCAGAAGCGCACTCAAGCAGTCTCATATGTTTATACTAGTTTTACCTGCTGGAAGGCTCGTTGTTCATTCTGGTTAGCCAAAATGCCGGCTCGTTGTATTGCTGGATATTGCTCTAAGACTTAGGAGGATGGATTTGCTTTTTATAGTTTTCCAAAAGATCCGCTTCGTCATGAAAAATTGATTGCACAGGTGCAAAGAACGAGAGCTTCATGGGTTCCAAATGACAGGGAGGTGTATATACAGCTCCTAAAAAATACAATAGTTGGGGGGGGCATAATCCATAAGTAGGGGTGCTAAATGTGTTGATGTGCGCATCGGAAGGCTTCCGTGCAGCAGCCGCTAAAAGACGGCCTCTGGAGGCCTTTTGGATTGCCACCAACCTTGTCGACCAGGCCGAGCCGGCCGTCGGCCTTGACGACAAGGCTTCTGTGGGACTGGCTCGTCGCGGCGCCGGGCCCCGGTGGCTCATCTCTGCCACGAAAGTGGATCGGACAGGGAGGCAGTTTGGCCGCAACGTCGTCGTCGTCGCTCACGGGCAGCTTTTTTTTTTTTTCACCGCCGCACGGAGGTGGATCGGGCTGGGAGGTGGTTTGGCCGTGATCCGCATATCATCTATATATGTCTTGAAATAATAGGGTAATATTGCCCCGGTCACTTCACTCAGTTGTGAGATGTTCGCTTCTTTGAAAAGAGCTTCTGTGTCAGAAGGGGCGTGTTTGTCTCCCATAGGAGAGGCCACAGCGTGTTTTCAATGGCGAATGTCCGGGGTGACGTCACAGACAGTAGATGCAGCAAATATGGCGACCGCTTGGATGTCAAATGACACTTCCGCAACTTTGCGCATGGATTACGCGCTCTCCGCTCATATTTATTTTTTTGTATAGACATTGAAGTGAATAATGATGTGTATTTTTCATTACAATATCTATTTTAGAATGTTTATAGGGATGACACTTGGGCTTTAAACTGTATATGTATACATTCTGTTTAATGCCTAAAAGATTTGTCAACTAATTTTTTGGGTTATTTCTGAATATGTCCATAAATTCCATTTAATTCCAATTCATTCCAGTTGCTCTTCCTGGAATTATGTTGCGATCGCGCTGTTACCGCAAAAATAAAAATAAAACTGTGTGACATCTACAGTACCTAAATCAATTGCATTCCATGAAAACTTTCCACAAATTTGTCTCCCATTCCTGTGCCATTTGGATTTTTCTGTATGGCTGAGAGGTCATCTCCTTCAAACAGATGGCGCATTCACAGGAGTTTGTAAAATGCATGCTTCAGGCTATGAACAATGTTTGGAATTAACATCAGTCAGCGTGCCAAATTCTGTTATTGTTTGGCAACAGTCTGGGAATAGCCAGACAAGCCATTCTTTTTTTTTTGTCTCAGTTATCAACCATTGTTGACATGTTCTGTCATTTAATTATTCTGCTGTCTTAGAAAGGATTGCGGCTTGTGCTTATGATACTGGTCCAAATTATTACATTTCTGAAGACATGTATACTGTGGTTCGCCAACTGTCCACACGTGTGAAAAATCAAATGATCCCATACAGAATGAGTAAATAGAGCTTCACATTGTTGAATTAATAATGTATTGACCTAGGAGTATGTGAAAAGTGTTTACCACCTTCTTGATTTCTCATTTATTTACATGTTTGTCAGATTTATCAAAAAAATTTAGGTTTTATTCAATGACAATACTCAAAGCAGTTTTTTTGAATGAAGGTTTATATCAAGGGAGGAAAAAAATCCAAACTGACATCACCCTGTGAAAAAGTGATAGACTCCCCGCCCCCCTTAAAACATAACTGTCATTTATCATACCTGAGTTCAATTTCTTGAGCCACACTGACACTGCCAAACCTGTTCTCGACCAAGAAATCACTTAAATATGACCTGCATCACAAAGTGAATAGACCAAAAGATCCCCAAAAGCTAAATATCATGCCGAAACCAAAACAAATTCAGGAGCAAATGAGAAAGAACGTAATTGATATTCCTACAGAATAGAAAAGGTAATAAAGCCATTTGTAAAGCTTTAGGACTCTGGAAAAACCACAGTGAGAGCTATTACTCACATATGGTGAAAACACAGGACTATGTGGAGTGGCCAGCTGACCAAAATTACACCAAGAGTGCAGCTTCAACTCATCCAAGTGGTAATACAATACCCCACAATAACATCCAAAGAACTGCAAGAACTGCCTCACTTTCCTTTGTTAAGATCAGTCATCATGACTATCATAAGACTCTACCATACGAAATACTGTATATATAGTATTAAAAAGACAGCATGAAGCACCAGCCACATTAAATCCATAATGGAAACCACTGATGAGCAAAAAGAACATAAACGATTTTGTCAAAAGACATTTTGAAGATCCCCAAAACTTAGAGAAAATACTTTGTGATCTGACAAAACCATAGATGAACACTTTGAAGGTGTGTGTCCAGTTAAATCTGATGTAAAAGTAACACCGCATGTCAGAAAAAGAACATCATGCCAACAGTAAAATATGGTGGTGGTAGTATGATTGTCTGGGCAGATTTTGCTGCTTCAGGACCTGGAAGACTTGCTGTGATAAATGCAACCATGAATTCAGCTGTCTGCCAAACAATCCTGAAGGCTCATGTCCAGCCATCTGTTTGTGACCTAAAGCCGAAACGAACTTGGGTTCTGCAGCATGATAATTGTCCAAAATACAACAGCAAGACAATCTCTGAATGGCTGAAGAAAAACAAAATGAAGACATTGGAGTAGCCTTGTCGAGTCCTAACCTGAATCCTATTGAGATGCTATGGCATGACCTTAAAAAAGCAGTTCATGCTCAAAAACCCTCCAGTGTGTTCGAATTAGAACAGTTTAGTATATATGAGTGGGCTAAAATTCCTTCAAAGCGCTGTAAGAGACTCATTATAAGTTACATATTGCAAATGCTTGGTTGCAGTGGTTTCTGCTCAGGTTGACCAAAACCAGTTCACCAACCATTCACACTCAGTTTCACACATACAGACAATTTAGAGTCTTCAATTTACTTTGCATGCATGCTTCAGGAATGTGGAAGAAAACCCATGCAGCTAGAGGCCGAACATGCAAACACCAAACAGGTAAGCCAGCTTTGAACTCGGGACCTCAGAACTATGAGGCAGATGTGCTAAGCAGTTAGGCAGTGTGCCGCTGGACAAAAGTTAAATACTGTACATACTGTACATCATACTTGCATTTAGTGATACAAATATGATATACATTATGTAAATGCTAACAAAGCTTTAAGGTCAAGTGAGGTCAAACGGATAATTTTTGGTATATTATTAATGAAAAACCCACAGCCAATATGGTCCCATGCGTTTTTTCACCACAAAACATGATTTTGACATATACAGCTTTTTGTAACTCCTGCCATGAAAATCCTCTCAAGGGATTTGTTTTTGAGAAGAAGCAGGGAGTGACGTACAGGACAGAGGCGCCCCCTAGTGGACTCATTTGTTTCCATTAGTTTTACCTCTGGGAAGGTGGCTCGTTGTTCCTTCGTGTTAGCCAAAATGCCGCCTCATTGCATTGCTGGACATTGCTTGAACACTCGGGAGAATGGAATTACCCTTCATAAGTTTGAAAGAGACCCTGTTTGTTGTGAAAAATGGATTGCACGGGTGCAGAGGACGAGAGCTTCATGGGTTCCAAATAAAAGGTAGGTGTGTATACTGCTCCAAAAAAAAAAATAGTTTGGGGCGGACCATGTAATCGGTCCCACTCATAACGTAGCAAAAGATCCGTGTATGAAATGTGTTGATGTGCGCATACAGCTACTAAAAAAAATAATAGTGTGGGGCGGACCACGTAATCGTCGGTCTCTCTCATAACGTAACAAAAGATCCGCGTAAGAAATGTGTCGATGTGCACATCGCCCAGCCAACAATGTCTCGATAGTGTTCATCGAGTACCGCGACATTGAACATACCCCTAAAGGCAACATAGCTAGGCTCCACCTCCTCCTTATATCCCACCACCCCGAAACTCAGCCACACCGGCTGAGGCGCTGCGTTCGGTGGTCACAGCTTCTGCGAAGGCTGGGCGTCGGGCTTTGCGACGGGGGCGGCTCTGAAGAACCTAGCCGAGAATGCATTACTTAGTCGTGTGCGCGCATAAAGCACCCCGGCTCGACTGTGACTAAAGCAGCATCGCTCGGCTTTTTCATAAGCCACATAGGCCGGCTGCGATGAGCCGCGATGGCTCGTCTCCGCAGCGGGAGTGGATCGGACGGGATATGGTTTGGCCGTGATCCGATATCATCTGAATATGGCTCGAAACAATAGTGTAATATTGCCCTGGTAACTTCACTCGGTTGTGTGATGTTGTCCTTTTCAAAAAGAGCTTCGGTGTCAGAGGAGTGTCGGAAAAATGCGAATATCTATGTTGTTCGGCTTGCGCGTTTTCAACGGCGGTAGTGACACGTCAAGGACAGAGGACACGACTAATATGGCGACCACTTGGATGTTGAGAGACACTCAATTGCGCAACTTTGTGCATGGATGACGCGTTCTCCGCTCACTTTTTTTCCGTATAGACATTGAAGTGAATACTGTTATATGTATTTTTCATTACAATATCTATTTTAAAATGTTTATAGAGATGTCAGTCCCACTTTAAACATCAAATAAAGTAATGTTTAGGGTCTCTGTGGTGGGAAACAAAATAACACTGTTGACAATGAAAGTTTTTGCAGTTCTTTGAAACAGCCTACTTTTTTTTTTTAAACCTGTCCTGTTCAGTTGCATGGCTTTGGAGAATGACAGATCTGTGCAACAGATGAGTTTGAAATACTCCCTCTGCATATTTATAAGGGATTTTTTTATTGAAAAATAAGCTGGTCACAAAACGGTTTTAGGGGACAGGTAGTAACGTACACGGGAGCTGCAGCAGAACATTAGTTAGTCTAACCTGTGTTATTATTAGAGGTTCCAGCACAATCAATTAAAGCCTATAGACTATATATAATAAATTATATTGAATTTATTTGTCAATGAACACCATATCACATGTACTGTATGTTTGTGAACTTGTGTATGGAGTTCCTGAGCATTGAGGAAGGCTTGGCCTGGCACCCTCCACCCACAAGAGAGACCAATAGAGCGAGCTCTTCCACCAGGGGGCCCAACAAGGGGAATGCCACCCAGGACTCAGGGTTGTCCCCAACCCAAACTCAGCACCCCAACAATTTCCCAAGGGATGGGTACAGGCACCAAATCACCACCCGCCACGCCCAATCACCCGACCCCTCAACCCCCACCCAGGGCATCTCACCGCCGTCGCAACCCCCACCACCTCTGGTGAGCATGGGGGCCACAGCCACCCACAGGACCCAACACAGGTTGCGGCTGCCACCCAAAGACAGTCATACCTCACCAAAAGTGAGCTCATGTAAAGTGCCCATCTCTACGCAGCCTGACAACTGAAGCCCCCAGGAGTCAAACCAAGAGAAATGTGAATACCTCCCACCCACCTTAGTACTATGCTGATCTCACATCTATTATCCCTGTACCATAATTGTATGTGGAGGGGTGTAGTTCATTAATTAAAATATGAGAGACTGGTTAAGGTTGGGGAAGACAGTTACAGGGCAATGATTACCAGGCACTGTCACCCCTACCCAGGCCAAGCAGCTCCTCAAAGGATGTGCGAATGTATGTGGTGCATTCAAAAAAATGAAGGGGATGGTGGGCCAGAGAGCTCATCAGAGAGCAGCCCAGAGAACGGAACACCTGGCGAAGTATCTTCCCAAGGCCGACAATGCCCTCCCTCCATATATGGATGTATGATGCATTAAAACAGAAGGAATAGGACAGAAGGGGGGGACCCAGGCCGAACACCAGCACAGATGTGCCAGTACCGGGCTCAGCACCTGCCCCATCATGCCTTGTGCCAGTACCCCAGGGGACCCTGAATGAGATATGTGCCCAGTGTGTGAAATATGTACAGTATGAGTAATACAAATGTGCAGTGTGTGGGAAATAAGAGAATAATACAGTGTTCTCCTTCATTCAACAGAAATGTGAGGATGTGTTTGGACCAGTTTTGACAAATCTGGAAGTACGTTGCACATATATCCAATTCAGCAACAAGACAAATTAACTAGGATGTTATGAATGTCTTTTTTTCTTTTTTTATATTTCGAAGCACAATTGTTATAGCTACTAAATTTTGACATTGCGGTGATTCACAACATTGTTTCTCAGGCAAAATGATCACAACTCTTGTCTCCTGAGAGGCTCCAGTGATAAACCTTAGAACCAGTGAGATGATGAAGAGAATAAGAAAACACACAATGCACTGCTCCTCGCAAAAGGCTTACACCATGGATAAGTGTCATATTCTTTTAATCATTATACAAAATCAATCATCCCTTGTGATGGGAGATGGGAGTGTTTGTTGTCTGATGACTGAATTATAGTAAATCATAATCAAGCCCCATCAATTTTTCAGAAGAAATTTGAATGTATAAAGCATTTTCATGAAATAGTAATACATACAGACAACACATTTTAGATACCAAAGAACAAAACAGAGAGCCTGCATTTACTAAAGATGGTCCACAAGTGCCCCCTCGCGGTGAAATCGCGCCTCTTACAACAGTTTTGTTTTTTTTTTTATCCACATCGTCCAAACCCAGTTACACACTTCAGAGAATACGCACAAATACCTGGACACTTCCCCATTGATTCAATGAGCATTCACTAAACAAATTAAATAAGGAAAGTCCAATATTTCCTCATTCAGTAGAGTTTTGTGTCTTTCTGTTGGTCTTTTTGCCAGAGTGGTGCATCCATTCCTAGGAAGACAAAGACTGAAATTACTTTACACAGTTTTAAGGAGCGGGGTTCATCTGTATGGAGTTTGCAATATCTCCCCGTGACTACATGCGTTTCCTTCCACATCCCCAAAACATGCATTAATTGGAGACTCTGATTTGCCCATAGGTGTGATTGAGAGCACTTTGATTGGGTAGCACCTAGTTCAAGGTGAACCCCGCCTCCTGCCTGAAGATAGCTGGGAAAGGCTCCAGAACTCGCACGACCCTTGTGTGGACAAGCAGTTCAGATAAAGGACAGAGTTTACAAGAGAGTGAAAAAAAAACAGTCCATGATGAAGTGAGGCAAGCTGTGCTTTTAAAAAGAAGCCCCGCCCACTTCTCGATGCTATTCTGTACAGTACTCAGGGAAGAAATATACTTTAGATTGGTGCCCCCCCACCCCTATTCCCCCACTTTAATTTTTCACAAAATGCACTGTCAGTATAATGAAATCATGTTTTAATTGCTTTAGTTTGTTCAGTAGCTAGCTTGTTCGCACAACTAAACAAAATATTCAACAATGTTTGTAAAAGGGTTAAAAGAGGACCCTGGGAGGACAATATTCAACTCAGTTGGTTATGGTCAAGGATTTCCACCCTTTGCTGCTACAGTTCACTTCACAATGGCCAAGTGAGCGACCAACCAGATCTGGCGGATGAAACTCTTGTGAAAACAAGCGTGCAGGGTATTGCAGCCAGGGTGGGTGAAAAGTAGGGCCTTCCTGTTTGGAGTTTGCATGTACTCTCCATGCTTGGATTGTTTTCTCCAGATACTGTCTTACTCTACCATTTATATACATGCATATTACCATAGGTTAAATGAAGACTAAATTATTCACAGGTCTGAATGTGTTAATGGTCGTTCATCTACAGTGAATGCATCCAGCAACTGACTGGTGACCAATTCAGGGTGTACTGGGTCTCATGTCGAAAGACAGCTGGGGTAGGCTCCAGCACATGTATGACCCTTATGACGGTACACATGTAGATATTAGATAGCTGGATCCTGAGAAATGTAGAGATCATGAGTAGGCTGCAAAAATGTGTCACACCCTAATCCTGGTAGGGTTAGATGCCTGGCTCAAGTAACCGAGGCAGTTCTCATAGAAGAAAACATTACCCACCACTGTATCTTCTACTTCCCCACTGGCTGAGTCCTTATAAACCGAGCAACTTCCTGCCATAAAATTCTATTTTTCCTCCTCTCCAGAGACAGCTTTCATCAGAATGGATCGGTCCATTTTTTCATTACTATTTATCAGTAAACAAATTGGTCACTATAAAGTACATTCAAATGTATTCTACCAAGAGATTTACTTTTTATTTGAGAAGCCACCAATTGTCAAAAAATGTAGTCAAAACATCCATGCCTCGACTTTAAAATGGGCAAAACAAAACGAAAATGTCTCTCATTATGTCCCCAGTTTGAATTTGAAAAGTTTTCCAAGGATATGCAGGCTCGGTGTCTGGAATTAAATATAGAGTTCCATTTGCTGTTCTAATTCAGATTGGAACACTTAAAATGTACAGCATAACATTTGTTTTTTTTGTGTGTGTGTCTGTGTGCGCCTGTGGAGAATATTTCATATTTAATTTTAATTGGTGAAAACTTGAATACGTGTTTTTGTGACGTGGAAAGAAACCAGAGTGCCCGGAGAAAACCCACACAGGCACGTGGAGATCATGCAAACTCCACACAGACGAAACCGGGATTTGAACCCCGGTCCTCTGGACTGTGAGGCCAACGCTCCAATCAGTTGCACCACCATGCAGTCAATTATCTATATACTGCAAAGTATTTATTTTTAAGCACACATTGATAAAAACTGTAAGTATAATTTAATTTTGGGAATGGAACGTATTACAGGTAATTGTAATTCCATTATTTTCAAAAGGAAACCCAACCTCGGGTTAACAACATTTGAGATTACAAACAGGGTCACAGAAATGAGGTTCAACTGTACTTGAATAATTATGCTCAAATACAACTATAACCAATGGTATTAAAAATATGTTATAATTAATCTGATAGATTTTTAGGAATACGTTGTCATAAAAATGTTGCTGTTGTGACAGTCTTACTTACCGGCTGCCTCTTCGGGCTCATGTGGACGATTCAGTCCTGCACAATCTGTTCTATTGCAACAACAGTACCTTTACAAATCCTCTTTGCCCCATTCTGTACTTGCTAGCGGAATTTGTTTACATTGATCCTCTTGACTTATTTAGGGTGGTACGGAGCAGAGGGTAGGTTTACACCCTAACCGACAGGTCACTGGCCTGTAACCCTGCCCAATAATGGTGTCATTGTATCCCTTGGAAAGACACTTAACTGACATTTCCTATAATGAATGTGGTTGGAGGAGGTGTAGGCACAGAAACAGAAGTTCAGCCACGCTGTTGTCACGCCTCCACGGCAGCTGTGTGTACCTAAGTAGCTTAACACCACTAGGCTGTGACTGTGAACTATTTTTGAGTCGATTGAAAAGTGATATACAAGCCATACGCATGTATATAATTATGTAATGAGTTGCTTGTATTTTTTTAACATAGACATTTACAATTTTTCTTACAATTAAAATGTGTATAGGTGAAAGCAGTGATTAATTTTAAAATGACTGTAAATTGAAGGTGAATTTTTATCTGATTTTTTTATGCCACCCCCCCCCCCCAACCCCCCAAGGAGACAGCGCCCTTAGCATCTGCATATCTTCCCTAATGGGCCCTGTTTGATCCACTTCTAAAAGGCATTAATTACGGTACTTTGCATGTTTAAGGTTGCAGAAGCTACATTTAAACAAAAGAGGGAGCTAGAGGGCCACACAGATAACCTGTGGATTCTGAGCCCATCCACATTCTCTGCCTCCACACACAAATGTGTTATCAGCTATCTCCTCGTGCTGCCATAAGCATCTCTCTATTCCACTGGCCACATCCATTACAAATATATGTTTGTCTGAAGGAGTGATGTACAGCTTGCGCTGTCTGCTTTGCAAGATAAATTATTACAATCCAATTGTGTACTGTTCCACCACAATAAATACACTACATGCGTACGTGTCTGCAAGACAGAGGCTACATAAACATTCGAAATTCATATCAGGAGCTTGTTAATGCTCGCTCAGAAACATCATCATATGTTTGTGGCAAATCTCTCTCACACAAGCGGCTCCATACATCACAACAAGCTCTACAGTTAGTGTTACAAAGATCAAATTTACCTGAGGGGGTAGACTCTTTCAGCAGTTTCATACAAGTCTCTTGAAAAGAAGCAAAACATCCCCTCAGGGGGTTTTGGTTTGTTTTGTGTTTTTCCCTACTCACGTGAAATTACATCGTAGCAGTGAGTTCCAGCAACAAAATAAAACAAAAAAAAAAGAAGCTTGGAGAAACACTACTTAGCTTTGTGTTATGCTAAAATTCCCTCGTATTCCCTACTTCACTGGACCTCACTGTTTGTGTACCAAATAGCTAATGAAAATGCACTGGGAGAGAATAGAGTAAAACCTTTTAAGACCATCCACTTGGAAATTTGCTCAAACATTTCATGGAAAATAAAGCCCCTAAATTGTGTAAAACTTCAAGGATTAAGTCTGGGCCTGTATTTTGCTTCCGTTTTTCCTTCGCACACATACTGTATTTCAAAACAAGGAACAACCTGAGCAAGGAGTATTAAGACCAGCAGTATTTAAATACTTTCATCCAACAGCATCATAATTGTTGTCGCAATTAAGTATACTGGGTATAGGGGGTATCTTTCAAAATTTACTTAGCAAAATTTAACGCATTTTTACACATTTTATAGTTAAAGGTTTGGTAATGACTTCAGTATGGCTCTGGAGCAGATTATTTTATTTCAATAAATTTATTTAGATTTTTTTTCTAAACAAATTGAAGGACAACCATCAGCCTCAAACCGATTTAACGTCTTTATTAAAACTAATTTCATCGCACATGCTTAAATGTATGCAAACAACAATCTAATAATATGGATTGTATAAACTTGATTGTTGATTGCATCTCCAAATGTGTTAATATTGCCGATTCGTTTGTTAATAAGCGGGATAAAACATTTATAAAGTACTTAATTAATTCCCATGAGTGACATGTGTTAAACACAAAGTGCAGCTCGGTTGAAAGTTAGCAACCAGGATTTTTTTCCCCACTTCTGCAGTAATGTCAAATTTTCAAACATTGGAAATAAATAAAGCATGCATTTTGAGAAAAAAAACTTCTAGCACATGCAGGAGATGAAAATGAGGTATGAGGTTTTTAAAAATAATAATAATAATAATAATAATAAAATAAAAAGTTGAACTAATGACTCAGCATGTAATCACCAATATCTCAGCTAAAATCATGTCCATGATTCATTTTCCATAAAGAGTCAACAAAATGTACTGTACAGTACTTGCGTAAGTTTTCTTCCAAGCACAAGGAGAAGTGTGGGAGCTCACAACCCACAGGGCACTGAGATACTCCAACAGACACCTAAATGCAAAGCTAATACAATCCACTGGAAAAATAGACATGACTCAATTTCTTTTTAGTTTACTGTATGTTTAAGAGTGCAGCAACACCTCCACATTTACTGTATATGAGGACAATAAACCAAACAAACCGTAAATTGTATAACAGCTAGATACAAGCCTCCCATTAAGATTAACCCTTCTATAAACTATTTAAACCCTCTAAGCATATTACAGAATGCAGTCCAAAATATAACATAGAGAGGCTGAAATAAGTATTTAACAGGTCACCATTTTTCTCACTAAATATATTGTACAGAACTTCCAAAGGTGCTATTGACTTGAAAATTTCACTAGATATTGTAATCCATACGTACGAAGAAAGTAGAAAAAAATAAGATCAGAAATTAAGTTGTATATTAAAACAATGTGGAATGACTCGGGGAAAAACCATTGAACCCATGAAGAAAGCATGGAAAGCCAAGACAACACCTAAAACCTAGGGATAATCAAAACAGCAATCCAGCCCCTTGTCAGTGCAAATCATTATCAGCTGGTTCTGTCCTAAACATTGGGTTATAAAAAGGTCTAATTTCCAGGATGTGAGTCAAGGCAGATCTTGTGATGAATAAGAGCGAAGAGTGTCTCAAGACCATCGCTAACTAATTGTTGCAAAACATAATGTCATTGGTAAAAGGTGCATATCCAAGCTTCTGAAACCTCCCAGAAGGGCTTACAAAAGACCTGAATTAGGAGGTACTGTTGTCACAAGGAAAAAGGGAAGTAATGTTCTCCCCCTTAATGGCAAGTATGCATGCTCACCAGACAAGACCCCATTGTTGGAAATAAAAACGAACAAAAAAAAAGATGTCAAAGCTAATTTTAAACTTCGCTGAACAACATTTGGACAAGCCAGTTACATATTGAGAGAATATGCCCTAGTTGAATGAGAGTAAAATTGAACTGTTTGGGTGTCACACACGTTTTGAGGAGAAATGGCACGCCGCATCACCCTGAAAACAATATCAATAGTCAAGCTCGGAGGTGAAACATGATAGTGTGGGGCTGCTTTTCGGGTACTAGTAAACTTAACATTATTAAAGGAAGGATGAGTGGGAAAATCTACCAAGACATGCGTAAAATCTGATGCCTTATATAAAGATGGTAAAAATTAAACAAGGGTAGACATTTCAGCAAGATAATGATCAAACATACTGTCAAAGAAAATCTCAATTGCCTTCAAAGAAAAAAATAAATAAAAGCTGATAAAATGGCCCAGCCAATCACTTGTCATGTCTTTTCACATTGTTACTTACTTTCGCATTTATTTTTTTCTACTTTCTTTATATGTATGGATTGATTGGGTTTTTCCGCAATATCTGGTGACATTTTCAGGTCAATGGCACTTTTGGAAATATATTTAATCAGAAAAAGATGACATGTTAAATATTAATTTCAGCAACTGTATGTAGGCAAATATTGTTTTAAAAGGTGGTGATTTTAACATTATTGCAAATTCCATCACAGTATATGCTGTAGGTGAAATATTACAACAAATGTTTTTGAAAGTGTATGCAGAATTGCAACAGCTGTTTGATAATATAAGACTAAATACAGTGCCATGAAAAAGTAATCACAACCTTCCTGATTACAGGGTTTTTGTTGTTTTGTTTTGTTTTTCATATCTGTCACAAACAAAGATTTCAAATAATCAAACCAATATTAATATCACTCAGAGACAACCCAAGGAAATACAAAATGCAGTTCTCGAATGACAATTCAATGTAATAAGGAACATAAAAAAAATCAAAACCTTTCTGACCCTCTGTGAAGAAGTAATTGTACCCTGAACCTTATAAAAGGTTGTGCCACCTTTGGCAGCAATAACTGAAATCAAGTTGTAATTTGAAAACTGCATTTAGTATTTCTTTGGATTGTCTCTGAGTGATATTACAATTTGCTTGATGATTTGAAACCTTTGTGTGTGATTGATATGGAAAAAAAAAAACAACAACAACAACCCTATAATCAGGAAGGGGGTCATAACTTTTTCATGGCACTGTATTTAGCCTTATATTCACGGCATTGTAGCATGTATCATAACAAATAATATTACTTGTCAATTCCCTAGTCATATTATAACAACGCCTCCTAGAAACAAGAGCATGGTATTAGAATACGATATATATATATATATATATATATATATATATATATATATATATATATATATTTAAAGAGAGAGAGAGCGCGCGCGCGCGCGAGAGAGAGAGAGAGAGAGAATAAAATGTGGTATTAGAATATACTGCACGCAACAGAAGGGGAAAAATATGTTACCCCAAAAATCATATGTGAGGATGTTTTTGTGGACATCCACCAGTGCATGTGTCTTATAAAAACACACTGGATCCCGTGAATATGTTTGAATTAAGATACAGTATAAAGGGTTTAGCATCCCGCTAATCATGCAGGTCACTTTAAGGGTCCCCGCCAGCCAAGCTACAGGCAAAGCTAACAAGTAATCTGATGGAGATTGTGCCTGTCACCGCAAACAGCGAGGGCCATGCCCTTTCATAGTGTTGATTTTAGTTTATTTTTTTCCTAATTGTTTTAATATCTCTGTGTCATTCTACACCCAGGCAATCCGTGTCCCTCCGAATTCAACGTCACACGCCCAAAGCATTGTACCAGCGAAAAGAGTACAGTATTGTAGTTGTTAGTGTGCTACAGCTATCGAGCTATTTGCCGGTCCAAATCCGGTTGGGAGTTCTCATCGTAAGGAACCATCAGACTGTGTCGCTACCTAACACCATAGCTGGTGTGCTAAAAATGAAGCGTTTCATTTTACAACGCTACAACATATACACGTATACACAAATAACTAGTGACGCGGAAGCAACAATGGGGGTCTACAATTAGCTCGGTTTTACATTCTTACGGGAGGGGTGAAGTAGCTCGTTACCTTATTAATTCCAGTCACTGGTAGCCCAGCTCCTTAGCTTCAATGAGTCCGAGCAAAAGCGCACAGAATCCATAAAGTACCGTAGTGATTTCAAGAATGCATTACTGTTTTTGTTCAGTAGGAAAAACACTAAATACTGTTAAGCAAACATATACACACACACACAAACAAACAAAAAAAGAAATCTGTCTGTTCTTCAAGTCTGGTGGTGTGCGGTGCACTGGAGCGACTCCATGGGCGAAACCATTCACTGTGAGAGTGGGGGTGAAGCTGCCTGAATTGGCAGAAGTTTGTCAGTTCTCGCCCGTCACCACGAAACGTGTGTGAACGATAAAATAGAGCAACACACGAGTCTTGTCAGGCACATTAGTTAAAGTTTTTGTCGTGGACGTGGAGTCTATTTGATTATGAAGGTGTCAACGTGCCTCCTACGCTAAAACGGCTAAATGCAAAACACAAGGAGCTACATAACAAAGTGTCGCTGACCGTGGTGCTAAAATCAGCCCCGCGGTCATGGGCGCGTCCTACTCAGCGGTCATTAAAGTGTCAACCGGGTCTTAAGACATTGTAGAACCGCAATCATGTCGTTGTATTCCTCTTTGCAGGAACCATGTATATTTGTTATTATTTACTATTATTATTACTATCATCGGCGGCACGGTGGATCAGCTGGTAAAGCGTTGGCCTCACAGTTCTGAGGACCAGGGTTCAATTTTCGGCCCCCGCCTGTGTGGAGTGTGCATGTTCTCCTCGTGCCTGTGTGGGTTTTCCCCGGGCACTCCGGTTTCCTCCCACATCCCAAAAAGATGTAACATGAATTGGACACTCTAAATTGCCCATAGGTGTGATTGTGAGTGCGACTGTTGTCTGTCTCTGTGTGCCCTGCGATTGCCAGTTCAGGGTGTACCCAGCCTCCTGCCCGTTGACAGGTCGGATAGCCTCCAGCACTCCCCGGGACCCTCGTGAGGATAAGCAGCAAAGAAAATGGATGGATGGATTATTATCACCCTCCTTTTCAGTCACCTACGGAGCCCTCAGTGGTCAGGCACCTCCATATTTGGTGGATTTGGTGTCGTTTTTAATAATTTTCCTAGCTCACTGAGGTGCCAAGTCTGCTGACTGTCTTTTACTTAATTTCTGTCAGAGGAAATTAAAAATTAAGTTGATAGAGCCTGGCAGTCCATTTCCTCCAAATTGTAGGCTACGGTTCCTGTTGGGCTAGGAACTGTAGCTTCTATTTCCACACTTACAAATCTGTTTAAAATACCTTTCTTTTGGCAAGCAGTACAGTAAAACAAGACTGTTTTCGTTTTATTTTATTAGTTGATATTTTTGTAAAATGTGATTCTGTATGTATTTTATATGCGTATAGGAATAAAATAAAATTCTCCTTGTGATTTACAACTTTGTGGTCAAAGCAATCAACTGCGTGTCTTAAACCCTACCAGCACACCAGGCTCATGCCGGATCATTCCTTTGTCCCGAGTTGCTGCTGTGTCCATTGTTTCCATATTCTATGGTGGCTTGTTGGTTGTTTTTGGGGCAGTTGGTGGTTTTCTTACAGCAAGTCAGGGGCAAGGACAGCCCTATTTAGAAATTGGAAATAATATATATTAAATTTTATTTTTCAGAAAAAAATTCTGTTGTGATAGCACATGATTTAGCATTGATTTAAAAAAAAGGTAAACCTTGTGAAAATCAGTTGAGAAATGAGCAAGTTATGACTTAATTTTAATGTCCGTGCCTTGCCTTTCCAACATGGCCATCATGTAGACACCTTGGTTCGCCGGGCTGCAATAGTGGGTTGGTACAGCTCAGCTCTATGTTGAAAAACGCAATACATTTTCAACTGTGTTAACACTAACGACCAGATAATGATTGATTTACAACCCTGTCAGAATTAAATGGCTATTGACCACACGACAATGCTTCATTGTCTCCTCCTTTATGTTATGTGTCCGCACAGACTTGCCACAGACTTCTCATACTGCGTACTGTGTAGGTACTCAGGCACGTGGAGCTATCGCTATGTGTATTTATTCAATATCTAATCAAACTTTTGATTAATTTATTGATTTTGAAAATCATAAAATAAAATATTGTGGTAAAATATACGTTTTTTATTTTCTATTGTATTAGATAATTGGTTGATCAGGTTGAAGAATTAGCTGGGATAGCCTCCAGTACGCCTGCGACCCTAGTGAGGATAGTCGTTCAGGACACTGGATGGAAGGATGGATGGATGGATGGATGTAGTTTATATATCTATAAACTACATAAATCTGCACAAACATAACTACCGGTATAATGTAAACAAGGACAATTCAAAAATTAAACATTTTATTATTAAAATAAATTATTTTACATCCATATATTAAATTGAAAAACGTTTAATGTCATTTGTGAAATGTCTCATGCTGCTGGTTAAAATTCAAAAGTGACTATTGAACTCAAATGTTTGCTTACCTGTATATGAAAACACCATAAGGGTGCTGTGACCGGCCACTATATACTTGTTATAATCCGCTACAGTATATCTGTGTTTATCTGTGTTTTGGAAAGTAACACTATATTCATGTGTACATACAAAGTCATACTATATTTATGTGTACATACATAGATACATATAGTAACCTTTTTCTGAAAAATATTGTGCACTGAAAACTAGAAAGTCTTCAGATTAAAATGAAAACATTCCACCCAAATCTTTCAGGACCTAAAACAGATTTTATACCATTATAAACAAGCATCTATTACAGTGAGTACTTTTTAACACACATTGTCTGTCCTACCTCATTTCATAACAGAATTCGATTTTGGATTACGATCTGATTTGTATTCATTTCGACATAATTTAAATGACAAATATCACAGTATGGGCAACAGAGAGTTTAGGTAGGCATGTCTGCCTCAGTACTGATGGCATTCAAATTTTGTCTTCATTTTGCTTGTATGCAGTTTGCATGTTTTCCCCATGTTTGAATGTGTATTCTGCAGGTACTCTGGCTTCCACACTCGTAAAACATAAATTTTTCGTTACACAATGACTGTATTGTACATAAAAGTGTAATTTTAGATGTGAGTGTGAATGGTCGTCTATATGTGCCTTGCCATTGACAGGTAACCAGTTCAAGTTTATATCCCACCCCTCGCCTGAGTCAGCTCATTTGTGAACCTGATGAGGACAAGTGTGATCAAAGAAATGAATGCATTTCATTCTACCTCATTTGGTATACATAATTCTATTTGATATCAAACTCTGAATTAGATAGAAATAGCATTTGGCCAAGATGGTTGAAACACATAAGGAAAATGTCTCTGATAATACAGTATATACAGTATAAAATCACACAGTAAGTCATTTAACCTGTGGTCACCAACGTGGTGCCTGTGGGCATCAGGTAGCCCCGAAAAATCCCAAGAGTGGGCTATGGCCATGTTCTAAAAAACACCTCACCAGTGATGGGACATTGTGATTTCCTATGAGTGGTTATTTGAGAAAATATTTAGAACTGTAGAGAATTGTAGAGATATACTGTTGCATCTGGATATTTATCTGTTTTCTGCCTTGTTAAATCATTGTTGATAATTATTGTGTGAAATTGCTGACATGATCGTTGTCTTTACAAAGATGTATATCAATTATGAATAATAATATGTAATTAATGATATTTAACCCTCTCTGGACCAAATAAAATTTTACGCAGAGAGAAAAATCTGATACTTTCAGAAAATGATACTCTGGACTTGAAATTTTCGATCATATTAAACCTGTTGCAAATTTGCAACCCCTGCCCAGAAAGGTAATTTATTTTAGAAGTGTTTATCAAAGCGGGAGCCCTCCGCGTTAATCTCTATCCAAGAATTAAGTCTCAGTTTCAAAAAGAGAGGTGACCAATGCATTCAACAATTTTACGTGTGCATTTGTGCAAGTAAAACTGATCAACGACAGAGTGTGCCCAAGGTAAAAACGACGAATACATGAGTGGAGATGTTATTAGTAATGGTATTGATTTGGTCATGCGCAAGTAGCGACATATCAAACGTATAGATGCGTCTGTAAAATACCTGAAACGTACGTAAGAATTTCGATAAAATCTGAAGGCACAATTTCACCGGTCAAGTAAGTTTACTCGGCTAGTCCCACAGAACTTGAACGCAGCATACGACGACAGTAAGCAGAGGTGAAAAGTCTGGATCATGTTTTTATTCCAGCGAAAGCGTATTTGAATCCGAACAGACATTTTGTCTAAGAGCCCAGAACATCTGTTGACTATGTGGGGATATTGATGTGGTGCGCCGAGGGAGTGAGCGAGGAGCTTGTTGAAATCTCTTGCGTAGCTAGCTAACGGAGGAGGAGGAGCTGCTAGCTCGCCAGCTAGCCACACCGCCACCATCACCACCGTCTCTCGGAGCCAGCTGTGCATCGCCCAGTCTCCCCGCGATGGGGAACGCAGCTACTGCCAAGAAAGGCAATGAGCAAGAAAGCGGTGAGCATCGGCCGTTTAGCACTGTCTCCAATTTTAGATATTGTTTAGGCGTTGTTCGGCGTGACTGCGCGTACAGTGCTGTCCTGTCCAGTAATGTTCTGTGTACTGAGCTGCCTTCTGCAGTTTGTTGTCCGGTGTTAGCTGATGCTGCGCTGCTCTTATCAGTCCTGCACAGTAGATGACTAAGTACAGTTTTTGGCAGTGCATTGACATGTTCGGAGTGTAGATAGCGTTGTCGGTTATCCACGCTTTACTCTTTCGAAAACAGTGAGAAATCCTCCCTATTAGCGTTTATTTTATTTTACATTCAATGAGTAGACCCCTAATGTATACGGCTACACTGTTGCCGCGATCATCTTGAGTGTTTTCCACTATAAAAATGCACCAAAGGGTAAATTACATGCGTTTTAAATCCTTTAGTGAGGCACGTAATTGTATCTTGTCACACTCAATGTCACAAAAAGTACATACAGGATAATTAATACAGGTCACCAACCTTTTTGAAATAGCTACTTCTTGTGCAGCAATTAAGTGACAACTAATTATCGAATAAATTAACATCCATGTTGATGGATAAGAACCATTTAATTTGAAATTCTTCAAATCTTCTGATTCCACATGCTCACCTGTAAATATTCTGAGTTGTTTTTTTTTTTTATGAACGCACACTGATTGTCTTTGTGTCATCAAAATAAAACATTTACAAACATTTAATGTTGCATTGGAAAAGCATGATCAGTATTTTGCCCTATTTTCTGTTATCTTACAGGCTAAACCTGTAAAGAAATAATCATCTATATGAAAAAACAATAGTCAGTTGAATATTTTATCAAAATAATCTTTATTTTTTGCTGTAATATGAAGAATCTCAATTTAACACAAAATTGTTGACAAGCAGAAACCTTTTTGGGAAGATTTCGTATTGACAGACAAGACAAAACTGCAACTTTTTAGCAAGGTGTATCAGCTCTATGTTCACTGATGCAAAATTAAAGGATCCCAAGATAATTGTCCCTGCTGTGAAACATGGAGAAGGTTTTGTTATGTTATGGGACTGCATTTCTTCATTTGGCACAGGGTGTCTTGACCCTCTGCACGGTACGATGAAGTCTCAAGACAATCAATGTATTTGAGAGAAATGTGCTGTCCAGTGTTAGAAATCGTGGTCTCAGGCAAAGGATAAGTCTTGCAAAACATAGCAAAAATCACCCAAGAATGGCTAAGAGCAAAATAATGGACTTTCGCTAGCGACCTTCTATTGGCAAGCCTTGATCTAAATGCAATTAATCATCTCTGGAAGGAGCTGAAAAATAGCATCTATTGAAAGCACCCTCAAACCTGAGACAACTGTTGGGCCAAAATACCTGGAGAGAGACGCAGAAGTCTCATTGTAAGTTACAAAAATTATTTGATTTCAATGGTTGCCTCAAAAACAAGGATATGATAATTTTTCTCCAGTGAAGTTTCATGTTTTTCATGAGACTTTATGTATCCACGTATACATACATTTTCTGCTTATCCGAGGTCAGCTCACAGTGACAGTAGCTTTAGCTGGGAACCCCAGACTTTCCTCTCCACAGCCATCTCCTCCAGTAGAAACCTGAGGTGTTCTCAGGCAACTTGAGAGACTCTCCAATGTTTCCTAGGTTGTCCCCTGAGTCTCCTCCTGATGGGACGTGCCCGTTACACCTCACCAAGGAGGCGTCCTGCATGCATCTTAAACAGATGCCAGAGCCACCTCATCTGGCTTCTCTCAATGCAGAAGAGGACCTGTCCTAAATTGAGCCCCTCCTGGATGAGCGAGCTTCTCACCCTATCATCCGGATGACTAAGCTTCTCACTCTAGACATCCCAGACATCTAGCAGGGGAAACACATTCCGGTTGCTTGTATCCAGGATCCTGTTCTTGTGGTTACAACCCACAGCTTGTGACCATAGGTGAGGGTAGGAACATAGATCGACCGGTGAATTGACCCCTCCGTAGGAATTGCGTCATCCGCGTCGCTGACCAATCAGAGGCCAGAGATCTGCATAAATGTTGGCGTCCGCCATTACCTCTGACAAAGTCGCATGGTCCAGTATAGCTTTTGTTAGCGTTTTATCACGTATTTGGGTTCCTTAACAATAGATATGGTTAAGAGGTGTAGTCACGGACTTTGTAATAGTGACGACAGGTATCCTGATAGGCTAGTTGGTGGAGTTCAATTCGTACCCTTTCCAAAACCGAAGACCGGTTACGAAAAATATCTTCGATGGATCAAACTTTGTGGAAGATGGCATGATCAACTGAATCCATCTAAAATCAACTGGAACAGAAGACCGAGTACGAAAAATGTCTTCGATGGATCAAACTTTGTGGAAGATCGCATGATCAACTGAATCCATCTAAAATCAACCAGAACAGATATGTTTGCACAAAGGTAAGCCCTATATTTGATTTTCAATACATGTCTCATATAAATGAATTAGCAGTTCTTCGCTTGCATAACATAGCTACGTGTGAATGATTGACACACTTGATCTGTGTTGAGCGATATTTTGCGATGATCTGACTGCACAAACGTGTCTCTTTGTTGCCGGCTAGTGAGCTAAGCTAAACCGGACTAGCGAGTCCTAAAAGCCTTCGACGTGCACCAAGACACCAAGACTGAAGGAAGGATGTTTGAGGACACTAAAGTAGTGATTGTCGTACTCGGTTGAGACTTACGTAGGTTCGGCACTAATTCAAGAATAATTATTGAGGGGAGCGCGTGATGTTACACAAAGAAAACGAGAGAAACAACTCGTAAATCAAGCCTCGCTTTCTTCTTTTCCTTCATACGGCGGTTCACAAACGGCAATACAGATACACATACAGATTCTGCACACAAGTGTGATATGTAACACGAAAATAGGAAACTGTCAATGACGAATTCGTCTTTGGGTTATAATATACTATATTATGTGGCTTCTCAGTCTTCCTCTGACTCCGGAAAGATCTTGCGCTAATATCGATGGTTTCTCCGTCGATATGCATGGAAATACCATTGAAAGACCCCTCGCTGAAATACTTGAAGCCCTGCTGTCTGCTCTTCAACGATATTTCACTATTCGGTAAGAATGCGAGTGAAAAATCAGCTGGTAAATCCGACAATTTCGCTCTCGGCTTTTCTTCCTGCGCCGCCATTTTTGCTAATTGTTTGTCTGAGGTTAGCAAGCGTGGGGTGACGTAAGTTCAGGAGGCGTCGTTAAGTGCCCTGTACGGAGGGGTCAATTGAGAGCTTCATCTTTCGGCTTAGCTCCTTTTTCTCCACAATGGACAGATACAAAGTCCGCATCACTGCAGACGCTGCATCGATCCGTGTGTCGATCTCCTATTTCATTCTTCCCTCACTTGTGAGCAAGACCCCAGGATATTTGAACTCCTCCACTTGGGGAAGAATCTCATCCCCAACCTTGAGAGGGTCCTCCACCTTTGTCCAACTGAGGACCATGGTCTCATCTTGAGAGGTTCTGATTCTCATCCCAACCACTTCACACTTGGCTGCAAATTGCTCCTGTGAGAGTTGGACATTATGGCCACCACCGGAACCACATCATCTGCAAATAGCAAAGATGCAATACAGAGGCCACGAAACTGGGCACCCTCACTGGGTCTGATGCGCCTAGAAATTCTGTCCACAAAAATATGCTCGGGTAATCAATTTAAAAATAAATAAATAATTTTCCAGTGAGTGAAAAGGTAATTTTGGCCTCTGGTTGCCTGCCAATTGTAGGGCACATGGGAAATTTCAGATTTTTCAATTAATCAAAGAAAAGTGTTTTTGGAAGGTGAGAGGAAGCTGCAGAAAACCTGTGTAAGCACAAGGAGAACTTGCAAACTCTAAACAGGAAGGTCGAAATTCAGATTTCAACCCCAACGTCAAAACTGTGAGGTGAATGTGGAATCCACTCTTTCACTTTGCTACCCATACCTTTTTACTTTAAAATAAAACTTGGGTACTCGTAGGAATTGAAAAGAGCTCAGTCATGCTTGACAACCCATTGTAATGATAAAATAACTTTTGGATTGGTTAAGTGAAATTGGATTATTTTCCACAGCATGCCCGATGATTAACACACAAATGTTGTCGGGAATTACTTTATCGTTATGCAGTGACACCTACACGGTTAGTAAAAATTAAGGCACATTGTTCGATGCCTGGTAAGAATTTAACCTGTTGTGTGCAATTTATTCAAGCTACCATTCAAGGCCTTATTACAGACAATAACTAAAGTCAATTGAAGATACTTAAATGTTTGTTGAGGCTGAACCTGCATTAAACAAGTGAACACAATGCATTTTGTTTTTCACTAGGACCATTACTGACATTTTGTCATTTTGTAATAGCTTCACTTTTTTAGAACAATCCTAAGTGCCTCACACCCGCATGTAATTGTTGGCAAAGGGCTAGCGACACTGTTTTGGTGTATATTTTCCAAACTAATCTATTCAACTGGACCACACACACAGAGCATACTGATCTTGACCTGTTTTCTAACTGGCAGTAATCCATGCAATAACACAGGCTTCTTATTGAAAACCCTCAGTAGTTCTTGTTTGGTGGCCGTGGCTGTTGTGTATAGTGATACAGTGAAACTGTTATGCAAATAGCACACTCTTTCAAAGTATGTTTACATTACGATTCAGGCCAACAATGCAAGAGTTAGAGTATCTGAGAGGATTTGGCTCAAGGACTGGAAGATGACGGGCTCTTTGCATGGAAGTGTGTTCCTGGGTTAAACATTTATTTTTTTTAGTTACGTTCTATTTAGGATTAAGTAGATTTTTTTTATTTCATGTGAAGTATTCATTGTATAGTCTTACAACGACATTTGGTCAAAGTCAATATAGAACAAATCCAAATTGCTGCTGTTCTGTCAAAGGATAATTTGTCTGCGTTTTAGGGCTGTCACTATCAAATCTTTTTAGAATCGATTTTCCTTTAGATATTTTCTTGACTAGCAGAGTAACCCCTCACAATTTATATATTTATTTTTACTTTTTAGACTTTACACCGATTTTTATTGGGCGGATTGGTATTGGCCAATAACTAGCAATTTATGCTGATCATCTGATCAACTTTATTACAATTAGCCGATCCGATCAATGACATAATTTATCTTTTCCGCAAAAGGCATTTTTGCCAGTCGCCATTGTGCACAGTATATCTTAATCCCAAAACTAGTTTATTTTTAGCCTTGTCGCATGTCTTTTGATGTTACCATTAGACAACCTATAACGGTTACTTAAAAAAATACTGCACTTTATTTAACACTGTGCCAACTTAATTAGAATTGGGATTGTACATGACATGGCTATAGTTCACACATTGACGTGAAAATTTCGCATGTTGGAACAATCGAAGTAACGCATACTTATAAAGTACAATAATCAAGATTAGAATTTAAGTTGTGGATAATAATGTGAAATCCCACTGGGAAGAAGTATTACACACAGTAACTGGTATTTATTCAATAGATTGTACAAAATACTTTTTTTTTTTTTTTATGACACCAACACGCATGTCTTTGGTGTGATTTTGGCCCATTTCTCCTCAAAAGAAGTCGTCAAATCTTGATGGTTCCTTGAGATTCATTTATGGACCTTGAGTTTCTTTTTTTTTTTTTTCTTCTTATAGGTTTTTGATTGGATTCCATTCAGGTGATTAGCTGTGCCATTCTCCCAACTTTGTTTTTTTTCTTTGAAACCTATTGAGAGTTTCTTGCCAGTATGTTTTGGATCATTAGCCTGGTGAAATGTCCACCCTTTGTTAATTTTTGTCATCCTTGTAGATGGCAGCAGATTTTTGTCACAAATATCTTGGTACATTTGCCCATTTATCCTTCTTTCTTCAGCAACTGAAAAGAAACCCCACACCATCATGTTCCCACCTCCGACGATCAGTTTTAGTATGGTGTTTTTAGGGTGACGTGCAGTGCCATTTCTCCTCCAAAAGTTGTGTGCATTATGGCATCCTGTTCAATGTTGCTCTCATCTGACCAGACTATATTCTCCCACTATTTAACCATCTTTTTCAAATGATATTCCACTAACTTTAAACAAGATTTAGCTTGCTTTTTTTCCCCCTCAGGAATGGGTTCTTGCGTGTTGAGCCGTAATACAGCCCCTGGCAGCAGAGTTCATTTCTCTTTTTTTTTTCTTGTGACAACAAAGCCTGCTAATTCTAGGTCTTTTTGAAGCTGTCAACAGATGGTCCTTGGCTCTTGGAGAACTCTTTTGCTTAGTCTTTGCACTCCTCTGTCAGATCGAAATGAATTTATGGTGGTATGATTGGTTTTGGCTTTGGGGTGTCCCCAACCGTGCTCACTGGAACGTTCGGAAGCTTGGATATCCTCTTGTAACCAATGCAATCATTATATTTTCCAACACCGAGTTTACGATGGTCTTGAGGTACCTCTATGCTCTTACCTATCATGAGATGTCTTGATTCACACCTTGAGAATGATACATTTGTGTAGACCTTCAATGAGAACTGAACAAGCTAATATTCATTCACAGTGACATGGGGCTGGATTGCTGTTTGATTGATTTCAGGTTTTGTCTTCACTTTCTTTGCCTTTTTGCACATCCCCTTTCTTCAATGTTCATTACATTCTCTGAGTCATTTCACATTTTTACACACAACTTAATTTCTGAGCTCATTTGTTTTATTTTCTTCATATGTATGGATTACTTGGCTTGTTCCTAACCACCATCATGTGAACAGCTCAATAACACCCTTGGAAGTACTTTAGAATTAGTGAGAGGAATAGTGACATGTTAAATACTTATTCTAGCCATTTTGTACACACACACACGCACATACAGACATTTTGAGGTTAGACATAATAATGTTTTAATTATTTACCATAAAGGCATATAGTTAATATTAGGATATCATTAGTATTTCAGTAGGTTGAAAGTTTTATTTTAAGTTTGCCTTGGACGTAAGGTGCATTGCAAATTCCGTGCAGATGTAACAGTGTAGCATACAAGAACAAGAGAACATGCAGCGGGATGGTCACTGAAACTGAACTAGTGCTTGAACAGGAAGCTTGATGTGGTTAGCCAAGTGTTGCAGAGTATTTGACGGCATACAGGAAGCTGCTATTTCTCTTACGGTCCCTTCTCTGGAAACTGTGTGTTTTGCCTTTGAGTCTCTTCTTTTCTTAAGCATAGGGAAAAAACATCTCAATGGCCCAGGGAAAGGATCAGTCGTTCGCCAGCCGCCTTTTTCACAGATGTCGTAAAAGTAGCCAAGAGCACAGACGACAAGAAATTGACGTGCCTCACATCTCCGAGTTCACCATCATGTGGAATAAGTTCAGTAAGTGTTCTGCAGCTCACTCATGTGATATGAAGGATATGAGCTGATATGAGTTGTTTCCTGGATTTTTTTTTTTAGAAGGAAAATTGGTTTAAAAAACATAAAATAATAGCACTTTATTGTATTTATTTTTCAAGGATTATTGAACATTTTTCATTGGTATTATTAGGGTTGTGCTGAGCTAGTTTGTGAAATTGGAAATCAGTTCAATATGAGCAAAAAACCAACAGTGGATTACATCAGAATGGATCTAAACATATTTTAGCGCTCTTATACATGCACTCTATTCCATGCTGTATCCCAGGACTTCACAACAGGTTGCTAAGGTGCTGACATAGTAGCGCGGAGAAAGAATGTTGCCACCTTGAAGTCGTTTAATGACACTCCAATTGATGTTCATTGTAAAACTAAATTCACTCAAGCAGTTACACTTTTTAATTGCTAATATACATCACAGACATAGTTTCCTTCATTTTTGTCCACAAAAATCAGCAACTAACTAACTATAATTTCTCGTGTATAAAGCGGTTTGTTGCTTGGTATGGATTGGTGTCGATGCTATATTTGAAAGAAAGTTTTTCAAAAACTCTAGATGGTGGAGTATGAATAGCCATTCATAATTAATTTTCCCCCATACCTGTGGTATGTATAATGCAGACTATTGACTTGACTTTTTTTTTGGTGGTGGGTGGGGGGGATTTGCGCATTATGCACAACATATTATGGTAATGGTAATCGTTTTGTTTTTTTTTTTTGCTATTGGACAAAACTCAAGGCTGCAATATCGCTATCGGATCTTAAGTGGAAAATGTTGCATCAGACATCTCTACCAAATATAGTGACCAAAAACCACACAGTTAACAGTATGATCACGATATTGCTTAAAGAAATGTAGAAAAAACTAAAGAAAAAATAAATGAACAGTATCAATTCTTGCCCATCCCCACCAAAAATTGTAATGTGTTTAAATAAGAAATATAAACTGTAGTATTCTACTTAATAAAAACAGAGTACTAGCATAATTTAGCATAAAATAACATTTAACAGTTTGTGGATCATGATTAATTCATTTTTTTGGCTTCTTTCTTCTTGCTCACTGTGAAACAGGTATTATATATGACGGATATGCTGCTCCCCCCAATCCTTTTCCTATTTTGGGGAAATTTTTTTTTCTTTTTTGGGGGGTATTTTTTTTCTTCCTTTGTCTTGAATTTTTTTGAGGGGGAACATACCCTGAAAACGCTTTTTGGTGGCTTATCCTCTCTCATTTAAGAGTTTTTCGGAGTTTGTTTATTCTGCATTTATTTTTTTAAGTAATGGCCATTATCTGCACAGTTTTTCTTACTCGTGATCCAGCCTTCTCTGTTTCTCCACGCATATAGCAGGCGTCCAATTAACACATGTTCATAAAAAAAGGTAGAAGACTTTCACAACTGTGTTGCACAGTAAGATGTTGATACATAAGCAATTCTTCGCAGAGAATAACAAATATATGCCTGTCACTGAGTTGATTTGTGTTCACTGCCACCATCTTGTGCTTGTCTCAACATTTTGTCAGTAAAATCAGTAGAGCGATGGCTCATCTCTCAAAAAAACTCAATTGTACATAACAGCACCCAAAATGAATATTCATGTATGCAAGACCTCTCAAAATGTACAGAATATACTACAGAATTTGAACCCAGTCTTCAGAACAGTGAAGCAGATGTCATAACCAATTGTCCACGAGTCTGCCATGGTAGTACTAACCAACTGAAGTTTTAACACTGTTGGGTAACTGTTTCATCAATATCACGAGAGTAATCCCTTTTTGAATAGTTTGTTCATGTCTCAAAAGTAGCAGTTGCTTACTTTGTTTTTTTTGTTGTCAGTTAGGAACGAGTTAGAGATTCTAAGACTCCCTGTCGAGCAAGATATGTTCACCTTAGCCTGTCCTGACCGATCGCATGAAGCCACCACTGGCTAATCTCATATAATATGACTGTATGAAAGTGTAAAACTTGCATAGTATTGGTCACATTCCAATTTGTACATCCAGAGTGGCATTCAATATTTGTTTTAAAGTCATCATTTTTGTTTTCTTTTTATTCATATTTGTCTTACGCGTGGGTGTGTTTGTGCCTGTATTTTTGTTTTTTACTATAAATGTGTTTTTTGTGCCTGCTGTTTTCTTTGTTTGTGATGTTTTCCCAGTGTAATCGGATCAGTGCCTGACCTAATCCTTCTTAACTATTAAACATCCTCTGTGCAGAAATACTCGCTTGTTGTAATGTGAAAACGATAAAGCAATAATTGTTCTCGTATTGCATAAAATATTTGTGTTTTTTTTTAATTAGTTTCCGCAGCGGAGTTGGAGGAAAATAGTCGTTTCGGGTCTTGTGGCAGGTGGTAGGAGATGTATAGTATATGCCGTCTTCTTTTCTATACAGTGTTTTGAAAAAGTACTAACAACTTTCTGAAATGTTTATTTTTTTGCATTTTTTTCCCCACTTTTAGTGATCCTCAAGCAAATGTAAATATCAGATGCTTGTATCATGCAAGTAGATTTAAAATGCCATTTTTTGTAATGGTAGTTTTATTTATTAAGGAAAAAACATCTAAAGTGACTTGGCCCTGCATGAAAAAGTAATGGCTCCGTGAACTTAAGAACTAGTCTGGCCACAATCAGCAGCAACAATTGAAATCTAGCATTTTCTATTAATGGCAATATGTCTTTCACATTTCCATGGACATATTTTGGCCCACCCTTCCTTGCAGAATTGTTTGAATTCATCAAATATTTTTGTATTTATGAGCATGAATGTAATTTTTAAGGTTTCAATTCTCCACTTTGGCAAGGCACATTTTAGGATAAAAAGCAAAATTCATGGTCCCATCAATCACAGCAATTTATCCAGGTCCTGAAGGGAAAAAAGCAGCTCAAGAGGGACCATGACACTACCACCACCATGTTTCACTGTTGGTATGGTGTTATTTTTTTAAACATGATAAATTTACAACAGATATAACAAGACACACACCTTCCAAAAAACTCAACTATTAATTCATCAGTTCATAGAGTATGCTCCCCAAAGTCTTGAGAATCAATGTTGTTTGTTTTTTTTTGCTTGCTTTTTGTTTCGCAACGTAAGGCAAGGGCGGCACAATAGATGAAAGGTTAGCATATCTGTCAGTTCTGAGGACCAGGGTTCAAATCAAGGCCACGTCTTTGTTGAGTTTGTACGTTTTCCCCGTGCCTGCGTGGGTTTTCTCTGCACACTCCGGTTTTCTGCCACATTCTGAAATCATGCATGCTAGGTTGATTGATAGCAACCAGTTTGGTGTGTACCCTGCCTCTCTCTTGAAGATATCAGGATAGGCTCCTGCATGTCCGGAACCTTTGTGAGGATGAAGTGGGATAGAAAATTAATGGATCAAAGTAATAGTCGCTTAGTTCTTTTTCAGCAGTGGTTTTCGCTGTTGAATTCTGCCATGGGTCCCATTTTTGCCCAGTGTTTTCGTTGTTGTTGTGTGATGTTAATACATGTGAGGCTTGGAGTTCTTGGGAGGTTACCCTGAGTTCCGTTGTGGGCTCATCGATGAGTCATTGCTGTTCTCTTAGGGTAATCTTTGCAGACCACCCACTCCTGGGATGGCTCACTGCTGTTCCACAATTTTTCTGTATTTGGATAGTTGCTCTCCCATTGGTTCCCTGGAATCTTAAATCTTTAGAAATGGCTTTTGTAGCCCTTCCTAGACTAGTAGATTACTTTATTACTGTAATCTCAACTCTTCAGGAATTTCTTTTGGATCATATTATTTTTTTTTTATATATATCTTCTGTTTCAATTGATTATGTCAGGACATATTCTGTATAGGTTATATCATAAATAAAAAGATCTGGAGTTAATCAGGCTTGGGTGCGATCAGTGAAATTTAACCAAAAATTGTGATTAGCCACAATTAATTCATGATTTAACATTTATCCATATTCTGAGCCGCTTATCCTCACAAGGGTCGGAGGAATGCTGGAGCCTGTCCCAGCTGTCACCGGGCAGGAGGTTGGCAGCCAATCACAGGGCACACAGAGACGGACAACCTTTCGCACTCCCAGTCACACCTATGGATTTGGGAGGAAACCGTACTGCCTGGCGAAAACCCACGCAGGCACGGGGGAACAAATGCAAAATCGACATAGGCGGGGCTGAGAATTGAATCCCGGTCCTCAGAAATCTGAGGCTAAAGCTCTAACCAGCTCTTCCACCGTAACACCATCATGATTTAACAAAGGGATATCATGAATTTTTCACACTGGACCAGAAAACATTGAATACCGTATTTTCATGATTACATTGCTCAGCAGTTAATAAGCCGCTCCCCCCCTCTTCCCCATACGCTGGCCCTTATGCTGCAGATACACTGTATACCATACACACTGGTACGTTGTGAAATCAGATATTCACACAGAGACTTTGTAAATGTTTATTGACGTACTTGTTTTCAAACAGTGACTAACACAGCAACAAAACAGATTAAACATAACAGAAAAGTAATTGTTTTTGTTCATCCCTCTGTTCACTGAAAACACTGAAGTATCAGATTTAAAGACACTCAAAGTTTGCTTCACACACCATTTCCCTATCTCTGGTGCTCTGTGTCATTTTCATCTCGAGTTACTGCTGAAATTGTGCTGTTCTCCTCAGTTAACAGTCCAGCCTTTTAATCCATTTGTGATAGTAGATTATTTCACGCTGCTCTACGTGTTTAAAATCCCCTGGAGCACCTCAGAAAAGGAAAAACTTTGCATGCAGCAAATTTTTGTGAAAGATTTTAAATTAGTTGAATTAAAAATATACACTTTGCGTTCGTGAGTGTCGTGCAGCCTCCTGTTTTGAGGGCACCAAAAATTAGCGCTTTCTTCTTCTACACGTTAAAGGTATATCCATCTTCTTTTTCGAGCAATTGAGGTAGAATATTCTACCCATGTACCCTTGCTGAAAGTAAAGTTTTCATCTTCTCCACATTGAAGCATTTGCGCATGCCCAAACACAAGTGCATTGTAGGGAATGGCCATGTTCGAACCATTTTGTTCAATAAGTTTTTGTTGCACAGTACTTTTAAACTCATAGCTGGAAGCAACAAAAAACAAACAAACAAATGAAAATTTTAGCATAATTGTTAAATTCAGTGTTCACAGCGCCTGGAAAAAAATAGCTGCTTGTTTGGAAAATAGAGTAATTTTTTTTGTTTTATGATCTTAAACATTAAAGTGGGGAAACTGTAAAAATGTACAAATTTTAAAAAAGGACCAATATGTTTTTCTATGGTACTGTACTGTATGCTATTCTGTTCTGTGTTACATTGAATCCACTTGAATCACAAATGTTACTGTTTCAGACACTTCATAAGTGTTTCTCCTTCTCTTTTTCTTCCTCATCACTTCCATCCATGTGGCTCAATGTTCCTGAAAACGCCTTGGCGATCTTGTAGAGACTTTTGGTATGCTTATTTTTCTCTGAGACATCTTCAGTCACAGTGTGGATGCTTGTTTAAATTTAACCCCATAGATCAGATTTAGTGTATTAGAACCTCGGTGGGACGTTTTGTTAAACATAAATAATAACAGAATACAATGATTTGCAAATCACCTTCAATTTATATTTAATTGAATACACTACAAAGACATTTAATGTTCAAACTGATTAACTTTGTTTTTATCAAATAATTGTTAACTTTAAGTTTTATGGATGCGACACTTCCCAAAAAGCAGGGACAGGGGACAGGTGTTTGGAACATCCCACAAGTGAACAGCATGATTGGGAACAGGTGAGTTATATGATTGGGTATAGAGCTCATGCACATGACATCACCATTTTCACGGCGCCATATTGCCAGTCAAAAAGAGCTGCTCGACAGTGTTGGGGACATTGAACCAGAGCAGAATATTCACACTGCAATAATTGTGCCAATACGTAGAGCACATGCATATAAAGGCGTGTTCTAGCAAGCCAGCCTCCTTTTGACGGCAGTCCCACGTTGCTCCCCCACACCCACCCCAACAATACGTCACGATTGCCGACAGACATGTTTGTTACAATGTATCGCTAGCTTGTTGCCACTAACACCGATTATGTTGAACTAAACTTTCAGCATCTTCAAAACATTGCAGGTATAGACCGTTCATGTTTCTTCCTTGACAGGCCAGTGAATTTAACGTTTCTTCAGATAAAGTTAGCCAGATCAAGAATTTTTATTGATGAAAAATTTTAAATACCGTTTTATATCATGTTCTACTAATATCAGTTGAAATTGTAAATGATCATTTCTGAGTCTGAAATTTTAGTTTTCTATTTTAGTTATATATTTGTTTATTTTATTTTTAATTTACAGTTGTTATATTTATCCAGTAAGTTATTTTAAGGTCTTGAGATTCTATCCCTAATCATACCCGCAACTTTATCTGTGAGCATGACTGACCACACCTGTACATTTTTTAAATATGAGTGACTGCATTTATCAACAACACCCAGAAATGCCGCTGGCTTCTCTGAGCTGAAACTCATTCAAGATGGGCTGTTGCACAGTGGAAAAGTCTTCTTTGGTCTGACCAGTACACATTTCAAATTGTTTTTGGAAATTGTGGAAATCATGTCCACCGGGCAAAAGTGGAAAAGAACCACCTGGACTATTATGGACGCAAAATTGAAAAGCTAGCATATGTGAGTGTTAGTGCCAATGGCATGGGTAACTTGTACACCTGAAGGCACCATTATTGTTGAAAGGTTTTGGAGAAATATATGCTGCCATCCAGGCAATGTCTTTTTCATGGACATCCCTGCTTATTTCAGCAAGACAATACCAAACCACATTTTGCACATTACAAAAGTGTGGCTTCATACTAAAGCAATGTGGGTACTTGATTGGCCTGCCTGCAGTCCAGACAGATTGAAAAATGTGTGGGATTGAAAATGTGTGGCGCATTATGAAGCGTAAAATACCACAACGGAGACCCCAGACTGTTGAACAGCTAAAGCTATACATCAGGCAAGAATGGGAAGTAATTCCACCTATAAAGCTTCAGCAATTAGTGACCTCAGCTCCCAAATGTTTATTGAATATTGTTAAAAGAAAAGGTAATATATTACAATGGTAAACATGATCCTATGCTTCCTTTTTTAGAATGCGTTGCAACTATATAATTCCAAGTTAATGATTATTTGCTAAAAACAATTTTTATCAGTGTGAACACTAAATATCTTGTCTTTGTTGTGTATTCAATTAAATAGAGAATACAATGATTTGCAAATCATGTTCAACCTATGTTTATTTCTTTAACACAACATCCCAACGTCATTGGAATTGGAGTTATATATTCATGATTGGCTCCCCTTCAGTGAGTCTGTGACTGGATTTCTCATCTGATGTGACCTTTCACATTTTTTCAAATGCCTGCACTGTGCTCCCTTGCGCTCAGCATTTTGTGTCCCAAACCCTCGCCTTCCCAAAGTTCTCTTACTAATTAACGCTCAGCTCTTTCCCAAAAAGATGAACAGCTTCACTTTAGATTTGACCCATTTTCTTAAGCCAAACAAAGTTATCTGCATCACTTAAATTTCCTGTCTAGCTGTTTTTTTTTCGTTCAGTAGTCCCCCCCACCCCGTTTTATCAAGTTGTCATTCCTCCTCAGTAACTCAAATGTGCCTGACCTTAAAATGCACTTCACCCTAAATGTTCTTTGATTTTAATTAACAGTATGGGGCTCTGCAATATACAGTATACATTTTTTTTGTGATGTCTTTTTGTAGTGAAAGAGTTCCTAGCTAAAGCCAAAGAAGATTTTTTAAGAAAATGGGAGTGCCCACCACAGGTAAGGTATTATTTGATCAGATTTACATTTCTCTTGCCACAACAGTCTTTGAAAATACCTTGCGAGATAACACACAACTACTTCCTCCTGTGCAAATTTCACCACAGACAAAAGGAAGCTGATTGCATAAATGTAACAAGATGTTTAAAAAAAAATTACCCTCAGCTCGTAGCTGACCCAAACTTAGAATTGAAGCATTTTTCAAATGTATTGACTCAATATTTTCACAGAGCACAACATGCCTGGATGACTTCGATAGGTTCAAAACTCTGGGAACCGGCTCATTTGGCCGAGTATTGCTGGTCAAGCATAAAGGAACAAACCAGTTCTACGCCATGAAGGTCTTGGACAAACAAAAAGTAAGTGAATTGATACTTCAGGACAACTTCAACAGGATCCTGATGCATTCGTTTTTATAATTTGTCATCACTGAAATCCTCAGCGACGCTAGACAGTGATCTTCGGATAGTGTTGTGGAAGTGTGTAGGGTGTGACGTTCTATTGAATATTACTGGCCAGTATGTTTTCCTTATGAAATGGATGTACATATCCTCGAATCATGGTCCTCAACAGGTGCTTGCAGATGCATTTTCACGATTTTTACACTTGACATTTTAATCAAAGATTTTACTGCACTTAGTTTAATTTAGTAACATTTACAGTGTTTCAAGCCAATTCCTTTAAAACTGATGAACTTGCTGGCTGCTGAAATAAAAAAAAAAAGTTTTAACTTAACTGTAGCTTTGTTTTAAGTACTTTAAACTACTACTTTAACCACAGATATCATACAAAAAGTAAAACATAGCAGACCTTTGCGACTCAAACACAATGTGTCCAGAAGGCTGATCTGCTTTTGAGGTGTCAGAATTTCTAACCATGTTGTAATTGAGACCATGGAAGTAGAAATTATTAATTTCAAGTCTAACCCTCCTCTTTTAAGAACATACTTGTCAGATAATAATGCAACCCTATGGGGGATTAGGTCAGGAAGAACTGCACGAAAATCCCGGAAAAATGCAGAGTTGCATCAGGAAGGGCCGTCTTGAAACTTTTCCAAAGAAATATGAGGGTTCAACTAAAGAATTCCATGCCAGGTGGGTTTTAGTCTGGGTTAACAACATCAACAACCATCAGCGTTAAACTACAGGGCACTTGTTGAAATTCAGCTCGAGTGGGTCGAAGATGAAGGAGGTGGAAAGCAGGTTCTCATTCATAAAGAGAAGAGGAAAGCACAAAGCCTTGAACGGAATGTGAGGAGGCTGAATGTTTGGACTCTGAGTTGGTTGACATGATAATTAGCAGAAACATTGATATATTGTGTGGAAAGACAGTACAATTAGAAGTTTAGGGGAAGGTTTCAAAATTTTACCATGGTGGAGATGGGATGAGAAATGCAGTAGGGGTTATTTTAAAGGTCGTGTGAGCTAAGAATGTCCTAGCGAAAAGACTATTAGATCAAGTGATGAGGGTGAAACTTGAACTTGAGGTTATTATGTATAATGTTATTAATGGCTGTGCCCCATAGGTAGGATGTGACTTAGAGGCCAAAGAAAAATTCTGGAAGGAGTTGGGCTAAGTAGTTCTGAGCATACCAAACAAAGAGAGATTTATTATTGGTTCAGATTGTAATGGACCTGTTGGTAAATGAAACAGCAGTGATGAAGAAGTAGTGTGTTGGTTTGGCATCCAGAAAAGGAACTTGGAAGGAAAGAAGGTTCTAGACTTTGCAAAAAGGATGGAAAAGGCTTTAGTGAACACTTACTTTCACTACACTTAATTACCCAACCAGGTGGCGTAAACCCTGAACTGGTTGCCAGCCAATCATGGGGCACTTATAGACAAACAACCATACAACCAAGGTGTATGAACTGTATGAAATTTATTCTAAAATCAACTGTACCGTGCTGTGACCCCTTCAGATTTTTTTTGCATATCTATCACTCACAAAGGTTTCAAATCACTTTTCATATAACTCAGGGACAACCCAATATAAAATCCAGTTTTCAAATGAAAATTCAATTTGTTCAAGCACAAAAAAAATAAATCCAAACCTTTCTAACCCTCTGAAAAAGTACCCCGCCCTTGTTAAATCAGTGTCACTGTGACTAAACACAAATTTGGTAAAGTGAGTTCAATTTCCCACTTCACACCCAAATCCAATTACCGCCATACTTGTTGATTCAATAAATCACTTAAATAGAATCTGTCAGAGAATGTGAAGTAGGCTACAAAATCTCAAGAACCAATGCATCATGCCACGACCCAAAGAAATTCAAGAAGAAATGAGGAATAAAAAGTGATTGAAATCCATCAATCTGGAAAAGGTTAGGAAGCCACTTCTAAGGCTTTCGGGATCCTACAAACCACTGTCAGAGCCATTATCCAAAATTGGAGAAAACTGGGAACAGTGGCAAACGTTCCAATGAGTGGTTGGCCAACTAATATTACTACAAGAGCGCGACGACTACTCATCCAGGCAGTCACAAAAGAACCTCAAACAACATCTAAAGACCTGCAGGCCTCGCTGGCCTCAGTTAATATCAGTGTTCATGACTCTACTGTAAGAAAAGCATTGGCCAAAAACGGCCTCCTTCGGAAACTTCTTTGGCGAAAACCTCTGCTTGCTGTCATGAATGAATACAAAGGCTCGTCTCACATTTGCCAAAAACTATCTTGATAATCCTTAAGAGTTTTTGGAGAAACATTCCGTGGACTGATGAGTCAAAAATGTAACTTTTTGGAAGGTGTTTATAAAGCAACATTATGCCAACACTGAAGCCTGGTGGTGGCAGTGTGATAGTCTCGGGCTGCTTTGTTGCCTCAGGACCCGGACAACTTGCTGTGATTAATGGAACAATGAATTCTGCTTTGTACAAGAAAATCCTGAAGGAGAACGTCCAGCCATCGGTTCGTGCCTTCAAACTCAAGCGCTCTTAGATCGTGCAGCAGGACAAGAATCCAAAAATCACCAGCAAGTCCACCTCTGAATCCCTTAAAAAAAAAGAAAAAAAATTAAGGTTTTGTCTTGGCCAAGTCCAAGTCTGGATTTAAATCCAATTGAAATGCTGAAGTGTGACTTTAAATAGACAAATCATGCTAGAAAACCCTCTAATATGGAGGTGTTGAAACTATTCTGCAAAGTACAGTGGGACTAAACTCTTCCAGAGCAGTGTGAAAGACTCATCACCAATTATCCCAAATGCTTGATTTCATTTATTGCTGCCAAGGGTGGTACGACCCGCTATTAGAGGGGTCACCAACACGGTGCCTGCAGGCATGTTCTAACAATACCACAGGTCACAAAGTATTTGTGCTTTAAATTTTGAATCTGACTTGCTTACAATAATGACATTTTTAAAATAATATCATATATAGTATTTATATATTTGTAAAGTTTAAGGAGTTTCGTTATTTTGGAAGTTTGCCACAAACGGGTCATGTGGCCCTTCGTACGATCGATGCTCATGAAGTAGCCCTAAGCCTCAAAAAAGTTGGTGACCCCCGCACCATTAGGTTCAGGGGGCAATTACTCATAAAATCATATATAATGACAATAAAGACTTGAGTGATTGAAGTGCCACACCCAAGTGGGTGATAGAGGCAATATACAGTGTGATTCTGCCTTTTTGTACGGCAGGTGGTGAAACTGAAACAGATAGAACACACACTGAATGAAAAGAGAATACTGCAGGCCGTTTCCTTCCCATTTCTCGTCAGATTGGAGTACGCTTTCAAGGTGGGAGCTGATTTCTACATGCAAGCTTTTATTTAGCCTGCACGTCTGTGCCACTTATTCCTCTCATACTCAACAGGACAACTCAAACCTCTACATGGTCATGGAATATGTCCCGGGTGGAGAGATGTTCTCACACCTCAGGCGCATTGGGAGGTTCAGGTATGTACTAAAATAACATTATAGGTGCTGCGGAATCTCTATGGTCGATGTTCGACCACTGTCTGTTCCTGCTTGTTTGGCTGTAGAAAAAATATATTTTTCAATTCAGTTTTAACAGTCTTTCACATTCTTGAGAAATTGTATATGAGGAAAAAAAACTTCTGCTAGTAAGTATTGAAAAAAATTGAAAACAGTATAATGTAGAGACTTTCTGTTAAACTTTAAGTGACAGCTGCTGTCATTAGCATGCAGAGGGAGATTACTGATTGTACTTTGGTGATTATTATCCTTTTCTTTATTGGACATGGTCTCAAATTATAAACCATATTTTTCCACTTTCTTACATTCTAAGATAAGTCCAGTTTGCTGTAATGTGGTTATCTTTAGATTTTATCGTTAAGATTCTTCTGTTACCACAAAAATATGCTTACGTGAAATTTATACACCATCACTACTGTTTGAATGTTTCAATTAGATATTTTACCACCAGTTCTGTATCCGACATTATGGTCACATAAAATTTAGTATGTTTTTAACCAAAAATAATCATCCGGAATAGTCCCATCCATTTTTTCACGGCAAGTCTGAATGTTGGCGTATATCATTTTTTTCATCGACCACCAGGGAAAGTCTTTCTCGGACTTTGTGTTGAAGAAGAAACAGGAAGTGACGTTTTTTCAGACGCCTCAGTAGCAGGGTCGCGTATTTACACCTATTGTACCTGAAAGAGATTAGCTATTTCTTCTGCGTGTTGGCCAAAATGCTGGTTCATTGTATTGCTGGGTTTTGCTTGAACACTTGGGAGGATGGACTCATTCTTCATGTTTCCAAAGATCCAGTTTGTCACAAAAAATGGATTGCACAGGTGCAAAGGATGAGAGGGTTCTAAATGACAGGTAGGCGTGTGTAGAGCTATTAAAAAAATAATAATAGTTGAGGGGGAGGGGCTAAATGTGTCTGTGCGCAGGCTAGCGTTTTCCATTGCCGGCAGACCCGGTGTTGTTCATCGCTGGCATTGTTGGTCACCGCTGGCGTTGGTCACCGCAGAGGTGGATCGGGCGGGAAGGTGGGTTGGCCGCATGGGGGAGGAGAAAGGAGCTTCACCCTCTACGAGCCACCCGGTGTCTGGGCACCCCTGAAGTAGTTACTTCGCCCGGCATGGGTCCTCTTGAGTACGCTGAATAGTGTCATACGTACTGTCTGGGAGTCTGTTATTAGTTAGAAGTGATCCACGTATCATTTAAATATGGCTCAAAACGATAGGGTTATATTGCCCCGGTCACTTCACTCAATTGTGGGATGTCTTCTTCGAAAAGAGCTTCCGTGTCAGAAGAGGCACTGGAAAAATCCGAAAATCTCTCTTGTTCCTCTTCAATAGCAGGTGCCACCACGTGTTTTCTATGGTGACTGTCCCAGTGTGACATCTGCAAATGACGTTGCAGGCAATATGGCCGCCACTGGGGTGTCGAGTGAGAATTCTGCCACCTTGCGCATTGACACGCACTCCGCTTTTTTTTTTTTGTATAACATTGAAGAGAATTATATTACATGTAGTTTTCATAACAATATCTATTTTAAAATGTATATTGGGCTGTCAGTGGCCCTTTAAGTAAACAGTTTACATGTAAACTCACCCACCTTTCTGCCATTCCTTCTTTCAGTGAACATCATGCACGATTTTATGCAGCTCAGATAGTCCTCACCTTTGAGTACCTTCATTCCTTAGACCTTATCTATAGAGACCTGAAACCTGAAAACCTGCTCATTGATCAACATGGGTACATTCAGGTAAACTAAAACAGACAATAATCTATCAGGATATACAAATATTGTCGTTCAAGAACATTTTATGTACATGCTTCATGTGAACTCCATTGTGTTTCTGTTGTTCCACCCCCAGGTCACAGACTTTGGCTTTGCCAAAAGAGTAAAAGGCAGAACCTGGACATTGTGTGGAACTCCAGAGTACTTGGCTCCTGAGATCATCCTCAGCAAGGTGAATTTTATTGAATATTTTGTTTATTAAATTGGAAAACCATCAAATTCCAAAGTTTAGAGACTCGGGGTTTCTGAGCAGAGGGTTATGGTTTCTTCCCAAGAAGTTTTTCCTTCCATCCGCTGCCGAGTGCTTCCTCATCAGTTGACCTTTTAATTAGTGATGACGGTGGATTTAGACCAACTCGATGCGTAAATTGCCCTGAGACAACTTCCATTGTGATTTGGTGCTATATGAATAAAGTTAAATGGAATTGAATAGACTGACGTTTCTTTAGCTTTAAGAGATAGCAAGAATAAAATAATTTAATTTGATGGGTATGGCTGTCGGTTTTATCACAACTTCAAGACAACCGAACCACGATTTCTAAAAATGGCCTAAATACCATAGAAGACAAACCATCTTTGTTGCACAGTGAATATTTCCTTCCTCTTACAGGGCTACAACAAAGCTGTGGACTGGTGGGCACTTGGAGTCCTTATCTATGAGATGGCTGCTGGTTACCCTCCTTTTTTTGCTGATCAGCCCATTCAGATCTATGAGAAGATTGTGTCTGGAAAGGTGCAAGAATTGAATTTCACATCACTTTCACGATGTTGTAAAAAAAAAAAAAAATGTTTTGCACCTGTTTGACTTTTATTTCAGTTTGAGTCTGTGTTTGCTCCTGTAGGTACGTTTTCCGTCACACTTCAGCTCCGACCTGAAGGATCTGCTGAGAAATCTGCTGCAGGTTGACTTGACGAAAAGATTTGGAAATCTTAAAAATGGTGTGAATGACATAAAAAATCACAAGTGGTTTTCCACAACTGATTGGATTGCCATATATGAGAGAAAGGTAACATTTTCATATACTATGAAATTCGGTTTGTATAGTACCCCTTTGCATTTGTCAGGTAACTTATACTTTTCTCTTAGGTTGAAGCCCCCTTCTTACCCAAGTGCAGAGGACCGGGAGACACAAGCAACTTTGATGACTATGAAGAGGAGGACATTCGTGTCTCACAAACAGAAAAATGTGCAAAAGAATTTGCTGATTTCTAGTCAGTGGAGTAGAGTCCCATTAGGACTCACGTGTTTCGGCTTATTTGCACTCTGCAAGGGAGTTAAGGTGGAACTGTGGCTAATACAGTATGTGTCCGAAACAAGTGCTCTGTTCTTTTGTTACACACGGCTGAATTAAGGTCCTTTATGCCATGATTTTACATGCTGTTCAGCACAGGTACATTATGCAGACACGTCCTTGTGTTTAAATACAAGAATATGAGACCACCGTCTCAGCTTTTATATCCTTTTTCTTTAAATTGGTTACTTCTCAATTTTAGTTAGAGTTGTTGTTTTTGAAAATAACGTTTGAAATTCTTCATAAGTATCACGAATTGTGATACATGGTAGCATCTGATATTGCACACATTTCTTATTCTTTTGGACTTTGCCATTCAGCGTCTTGGTGGCTTGTATTGAAAGGTTGTGGGAAATATCTTATATGTTTAATTTAAAAATGTTTTAGCTCTGAGCAAGCTTAGTTGACACTGAAAATTAAGTCAACACCATCGTTGTTCACACGCAGCTACAAGTCATTGGAGCCACTGATATGCTTATCATTCTCAAAACTACTGAATTAATTTTAAATAAATACAGATGTATATGCAAGATGCTACATAAACGTAGGCCATAAGTACACACATTGTTTCCTGGGCACAGTATTGTGTACTGTGGCACTATAAAGAGAGAGAATTATTCGGGCCCTAATGAAAGGGGTCTCTTCCAAATCCATCCATCCATTTTCTAACCGCTTATCCTCTCAAGGGTCGCGGAAGAACTGGAGCCTATCCCAGCTATCTTTGGGCAGGAGGTGGGCTACACCCTGCAGTATTTTTAATTTTAAACATTGAAGTGATAGCTTGATTTTTTTTTTTTTTTTTTTTTTTTCTCAGGGCCCCAAATCTTTTCCCTTGCCCCTTATCAGTATTAGCATGCAGGAAGTAAAGCTACACCTTAAGACAGATTCAGGTGCCTTTCTGAAGGGCACCACAACAGTACTTGCCAGGTAACTTGGCACCACTCAAGAACAAATGATCAATGTCTAAAATTTTAGTCTGTATTGGCCACCCTCCTTTCTTTCTTCCGCCAAAACATGCCAAACATGGCATTTATATAAATTGTCTTGTATTCCCGAAAAATGGTGACCAACAAGCTTGTATAAAAAATGAATAGGACCCCCTTGGATACCCTTAAACTGGCCCCACACTATCTTTTTAACTAGTGCTCACCTTGTACGTAGGTTCAGGTCTTGGCAGGCATAAGTAATATATGTATGTTGTTGCTGACTGTCAAACAAATCAAGAAGAGAAATGCAGGTTCCAAGTTACTATATATAGACGTGTAATTTTCATGCTAAAAATCAACTTAATACAATGTGCTTCCCAAATCTTTTGTGCCTTGATCTGTACCGAAAACTAAAAAAAAAAAAGAGACACAGGTGCACATTACTGACAAAAAGTTTGGGATATTCAGCATTCAGGTGAAATAAACGTTTTTCAGGTGAACTTAATTTGAATTTCGAATGCAAATCTCACTGTTCATTGTTTCAGTCATTTTTGCACAACTTAATGTTCTCTAACAAGGAGGTGAAGGTCAAAATTCAGCCTGTGTTTGATCCATGAAAATTAAATTTAGTCTACTACTTTGCCTTTCTGTGACCCTTTCAGTCTCTATATCTTTGTTGTAACCTAATGATGACTGTCAGTGACACTGTTTGTTGACCACTTCCATCTTAGAGAATCCTGTTTGAAGTCTCTCAATGATCAGTTGTTAGGTGTTGATCCATTGAAACTCCCACTGACGTCTACTACTTTGCCTTTCTATGACTCTTCCAGTCTCTGTATCGTTGTTGCAACCTAATGATGACAGTCAGTGAGACTGTTTATCGACCACTTTCATCTGAGAGAATCCTGTTTGAAGCCTCTGAACGATCAGTTGTTAGGTGTTGTCTTGATTGAACCAGGGCACGTATGGGTGGATTCATGGCTCTAAAACCTGTTGTGAATTTTGCAGCTCACCTCCTTCCTTAAGAACAGCAAGATTTGCAAATGAAGCATGGAACAGTTGGACATATGCATTCAAAATTCTTCACGGTCAAATTAAGTATACTTACAAAGGTATACTATTGATTAATATCTGGTTCTTCCTGAAATTTTACCTGAAAGTCAATTATCTGTAACCTTTTGTGAGACTCTAATGATCAATGACTTTAGCACGCCGTTTATCAACTTTGCACTTGTGCGGAGCAGGTTAAACTCTATAAATAAAGTTGTAACTCAGTTTCATCTATATGTGATCACTGTTGTGGCCAACGGAAATTCAGTTGAGTTTTTGTATGGCCAGGCAGGAGTTGCCAATTGTTCCTTGTATATTGCATGACTACCGGCAGCTGATGAGGAATCAAAATCAAGTTCATAGAGGGTTTCTGAAATTGTGTGCCCAGTTCACGTTCTGTTTATAATACATGAAGATTTCACCACAGCTATTTCATGGAACATCTGTTGATTAACCAATGATCCTATGGAGCTGTCAAGTGCAATGGAAACCTTTTGTTTGTTTTTTTATTAAACGGGATAGACTTGAACCAGTACCATAATGGTGACTGGCTCAAGATAGCACTTTTTGTAAGAACAATCCACGCAGTGAAGAGGTACGATACATTTGTTTCAGCTTTGACTATTATAAAGAAGCACATGTATGACCACGTGACAAGCTCATTTTGAGCTAAGTACTCATTTTAAACTTAATGTGTGTAGTAGGTAATAATATTGGAGCTGTTAGTATAAAATTTGTCAGAAAGTTACCTGCCCACCCCTCGCAAAAAAAGGGGCTTTACCATCTTTTTTAGGCTTTAGAAAGGTAAACTTGATTTTAGACAGTTTGACAGCTAACATCAAGGTACATGGTTATAGTTTATTATAATTAATAATTTTCGTCTCCCAACTTTGTCCTCTTCAGGCATACGTGTAATCATGAATAGGGTACAGGATGATGCCCAAAATTATGATTGAGGGCCCAAGAAGAACTTTATGAAATTTTCATTAGATGGCTTGTTTTTTTTTTTTTTTTTTTGCACTCTTCAATTTCAAAGCAAACAGATGGGCATTGAAATATTAATATGAAGAATTTTGCCACTGATGTTATTATAGTGCTTCATTTGTAGCATTGTTACACCCATATCCAGTCATTGGAGATGTTTTTGTACTGTATCTCAGACCTGATGTGATATTTGACTGAAATCGAATGGAATATTTTTATTTTTACAAAGTACCTTTCAGAGGTTGCAGGGGAAGCGAGGAAAGCAGTTGTGATTTTCCGCACATCCAGAAATGTTCTGAGTGCTTTGATGCAGAATTTTTCTGAATGCTGCTGAATGAACAGTTTTTCTTTTTGTCTTTCGAATGCTAATTGTGTTTGACCAGCATAATCACAAGAAAAAAACGTCATTGCCATATTTACTTTGGCGGTCTTTGGTATGTTATATGTAACGCTGTTTTTTTTTTTTTTATTATTCGATTGTAACATTTGTACAACAGTTTCAAGGTGTAGTGCCCTTAAACTCTTCCTATCATTTATCATATTTTGTTAGTCGTTATATTTTAGCACTGAATGTGTTTTCAATTTTATTGGTGTGGCATTTTCCTGCACAATCACATGATTGCAAATATGAACATCTAATGTAATTTTCATTCTTCTTACAACAGGAATAACAGTATTACCACCGTTGTACATGAAGGTGTACACCATGATACAGTAATTGCTTTCTAGTTTGCAAATGGTTCAAGATCCTGTCTGTGGAAAAAAAAAATAACACAACAATCATAAGCAAAGATTAGAGGCAGATTTGTGTTTCATCAATGCAGCATCAGGATTAAAATAATTGTAATAATGTCCACATTTCCTGTATATACTTGAGGAAAGTAATTTAGAGACTTACCGGAAAATAAACCCAATTTGTGCAATAACTCAATTTTTAAAATATTCTTTCAAACTTCTGCTTTTGTGTTATTTGTTTCATTTTTATTCCAAACAATGATGACAATGACATTGAAGGAATGTGAATCACAAACTGAAGCAGCAAAGTATGAAACAGAATTTGAGCCTCTTGGATGTGATGTTTTAAATGTTGAAACATTTCCATCATCAGCTGTTTATTTTAAGCTATTACAGTATGTTTCTCCCAAGATTTGTTTTTCTTTAAAGGATTCATCTGTACAAGATATCCCTCATTACTGTTGCTGAAGTGAAATTATTGCCTCTGCACATTTCCCTCCAGACGGACACAGGTTGACGTTGTAGCAACAGTACAAGAAGTGTTTCATACCAATACCTATCTGTTTAACTTTCATGCTGTGCCGTAATTCCATTAACTCTTGTAGTCAACTATGGAAGTCTTTTGAAAAGTTTGCCTTTCCCTTGCACCACAACAGAGGCCAATTTTCCTCCAGGTCAAAGACTCAGGTTTGAGAAATTTAATTTTCAATTAAGCAGTTGTCAACATCTCTCTCACATTAGTTTGCAAATACTGTACTGTATGCTTAATGACTTGATATAATATACCCTGGTAAGGGCAAAATGGAGAACGAAGTTAAACTATAAAGTACAAAACTTTAAAAGCAGGATGTGAGCCGTTGATACTATAATTTTCATAGGAAAACCTAATGTCAGTATACTCGTTTTTTTAAGATTGTTTTTTATTTGCTCAAAGCATATTATTTCAACACATTTAATCCATTTAAGTTAATTTCCCTGAAGAGTTATATTGATACTTTGCAAACTTGCACACCGATGCCTCACACCAGTGTAAAATCCGTAGCCCTTTTAGCTGGGTTTTCTTTTGAATATCCATCAATGAACTTTATGTCCAGAGTTTGGTACACAAGGGTTAGCAGAAAAGTCTTGTTGTGCACCCATGATATTTACATTAGATGGTATGCTTATTAACACCTCCATCGTCAGCATGTATCCGTCCAAAAAGCCGAGTGTCCAACCTACCATAAATTATTTTTGTGTGAACTCCATGTACAGAGTCAACCTATGTAAAATGATGTTTGTCACATATGTGATGTAAATAATGGCGCTTCCTCAAGCCTCTTCACTCCTGAATAAACAACTCAATTTGAGTTCTCTCTAATAGGTCGTGCATAGAATGGACTCAAATCATCCCGACTTGTCTTTGTATTTAGGTTGTGGAACTTTTTGCACATCATTTAAATGGCTGACAAGTTTTTCTCACTTACATTTCTTTGTGTTTGCGGGGTGAATGGGGTTCTTTGCTGTCGCAGATTTATGTAACAGAATTATATGTCTCAATAATAAATCGTTTTATATCTAAAAAAGAGGCTGATCCAATGTCCGATTACAGTGTATTTAGCTCAGTGTAGCAGATCCAAAAATACAACACGTGCTCTATTGACGTAATAAACTTCATTTCCCATGATTCTCCAGTGACGTGTGCAAAGAAAGCTATGACGATAAGGAGCTAGTTGCCTTTGATTAATTTTTGATTTTATCAAGTGAATGTCATCCGGTTTTGTTTGTTTGTTTGTTTGTTTGCTGATGAAACACCCCGGGAAGTCGGGAACTTTAGTCGTTATTCGTAAGTTCATAACGGAGAGCACGTCGTTTTAAAAAATTGACTCATTCAAAATGTTCGATTTTTGTATTAGCAAAGCCAGCTAACTGTCCATGTTAGCTTGATAAATACGAAAAGGCAGCTACAGTATGTGATATTCACTTTCAATTTATTCTGACTGGTTTACAACCTCGGCCACGTTATATTTTGCTATTAAAGTTTATTGATGTCAATGGAAATGCGGAAGGGTTTGCGTTGACGCTATTTTGCTATTTATATATATATATTTTTTTTATTTTTTTTTTAATTGAACTGTCATTGTAGAACGTGATTAGGGACATCATTTTCACGTAGCGCATCTCTAGTTGCATTATTAGTTACTGAGATAGCTTTGGTATAATGTTACTGATCTATTTCCTCGTGCACCTTGTCTCCCTGTCATTACTTTACATTTCTCCTCTTAACACTTCTTCCATCTCAATTTGTTTTCCCCCTATAGAAACGTCTATTCGTTGAACGACTACATAAAGATGGATGTTTAACCTGCCAACCATTCTTTAAGGTCGACAAGAAAAACAATCTGATGAAAATTAATTGCAGCATATACTGTAAGTAAAAACCTTTACTTTCGGGTTGATGATGCGGTCTAGAAGTTACCTTTTAGCCAGAATATTTTCATTGCTTAATAATAGCTGAGCGATTTTGCCTTCTGCTTGCACATTTAATGTTTTTGTGACAACGAAGTGTGTAGTTATTCTTTGGGGAATATTTAAATTAAAGTTTTGGCTCACGTATTGGCTGGCCGACATGTCATAATGGATCCCAATTGTTTTGTTACAGCCGCCATGGAAGACAAGGCAAATGGTTCTGTCGACACCAAAAGGTACAGTCTGAGATTAATGAGAAGAGTGTACTTCTTATCTACAGTCAGAGGGGTGTATAGACAGTCACCAATTGTACTCAAAAGAATGTGCTGTTACTTAGGAGTATGACTCAAGTAAAAGTCCAGACACACACATACACACACACATACATTTACTTTAGTATTAAGTGGGAAAAACTACTCAACTCAAGAGTTGCTTCTAATGTATTTACTTTTTAAATAGTGGTGTCAAATACACAAAAAGAAGAAGCTCATTCAAATATTGCTCAACAATATCAACAACAATATTAACAAAAAACAAACAAACCAAGGCAAATTCATCGACAAGATATGGTCTTAAATCATCTTTCCTTCTTCACACATGAACAGCTCAACGGGCTCCCCAGGAAGAGATTACTAATATCCATCCATCTATTATCTGAGCAGCTTATCCTCACAAGGGTCACAGGAGTGCTGGAGCCTATCACAGCTAACTTCAGGGAGGAGGCAAGGTACTTCGTGAACTGGTTGCTAGCCAATCACAAGGCACATAAAACTATTCGCTCAAACCACAACCATTCGCACTCATAATCACACCAAGGGGCAGTTTAGAGTCTCCAATTAATGCATGTGTTAGGGATGTGAGAGGAAACCGGAGTGCCCGGAGAAGACCCACCCAGGACGGAAAGAACTTTCAAATTCCACACAGGCGAAGCCGGGATTTGAACTCTGGTCCTCAGAACTGTTAGGCTAATGCACAACTCAGTCGTAGCACGGTGTCACCCATCACTAAATGTCACTATATGTAATTTTGTGGTATTGGACAGGTGGGTAGACCCACAAGTACCAGAGTCATGTGACAGAAGTCTTTCCGACAAACTAAAATTGATTGTGCAAGTAATAAGTGTGTCGAGTAAAATAAAGTCCCAAGTAGAATGTAGCTCAATGTAGTGGAGTAAACCAAGTGTTTGTTCTTAACAAATGCATTTAAATAAAAACTAAATATTTGTTGTAGTTTAAATTATTCTGACAATTACAATTCAGACCAGTACTTATGTTACTACACATCACTAATAAGCATCATTTAGGCAAAAAGTGAGACACACTACCAGACTGCCGATAACGGCAGCATTATGATGCATTTATTAACTGCCAAACCAAGCAACAGTTATGGTAAAGTTGTTGAAAACAGGTGTATTTGCAGAAATGAACAAGTGCCATAATGAATTTTGCTGCACCTCCCATTATCTATATTTAAGCTAATCAAGAGTCCATTACATATTTACATCATCACAAACGCTCCACTCGGTGCATATGTCCTTAAACATTTCTGCGCCCTTATTTCTTGTTAACCTGCTTGTATATGCATCCATCCATCCATTTTCTTGGCCACTTATCCTCACAAGGGAGTGCTGAAGCCTATCCCAATTGTCAACGGGCAAGAGGCAGGGTAAACCCTGAACTGGTTAACAGCCAGTCACAGGTCACATGGAGACAGAAAACAGTCACACTCACAATAACACCTAGGGGCTATTTAGAGTGTCCAAATAATGTTGCATATTTTTGGGATGGGGGAGGAAACCGGAGTGCCTGGAGAAAACCCATGCAGGCACGGGGAGAAAATGCAAACTCCACACAGGCGAGTCCGGGATTGAACCCAGGACCTCAGAACTGTGAGGCCAACGGTTTCCAGCTAATCCACCGTGCTGCCCCCTTGCTCGTATAATAGCTTCAATTGTGTTTTGAAAGTAAGCATACAATATGATTGTATGAGACGGTCTAAGAGATGTTATGAAACTCATCAGTGTAGTTATCTCTTGCTCATGAACGCATCCATCTGCCCTTTGAAGGGAACGACGAAAGTTTGCTACTTGATGTGAGCCAAGTTCTTTTTTTTTTTTCTTCAATTTCCATTGCACATACAACCTACTCTGGGCATATATTGTGTCATGTTAAAGGGTTTTTTTAGAAGCTCCTCTCCAGGGTACTGGAGTATTGCACTGCTTCCAAACAGCTCGAGTTTTATCCATCTTAGACACCATAAAGAAGTCTTATATCAACGGCCTCTTTTTATCACTGACAATAGTCCAAAAACTGTATCGACCATTACATCAGTACAATGTAACAAGACCCGTAACAGGAATATAAATAAACTGTCTTTTAGATTCAAATACACATGACGGCAGCATGGAATGTCCCAGAGTTTTAACAAGGTGGTGTTGGCTGTAATGTGTTCATTTGGAGATCAATGACGTCTTTGCATGAAATGTAATTCATGGGCTGAATCTGTATCACCGATCAGATCAATGGGAAGTCCCCTGCTTATTCTCATTAGAACCACAGGTGAGCTGGGGCCTGTCCCAGCTGACTTCGGGCACGAGGTGGGCTACACCTTGGACTGCTCATGGACCATGTGAACCTATTTTTTTGGTGAGGAACCAACTAAAGGTGTGAACATGATACTTTGCAGTCTTTTCCCCATCAATAGTGCAGCAGTGGTGAAAACCTGAGTCATGACGGATTGAAATAAATCTCAGAGAACGCTTCTGGACAATTTAGTTTTCAGTGAACCCAGGATGCATATTTTTGGTGTGTGGGAAGAAGCCCAAGTATCCTAACAAAACTCTTGAGAACATGCAAATTCTACACGGGAAGGCTAGAGCCAAGTGTCGCACCGGGAACCGGAAAACTGTGAGGCAGATCTTCAATCGTTTTAATTTATTATACTTATTGTAATCCCTTAAGTAAATATCATTTCATATCGACACACTTGTGCATATTTTTTGTTGCACGTCATAGAGACCCAGTTCACACAAATGCAGGTATACACAGGAGAGAGATCAGAGTGAAAGGGTTGCGAAAGTACTGCTGCTCCTCCTATCCAGGGTGTCAGTGCCTTGCTTAAGGATGCGTGGACAGTAGTAGAAATGTAGACTTAGCATCTTTTCATGCATTTCAGAGTATAGGAAATGTTTAATCTTTTAAAATAGAATTTACTCTCTCTGTAGCCCAGCGGAGAACGGCCAGCTTCCAGATCCAGCCAATTGGGCGGTCGCTGATGTCGTCAATTACTTTAAAGCAACAGGGTTCGAAGAGCAAGCCACAGCATTCCAGGATCAGGTTGGACCTACCTCCTATTTAACTTAAAGTCAACTAGGTTGTCAATGTCAACAAAATCCCTTCATTTCTTGACAGGAAATCGATGGCAAGTCACTGCTGCTGATGACGCGTAATGATGTGTTGACGGGTCTGTCAATAAAGCTGGGCCCGGCGCTGAAGATCTACGAGTATCATGTAAAGCCGCTGCAAACCCAACACTTAAAGAGCAATGCCTGTTAGCACTCCTTCAGGCACTCGCTCCTCCCTGCCTCAGTGACAATCGACAACTTTTGACCAGCTGTCCATTGGCAGAGACTTCTCTGGCCGCATGGCACCTTAAAACAGGATACGTTTGATTATGTTTTCAGAGGCGTGGACCCCAATCCTGGGTCGCACATTTGGGGTCTAATGAACTGTTTACCTTTTTAGCTGTTCTTATTTCTGCTGCTTCAGATTTGTATTTTATTTTTTATTCTTTGTGTTTTATTTAAGACAAGAAATGTTGTTCAGGGTGGTATTCCAGCAGTGGGATTTGTGTGTATGGATTGTGTCATGTTTGTGTGTGTGTCATGAACCAGTGATGGTTTTAAAAATGGTATTTGTACATAAGATGTTATATGATTGAAAACACCAGAACACTTTGATATTGCAGAAAGTACTGGTGGAGTACTGATGAATTTGTCCTTAAAAAAAAAAAATTAATATGGGTATACGCTAAACTGCGCAACAGTCCTTACACCGCCACTTGGGTGGAAATATGAAGTATTATATTTTTCCCAGATACAGCAAGCCAAACTCAAAAGGTCTTGCCTGGGTCTTTGGAAATATAAACGTGTGTGTAATTATGATGTCCCTTCTACCTGTGGTGCTTCAACTTGGTTGCAAAGACAACTAATCAGGTGTCTGTGTGTGTATTTGACCTTGTGCAACACTGGAGTTTCAATATTTCAATCAAAGACTTGCAATAAACGGTGCTCTTTTCTCACCAAAGAACAACACCCGTATATTGGTTGTTGTTACTGACACTAAGTCACTTTATATCATTGATCTTGGCAGTATATTCTATATTTTGGCTTATGTCTTCACAGTCTGGCTTGCTTCCGGCGCACAGTTCCTGTGATGTTTCCTGAGGGGTTGTCGAGGGGAAGAAGAACCTGTGATGGTAAGAAAAACATTTCAGTCAACAATTTTCATCACACACACCATCCGACAGACTATAACCCAACTTACTTCCCCCTTGTTCTCAATGCCCATTTTTGTCATGTCGATTGTGAAGTAGTGATTGTTGGGCATGATGATCTCTATTTCATCAACCTGTCAATCCATGCGCACACAGCAGTCCTCAATTAATAAATTGAATAAAATAAATAAATAAATTGATGCATTAATTTCTCTTTGAATTCTGAGAAATATAGTAAATGTATGCAAAGAAGAAAACTAATTTGATGAGAGCCCTTTCAACTAAAACGTGTCCTTACCTCAGGAACCCTAGTGAGAACTAGCACTTGTGTATCATAAAGGGTCTTCTGCACAGAGGGGGAGAACTCTCCATGATCAAATGGGCCTGCAAACTTCTCAATAATTGTATCTTTGACACATTTCCTATCAGGACAGAGCTGGTTTTAGATAAAATATTCTAGCATTTTTATCTAGTTCAGCATGTATGTAGACTTAGCAGATATTGATAATTGGATGATGTAATTACCATGCAGCTTCAAAGTTGACATCTTGAACCTTGTTGTAGCGCCACCTGGCATAGACAGTGGTACAGAGGCACCTGTCCATGGCCTCTTGCAACGTGGTGAACCGGTCTCTGAGGAAACCAACAAAACTAGACTGAGTGGTTTTCAGCACCTTCATGTCCTTGAGTCCACCGTGGACCTCTGGGATGCCTGAGTGCGGGACAATAGGGGGGCGAGTGACCACTACTTCATTAGGAAATACGACAGAAAATTGGTTGCAGTACCCTGAAGATGTTGTTGAACATCACAGAAGCGACAGCTTTCCGGGCTGTAAATGAAGGCATGGGCGTGTTCAACTCCATTCTGAAAGATAAAAACAAAGAAAAAAGCCATGGTTGCACATTCACAAGGCCCAAATGAAGAAGTGGAGAGTAACCCCCCCCCCACACACACACACACACACACCACACCACCACCACCACATTGGAACAACAACAAACATCAATGAGGGCTCACTGCCCATGGTGTGTGTGGGACCGAATGATGCACAGCACAAGGTCGAAATTTGTCTGAATATGCATAATATCTGGTTGTGGTAACCAGACTTCAAATTTCATTTTGCAAGCTTTTCCAGTTTATTTCACATATCCCATATCCCTTTATATTCCTGTTAATTACAATAGCAAGATTACAACTTTTAACCCCCAGCAGTAAAATCACTGTATGTGTCAAAACATTACTAAAGTAATGTCTTGAATGGACCTTTCCGACCTGTCAAAGACTCGTACAATAATAGCCAATCAGCTAGACGCATTGTCTTAACCCCTGGCTTTACACGCCCCTCTCGCCGTATTGTCCCACAAGGAATGCTGTTTGTCAGTAGCATGCGCTTGAAAAAGTTAATTTTATGAACAAAATGGTCCTCAGATGTGCTTGGGGAACATGCAATTCTGATGAAAGATGTCCGGCTAGGTTACAAGGGGCCTGGTTGAATAATTTTCCAAAGCTTGAAACACAGTTGACGAAGTCTCTACGATGGATTAAGGCTCACGGAAGAGCGCATGTACAACTAAGTGTGGACAATATCAATAAACAAGGCTGTATGTTTGAAGGTAAGTGAGGGAGAAGTAAGTTCTCTGAGTTTGAGTTAATTATTATCAGTGCTTTAATCATTGCAGGAGAACAACTTTCACTTTGTTAGTGTATCACTGACCAGCTTAATGAAGTGTTTAATGTTTTATGCCGAGAAGTCCAGAGAAATGTCTTATTTGCCCATTTGTATTACATCGGACTTTTAAGACAGAGCACTAGGTTCCATTATGAGCCAAGTCAAATGACTAGACCCACTCACTTATTAAGAATATGCGATGATATTACTCGGGATCTTTCCAAGTAAAAAGTACTCACCCTGCTTTACATGCACTGTACAATTCCACTATTTTATTCTCTTGCATTTCAATATTTTGATATATTCAATAGTTTGAGGCGTCAAACTTTTTTTGCATCGATCACCAACATTTCGTTGTAATTCTGACATTGCATCCTGCTCCGTTCACAATCTTAATTCCATGTACATATCCTTGCATGAAATAGTTGAAACCTCTCTGTAGAACTCTCTTGGACAAGTCTGATGCATTTGGCAAAAAAACATACCCCAATATTATCTGGAATATGTGATAGAGAATCGACTTCAAACGTGATGTTCAATCGCCATTTTGAAAGCTTGTGGGACATGGCTAAGGCGGCGGAGCTTAAGGTCACCATCGGAAACATCCATTATGTTCATGTTCAAAATACCTGGCCTGGATGGCCTCAAGTTGATCACTGTGTGTTTTTTGATGATACCAAACCAACACTTGTCATGATCCTGCCGCTCCAGCACAAGCTGTGCGGGTGTCAGCGCAGTTGCGCTGATTGGAAGGTGCACACCTGCGCCTCATGCAGCCTGATTATGCTGTGGATTTATATGATCTTCATGTCCCATTCGTGTGCTCCAGTATCCCTGATTGAACCTGTGTGTACTGACCTTCGTCCGTTCTCCGACCCAACCTTGTAAGCCTGACTCCTTTGATACTTCTGCCTGCCTTGATTGTTCTCCTGTGTACCGACTCCTGCCTGTCCGCTCATCTGCTCTCTTCGCCCGACGTCCCAACTACCGCTGCTGCACCGGACTGCCTGCTCGATCCCCTACCTCTTCATATAATAAACGTGTCTCTTCTTGAACTACCTTGTGTCTTCCGAGTTCCTGCATTTGGGTCCTACTCTCATTTCCGATGGGACGTGACAACACTGTCTTTTAAAAATGATCTTGGTTCTGGATCATAGGCAAAACAGAGTAACAAAACAATCCTTTGAACAAAACAAGTTAACGTCCTTAATTGTTTTACCTTCTCCAGCCTTCTCCATGGCACTTCCTCCATGTACACCTTGGCTCTCAGCACATGGTTGAAAGAGGTCAGGAAATGGTGACAAAGATCCAAAGAAAACTGCTCAATGGTTTTGATCTGAACACAAAACACAGGTATGGTAAGAGATAGTCTGCTCTGAAAAAAAAAATCAATAACTTCTTTTACTTCATAATCAGATTTCTTATAATGGGACTGTATAATTATATAATAGTTATTGCCATTATTAAATCCATAATGACTAGCACTACAACATTTCCCAATTTTGCAGTCCTTTTCATCCTATGCAAAAAGTTACAAATGCCTCTCTAGTGCATCCTAGATGGTATTTGTTTGTTTATTTCAGAATTCAGTCCTGAAGGCCGTTTTCACTTTTGAGCATGAAATTCGGTTGACATGTCTATCATAAGTAGACCCACACAAAAAACTAAGCAAAAAAACAAATCAAGAAACCCTGCCCAAATACACAAAGCAAGTTTGCCATTTTGGAGTAATTTTGTCCATTCCCAGGGGATTGTCAAAACAGATTCAGAATTTTTATAATTGCTGCTAAATTTGGATGATATGAACTACAAAAAAATGGCAGAAGAAAATAGCCTAAAATGGTTTCTCCATCTGGTGCACTTCACAACTTTAGTTGGTTCAGGTTCGCATTCATATTGGTTAGGAAATTTGCTTCACAGTTCAGAGATCATGGATTAATGTCCCAGCTCTGGCCATCCTGTCCGGAGTTTTCCATGTTCTCCCCCCGTGCATGAGTGGCTTTTTCTTGGGTACTTCGATTTCCTCCCCTATTCCAAAACCATCTATTTTAGGTTACTGTAATTGAAAACTAAATAGTTTTTTTATATGACTGTGAATGGGTGTTTGTGTGTTTGTCTATATGTGCCCTGCGATTAGCTGGAAACCAGTCTAGTCTCGGCTGTAACCACCCGCTTCTAACCAGAAGTCTGATGGGATGCACTCCAGCACACCCGTGACCCTAGTGAGAATTAACTTTATATGAAATAGATGAATGGATATTGCTACACTGTACTGTGCCATTGCAGTAACAAACGATTACATTCTTTGCCTACATAGGCTTCAGTCATTTTTATCTTCTTTTATCATCAATTTATAATTAGCAATATATCTGAATATTGTGATTTTTTTTCGGCATTCTAATGCTGTATGCTAAAAAATGATAAACCTTTAAATTGATAAAAGTGCACACCAAACAAAATATAGACCCATCCATCCATTTTCTGAGCCGCTTATCCTCATGAGGGTCACTGGAGGGCTGGAGCCAATCTGAGCTGTCATTGGGCAGGAGGCAGGTTACACCCTGAACTGGTTGCCAGCCAATTGCAGGGCACATGGAGACTTGAGAACAGTCACACTTCCAATCACTCTTGGGGGCTATTTAGAGCCTCTAATTAATGCATGATTTGGTATGTGGGAGGAAACCAGCGTGCTCGGAGAAAACCCACACAGGCACATGGAGACCATGCAAACGCCACACAGGCAGGGCTGGGATTTGATCCCGGGTCCTCATAACTGTGAGGCTAATGCTCTAAGGCTTTGCCACCAGATTAAAAAATAATTCAGGCGTCTAATGACCTACAGAATGTGATGTCTAGATTTGCATACTGTACTGAAATACAGTGTATGGACTGCAGTGGTCGTATGGTACAACCTACCCCCTTGAATTTAGCCAAAGCATGGACAGTGTTCTTGATAGTGTCAGTAGGGATAATGTCTGAGTTGTCTCCGGTGAGATAATCCTTGCGGGACTTGAGAGTGAGTTGGACGTCTGCTTTGATCTCGATGATGTCATGTTGGCCGCCCTGTCTCCTGATGCACAGAACCTTCACTGTGTTCTTGCCGTAGCCCGTCCGTACAAATTCGACATTCTGCCACGTGAACGATAGCTGTCATTCCATTGTGCAAATAATGATGATCAACATTTTACCTTCTGGCATGCATGCACACACACACACACAGATATTGAGCCATAAACATGTATACACTATTTTGGATTATTATTATGGAATAGCATCAACATACTGTAGTACTTGTAGTAAATTTGCTGTTATCCGTCATAACATCTGCTAGGTTGCATTTGTTTTCATAGTCATTGACGTCAAAAGTAAGTCAAAAGCATGCAGCAAAATGGGACTGAAGATTTTCTTGGTTTAGAATGACCCTGGACTCAAAGTTCGTAGATTTAAATAGGCTGCAATAGTCTAATTGTTACCCGAATAGAAGCACCTGCCATTCTATCTTCCTCCCAGCTGATCTTCGAGTCAAACAATGGTTTGGTTTCAGCAAAAATTGTAACGTAACAGGTAGAGGTGGTTTTGAAGAGAGGGAGGAATTCAAGTTACACTGAAGCTGTCATTCAAGGATTACACAAATACACTCAGACCCTAGGGAGAATCTTGTCAAAAACTGCATGACGTCTTCACTTAAGATACAGCAACAAGATTACTTTCACCGAATCCACCGATTTAGGAGGCCTCATTCAGGAAATCCACTTCATCCTATCTTTGCAAAGTTTGAACACTTTCAGTGGAAAGTGTTTGTAAAATCCAAAGGTCGGGACCTTAGAGGAATTTCGTTGGGAATGAACAATCAGTTCCCCAAGGAAGTCAAAATCTACTTTTCAAGCAGCCAGACTCTCACGATCTACCGACGGGGTGGGGGTGCTGCGTGTATTTTCATTGCAATGTGCCGGGGCGGGGCATCGCAGCGATTGCCGTGGAGAAAGCAAGGGGCAGATGGGAAATAGGAAGCCAGCTTGCTCAAACATGCCTTTATGTGCACATGTGCAGTGACATGTCAGAAGATTCCAGGATTTGACTTTCATGTTTTGGAATATCAATGGCATTTGATCACAGGCAAAGAGAATTAAGATGATGGATTATATTGCCAAATTTAAAACTGATTTATTCCTATTATAAGAAACGTCTGCCCTCTTCGTCAATAGTTGTCAGGCCTGATGGGCCTGACCCGCAGGAGCCGCGGTTTATGATCACTCATTAATCTATTCACTGTACATACTTTTTCACTTATCACATATCCATGTCAAACGATTCCTGAGGGGGCTGACACCGGGTTGGGAGTTGCAGGACCAGGTTCCAGCATGTCGGTACGGTTTCCTGGTCTGAACGCCTCGCCCCTCTGCTCTGCCTGCCTGCCCTTCTGGATTTTAAATGCACTACAGACATTCATCCCGTATCCTTTTTAATGCACTACATACATACATCTCTGGGGGTGGGGGGGATGGGTCATGGATGGGGCAGTTTGGCTGTTAGGCAGTAGTGCCTGGCAGCCCCGCCTTCCCCCTTCTTGGCTCACTGGCCCACCAGGTTTAAATGCACCACAACACTCTTAGAGGGCACTTATTTATGGGGTAGGGACAGTTACTGCCGGTAGGGGACCTGGCAATCATAGGAACGTGGGGGGTGTTACACTTAGTTACATGGCAGTGCTCTTGAGAACGGGAATCCCGGGCTAAATGGCTGCTTGGCTTGGGGGCTCTCCTCTCGTAGCCCATGGCTAGTCTTTGGGTTCCTATCCTCATTGTTTTCTTGTCGAGTGAGCCTGTCCGCCCCCCTTTCCAACAAGTAAGGGACATTCTCCCGTCCGGTTTGCCTTTTTTTCCCTCTCACCCCTCGAGAAATTCTGTTCAGTTCGACTGATCTACTCTGATCCTGAATAAAACTTCAATTAAAATACAATCAAATCACAGAGGAAGCTGAAAAAAATCCACTGTGACAGTAAAACTGATCCGGCATAAAAAATCAGAAGTTTGATTTTTCATTTTGCATACACAAATTTGTCAGCCTTTACAAAATCTCCATAAAGTTGAGTTAGACCAATTCATCTTTTCAGCACCTGAGCTATTTTTATAAACATCTTTTTTTTTTGCTGCTTATCCTCACAAGGGTCTAGGGAGTGCTGGAGCCTATCCCAGCTGTCAACGGGCAGCAGGTGGTGTACACCCTGAACTGTTTGCCACCCAATCGCAGGGCACCTCGAGACAAACAGCCAAACTCACAATCAGATCTCGGGACAATTTAGAGTGTCCAATTGTTGTTGCGGTGTGCGAGGAAACCGAAGTGCCCGGAGAAAACCCACGCATGCACGGCGAGAACAAGCAAACTCCACACAGGCGGGTCTGGGATTGAATCCTGGACCTCAGAACTGTGAGCCCAACGCTTAACCGGCTGATCCACCATGCCACCCTCATCATAAACATTATACTGTACAAAAATATATCTGAAGTACTGTTTGCTATGACAGTTTTCATACTTTTGAACTTTCCTTGAGAATGAATAGTAATTTTGCAGCACTTGGGTCATAGTAAGCCAGCCTTTGGTCGCCAGCCAATCGGAGGGCACATATAGAGATCATGCACCTATGTCATAAAATCACGTGATTTTTGTTTACGTTGCCATATTGACGGTCAAACAAAGCATTGTTGAATGTTAATTCCGTTAAGAAGAAATGAAAATGTCTTATAGCACGACACCCAGAGTTTTGTCCGATACCGTTAAACATTTAGAAGGTGATGATAAACGAAGGTACGTGGAAAAATTAGATACTTGGCATAGAGGATCCATTATTAATGCCGAAGTTGATGTTTTTCCCTATAAGAAAGTGAACTGTTAATTTGCTTCCGCTTGTCTTGAACAAGTGGATATACACATGTATCTGGTGAGTAAGTCGTTGAGATTTACACGGAAGAGTTTAAAAGTGTATAAAAGTCTGGATGCATGCAAATACTTTGTTGTTGGATTTGTTCTCAATCAAGAATAAATCCCACATTGTGATGGACCCACTCAGATTTTTTCAATACAAATACCAATATTTAAATAAATGACCACTGGTTTTACACAAACTCGCATTCATTAACTATGACTGGTAAAAACAATAAGGACAGGGAGTCGTCTCCTCAGTACATGGAAGCGTACTGTTAACCTTCGTAAATCTCTCTGTGACTGATGTTTTTTTTTTTTTTAAATACGGATCGTTCTCAAATGAGTCAACTTGGCATTATAAATAGTTATTGATAATTTGAGATTGAGAAGAATAATTCCTACCTGAAATGAAATGATCGCTAAACAGGTGTGTGTTTTTGATTGGGCACCATCCATCCCGTTTAATTGCTGAAATCCATTGATCTTTTCTCGTCTTTTCAGATGGTATTCAATAAAATGATCTCTTCGAAGAACTGTCTCGTTTATTGTGACAACCAACAGCACAACAGGTCTCGGGCATTGTGAAAAATCTGCTCCGGTTCAACTATTCCTGCTTTGCCTAGCATCTTTGTTTGACCGGCAATATGCCGCCGTAAAAACAGTGACATCACATGGACAATCTCTATTGACAAACAAGCATTCCCACGAACATTCACACATATGGACAATTAATGTTCTTCAGTTTATCTACTATCCAAAGCTTTTTAATCCGGGAGGTAGCCATTCCATTGCCATTTAGTAATTGAGCAAATGGCTGACCACCCATCAGTGATCTAGGTCAATGATCAAACATGCATGACACATTACATTTTTAAAATTCTCCTAGTAATGTAACCAGTACCCTTGACTTGTGTGGAACCAGCCCCCAATTAAACTTTTACCTAAAAGTAATGGTGTAACTTGTGTAAAAATACTGTTTCTATTATTTTTGGATTTATGCCTACAAAATGAGGTTCATTGCAGCCCGACAGTTGCAGCTTTAAAATATTTCACAGTTCTGCAGCTAAACCTCCCATGAACGGTTGGAAGAAAATTACCTGATATTTTCCATCCCAAAGGCTACTTATGGTACCTTTGCATAAACAACTGTATGATCTGCAATGGGATAATTTATGGCCATCTATAGGCATCTATCTCTACCTGTATTTTGGAAAAACATGTGCATATCGTATGGAGTATTGTAAACACCACCCAAAGTGTTAAACTTAGTGCAGAGTCAAACTACTATCATAGGACTGTATATCATCACTTCCTTTTTTTTGCATTGTGTTGTGGCAGTGCAGTGACAACTTTCAAAGTAGTTCACACGTCAGTCATCGGTTTAGAGCTTATTTACAATTTTGGTGGGGGGGCGTGTCGAGTCCGTTGTAGACACTAATGGGTCACAATGGTCACACAGTTAAGGATTTTTCTGCTTTTGGCCCTCAGTGTGTCTGATGCCGCTATTTCCTGTCAAAATGAAGCTGGCGAACCTGTCGACTGGTGAGCTGATTTATGTATTCAGACAACAACAATATCAGTGTGTGGTCTAATTGGTGCATTTCTTTTTTTCCCCATCCTTTACATGTTGGTGTGTTCTGGCATGAAAACACTGTCTAATCTGCTGCAGGTTCATCATCTACAAGATGCCAAAATTTAAGATTGGTGAAGTGGGTAGTGGGGTGGACTATATGTACCTGGATCCCTCCTTAGGGACCTGGCAACTCAGTAAATTCATGGTTAACACGAGTCAAGGAGCTATTGGAAACACCCTCAACCAGCTTTATCGCAAAACCATTTACAAGGTGAGTTTCTTCCTTACTCCTTCATTTCCCTTGCCTGATACGCTGAAGAACCACTTTTACCGTTTAGAGGAAGAATTCTTTTTCCAACAGGGAACTGTAGCTTCTGCAATCGAGTGCTATGTACAGCAGAACTTCCTTATGCCCTTTGCTTTCAGTATGATTGTGCTTGTTTTCACTGTGTAAAGAAATATATCAGCAAGAGTGGTACTTTTATTTTTAGACATTGTGAAAATGTGTTGTATTTTCCTTAGTCCAACAGCTCTGTTTACGGCCTCTACAATGATGCACCACCTGTCCTCAAATACATCAAAGAATATGGACACACTAAAGGTACAGTACAATAAACTATCATTTCCATATGCAAACATTGGACTGGGTGCTGTTAAATTGTTGGGGTAAAATCTAAAATCCCAAAGATGAACCAACTAATCTTCTACAACTCTTTTATTGAGGTAACTATTGTGGGAACAAGGTTCTAAAACCTAATTGTAATAAGGATTCATTTTTCTGCTCAATGGACTCTCTGCATGAAGGGGAGCACGTTTAATAAGTTCAGGGATTTTGTTCTGCAGTGATGAACATGTCTGATGACTCGTTTTATGAAATCTTTCACAATGGATAAGTCCACAGCACACTCACTGCTGTTTTAATTTGAAAGTTTTGCTACAAGAAGGATTGCTCAAATGAGAAGACTGTGGTACGAATAACTGGATAGGCTCAAGATCACCGCTGACCCTCGTGAAGACAAGGACACTGAATGATGGATGGCTTCTCAAATGCAACATTTCAACCCAAATGTCACGTTCTGACAGTGTTTTAATATTCATGTATGTCAGTGAAATATCACATAAACTATCACACATCCATCCATCCATCTATCCATTTTCAGCTTTAATAACCCTGGTCGGTCACTGGAGCCTATCCCAGCTGAGTTCAGGTGAAAGACAGACTACACCATGAACTGGTCGCCAGTCAGTCGCAAGGCACAACTACGGTCAGCCTTTGTAATGTAATGACATTGGAGAAGAGGAATTGGTCAATATGGTGTTGGTGTCAAAGTCATGAAAGGGCAAAGACCATCTCTCCGATAAATTCACACACACTTGAATGAAAGTGTTTGCAGTGAGTGTGTGCATGCGTGTTAGAGATAGAGATCTGTACCGACATTAAGAGTTGGTTTTCTCCTTCCGACAGGGGTACTACTGTTTGACCGTTCCCAAGGCTTCTGGCTGTCACACAGTATTCCCCATTTCCCCTCATTCCCAGAGTTGGGTTACCTCTACCCATCCTCTGGGAAAGTCAATGGCCAGACAGCTTTGTGTGTGAGCCTCCGTTATGACCAATTCCTTAATCTCAGTGAGTAGACCTTCCTTTTTAAGATGATGCAAAAAGCAATCTATCTATCTATCTATCTATCTATCTATCTATCTATCTATCTATCTATCTATCTATCTATCTATCTATCTATCTATCTATCTATCTATCTATCTATCTATCTATCTATCTATCTATCTATCTATCTATCTATCTATCTCTCTCTCTCTCTCTCTCTATCTGTCTGTCTGTCTGTCTGTCTGTCTGTCTGTCTGTCTGTCTGTCTGGACACACACACACATTTGTAACATTTTCTATCTTTTTATATCTCAATTGTCTGCATATACAGGGAGTCCTTGGGTTAAGACGGTCTCGACTTAAGACATTTCGACTTTACAACGCCCGTCCACCGTCCGCAATTTTGTGTGGCTAATGTTTGTGCGCTGGGAGTATCTTCACATTTTTCGCCTTCCTTTTGAGACATTATCGCCCCAAAAAAGAAAGCTGTGTCTTTAAAGGGCCACTATCATGACATGCATGATTTTTAGTATGTTATTAATGAAAAAACAGCAGCCGACATGGACCCATGCGTTTTTTTCACCACAAAACATGGTTTTGACGTATACAACTTTTTGTAACTCCTGCCATGAAAATCCTTTCGAGGGATTTGTTTTCGAGAAGAAGCAGGAAGTGACATACATGGCAGGACCACCCTCAAGTGGACTCGTTTGTTTCTATTAGTTTTACCTCCGGGAAGGTAGCTTGTTGTTCATTCGTGTTAGCCAAAATGCCGACTCGTTGCATTGCTGTATATTGCTTGAACACTTCGGAGGATGGAATTACCCTTCATAAGTTTGAAAGAGACCCTGTTTGTTGTGAAAAATGGATTGCATGGGTGCAGAGGACGAGAGCTTCATGGGTTCCAAATAAAAGGTAGGTGTGTATACAGCTACTAAAAAAAATAATACTTTGGAGTGGACCACGTAATCGGTCTCTTATAACGTAACAAAAGATCTGCGTACGTAAGACAGGCGTGCTAAATGTGTCAATGTGCGCGTCGGACGTCGGGCGAAGGCTGCGCGTCAGGCTCGCGGATGGCGGCGGTTCTGAACAACGCTGCCGACAATGCCGCACTCAGCCGTGTGCAACAACAACGCTGTAAAGCAGCCCGGCTCGGCTCCGTGATAAGCCACCTTGGTGCCGAAAATGAGCCACCCCGGCCGAGGCGCCGCGTCCATCGGTCACGGCTTCGGTGAAGACTGCGCGTCAGACTCGCGGACGGCGGCGAATCTGAAAAACACTGCCGACAATGCCTCACTCAGCCGATTAAAGCGCCCTAGCTCGGCGGTATTGTTCATCTAGGACGGCAGTGGTTATGAACAACGCCGTAAAGCGGCCCGGCTCGGCATCATCATCGGCCACCTCGGCCGGCTGTGACGAGCCGTGTTGGCTCATCTCCGTCGCGGAAGTGGATCGGATCGGGAGGCGGTTTGGCTGTGATCGCATATCATCTGAATATGGCTCGAAACAATCGGGTAATATTACTCCGGTAACTTCACTCGATTGTGTGATGTTCTCTTCTTTGAAAAGAGCTTCCGTGTCAGAAGGGGCATGTTCGTCTCCCATCGTAGGTTCCACCGTGTGTTTTCAATGGCGAACAGACAAGGGATGCAGCCAATATGGCGACCACTTGGATGTCGTCGAATGACACTTCCGCAACTCTGCGCATGGATGACGCGCTCTCCGCTCCAATTTATTTTTTTCGTATAGACATTGAGGTGAATGATGTTACATGTATTTTTCATTACAATATCTATTTTACAATTTTTATAGGCATGACACAGGACCTTTAAGCAAGCTTCTGCATCCATAAGAAAATCCATTACCATGGAAACGAAGCTCAAGATCGTAAAAAGATTGGAGAAAGGAGAGACACCAACACCACCAAAACTTCAATCGGTCGACCGTGATGACAATTATTAAAGACAAAGAGACTGTATTTTACCGCATGTGAAGGGTTTCGTTCCTATGTCAGATACAATGATCACAAAACAAGGTTCTTTGATATTTGTCGAGATGGAGAGGATTGAGGACCAGGTTCCTTCGCAATAGCTAAGCACAGCCTACCCTTCTTCTTCTCCATCCACCTCTCAGCAGTAATGCTAAGTACATCATCTTGTTTATTTCAATGTATTTGTTTTCATACAAAGTATTTTGATGTAAATTCCGACCTTTGATGGTGGAATCTGGCTTAAGTCAAAATTCGAGTTAAGTCGTTACTTTAGGAACAGATCACTCGTAGACCGAGGACTCTGTATAGGCGGGAGAGTGAGCAACTGGTTAGCACTTCTACCTCACAGTTTTGAGGACCGGGGTTCAAATCCCAGCCTCGCGTGTTTGGAGTTCGCATGTTGTCCCTGTCTCTCCCTATCTGGGTTTTCTACATGGGCTCCAGTTTCCTCCCAGATCCCAAAAACATGCATAATAGGTTTATTTAAGACTAAATTACCCGTAGGTGTGAGTGTGAGCGCAAATGGTTGGTTGTCTCTACGTGGTTAGGCATTGGCATGAAGGCATGCAACGAGTTCAGGCTGTAACTCGCCTCTCACCCAGAATCAGGAGTGATAGGCTCCAGCACACCCGAGTATAAGTGGTATAGAAAATGGATAGATCGATCGTCATATATATAACTGCTAATGCTGGTTATGTATGATTGTTCCCCAATAACAGCACAACATCTGGTGTATATTTTTCCACGGTTCTACAACTGCTCTGTGCCCTCTGCATTTGCGACCAAACTTCCTCAGCTGGCCCAGTTATGTGCTGGCTACAGACCAGAAGTGCTTTTGGATAAAAGAATGGACCAGCTCTTCTCCCTGCAGGGAGAGATGTTTCTAAACTTTGCCAAATCTGAACGATTTGTTGATGGTAAGGTATTTTTCTTTTTCCTATTATATGTACATTTTGGTCATTTATATATTTTGCACACTCAAGTCAGAGAACTACATCTTTATGTTTCAAAATAAAAAAAAGAAAACTTTTTACTGGATGTGGAAAAAGTAATTAAAAACTGATCAAAGTAGCAGCAATAGAATTTTACTGCAAATCATTGCTATTCCTAGAAAAAATTATGCCCACTTTCAGAAAGTTAGGTTGCTGTGATTTTATTGAGAATTGTTGGTTTTCTTTCATTAACACCAACAATTTTGTCTAAGTGTGTAAGAACTCTCAATCTCCTCCAGCTACAATTTAGAAATTGTGTAAAGCTCATGATCAAGTGCAGAAAGACGATCACCACAGGACAGACAGAATCAACTGCACCCCACCCTCAGTCATAAAAAAAAACAGTTGTCCTTTACTAAATACGTTGTCATTATTAACTGTTTTGTTTAGGTTGGATAATATTATAAAATAGAATTTTAAATGACTGTAATTTCTTCATTTGTTTCCAATTATTGAACTTTTTAAACAATCCCAATTTAATTTGTACAGTAGTGCCATGTGCAGTATATTATTCTAATCACCATCTGACTGGGCTCCATCCAGACATCTACACTGGCTGGGTTGCTCAGGTCCTGCATGTGGACTTGCTGGTTGAGACCTGGCAGAGACAAGGCCATGACCTGCCTTCCAACTGCTCCCTGCCCAATCACGTCATGAACATCAAGAGGATCCGGCTACCCGAATCTGTCCCATTCCATTCTAAGTACGACCACTCCAAGTGGTGCATGTCGTGGTCTCCTCACAATCAGGTGACCTGCTTGGGGGACCTGAATAGGGAGGTATCCCAAATGTGGCGGGGCGGGGGGCTACTGTGCTCCCACAACCCTTTGATCTACAAGGTTTTCAGACAGGTGGTGGACTGGTACATTGGATGCTGAACTAAAGACTGTTGTATTGTAAAGGGATTGACATTTGTCAACATTTCACTGATTGTCTATGATAATTTTGATGCAGTATCAATTAATCCATTCATCAGTTTCCTACTTTTATTCTTACTTAATTTCTCATTTTTTAGAATAATATTTTTATGAAGCACATTCTCTAAATGTTGTAAATTTATGGCAATAAGCAGAATTATGCTACAGTATCATGTTCTTTGGTCAGCAAACTGAATCAAGAGCACCTATGCTTTTTCCAGTCAAGTAATGTACTCCATTTTGGCTTTTTTTTTTTTTTTTAAACGTGATTCATCAAAAATTCACTCAATTGACAGAGAACTTAACAAGAACATTTTTAACTCATCTTTTTTATTATTATATTTTTTCATCATGCATGCTTTAGCTCTGAATCTCTAATGGGTGTATCCATACAGATTTACCTGCAGATTATGAATGTACATAACATGGAGAAAAAAACAACTTTTTCCTGGAAGCACACATGCGGATATGCTCACATGGTCCTTCAAACGGTTACATTCAGGACTACTGTACTTCCAAAAATAATAGCAGTCATTAGAATTTTATGATTTGAATATCAAATTCATTTCGTGTATTATTGAATCCGTTTCAATGCTTTGCGTCCTCCTAGCCACGAGGAGTTGCACGACATCAACAAGCGAGGAAGTTCTCTGATCCGGATATGTATGTAAACCGGAAGCGGAAGCAGCAGTTGCTTCGCATGTAAGTCTTCAGGACGGGCTCTAGCGTGGACTGGGCACTTCACCGGGAAAACGTTACTTGAGCAAGATGAACAGCGTTGACGTTCCCTTGACGCAGCATGTCAAAAGCAAGAAAAATAAAAAGGCTAATGAGATCGAGGTCGCGGAACAGCCAGACAAGATGGAAACCGGCAACGTCGAGGTGAAAGAAGAGAAGACTGAAGAGGCAATCGCCTTCCCACCGACGTTCAGTTTGGCTGAAATCAAGAATAAACAGCGAAGACACATAATGTTTATGAAATTAAAGCAGGAGAAAAGAAAGGTAAAGTCCTAAACATGGTTCCGTCGCTTCTTAGGCAGTGTAATTCAGGGGCCGGGAGTATGTGTTCATAAAAAGAGTAAATTAGGACTTAGTGGTATGTTTATGCCAAACTACTGAGCAGAAGTGAGTTGAGTAAGCCAAAATGATACACGAGTAAAGCTACTGTTACGTAACAGTAATGAGTCGATTCAGGAAAGTTAAAAAACAAACACCCGTACAAATTATTACTAGATGCAACACCCCTCCTCCCCATAAAAAAAAAAAAAACACGAGCGGTGCGTCAGCGGTAGATGACAATAATTTTATATATTATAATTTTTTTTAATCGTTCTATTTAAAAAAAAATGGGACACTTGGCAAAAAAGCACTGACAAGGTTGAGGAATGCTCATCAAACACTTTTTTAAAACATCCCACAGGTGAACAGGCTAATTGGGAACTGGTGGGTGCCATGATTGGGTATAAAGAAACTTCTTTGAAATGCTCAGTCATTCACAAGCAAAAATGGGGCAAGGTTCACTTCTATGGAAGTAGATTAGTGCCACTAGGATTTCAATTTGAAATGTAAAGTGAAATAGGATGTGAATTTGAAATGCCACTGAAGCTATGGTCCTCAGTCTGAAAAGGGTGGCGTGCCCTCTCCAGGTCGGGGATGAGACCTTCCCCAAGTGGAGGAGTTCAAATATCTTGGGGTCTTGTTCACAAGTGAGGGAAGAATGGAGCAGGAGATCGACAGACGGATCGGTCCAGCATCTGCTGTGATTCGGAGTTTGTATCGGTCCGTTGTGGTAAAGAGGGAGCTCAGTCCAAAGGCGAAGATGTCAATTTACCAGTCGATCTCCATTCCAAGCATGAGCTGTGGGTCCTGAATGAAAGAACAAGATCCCGGATACAAGCGGCCGAAATTAGTTTCGTCCGCAGGGTGTCAGGGCTCTCCCTTCGAGGTAGGGTGAGGACCTCGGTCATCCGAGAGGGGGTCAGTGTCGAGCCGCTGCTCCTCTGGATTGAGAGGACCCAGATGAGGTAGCTTGGGCATCTGATTCGGATACCTCCTGGACGCCTCCCTGGTGAGGTGTTCCGGGCATGTCCCACTGGAAAGAGACCCTGAGGATGACCCAGGACACGCTCTAGAGATTGTCTCTTGGCTGGCTTGGGAATGCCTCGGGATCCCTCCTGAAGAAGTGGCTTGGGAAAGGGAAGTCTGGGTATCCCTGCTGAAGCTACTTCGACCCAGAAAAGTGGTAGAAGATGGATGGATGCCACAGAAAACAGGATTTGAATTTGAAATGTAAAGTTATCACATTTTCAATAGTTGCTACAATTCACTGTCTAAAATTCACCATCCGTGCCACCAGGCAGAACATTCAGTTATGCTTTCTTCGTCACGTGATGTCACATGCTAAGAAAGCGTAACTGGATTGGCTGGCTGTTCGGTTCTGACCTGAAGTAACCCTGCCTGGTGGCACAGACTGAATTTTTGACAGCGAATTGTCGCCAGTTGAATTGTTAACATTGAAAGTTACACTGAAATACAACTATTGAAAATGTGATCACTTTACATTTCAAATTCAAATTCTGTTTTCTCTGGCATTTCAAATTAAAATCATATGTCACTTTACAGTTAAAATTCAAATCCTGGTGGCACTAATCTACTTCCATACACCTCTTTATGAACTAGAGCATGAGAAAATTATCAGTTTTAGGACAATGCTCCTCAAGGAATTTGGGGATTTCATAAACATGTCACCAACATGTTTTGAAAGTTGTGGATTTCATGTCCTTCAGGCCAAAGAGGAAAAGAACCATCCAGAGTAATGTAGATGCAAAGTTCAAAATCCAGCATGTGAGATGGTTTGGGCTTAAGTTATTGCCACCGGCTTGGGTAACTTGCATATCTGAAGGCACCATTATTACTGAAATGTACATACAGGTTTTGGAGAAACGCATGCTGCCATCAGTGCAACTTATTTTTCATGGACGCCTGTGCTTATTCCATCAAGACAGACTGACAAACTACATTCTGTACGTGGCTTTGTAGTGAAAGAGTGCAGGTACTCGACTGGCCTGCCTGCAATCCATACCAGTCTCCCATTGAAAATGTGTGGTGCATAATAAAGCATAAAATATGACAGAATGTTGTGCTGCTTAACGTTGTGTAAAACATAACATGCTTGGTCTTTGGCTTTTCTTGCCTTCCACACATACACACACACACACACAGAATGTGGTTGCGACTTTGACCTCCTTCGCTAAGCGTTGGCGTCAGGATGGAGATCAAAATATGTCCCGTATCTACATGTATACACTCTGCCTGTACAGATCTGTGTTGCCTCTGGTCACACAAGCCTGCTCCGTCGTGGCCTTGTGGACTTCTGTTGTTTTGTGGAAATTTACAGCATTTCTCTGTTGCAATTTTTTGGGCTCAGGGTTTGGAAAGTCAAAGCTTCCCGTGTAGGGACAGTAACAATTTAAAACCATCAAGAATTTGTCATTTGTTCCAAAAAATTTATGGGTCTGGCCAAACACATTAGTAGGTATGATTTATTATATAATTTGTGAGACTTTGACAATCCTCCAATACCACCAAACCAAAAATAACACTGTAAAGCTCTGTGCTGACATTCTATCTTACTTTTAACAACATGATTATCCTCACCTGATTATCTCTCTCAATGATGTCTTTTTGCATTTCAGAAAAAGTTGGAGCTGAAGAAAAAGAGGAAAAGGCAAGAAAAAATTCTGGGGCACAAGGTGAGTTTTTGCTTCTTTTATTGCTGTTGAAGAATTGTACTATTTTAGAATTGACTTACTCCAGGGTTTTCACTGGGGCTAATAAGTTTCAAGTATTTGAAAAGTCATAAAACTAAAGAGGTGCTGGTAGTAATAAAAGCAGTTTTAGATAATTTCACAAATTGCGTGAATGTATATGTAGTTGATTTATTATATGGGGAAAAAATATTCTTCTTTCAGTTTATAAAGGAAATAATTATTTTAATCATATTAGAAGTTTCTCAAATGTATTCAAGTCGGAAATTGTTTTTTAAATGTGGAACTACAAGAAATTAAAACAAAAATTCATTGAAATGTTTGGATACAAGTGGCAATAATAAGTTGATTGATGTTTGTAAATCTTTAATTCTCTCTCTCTTCCCCGCTCTTTTCTTTTCTTCTGAAGGCACCGCCTAAGCAGGCCCCCAAGACAATCGAAAACCAAAGAGTCTACGACGAAACGACAGTTGACCCGGAAGATGAAGAGGTGTCTTCATATTTTATATCAAGGGCAAGTCACATGATGAATTTCGGTTCATGTTGCTCATTTTGGGTCTCATTAAGGTTGCGTTTGATGAGGCAACAGATGAATTTTCTGCCTACTTTAACGGCCTAACGAACCCCAAAGTGCTCATCACAACGTCAGACAGACCCAGGGGGGTGAGTACGTTCGTGCAAATGTGTCTTCGTTTTTTCAAGCACTCGATGGTACTACAATGTGTCTTGCAGAGGACTGTGAGGTTCTGTGAGCAACTGGCCACTGTGATTCCAAACGCTCACGTCTACTACAGAAGAGGCTTGGCCCTCAAGAGGATCATTCCGCAATGCGTCGCCAGAGACTTCACATACCTTATCGTTATCAACGAGGACCGAAAAGTGCCGAGTATCCTTTACCCGAATGAGTGCTCCTAATCTTTGTGTACTTTCTATTAGAAAATTTCAAAGAGTTCAGATTGCTCAGACACAGAATGGCTTCAGTGATGATCAAAATGGATCGCACAGGAATTTCGTCATTTTTTCGTTATATTCAAGTCATTTTTAAAACAACCGGCACAGTTTGGATAGCAAACCCAGATCAGTCTTGTGGGGTGTGTTGGTGGAATAGCAAAAGCTGCCTCAGTTCCTTAAATCATGGTTGATGTATATGTGCCGTATTTTACGGACGACTTGTGGTTTTGATAACGGATAACCCATAGTCATGTGAAATCTCTTATTTTTGTTTCATTTTTTAAATTTATTTCAAATTTCCTCACTGGAAATGTAGACACGAAAACAGTTCACTGCGTATGCATAATGTGAATTCAAGAAAACACAGTTGACCACATCACCAAATAAACCTACACTGAACCATCATTAGACAAAAACACATTGGGACTTTTCAGATTTCTTAACTGCTAATTTAAGATGGTTTGGTTCTTTGTCACCTCCCTGAAGGGCCAACTGCACACTTCAAGGTCAGCAGTGTTCGATTAAGGAAGGAACTGAAGGCAAGTAGATGATTATGGAAATAATTAAGCAATTCAGGCAATAAGTACTCTTGTCTATTGCAGAGTTTTTTGTTTTTTTTTAATTCATAAAATTGTCACGGCCGTTGCCATGTTACTTGAAACTCTTGCTATTGAACTGGAGACCAGAATTTTCCCAACATTATTCTGTTTTGTGCCCACAGCGACGAGGTAAGGACCCAACTGAGCACTATCCAGAAGTGATCCTGAACAACTTCACTACACGTTTGGGCCACAGCATCGGCCGGATGTTGGCTGCTCTTTTCCCTCAAAACCCCCAGTTTGTGGGTCGCCAGGTGGCCACCTTCCACAACCAGAGAGACTTCATCTTTTTCCGGTTTCACAGGTTAACGTCTGATGGAGAAACTACATACAGTCACTTTTTTACTATGATTTGAATACAGCTCATCCTATTACTGTTGCGCACCTTTAAGATACATTTTCAAGAACGACAAGAAGGCCGGCATACAGGAGTTGGGACCTCGCTTCACTCTTAAGCTTCGCTCTTTGCAGAAAGGCACCTTCGATTCGAAGTTTGGCGAGTATGAGTGGGTCCTCAAGGTGAGATTGTACACATTTCATATTGATTAAATGCCACTGTGGCATTTCTTCCATGTTTTTACCTCTTCCTACCTTGATGCTCCCACGCCAGTCAACGAAACAAGACAATTTTGTAAGCATATTAGTCCCTCCAAATTTAAAGTTCCACAAGGTTGTCGAAAAAAATCCATTCATCAGTTTTCTGTAGCCCTTTGGGAAAGAAGCGGGGCACATCCTGAACTGGAACGTAGATGGAAAGGCTGACAAAAACTAAAGTCCATACAGTGGACTCAGCTGCATACATATATATACATATGTGTATATATGTATATAACCATCCATTTTCTTTGCCGCTTATCCTCACGAGGGTCACCGGGAGTGCTGAAGCCTATCCCAGCTTTCAACAGGCAGGCAGGAGGCAGGGTACACCGTGAACTGATTGCCAGCCAACCGCAGTGCACATATAGACTAACAACCATTCACACTCACAATCACACCTAGGGGCAATTTAGAGTGTCCAATTAATGTTGCATGTTTTTGGGATGTGGGAGGAAACCAGAGTGCCTGGAGAAAACCCATGCAGGGATGGGGAGAACATGCAAACTTCACACAGGCAGGGCCGGGGCACGCACACACACACACACACACACACACACTGGAGATACAGTAAATGCAGGCATGTAATTGCTTCCTCTGTCCTCATTAATAGTTATACAAAAAGTGTGTAACATTCTAGTCTTCTCCCTGTATGGTGTTTGATGGGTCACAATTGATCAAAACATTGATGCTAATCCCATTAGCATGTCCAAGCATGTCCCTCTGTTAGTCACTTATTAATATAATCGTTGATTGACAATATATCAAAACACCAATATTGCACAGGACCCTGCAATGTGACTATGACACATACATTGGAGTGATGATGCTCAAATGATATATTGTCCAGCCACTTAATCATTGTAAGTGTTATTGTTGTAAGCAGCATCACTTGCTATTTTCTTATTATTCCAGTTTACTTAAGTAAATCAGTCAGTTAATTCCTGGTTAACGTCTTTCTACACTTGTGACAGTTAATCAGATAAATGAGGCACAGTTTTGGTAATATTTATTACTTGTAAAAGTTAGTCTGTTTTATTGTATGATCATTAGAAATGTTTGAGGCATTTTCAATTATTTCCAATGAGACATTTTTTTCTGATGCTTAGCTAGTTGGATGTAACCCGCAAGCAAGAAAAAATATTTTACACGAGTGATTCCTTTTTGGAAAAAAGTTCCAAAGCCTAATCACTGTTTTCCTTGTTTCTAGCGCCACGAAATGGATGCCTGCAGGCGGAAATTCCAGCTGTGAAGGCGAAATCATCTCTGTTCTGATTATGGAAGGACATTAGTTTATCCCACACTTGTTTGCCGTTTCAAATGACTTGTTTTTTCTGGCCCTTGAGACTTTGTGACCAACCCATGAGAGCAGTCTTCATCACGGAGTCATTACAGAAGAACTGATTTTCTTCCGTTCAGTTGCTTGTGCTTTTAACACACTACAAAGTGTGAATCATTTACTGACTATCAGCTATTTTCAAAAATGTCTCCCTTGCAACAAAGCTGTCCCAAAATGACAAGTAACATTCATCCATTGTCCGTACCGCTTATTCCTGCTAGTACATTGTATTATAACTGTTAATTTGGGTGTGAGAGAGCACGTGGTGGTGTTCTAAACTATTACACACATGAACAATTGGAAATATTGATATTGGGCTAACTGAGTTTTTCCTGACATTAGTTTCAAAGCAAGATAACGGGGAAAATACAGTTTTAAGAGAGCAAGAATGAAATGTGTGAATATTACTTCAGCCAACTATGATACCTAAAATGAACAAGATATGTGTTGGGGGTATATATGGTTGTTTTTTGTCCACAAGGTCCTTGGTTTATGATGCTTTCTACAAAGTCTTTTGTGGCAAAGCGTTGAAAGAAAGCATTCACATGGCATTAGTAGGCATAATTAGTTTTTTATTTGATAGGTTTGTATTTATGGCCTAGAAATCTTTCACACAAATGTTTATGCTTGACATTTCAAGGATAACTAATTGGTAGTTTGCACAGCAGTGGAAAAAATTGTGATTGTGGCCTAGAAATGTTTTTCATACAAACATTTGTGGTGGAAAATGTCACTGTAAACAAAGGATTCCTTGTATGTTGGATTTTAAATCATAAATTTGTAGGGAAAAGGTACGTAAGTGCCTCTAATTTTTTTTGTGAAAATTTGCAAAGGTTAAAAAAAATACCCCCCCCCCAACACTCGAGGCGATTCCAGTCCATCTCCACGCGGTTACACACATTTGGCGACCTGTAAGACAGATTGCAAGAGTGAATTCGTTGTATTGCTTGTTGGGATTTCAGACACAGGGCAGGACTCACATCGCGTCGCCGCTATAAGAAAGAGCAAACTTTTTGCGGTCTGAACGGATTGTTGCTGGATGACATGCCGGTGAGCAGCGGGTCATGCTGGGCGTTCTGTAGACAGAACTGTTGCAGATCGGCCGCGGCCGATGACACCTGATGAAAACTAGCAGTGAGTGTACTGTGGTACCGGTACTCCATTTGTAAAAGCCCAGCGTCTCCAAACATCGCCGCTAGTCAAACAACAGTCGAGAAACGCCCTAAAGATCTTTTTTTTTACCTTTACTCTGTTTATTCCCGCTTCGAACCGTAGTTGTTGGACAATTTTCTTCATAGTTACAATGGTGGATGACCCCGACATTTGATTTTATATTTTTGTAATCGATTTTAGTTTCAACTACAAGTTTTAGTTCAAGCAACTTGATGTCGGGGGAGCGAGCGACGCATACGCTTCCGGTTTGGGGGGTAGGCGCGTCCTCTTGTGGTGCTTTCAATGTTTCGAAATTCTGTTGGATTTAGCATTGTTCTTCGAAACAACACTACAATTAAATAATTCTGAAATTTTGTGATTCTTCCTGAAATTTTCCGGAATTAAACGTGAGTAGTGCGTGATGAAAGTTTTTTTTTTTTTTGGGGGGGGGGCGTTTCCATCATCATCTAGATTGCAAAACTACCAGCGGTATTTTAATGCTGAGTGTGAGAGAGGAACGACAAGCTCCCTCTTGTGGCAATAGAATACAACTATCAGCAGACTCATTGTTCAATTGTATTAACAATCACAATTTCCAATGCATTAAATATACTGTGGAACAGAGTGAAAACAGCCATCATCAAGTGGAGAAAAAATGGCACAGCAGTGACTTTGTTAAGCAACAGACATCTCTCCAAAATCCATGAAAAGATACAAAGAAAAATAATCAGGGAGCTTGCCACTAGCCTGAGAGAATTATTGAAGGAACTGCAGTAATTTCTGGCAAATACAGACTGTTTAGTACATGTGACAACAATCTCCCATTTTTTTTTCAAACTGTAGATCTCGAGTAAGACATAGATCTACACATCTGAATTGTTTTATGGTGCCGTTCAACCAAGGTAGTGGGTTTAAATGTTGGTCTGATTTTTGCTTTTAATCACAAAATCCTGACATTTGAACAAGGTGTAGTGTACACTTTATAGCCATCCATCCAGCCATTCATTTTCTTAGCCGCTTATCCTCACAAGGTGAGTGCTGCAGCCTATCCCAGCTGTCAAGGGGCAGGAGGCAGGGTACACCCTGAACTGGTTGCGAGCAGATCACAGGGCACATCGAGACAGTCGCACTCACAATCACATCTAGGGGCAATTTAGTGTTGAGTGAATGTTGCATGTTTTTTGGGATGTGGAAACCAGAGTGCCCCGAGAAACCCCACACAGGCACGGGGAGAACATGCAAACTCCACACAGGCGGGGCCGCGATTTGAACCCAGGTCCTCATAACTGTGAGGCCAGCACTATACCTGCTGACCCACTGTGCCGCCCTCATGTATCCTTGTAGCTATATTTTCTAAGCCTTTGTCACAATGGGCCTGTTTTTCTAGAACTATGTGACAAGCTGATGTAAGACAACAGCTAAAATGTACGCAAACTAAGAGAGTTAGGTCAAATGTGACTGAAACCCCGAGACCTTGGAGTCTTATGAGGTGCATGCGACATGGAGAAACATGAGCCAGGGAACATTAACGACAATGGCGTAACACATTCAGAGAAGCAAGATATTCCCCATTATTAGAATTGTATGATGTCATCACCTCCAAGAATGATTTTCTGCAAATGTCTTGTCTTGTATCAGGCTAAAAGCCACCAGCTGCTTGGTGTTTTCTCTTCTATTTGAATGCAGAGTGTGAGTTCTTTCGCCTGGTCTGCAACCAGAGCAACCAACGCTGGTATTTCCATTCTCGCACGGCCAGCCGCTGCAGTTTCAAGTCAACTCGCGACAGTCCACGCCTCCGCCGGGCCAAAGAACACACCATAAAATCGCAGCGTGCTTCTGTTAGCGGAGCACGCATGTGCATGACTGCACTCACGAAGATGGCCTTATCATGTGAATCGACTTTTACGGTGGAGAGGAGACCCATCAGTTGCAAGGTATGTTCAAATTACACAAAAGACAAACGATCAACTCGGACATCCTGAAGAACGGTTTCAAACTTTGGTGTGTGTGTGCGCTCAGTTTGTGGAGCTGCATGTTCTCTATGTGCCAGACGAGCAGTGGAATGTGAAGCTGAACAAAGTTCCTGCTGAAGCCTCAGAGAGCTTCATATCTGCGGGCTTCATCAGGTCCTAACTCTAACCCTAACCACATGCACAAATGTTGTTCATACTTAAAAAAAAAAAAAAAAAAGAACAAATGGGGGGAAAATCTGTGTCACATTGATAATTACCATATTTATTGAATGAATTATTAAATATGAGGCAGCACAGTGGATCAGCTGGTAAAGTGTTGGCCTCATAGTTCTGTGGACCCGGGTTCGCACCTGTGTGGAGTTTTCATGTTCTACCCGTGCCTGCGTGAGTCCAGTTTCCTCCCACATCTCAAAAACATGCAGCATTAATTGGACACTCTAAATTGCCCCTAAGTGTGATTGTGAGTGTGACTGTTTGTCTCCATGTGCCCTGGGATTGGCTGGCAACCAGTTCAGGGTGTACCCTGCATCCTGCCCGTTGACAACTGGGATAGGCTCCAGCACTCCCCGCAACCCTCGTCAGAATAAGCAGCAAAAGAAAATGGATGGATGGATGGATTTTTAAATACGGCTGCTATTCTAAGTGTTGCTACTACAAGACCAAATGAGTCCATAAATGTGTCAATAAAACTGAATGTATTTCCTCTTACATAGAGCTACAGACTATCTAAAATGTTTCTAATATTCTGTTCCTCTGAGATGAAATACTTGTTGTATTTATACTGTTACAAAACATTATTACTAATGGTCTAATTATTAGTAACAATAATGTAATATTTTGGGTCATCCACCAAATGATCTTTTTCAAGGTCAAAAAAGTTTGATCAAACATCAGAAGGGCACTAAACAAAATTATGGCCCACCCAAACTACTCCACCTTGACTGGCGTCTGTTGCAGATTTTATAACAGATTTACCTCGCTATTTTATAGTGACATCCAGAATTCTCTTGTTCTCTCGACATCCCTCCATCTTTCTGTATCTCTCAATTTCTCTACGTAAAAAAAAAAAAAAATCAAAAATCACTTCAGCGTCAAAAATTTAAACTTGAGTCTTGGGTTTTCATGTAGTACCGGCCTATAAAAGAAAAGAAGACTCGTGTCCATTGTGTGTGCCATCTGTATTTTGCTTATTTAGGGTTTACCCCGAGGTCACCCTGAAAGCTCTGAGAAGTGTGCTTGGGGAGCTCCTGGGTGCAGAGAGGAGCATAGACAAATTTTCTTTCTTGAAGTGTGTGGGCCGCAGCTTGGCTCTGGTGAGTCTGCCTGACATTGCGCTACACAAGAGCAGTTGAGTGTGTGTTTGTGGCCAAAACCTTTGCTTGTGACAGGTCAAAAGTAAGCAGGAGAAGGATCTGAAAGTGAAAACCTTTGCTCCACCATATGTATGTAAAATATGATTCCTTTTCATATTTTCAGCTTTTTGAACAATCCCTGGTTTTAATTGTTACCACCGTTTCTCTGCCAACTTCACAACAGTGTAACAAAAGCTGAAGCTCTTCCACCAATATAATACATTTAAATATTGATATTTTTTCACTTTACTGCGTCCTTTTGTACCGTTTAATCCAGTGATGTTCATCTTTCAAGGCTGCCCAGCCAGAGCTTTACCTGCTGCCCACCATGGAGAATGAAAGCAGCCTTTCCTCCCATTCGGCCAGCCCAGACACCGGGAGCAGCTCCCCGGACCCCCCGACCTACTACCCCCACCAGACTTGGAGCTCACCAGCCGAGACGAAAGACCCTGTCAAGTTCCCCCACATCCCCCAGTCTTCCCATCAGCTTCTTCCCACCTCCAGCTTTGAGGACGAGGAGGAGGAGGATGTCGATGACGGCGACGGCGAGCAGGGTTACAGCTCCTCAGAGGGAGGACACTGCGTGGAGGAGGATGATCCCTCTGGCAATAAGATTGAGTGGCAGGAGAGTGTGGAGCGCGGCCAGAGAAAGTCCAACACTCAAGCGCCGAATAAAAGTGAACGTTTAATATTCACACAATGTTATTACATTTACATTGGAAACGCAATCTAACTTTTTGGTGCTTATTTGGACACTTAACCTTTATACTATCAAAATGGAAGCGAGCACTGGCTGGAGCACAGATTAGACACATACAGTATTATTGTTATTATCATTATGAGCGTTATCATCATGATATAACTCAAATATTATTTCTTCATTGTTCTCCCCAAATGAAATTAGATGGACTCTAACTTGGTATTTAATAAGACTTGCAATTATTTCCCTAATGAAAGACAAGAAACTGAAGTAACAGCTAAATAAATTATTCAATTCTTAATTTTTTTCATTATTGCTTTATTAAATATTTGCTCAACGAATGTGTTGTAAACATATAAATATAAGATCAATTGTTCAATAATTCGCTATTTCTTTTGATATTTAAAAAAATTCCCCAAAAAAGAGAGAAAATCTTTGAATACTGTGTGTAAAGGCAGCTTGGCTCAGGTGAAGGAACACCCCAAGGAGGAAGAAGCAACATGCAGAAAGACGAGGCGACCTCAGCAAGGAAACAAAGTGGCCAAAGATCCAGGACCTGTGGGGTTGGCGGAGGATGGAGATTCAGACAAGCAGTGAGCTGAGCTCCCACTTCACAGCACACCCTGTGCCTGTTCGAGAGATTTACTACCACCTGTTTTGTGTGTGTGTTTTTGCACAGGTTCGGGAAATCACGAGATGTGCACGCATTTCAGCCTTTCACGAGCAAAACAGCAAGAGGGGTAATGAATTAAATTTTTTCTCTTCTTTTAAAACCTGATGTATGAGAAGTCATTGTCTTTTTTTTCTTTTCTTTTTTTTCTGGTATAAAGGTGACAGAAAGCCCGGTTGTTTTATCTCGGCCCATTCGGTGCACTTCTCCGCCTCCTGGTCTTGACCTGACCATGACAACCCACAAACCTGTTGTTTCCACGGTCATCCCAACTAACAGTAAGCCATCAGGTCAAGAAAACGGCACATGCAAGGGCATTTAGGTCACATTTGAAATGATGTTTGGCTCTTCTAGGGGAAGAACTGATAGAAGAAATCAAGCTGGTGAAGGAGGAAAGGAAGCAGTTGGAGTGGAAAAGACAAGAACTGCTAAGGAAAGGGAAAGATTTGTTGGCTCAGAACAGACATCGCAGGAACCAAGGTTGTGGAAAACTCAAGAACCTGTTACAAACATTCACAGTTTATTCAGCTTCCTGATTGAGAGTGGTCTGAAAACAAGTTCCTGGGGTATTCCTCCAGGCCATTTGCTTTTCGTGCAGATGACCTGGATTCTATTACTGATCAGTGCCCCAATTCCCAGCCACTAGAGATCCCAAGTTTGGATTAATATGATAATAATAGAATGAATTTGTGTCTGGAAGGGTATCTGTCTTAAAACTGCTGACCAACAGCACCAACAACAAGAAAATAGCATGATTCATATTGCTTTTTAACAATAAAATAAAACTGGTGGATGAAACATTTTTAAATCAATTAAACTGTCAATCTAATGGGATAATTACAAGGGTATTTCTTTTTGAAAAAACAAACAACAAAAAAAACACAACAAATGCAGGAACCAAGAAGAGTCCAGTTGGCTCAATTTACCCAACGTGGATTACTAGGGGCTGGATCAGGAAAGAAAAAAATGCAAGCAAATTGATATGTTTGCTTTTTTTTTTTTTTAATACTCTGACAGTAAGTTGAAAATAACTTCGTCCATTATTCTATTGAGCAAATGAAATATAAATGGTCATCTACATTTAGTTATATCCCCAAATAGTGTAAAACAACAGTTTTTCATGAAATCAAATAATTATCAAATATGTTAAATAGCAATACAGGTTAATTTGCCAAACATTTTAAAATATGAATAAAAAGGAAATGTATTATATGCATTGAGGTTTTTAAAGAAATGTGATAAATGATGAACTAAAAATGTTGTAATTTGAAATTGTTTATTCAAATACTGACATGCATTTAATTATACATGTTAACAATCATAAGTTTCCAAAGTGGAGTAAGAAAAATCCTTGGATTTTATACGGTTTTGTTTGGTAAACGTTTTTGTAATATAAATCAAACATTTCAATTTGATAATCGACAAAGCAATGTAGTAGTTCTGAATTGGCCTGCCTGTCTTAAGTTTTCTTGGATGACAGCCCGGTTCATGTTCTGAGGAACGCCTTGTACAGTATACACTGGATACAGAAAGTATTCATCTCCCCTTATATTTTCACTTTTTGTTATATTTCAGCCATTTGCTAAATTCCTTTAACTTCATTTTTTTGTCCTCTATGTGCAGACAGCACCACATGTTGGCAAAACAAACTTTGGGACATTTTTGGAGATTAATTAAACACAAAATGAAATATCACATAGCCATAAATAAGTATTCCGATCCTTTGCTGTGACTCATTTAACTCAAATGCTGTAGATTTTTCCTGATCATCCTGAGGATGGTTCTACACATATATTCATTGGAGTCAAGTTGTATTTGATTATACTGATTGCACTTGATTAGGAAAGCCAGACCCCTATCTAAAAACAAAAAACTTACAGCTCACAAGACATATCAGAGTAAATGAGAATCATGAGGTCAAAGGAATAGGCTGAACAGCTCAAAGAAAGAATTATGGCAAGGCTCAGGTCTGGCCAAGGTTACAAAAACATAAATATTAAAAAAAAAAATCTGCTGCATTTAAGGTTCCCAAGACCAGAGTGGCCTCCATCATCCTTCCCTGGAAGATATTTGGGATGATGAGAACCTCAGAGCAGGCCGCCCGGCCAAACTCACCAGTTGAGGGAAAAGAGCCTTAAGGAAAGAGCCGAAGAAGAACCTAAAGATTATTGTGGCTGAGCTCCAGAGATGCTGTCAGGAAATGGGAGAAAGTTCTAGTAAGTCAACCATCACTGTATCCCTCCACCAGTCGGGGCTGCATGGCAGAGCAGCCCGACGGATGCGTGAAAAACTACATGAACTTTGCTAAAACACACATGGACTCCAAGATGGTGAGAAATATAATTATATAGTCTGATAAGACCAACATTGAACTTTTTCTTTTTTTAAACCTTAATTCCAAGCGTATGCATGGCAACAAAAAAAACAAGGCACTCGTCATCACGTGTCCAACACAGTCCCAACAGTGAAGCGTGGTGGTGGCAGCATCACGCTGCGGAGTATTTTTCAGCTACAGAGACAGAATGACTGGTGGCGATCAAAGGGAAGCTGAATGTAGCAAAGTACAGGGGTATCCAAGACCAACACCTTTTCCAGAGTTCTCTGGACCTCAGACTGGGCCAAAGGTTCATTTTCCAAAATGACAATGACCCAACGCACACAGCTACACTAACAAAGGAGTGCTTCAGAACAAGTCTGTGACTGTTCTTGAATGGCCCAGCCAGAACCCTGACTTAAACCCAACTTAGCATCTCTGGAGGGACTTGAAAATGGCTTGTCAAAGGTTCACCATACAACCTGACAGAACTAGTAAGGATCTGCAAGAAAGAATGGCAGAATATCTCCAAATCCAGGCGTGGAAAAACTTGTTGCATGATTCCCTAAAAGACTCAAATGGATTCTTCGACTAAATACTGAGCAAAGGGTCTGAATATTGTGATAGTTCAGTTTTTCCTTTTCAATCAATCTGTAAAAATTCCAACTATTCAGTGTTAATGTCAATGTGGTGTATTGTGCGTGGATTAATAAGGAATGAACTTCAGGGATTTCAACAAATGGCTGCGGTGTAACAGTGAAACATTTAAGGTGATCTGAACACTTTCCATATCCATTGTGGATATGATTTGCAAGCAACTTTGTCCAAAATAACGTCTGTCAATTTGTCAAGGGTTTGATATTAGTTTCAGATAGAAGATTATATTAAAAGGTATCTATGGAAGTGGTTTTCTTGTAACTGTTTTTTTCTGATTGATATTACAAGCCCGCGACAGCTGGAAAAAAAAATATTTTGATACCAAGAAAGCCACTGCACCTCTGGAAGATGCATTGAGGAATGTGCGGCAAGAACTGGAGACATTTTACAACAAACTCCTGCATCAGATCCACAACAGAAATTGCAGAAGCAAGCTGCAAAAGCAAGGAAGGTCCTCTGAAAAGGTTAGCTCAAATCAATTATGATTTTAAAAAATATATAATTCTTTTCCTTTTGAATAGTCCTGTTAATGGTCGCCGCAGCGAGTCATCTTTTTCCATCCAAGGCTATCCCCTGCATCTTCCTCTCTAACAACAACTAGCAGAGTCTCTTCTGTCACATAACACACCAGACAGTCTTCCGCCAGCTGTTCCATTCTGCTTGCACCCATTTCTTCGCTTCCTTACCACACTCACCATTGCTTTGAATTGTTGACCCCAAGTATTTGAAGTCATCCACCCTCGCTATCTCTTCCCTTCCCCCTCTATCCATTTCATTTATCCACACATATTCTGTTCTACATCAGCTAATTTTCATTCATTTCATTTACAGTGGATGCCTCCACCTTTCTCAATGTTCTTTTACCTGCGACCACAATGCCATCTACAAACATCCTGGTCAATGGGGATTATAACCTCATCTGTCAGCCTATTCATTACCACTGAAAACAGGAAGGGGCTCAGGGTCGATCCCTGATGCAGTGCCACCTCCACCACAGAATTCTCTGTCACACCTCGGCACACCTCACCACTGTTCTGCTGCCCTCATACATGTCCTGTGGTAGTCTAACATACTTCTGTGAAAACAAGGTGGTGATCAACATATTCTGGAAGAACAATTATTACTTTGGGTGAAAATTTGAGAAACACAATCTTGGTGGTCCTCTGCGAAATCCACGAGCTCAAAATCCGGCACAGTGAAGTCAAGGGAAAATGGCAGGTGTTTTTTGGGGGGGGATTTAGCGGCATACCTAGTAAAACGTTTTGATGCTAATTACAAATGAGTACTACATATTTCTCAATTTTTGGGACATGTTTTCAACAGTTACTTCAAATATTTCTAATGTCTTTAGAAACAAATCTGAATACCCTTTATAGTCTTTTTAATGCTCTCTGTTTTTTCCCCTTGCATTATCAGAAAGACCCCAAAATCTCACTCAATCAGGATCTTAACTGCATTTGACTTTACCTTTACATCGTCATCAGTGGATGTTTAAAAAATAACAAGAATAGCAGAACAAAGTAAGGAGTGGCATTTACAGATGTTTGTTTTCAAATGTTAGCAGTAAAAGTAAAACACCTTCTGCTTAATAAATACTCAGGTAATGTGGTAATACACAAAAAAATCTGCTTCAGTAGAGTAGTGGCGTTATTGTACTAGTTACATGTCACCCCGATATTTCTCTTGAAATAAGTGGGAAACAATTGTGTTTAGAATGAGCTCATCATTCAGATCCTGACAGAAAGTCACGACATCGACAACCTGAAGAGGAAGATTGAAGACGCCAAGATGAAGATGCTGACGGAGATAAAGGTAATAAAGGTTAATAAGTAGCTCGTGTAGCAAAACCAAAAAGAGACCTTTCCTGAAATGTTACGTCTTTCCACAAACGCTGCTTTAGCTGAGAAAACAGGCTGCCACTGAACTGAGGGCACTGAAGACAGAACTGGCCCAGAAGAAGACTCAGTCGTGTCATCGGGCGGCCGTGGCGTCTCTCAGCTTTGTGAGCGCCACGCGTGACAAAGGACAATTTCAAAACATTTCCAACTGAATCCTAAGAACATGTTTTTTTTTTTAACATAGTTTTACCTTACGACAGTCTGTATTGCTCATTGTGATGTAATTTTTTTAGAAAAGCCACAGATAGGCTGACGAACAGTGCTGGCTTCGTGGTGTTATAAACATTATGAAACAGCCATTTCAACACAAACAGTGCATCAACACGTGTAGAGAGACAATGTAACAATACATATATTATTTCTCCTTTGTGAAAAATGAAAATTGTGAAATTTTTTTTCTGTATAATTCTGACCGCAGGTGGCCAAGGTGCACACATCACAAGGACAACAACATTAAATAAAATTGAAGCATGAAATCATGATCCACAAATTATTTAATTCTTTACATCCATTTAATCAGGTCATTACTGTATATTTTAAAAAAAAATGTATCATTGAGTTTCCTTTTTTGCAGCTTCAGTGCTTTTTTTTGTTATCGTAGTTATATCACCAATGATTTGCAATATCGCTGAGTTTTGAGGGGAGTATTATTACACATAAACAGTTATTACAAAACAATAAGTGTGAGTATTGGTTTTTTTTATTGTTTACAAGTACGATTTTTTTTTTCAAATGAGGGATATCGCCAGTCTCATCTCATCTGTTATTTGCTTTAGTTCAGATTGTTTCATTGTTTTGATTACAACTTTTATCTTTGTATGATAGTTAAAAAAATGTGAAATGTTGGTGGTGTATCAGTTTGGTTTGGATTATTTGTGCTTGAAATATATGCCTTTTTACCTCTCTTCTATGTAATTATAACTTCAAAATTTAAAAAAGACCATTTCCTCTGTCACTGATAATCGTTTTATCACTTTGCACTGAGACAAAAGTAAGACTGTTGCGGTTTGGGAGAGGGAGAGCAGTTTCATGAGGCAAATAACAATTATTATACAGTATTATATAGTAACTCCCTTTCACAGCCATGTGTCAAAGATAAAAGTTTGGCATAATTAGACCTTTTATTCCTGATAATTAACATTTTACAGTAATAAAGAACAACAGAAGCTTCCTAAAAAAAAAGAGCAGAAGGTAAACAAAAATTGGTTTAAATATTAAGTATTGTAGAAATCTGACGACAAGTAAACTATGATTAATTCATGTAGGTTTTTTCTTTTTTACACGGCTGAATTTTTTTTCCTGTCAAATTCCCTTATTGCATTGATTCCGAGGGTTCTTTCATATCATAACTTTATTGGTTACTGTATGTAAAAGGGAATCTAGTACTCGGGACTCTGAGTTCACCAGCAATTGTTAATACAAAGCACAACCCAAAAAGTGAGCAACGGGCTTCAACAGCCCAGTCTGAGACCAAACTACATTTAAAAGTAGCAACATTAAAGCAACAAAGTCTGCAAGTATGTGTGAGTGAACCGCCACTGGGTCATCGCCACAGTCGATCCTGTTGACTTAGCAACAACATGGCAGCCATAAATATCTAAAGTCCATAAACTTGAGGCCGTCTTAGCATCCAAAGAGAGCATTCCACATCATTGCGCTCTGCTGCCTCGCAACCGGATCGTCACTGTAGTCCAAGATGTTGGCGTTCCACATGCCCACTCCTCTCAAACCTCTCGATTTCACAAAGTCTGTCTTGAGGCAAATACTCTCCGGGTCGTCATACCAGACCTGGTGAATCTGTCCTCCTGGGTCCTGAGAAGGCGATAATTGTGATATGCAAAAAAAAAAAAAGTGAAATGGGGGGCAAATATTTTTTTTACAGCACGGGAAAGTTCATCTGTGACATGCATCAATGATGTATGTGACTTCTGATGGGAGCAGCGAGCGAACCTTTGAAGTTAGAAATATAGAAATGAAGCGAGCTCAATGGATCTCAGCCATGTCCAACAGTTAAACAGGAAATGCACAAATTCAGATATTTCAACCATGAAATCACTATTGAATTAAAAAACAAAATCATTAAAAAGTAGAGATGGAAGGACTAAAATTGGGAAAAAATATCAATGGAATGATAGATGAATGATTGGCACATCTGTCTCACAGTGGTGCGGTCATGGGTTAGAATCTGGCCTCCGGCCGTCCTGTTTGGCCTTTTAAATGTTTTCCCCAATGTTTGAGTGAGTTTTCTCTGGGTACTCCAGTTTCTTCCCACACTCCGAAAAGAGAGATTAATTGAAGACTTTCAATTGACTTCAGCAATGAATGTTTATGGGTTGTTGTTTTTTTATCTCCTTCCGTGGCAAATTAACCTCTGCCTCCCCTGAAAAAGTCCCTGGTACAAGTACTCATCTCTCCTTTTTACATTTTCCAACAGTTTGGATACCATGCTGACTCCTACAGGTCAGTCTTGGTACAACGAAAGATTTCTAGTTTGGGGATTGTCAGTGGGGAATTTCCGAGTTATTTCCGCGCTGTGCTGTGTTAGTCACTTGGAGTCCACCCAGAGGTGTGTAGTAGAGCTACATTTACTGAAGTAACATTTTGGATAAGTTGTACTTGCCAGAATAGTTTGAATGTGCCATACTTTTTATTTTTACTCTTCGGCATTCAGACATTTAAGTGAATTAAGCAAATAATTATTCTCTCGGGCTGAATACATGTGTTGTTGGTTTCTGGGCACTTGAAATGAAATGAAATTATTATTTTTTATTCTCATTTGATTAATTCATGTTCACTGATTTTATATATATATATATATATATATATATATATATATATATATATATATATATATAAGGAGCTACATTGTGTTTTTGTGGATCAAGAGAAAGCCTATGACAGAGTACAAAGAGAGGAACTGTAGTACTGCATGCGGACGTCAGGTGTGGCGGAGAAATATGTTAGAACAGTACAGGACATGTATATGGCCAGCAGAACAGCGGTGAAGTATGGGATAGGTGTGACAGAAGAATTTAAGGTGGAGGTGGGACTGCATCAGGGATCAGCTCTGTGAGCCCCTTCCTGTTTGCAGTGGTAATGGATAGGCTGACAGATGAGGTTAGACTGGAATCCCCTTGGACCATGATGTTTGCAGATGATATCATGATAAGCAAGGAAAGCAGGGAGCAGGCAGAGGAACAATTAGAAAGATGGAGGCACACACTGGAAAGGAGAGGAATGAAGATTAGCCGAAGTAAAACAGAATATATGTGCGTGAATGAGAAAAGTGGAGGGGGAAGAGTGAGGCTACAGGGAGAAGAGACAGCGAGGGTGGAGGACTTCAAATACTTGGGGTCAACAATACAGAGCAATGGAGAGTGTGGTCAGGAAGTGAAGAAACGGGTCCAAGCAGGTTGGAACAGCTGGCGAAAGGTGTCTGTTGTGTTATGTGACAAAAGAGTCTCTGCTAGGATGAAGGGCAAACTCTATAAAACAGTGGTGAGGCCGGCCATTATGTACGGATTAGAGACGGTGGCACTGAAGAAACAACAGGAAGCAGAACTGGAGGTAGCAGAAATGAAATGCTGAGGTCCTCTCTAGGAGTGAGCAGGTTAGATAGGATTACAAATGAGCTCATGAGAGGTACAGCCAAAGTTGGATGTTTTGGAGACAAGGTTGGAGAGAGCAGACTTCGATGGTTTGGACATGTCCAGAAGCCAGACAGATTTGCCAGGCAAAAAGAGCGGGAGGAAGACCTATGAGAAGGTTGATAGATGTTGTGAGGGAAGACATGAGGGCAGTGGGTGTTAGAGAGGAAGATGCAGAAGATAGGCTTGGATAGAAAAAGATGACACGCTGTGGCAAGCCGAAAGGAAAAGAAGAATGAATGAATAAACAAACGAATAAATAAATAAATAAATAGCTGCTTATCCTCATGAGGGTTGCAGGGAGCGCTGGAACCTATCCCAGCTGTCGACAGGCAGGAGGCGGGGTACATCCTGAACTGGTTGCCAGCCAATTGCAGGGCACATGGAGACAGACAACAGCCGCACTCATCACACCTTGGGGCAATTCAGAGTGTCCAATAAATGTTGCATATTTTTCGGATGTGGGAGAAATCCGGAGTGGCCAGAGAAAATCCACGCAGGCACGGGTAGAACATGCAAACTCCACACATGCGGGTCCGGGATTGTGTGAGAGAGAGAGAGAGATATATATATATATAGATATATATATATATATAGATATATATATATATATATAATATATATATATATAGATATATATATATATATAATATATATATATATTATATATATATATATATATATATATATATAATATATATATATATATACACACACACACACACACACCAGAAGCAACTAACTTTGCAGTAGTTCTTTCACTGAGTACTTGTAAGTAGATACTTGAAGGACTACTTTTTGCTCGAGTTATATGTTTCTAAAGTAAGAGTACTCTTACTTAAGTACAATACTTGGCTTCTCTACACATCTGAGTACACAACACATTAAAAGAGCAGTAATACATGTCGTTCCCCCTTCCCGGTTCTAAAAATCAGTGTGTGTACCCTGCTTATGGGGAAATGTATTCAAGCTACTAAATATTATGAAATCAAAACACCTTAAAGCAGAGCTAATACATACCTCGTAGTTGAAGTAGGGTGCCTGCTGTCCACCGTGCCACAGGCGGCCAGACGATGAGCTGTTGACCTGTTTCATGATCCAGCTGTAGGCTTTCTGTTTTCCAGCAGCATCGCTACACGGAGCGCCACGAAACGGCACTTTGGCGATAGAGCAGATGTCATCCTGGTACATGGAAAGATCAAATCATTTGCACCCAAAAAGAGGACAGCCTGGAGCAAAAGCACGTAAATGTTACAAACCTCCTGGAGTCAAATGACTCTTAATATGTCTCTAAAATCACACAAAACTGGGAAGAAATATTTTTACAACAAATAATGTATTTTTGGTCATCTATCCATGACAGCAATCTATAGTGACAAGCAGACCAATCATAGGCACTTAAATTAGATAGTGTGAGCTACATACAGTATCTGAATTTTTGCAAATATAAAATATCTGCCTTGGTTCAATACATGTTGAGCAACACTTTTTGATATGAGTACTATACCTGTGTAAAGTTGAGACAAGGGTAGTCGTAGCCATACCACGGAACCCCCATCACTAACTTCTTTGGCGCTATCTTCAAATTCAAATACTGATCATAGGCTGGTGAGAGAGTGAGAGAGGAAGACGAGAACGGTCACGATTAATGGGTTCTTCCATCCTTGAGAAACAAGCGGATCCCGAACCATTGAGAGTTTGAGTGACGGGCGCGTTGGCCATGGCGATACAGTCTCCCAGTATCTGACTCTGCTCATCGTAGGACATCACAAAGAGCAGATCACAGCTTTCAGCGATGGTGATGTATTCGTAGCAGCGCTTGTCAATACATTCGGGCGACCAGGCAACATCAAAGGACACCTAAAAGGCCAGGACTGGGTCAGCAGCGAGGTTTTAGATCGGGTAGAAGTACTCACAGGACTTCATCACCTGAGAACCAGGGATCTCCTTGTGGAAAGCCTCAGTGGTTTCTTTGACCAGGTCTGTCAGAGCAAAGTACTCAGACGAGCCTTCTTCTACTGCTTGTTCAATGTCGATATTGATCCCGTCCATGAACTGACTTTTGGCCAAGTTGACCTTCTCCGTGATCCATTCCGTCCTGTTGTTTTGGTCAACGACATATGCCAGGTGAACGTCACCTGGTTGAAAGACAAAATATTTTGTTTAGTTGCGTGCAGGAATGATATTTGCTTAGTGATTTTGGTTGAAAATGAAAAAAAAAAGTATGTGTGTTTGTGTCTGCCGTTTGCAAAAAAAATAAATAACTGATTTGTATATAACGTTATTGAGTCAAAAAATGTCAGGTTGAATGCTTGGCGCCTCGCACATTTCAACCTTACCAAATCGGGCCGTGATAACAAAAAGTTTGGACACCCCTACTTGAGGCTAAGGATAAGTAGAAAATGAGGGAAATCAAGAAAATACCTTTGAGTACTACCCTTGCTCCATTGGAATGAGCGTGACACATAAGCTCTGCGTCAAATTTCCCAAATGTGGCCACTGTGGTCACCACACTCCAGTTGTACGACTTCCACGTCTTCCCGCCCACATCGAACACAAACACCTGCGAGCACACGCACACACAAACACACTCACATTGTATATTTCGATCAAATCAAAATGTCAATTTTACTAATACTAATTCTATTTCTACTGATTCTATTCTGCATAATAGATACACTTTCCTTTTGTCGCCAGTTTTTGCTTTTTGTATGCATAAGGTAGCTGCATGGTGGGGCAACTGGTTAGAGTGTTGGCCTCACAGTTGTGATGACCAGGGTTCAAATCTCAGCCCCCGCCTGTGTGGAGTTTGCATGTTCTCCCCGTGCCTGTGTGGTTTTTCTCCGACCACTCCAGTTTCATCCCACATCAAAAAAACATGCAGCATTAATTGGACACTCTAAATTGCCTGTAGGTGTGATCGTGAGTGCACTGTTGTCTGGCATCCATTTTCCAAGCCGCTTATCCTCACAACGGCTCAGGCAATCCTGTGTGGGGAGTGCATGTTCTCCTGTGCTTGCGGGGGTTTCCCCCCAGTTCAAAAACAAGCATGGTAGGTTCACCGAAGATGCTTTTGTTCTTTAGTGTAAATGTGAGCTGGATTTGGTTACATTATTCATGCCAAACAATGACATCTTGTGGGTTCAATGGAATAGTATTAGGTTCAAGGTTAATTGAATTTTTAGTGTTTTTTAACTCGGTCATTATTGTCAGAGAAATACTAATAAAACTTGAACATACTGGTGGTCTCAAATTTGTACCGTATGTAATTTAGAATTTGCAAAGTCTGCTACTACTTTACACAAAAGTACGAATATAATCAGAAAGTATTTTGAGAAACAGCGGCTATTTGCGGTATTCCGCGTCGTTCTTAACGTCGTCGTATGTCGAGGACTTCCTGGTTGCTTTTCATGTAAAACCGTCCAAAACAAATTACACTTGACAAAAAAGTTCATAGATCTTAACCTTTTGAAAAAATGTTTCATACACTGCTCTGTGAAGCAAAAGGCTGGATCGCTATTTTAAAAAAAAAAAACGCAGGAAACAAAAGAGGAAGGATTTAAAGTGGATTTATTTCCTTGAGTAGCTTCAAGATTTGATCAAAAGTACCTCGAAATCTCGCTCGTCGCGAATCTGTTGGCATAACTCTTCCCTCTCGCACGGACAGGGGTCGGCCCAGATATCTAGGATTAAGGAAGATAAAATCCCAAGAAGGAGGACGGGTGACATTTTAAACGAGGGTTTCCGATGGAAGTCGAGCCGCACTCGGGAAGGTTCGTGCTCTGTGGTGGCCGATGAGGGACAAATTTACGTCGAGCATACGTCAAAGTTTTCTGTTTATATTCTGTAACGTTATTCATTCGTTTGTTGGGCGTCTGGGACGTTCAAAATGTGGACAGATCTTATATCAATACGTCATTAGGACTATCAGTGGGTCTTTAATAATAATAATAATAATAATAATTACAGAACACATCACAGTTATTTTAATTATAGAAATGAAGTCAGAATCCTGTCTTCTGAAAAACATTTTCACATGAGTTTAATGAATTAATATAATCGACGAGGTTGACTTTTATACTGAACCACGAAAACAAATATTTACTGCAAAATCGAATTTGTTGAGATGCACATGTTGGTCTACTTCAGTGTACTGATGAAATCGTTCTTGCTAGGTCATGTTCCCTTTATTTCCATCCTCTATAGCAGGCTAAACGGGTTTCTGGATCTCAAGAGACACAACTTCAGGGCAAAATTAAAACAATTTTAACAACTGTGATTTTTATTTCTTTTATTTATTTTTACAAATACAAAACATATTTATTAAAAAGCAGATTCAAACATTTATATGCTATACTGTGTCGTATTCTTTTATAATTAGGTTGATCAACGCAAAGTATTTTGAAGGGGGCTTTTATTTTTTATTTTAAGTTAAGTCGTTCGGAGGAACGACTTTTACTACACTTCCAGGACATCTAAAACTGACGTTTCTCTACGTTGAGCATGGGTAGTGTCAAAATGTCATGCGTGGCAGTATAATATCGCCACAGTGCCACCCAGTGGTCGCAACGGGGGACAGTTGAGCCCGGCCCCCAAACAGCCTTGCTGATTGGCTCGCCCGCACCCGGCAGTCAGTCTCTCCCTGCGATCACTGCACAGCGGCTGGCTGCCTCTACGGTAATGGCCACGGGTGGCGACTGACTGGCCTGGGCTGCCACCAACATGGAGCTATTGGCTCGCTATCTCGACAGGAGTAATTCAGTCAGGTGAGTTTCATACATGTTGTGCTGTCTTTCTTCCTTGGAGTGACCTTCCGTATTTGAAGTTTCAATAAAAGTGTCACTGTCAGTCACCTTTCAATAGTAAAAAGCTTAGTGTATTTAAGAGGAAATATCATTTCAACCTTAAAACACCATTCCAATTAAGCTAATGACAACGACAGCACACGTTGGAATTTATTTCTAAATGGTTTGTGATATTAAAATAAACATTGACGGTCAATATTGAACTTCCTGAAGCAACTTTGGACTCGAGCTACAGCCATGAAAGCAACTAGTGTTTGTCCTTAGGCCAGCCTGCTACTTCTTGAAAAATATACTTAATCCTCAACTAAATTTGTATAAAATCTTGATTGATACCATTGTGAAAGATGATTTGTGTTCCCCAGTTCAACCACAACTCAAGACTTAATCAAGGAGGAGAACCTGAGGGATGACTTGAAGTTCTATTTTATGAGCCCATGTGAGAAGTACAGGGCCCGAAGGCACATCCCCTGGAAACTTGGGGTGCAGATCCTCAAGATAGTCATGATCACCACACAAGTATGTACTTCACAGCTCTTTTTTTTTCTAAATCTGTCACGTACTTAATTTGTAGTTGAATACACAATCACAAGTTGAACTTTTGTTGTATTTTCCAATGTTATATGTGTTTTAGTGCTGTGTGATGATATATGTACAACATATTGATCTGCACATTAAACTTTGAGCTCCTTTTGCTGACAGTGGTTGAATTATTGCAACATTAAGAGGAAATGGAGGGAACCTGTTTCTTTCAGCAGATGTGAAACCAAAAGTCTGCAGTTGTGTGTTCATTGTGTTACTTTGGAAGGAAACTACGTTCATAGAGTGAAACCTCAGATCACTTTTCTTGGTACTTAAACCGACTAGTGAACGCATCAACTTTACTGCTCCACAATGACAATTATGCAGTTGAAACCAGATATTTACATTATACACTAAAAAACAAATACAGTGGAGCCTCAGAGTTCGACCATTGTGAATTGTTCAAAGTCCGATTTATTCAACCTCCAACATTTTCTTCCAAAGGAAATAATGCAAATGTGTCTAATCCGTTCCCACCTTCCAAGTAGTAAATTCCCGTTTTAGTTTCTAGTCATGTAAAGCATACACACACTGTATTTAAACAATAAAAAAAATAGACAAACATAAAGCAATACTAGTTAACAAGAGCTGTAACCAACATGCAGCCCATTTTCATACTTAGAGATTATGTCCTTCCTTAAATCCACTGTGGTTTGCTCAGCTTTCCTTTTCCTTTGCTGCTTGTAGCACTGCTGTCTTTCTTGGACTCAAAATTAAAAAAAAAAGTTGGGGCAAAAGTCCGATTTGTATGACCCCCTGAGTCGTTTCAACTCAAAAGGACCTGCCCCACCCCCTGTCTGACATGAAAACAGATTTAACCTACTCCCATTTTAGGTCAATTAGGATTATCAAAACTACAGTATTTCTATTTGGTCAATGCCACAATAATTTCTTGGGTATTTTTTTCATTAAGTCAAATTCAGAAGTTTACATAAAGTATGATTAGTATTCTATCAAACAATTTGGGAAAAACAAAATGATCGTGTCATTTCTTTGAGAGGTTCTAAATAGGTTTGACATCTGAGTTAGACAGCCCTGTAGTGTGTTTGGCCGAGGCACACCTGAAACACACCGCTTCTTTGTTTAACATTATGTTCTATGTAAATTTATTCAAACAATTATACACAAGTTTATACACTATGGCAATGTCCACCCATCATACCGCTTGAGAAGGAAACAAAATCTGTGTCTCAGAGATGAATGTGATTAAGTCTGAAATGTACTTATCAGCAATGGTTCCTCTAAGCTGTGCAACTGTGTATTTGCGCACTTGTTACATACTCTCAGCACAGAGGAAAACAGATCCAGCGCAGTGAACTACAGCCTGACGTCTTTTTTTTTTTTTTTTTTAAACACAGCAGCACACTGCCTCTCACAAAGAGCTGCTGCTCGGCCACACACTCTACTTTCTAGTTTACCTGACACCGCCCCCCTCCATTTTAAAGGGGTACACTCAATTACAAACACCGGGGTATGTGAATAATAGAAGAAAAAATGGTGAAACTGGATGAGATTTTTTTTTTTTTTTTTTTTTTTAATTTTTGAGTAAAAAATGTCTGGTCTGAAGCCAAAGTACAAAGTGCAGGATGAGATGGTTTGTAATGTTAAAATTCCACCTTGGCACAGCCTCACTGAGATCAAAGCACAGACGATACATTACCCAAAAAGCTAATTCTGTATTTTAAATTTAGGAGGCAACATAACATTAACCCTAAAACTGTTTGGGAGCATCATTCAGCTTTCAACATGCATTGTCAAAGATATTCTGCAAGCAATAATTCAGTTTTACACCAAGAAAAACAGAAGAGGATATCATTGTGGGTTAAAAAAATAAATAAAATGGCTTGGTATGTATTTGTATTGTAATGTATTTATTCGTTTGTTGACATTTTCAGTGTAAGTTTGCAAAAACACAAAATTGTTCTTAAAAATGTTCTGATGGGAATGTAATCTGAACCTTTTCATGAGCCATGTAACTTTAATGGATGAAATTGATTGACCACAGTGCATACGTCTGATGTTGCTCACAGTGGTCAAAGGGAGTGCTCACGGCCTTAGTGTGTTTGCTCAGACACATAAAAAAATTAGAGGGAACTTTGCTCATCCGCCAACGAACAAAAGCAAAAGACCTTGTGAAGATTATCCACAGTGAAACAAGTACCGCACTAACATTGAACGAAAGACCACTCTGCGAGGAAAAAGCTATTACTTGTACAGAAACACAAAAAAGCCACATTGCTTTTTTTTTTTTTTTTTTCATTTTTTTAATGCAGGTCCTGTAGTCTGATGAAACAAAAATTGCAATGTTATAGCATAGTGAAAATCCTTCTGTTTGGAGCAGTGGTTCTTAACCTGGTTAGATCGAGCCCCAGGGGCTCGGTGAGTCAGCCTCAGGGGACCAGCAGAGGTCAACACAAACTGTGTGTATGTGTGTGCCCGCCCATTTGTATGATTTGTAACAACTCTTTGGAACAACAGCGGTCTTCGCCTTGAGGCATCACCAAATTGTAGAAAGTCTTTGAGATACTCACATTGTTTGCTATAACCTCTTTGTGAGCACTTCCCAAGGAGAAGCCGAGCATTCATGAACTAAAGTAAACCAAGAGTAAACATTACATTGATTCGACATTTTGTATTTTTGAGTTCAATACATGATTTGTTGGTTATGTTCTCTAGAGATGGTCATTTTGTGTGCAAGTGATGCAAGATTTATTTTGTGCTCCAATAAAACGTACCTATATTTTGAGTTAGAACAAAATTTCATTCTTTTACCATGGACCCATACATATAAAAACCTTGTTACTGGGCAGCTTCTGTCTTCTTCTTTGGCTGTCCTTCCAGAAGACACACGTCTTGTGTGCGGCAGATACCAAGATAAGACCCGGACGTCTGTATTGCACATTCCTTTGTAATAAATCCATTTGCTGTTAACTTTTTCTAATCATTGGTCATATCTTCCTCGACTCGTGAACACGCATAGGGTCCAAACTCGCAAATCCCTACAATATGTAAGACGAACTTTGTACGAGCACTGAATACTATTTATGATTTTCCTCAAATGGCTGTTTTGACTGTATAATCACCACCACCACTTCTTTTCCTTTCGGCTTGTCCCGTTAGGGGTTGCCACAGCGTGTCATCTTTTTCCATCTTAGCCTATCTCCTGCATCTTCCTCTCTAACCCCAACTGCCCTCATATCTTCTCTCACAACATCCATCAACCTTTACTTTGGTTTTCCTCTCGCTCTTTTGCCTGGCAGCTCTATCCTCAGCACCCTTCTACCAATATACTCACTCTCTTACCTCTGGACATGTCCAAACCATCGAAGTCTGGTCTCTCTAACCTTGTTTCCAAAACATCCAACTTTGGCTGTCCCTCTAATGAGCTCATTTCTAATCCTATCCAACCTGCTCACTCCAAGCGAGAACCTCAACACCTTCTTTTCTGCCACCTCCAGTTCTGCTTCCTGTTGTCTCTTCAGTGCCACCGTCTCTAATCCGTACATCACCACTGTTTTATAAACTTTGCCCTTCATCCTAGCAGAGACTCGTCTGTCACATAACAGACCAGACACCTTCTGCCAACTGTTCCAACCTGCTTGGACCTGTTGGGTAGGAAGCGAGATGCACCCTTAACTGGTTGCCAACCAATCACAGAGCGCATGGAGACAAACAACGGTCGCACTCACAATCACATCTAGGGGCAATTTAGAGTGTCCAGTTAATGTTGCATGTTTTTGGGATGTGGGAGGAAAGCGGAGTGCCCAGAGAAAACCCACGCTGGCACAAGGAGAACATGAAACGCCACACAAGTGGCACCTGGATTTGAATCCCGGTCCTCGAACTGTGAGGCCAATACTCTAACCAGATGCATCACCGTGCCACCATTATTTATATATATATATATATATATATATATATATATATATATATACACACATTTAAAATAATTATATTTGTTCACATTTGCTCCTGCAATTGTCATGTATTTTTAATTCATTTTAAATCAGAGGCCATAAAAAATTGTCACACTAACATTTAAGCATCAGACTGTTCAATTTATGTGAAGGGTTTTAGTGAAACTAAATGCTTGTAATATCTATAAAAAGTGAAGAAAAATAGCATTTTTTTTAAACAATGTACTCTCAGAATTAAAAAAAAAAAAAAACAGACCCATTTAGGGGATGGATGAAGTAGTAGTTTTAATTTTGTTTGTAAATTGTTTCAGTGGGCCACAAAGACTTGGATGGTCTCACCGGATGTGTGATGTGTCAGCCATAATTCGAAGCATATTTGTTCTTTTCAGCTCGTCCTTTTTGGTCTCAACAACCAGCTGGTTGTGTCCTACAAGGAGGAGAATGCCATGGCCCTGAAAAACTTGTTCCTGAAGGACTATGGCGGTGTGGACGAAGATGACTACTGTGTTGCGGTCTACTCACAACAAAGTGTCTATGACAGCTTGTTTTATTTGCTGAAGCAGGCAAGTTCAACCATCAATTATTAATAGAACAAAAATGTTGAGAATTTCATAATGACGTTTCAAGGTAGGATATTTTATATTTAAGTCCTGCCAGCAAAGGGCCCGTAAGATAATGTTTGTGTGTGATTTGTCTTGGATCAGTGGAATTATTGTGACGCTGCTGGTGTTTACAGTACAGCCAGCTGGGCCGGCTCGCTGTGAGTCCCATCACTTACGCTGAGGATGAAGATGGTGGCTTGCTTCCGCTGGTCATCTGCAAAACTCTTTATAGAAGAGGCAGTGTAGCACCTTCGGATAAGACCTATGACATCGACGCCCATTTGGAGACAGGTAAACGTTGCTCTTGCTTGTTACTGTCTTGCCCTGTTCTGCATTAATGGCTCGTTTGGCCACAATTTGGTGTTTAAGCAAACACAAAATATTATCAACAATTGTTAATGCTCCCAAGTTAAAATATGTAACCAATACCTCAAAAATCAATCAAACCATGTGTGATGTCACCCAAAGTTAATGTCAGTGAGCATAGAGTATTGACTACACATCTTTTGCTTTTTATGATACCCCCACAGATGTCCAACATTGATAGCAACGATACGACAACCATAGAACAAGATTAACTTGATGTGGCACGGGAAAGCATTTTCTAGCTCAGGACTATGAACTATATCATTAAAATCATTAAAATGTTACCAACAGTGGTCAATGTCAACAGACCTTAATTGGTGTGTACTAGTTTTTTTTTAACAATATAAAAAGATTGACAAATCTCATTTGTGATGAGTGGCCTACACTTGTGGGAGTGATTTGTAGTATTTTTGAAAATACTGATTCTGTAATGAAATTCAAGCTTTTCAGTCAAGTGTTACCAAACAGATGCTAATTTAAATATTGTACATTATATCAATATATACAGTATGTAGCATACACAATTTTCTCTCCACAACAATTCCAGCAAAATCTAAAGAATCCATTAGGTGATATTGCTTAGAAAATGCCCCCTTGTTCCCCTCACCATTACTTTTTCATGGGAGAGTAATTTCTTTTTTTTTTAACTTTTTTCTTCTTTGTACTTGATACTTGACGCATGGTTGTTGAGAATGTTAGTGTTGCTTTAGAAAAGTTTAGAATGTATGTCGTGAAAGGTGTTGAATTTTAATGTGATTTTGTCCTTTTAATGTTATATCCTCAAATTCACAAAATAAGTGATTTTTTTTTTTTTTGTTATAAAGCCTACGTTGTGATAACTTTCTCAGTGAGCTAGATTTGGTTAGCCAGAGAGTAAATCGCTCTCTCAGCATATTATTGGGTGAAATCCATTATGATCACTTGCTTGAAGAGAAACCGATAAACAACATAACCTGTTTGATGATCTAAAGATGACCTCGATGAACCCCACGAACAACAAAATGTATCGTGCCGAAGTCATTGTACACAGTGAAATAACTACTAGTTAGTTCTCTGTATTTAAGAGTGGATCTTGCATTCTTATATTTCATTCTCCCACCCAGTTTGTTTATCACTTGAGCCAAAGACTGCCCACATATGGAAAACCAATAATGCATCCTTTTATGACCTGGACTTTTACAGGTATTCTATCACAACACTATGTCGCACAATGCACACATTTACAAAGTATTGTACCCCCTGTAGCTGTATGAAACTAATGTTATGCTAATTTCTAGGTTGGTGGACATGAAAGTAATCTTCAATTTAAAAGGGATCAACTTGCAAACAGTGCGATCACGCGAGTTACCTGACTGTTATTCATTTTCTGTCACGGTATGTCTGAGACTTATTCTCTCTCATGAGAAATGTCAATTCAGTGTAAGATGAACATTGTAACCTTGGCACCATGAAAAATATATCACGAGTTACAATTACTCAAAAAAAAAAAAAAAAACTGTCAGTCGGACAGATAAAGCGATTTTGGTGAATTTAGTCAAGGTGCATCCAGACAGATATGTGAGCTTCATAGACGTGTGTGGGTCAGACGTACTTCATAGATAAATGAGCAATGTCTATTGAACCCTCTGAATCATTATATAACTCTCTTAATACATTATTATCCTAATCATTTCTGTATATTTTTAAAATCATTCCAGTTGCGGCAGGACTGTTTAGGAGTGAGAAACTCTCCTTTCATGCAAATTAAGTAATCTTCCACTGCATGCTTGTCATGTCATCAGAGTATTAAGGGTGTATAGAATTTGTGTACATGGTTTTAATCTTTCCCATCATGCCAAAATAAGATCAAATTTATAAAATGGAGGAATGGTAGTGTGCAATGATTAACTTTTTTTTTTTTTTTTTACACTTAGATGACAGTTAAGATGTTCTTGATGTTAACATTTTCCATAAAATATTATTTTCAAAGGCTTTACAAGTTAGTTTTACCCTTGAGCAGATTATTTCAGTTTCCATTATTGCATATTGAAAATAGTTGTTTTCAAATCATTAATTGTATTTTCTGATCCCCAGGTAACATTTGATAACCAGTGTCACAGTGGAAAGGTGAAACTCTTTCTAGACATCGACGCACAAAGCAGTGCGTGTCGAGGCTGGAAGATCTCTGGAACCGGTACCGATAAATGACGCTGCTAGATGTTTTATTGCTAAGATTTGGTGTACATGTACATACATTAAATGACAAAAGATTTGAAGTTTAGTTGCACATGAACATTGCAAATATTGGAGTGTTTTTGCTGCAGAAATGCCAACAAACTCATGCAGAGCTCAAAGTTGCTTGTTGTGCCTAGAGAGGCGGTTTCCTTTGTTGTTATCAGTAATAAAAGTGGCGCACTTATGTGAGAGATTGTCCTCTTGTTCCCTATCTCTGTGTTTCAGCCCAGAAAAACACACACTATCTCTTGGTGTTCGACGGCTTTGTCATTGTAGTTTGCCTCACCTCAGCTGTGCTGTGCACCCGCTCCATAGTGCTGGCTGTCAGGTTACTGCGGGTCAGCTTGTCTATTGCCATATATACAGTATAAGTTCAATGTAGTAAACATGTACAATACACGCATATATTATTCGTGTGGTCTGGTGTGCTTTTCAGAGATTCTCCAGGTTTCTCCATGAAAACTACAACCGGAAAGTGTGTGAGGACGACCAGGGAGAATTCCTAAATGGCTGGTATGTGCTGGTCATTGTCAGTGACCTCTTGACCATTGTTGGATCAATATTGAAGATGGAAATTCAAGCAAAGGTAAACCAGTTTGCTTTCAGGTAGTGCATAAGCTTTCAAATTTGAAAGTATTAAAAAATTTGATTCACGTGGCTTTGGGATCTAAAAAAACGTTGACTGTTCAATCGGTCTATTTCAATGTTTAAAGGTCTAATCCAGAGGAAACTTAATTTATTTGTCTATCATACAAATGTAGCTAAAATTTAATGAAAAATATTTTAAAAAATTCTCAACTAAACAGAAATGAAATAAACTGGTGTCAATGTCAGTCTCAAGATTTTTTTTTTCGAAACGTCACTTCGATTCGCCAAGTTCCGTAACTCCCCGGAATGTGATGTCACATCAAGACAACATTTTGCCAGAGAGTGAAAAAGCTACCAACGATAAATGAGGAAATGTGTTGCATACAGCTGTTCTGCTGCTAACGCTGACGGAGTCAGCTTACATGAATGGCCGAAACATTAACGGATAGTCAGGTTATGGACCAGGTCTGTGAAGACAAAGCGGGCGCGTTGGATTTACAAATCAAAGTGGACAGTAATATGTTCCAAGCATTTCATACAGGACTGCTTTGAAAACCCATTACAGCGTTCACTTGAGAATTAAGTACGTACATGTTCAATTGTTTAGTATAGACAAGTATCTACCTCGTTTTAAATGTAAGTACAATACCGATACAGATATATATGTCAGCTAATATCCGTATCCATATGATGTTTAGGAGGTGATGAAATTTGGACACTGTATAAAGTTAGTGTACTGTTGACGCTGAGGTCTTCCTGAAATTCGACTACGGGAGTGTGTGCTCTCAACTGTTAGGTGCATGATTTAAAATACGGGCTAAATGCATGGAAATAACGCGAAGAATGGCCTCTAAACATGTGATCTTTAAACACAGAACGATACCGAAGGTTTCGATTTTTGTTTAACGCCGACTCAGTCGCTAGTACAACAACAACAAATGACTTATTTTTGTGTGCAAGTAGCATTAGATGTTTAAACGTGTTTGAATTAGATTATTTCGTCAACAAGGTGTATGTAAATTTCTTGAGGCACCTACCAGTCTGTGTTTTGGGTTCCACGTTAACTTCGTCAGGTCTCTCCGAATTCTGTCCTTGTGTTGCATTCGTCAACTCAGGTTCGAACATATGTGGTTGAATTACACCTGCATGGGATGTTTTCCGAACACGGGAAGAATTATAAAATTCCTCCTATTCAGTTCCTATCTCTCCCACAGAGCTTTCCATAAAAACTTCATCCCTGCTGTCTATCTCCTCTAGATCCCACTCGCAGCGTGTATGATTGCAGGCATGAGGATTTTGGCAAATATGGTAACCGATCTTTCGGTTCCATTGATTTTTGTCCTGGGAAACGGTGGGAAACGATTTTTCGGTTCCCATTGATAATGCTCATGGGAACCGGTTTTTACATGTACTTCAAAATAAAGCCTTTGCAGGCATGAGCATTTTGTGTTTTACGCTTAGCAACCGACATGTTTGACTAGCGTTTGAGTGACCCAGATATGAATAACTCGACCTTGCACATGCGTAGCGCAGAAGCGGAAACCGGTGCTGTTTGTAAACCACACTGACAAAGCTGGGCGTTTTAATCATTAAAAATAAAGGGGTTCATGTAGGTTTGTTTTATAATGCAGCCCTATGGGGGCACAAACCAGTGCAATCTGTAGGCCGGTCCCAAGCCCGGATAAATGCAGAGGGTTGCGTCAGGAAGGGCATCCGGCGTAAAAACTGTGCCAAACAAATATGAGCGTTCATCTAAAGAATCCCATACCGGATCGGTCGTGGCCCGGGTTAACAACGCCCGCCCCCGGCACTGCTAACCTGCAGGGCGTCGGTGGAAATTCAGCTACTGTGGGTCAAAGACAAAGAAGAGGAGGAAACCGGATCCAGCGTCAGAAGAAAAAGAGGAATGCACAGAGCCTACAACTGAGTGTAGGGACTTTGAATGTTGGGACTATGACAGGAAAAGCACAGGAGTTGGTTGACATGATGATTAGGAGAAAGGTTGATATTCTGTGCATCCAAGAGAGCAGGTGGAAAGGTAGTAAGGCTAGAAGTTTGGGTGCAGGGTTTAAATTATTCTACCACGGAGTAGATGGGAAGAGAAATGGAGTAGGGGTTATTTTAAAGGAAGAGCTGGCTAAGAATGTCTTGGAGGTGAAAAGAGTATCAGATCGAGTGATGAGACTAAAATTTGAAATTGAGGGTGTTATGTATAATGTAGTTAGCGGCTATGCACCACAGGTAGGATGTGACCTAGAGTTGAAAGAGAAATTCTGGAAGGAACTAGATGAAGTAGTTCTGAGCATCCCAGACAGCGAGAGAGTTGTGATTGGTGCAGATTGTAATGGACATATTGGTAAAGGAAACAGGGCGATGAAGAAGTGATGGGTAAGTACGGCATCCAGGAAAGGAACTTTGAGGGCAGATGGTGGTGGACTTTGCAAAAAGGATGGAGATGGCTGTAGTAAACACTTATTTCCAGAAGAGGGAGGAACATATAGTGACCTACAAGAGTGGAGGTAGAAGCACGCAGGTAGATTATATTTTGTGCAGACGATGTAATCTGAAGGAGGTTACTGACTGTAAAGTAGTGGTAGGGGAGAGTGTAGCTCGACAGCATAGGATGGTAGTATGTAGGATAATTCTGGTGGTGGGTAGGAAGATTAAGAAGACAAAGGTAGAGCAGAGAACCATGTGGTGGAAGCTGAAAAAGGAAGAATGTTGTGCAGCCTTCCGGAAAGAGGTGAGACAGGCTCTCGATGGACAACCGAAGCTCCCGGAAGACTGGACGACGACAGCCAAGGTGATCAGAGAGACAGGCAGGAGAGTACTTGGTGTGTCATCTGGTAGGAAAGGGGAGAGGCGACTTGGTGGTGGAACCCCAAAATACAGGGAGTCATACAAGGAAAGAGATTAGCGAAGAAGAAGTGGGATACTGAGAGGACTGAGGAGAGGCGAAAGGAGTACATCGAGATGCGACGTAGGGCAAAGGTAGAGGTGGCAAAGGCTAAACAAGAGGCATATGAAGACATGTACACCAGGTTGGACACGAAAGAAGGAGAAAAGGATCTCTACACAGGTTGGCCAGACAGAGGGATAGAGATGGGAAGGATGTGCAGCAGGTCAGGGTGATTAAGGATAGAGATGGAAATGTGTTGACTGGTGCCGGTAGTGTACTAAATAGATGGAAAGAATACTTTGAGAAGTTGATGAATGAAGAAAATGAGAGAGAAGGAAGAGTTGAAGAGGCAAGAGTGAAGGACCAGGAAGTGGAAATGATTACTAAGGGGGAAGTCAGAAAGGCACTACAAAGGATGAAAACTGGAAAGGCAGTTGGTCCTGATGACATACCGGTAGAGGTATGGAAGCAATTTGGAGAGATGGCTGTGGAGTTTTTGACCAACTTATTCAACAGAATACTAGCGGGCGAAAAGATGCCTGAAGAATGGAGGAAAAGTGTTCTAGTTCCCATTTTTAAGAACAAAGGGGATGTTCAGAGCTGTGGGAACTATAGAGGAATAAAGTTGATGAGCCACACAATGAAGTTATGGGAAAGAGTAGTGGAGGCTAGACTCAGGACAGAAGTAAGTATCTGCGAGCAACAGTATGGTTTCATGCCTAGAAAGAGTACCACAGATGCATTATTTGCCTTGAGGATGCTCGTGGAAAAGTACAGAGAAGGTCAGAAGGAGCTACATTGCGTCTTTGTGGATCTAGAGAAAGCCTATGACAGAGTACCAAGAGAGGAACTGTGGTACTGCATGCGTAAGTCTGGTGTGGCAGAGAAGTATGTTAAAATAGTACAGGACATGTATGATGGCAGCAGAACAATGGTGAGGTGTGCCTTAGGTGTGACAGAGGAATTTAAGGTGGAGGTGGGACTGCATCAGGGATCAGCTCTGAGCCCCTTCCTGTTTGCAGTGGTAATGGATAGGCTGACAGATGAGGTTAGACTGGAATCCCCTTGGACCATGATGTTCGCAGATGATATTGTCATATGCAGTGAAAGCAGGGAGCATGCAGAGGAACAATTGGAAAGATGGAGACATGCACTGGAAAGGAGAGGAATGAAGATTAGCCGAAGTAAAACAGAATATATGTGCGTGAATGAGAAAAGTGGAGGGGGAAGAGTGAGGCTACAGGGAGAAGAGATAGCGAGGGTCGACGACTTCAAATACTTGGGGTCAACAATACAGAGCAATGGAGAGTGTGGTCAGGAAGTGAAGAAACGGGTCCAAGCAGGTTGGAACAGCTGGCGAAAGGTGTCTGGTGTGTTATGTGACAGAAGAGTGTCTGCTAGGATGAAGGGCAAAGTTTACAAAACAGTGGTGAGGCCGGCCATGATGTACGGATTAGAGACAATGGCACTGAAGAAACAACAGGAATCTGAACTGGAGGTGGCAGAAATGAAGATGTTGAGGTTCTCGCTCGGAGTGACCAGGTTGGATAGGATTAGAAATGAGCTCATTAGAGGGACAGCCAAAGCTGGATGTTTTGGAGACAAGATTCGAGAGAGCAGACTTCGATGGTTTGGACATGTTCAGAGGCGAGAGAGTGAGTATATTGGTAGAAGGATGCTGAGGATGGAGCTCCCAGGCAAAAGAACGAGAGGAAGACCAAAGAGAAGGTTTATGGATGTGGTGAGGGAAGACATGAGGGCAGTTGGGGTTAGAGAGGAAGATGCAGGAGATAGGCTAAGATGGCAAAAGATGACACGCTGTGGCGACCCCTAACGGGACAAGCCGAAAGGAAAAGAAGAATGTAGGTTTGTTTTATACAGATTGTTGTATTTCGTTGAACTTGTTTTACATTCCACACATGGACGAATTTTATTAAAAGTAAGCCCGGAGATCTGGGAAACAGACTTTCGGTTCCGTGTTTTCTCAGGCTGGGTAACAACACGGTAACGGAACGATCGTTTCCGTGAAATGCTCATGCCTGTGATTGTGTATGTAGGAAGCCATTGTGTTTACAGCGGTTGTCTTGGCGTTATGTCACAAGGCAGCAGCTTCAACAGAGCCTCAGTTTGAAACAGCCACTGGGGGCATTCGGATAAAAAAAAAAAAAATGTGCACTTTGGGGCTACTTTAATTTCTGTTGTGCTGAGTATTTTTAAAATATTTTTTTAATGAAAAATTACCTACGTTTGTGTGATGTATAAATAAAATATAGGTCCTCTGGATTAGACCTTTAATCAATACTGTACTGACAGTAAATACTCTTAAATCCCAATGTACACAGTTGGTCTTGCTTATTTATGAGCAATTGCATTTTTACTGTACCTAATAAAAGCTTAGTGGCATTCACTGGCTCTGGGACTCAGTTTTAACACTCACAGAAAAAGAAACATGCACTATGTACAAATATTTTATTAATTTGGGACCCAAATACCTTTTAGACTTTCTATCCATTTGAAACTAAAAGTTTTCACATTTTCTCCTACTTTCATATTCTGCAGGCGGTCATGAGGCTGAATATTTGGCCAATATTGCAAACAAATTGTCACGTTTATATTTTTCACAAATGTATATTCTTGGTCAGTCCCCATGTGGGACCTTTATTTTTACCCACTGTTGAACAAGTGTTCAAAATGGCACAGTACAATACAATACATAGTTGCTCAATAGTCATGCATGGTTTTGTTTCCTAAAAATCAGTGGATTTAGAGATATATGGAGTCTGCCTGACCGACGCCAGCAATAACAATCTTTTATTGTCCCCAATGACGTATACGCTTAGTCATTTAAAATTATTGAACTGACTTACCTCACTTCCCCTGTCTTTGCCCATAGAGTCTGACCAGCTATGATGTCTGCAGTATATTTCTGGGTACGGCAACGTTATTGGTCTGGGTCGGTGTGATCCGCTATCTGGGCTACTTCCAAAAATACAATGTGAGTCTTCAGATTTTAGTTTTTGCTCATATGGACTAACTAAGGCTACTTTGGGTTCGTAGTTGTTTTGATGTGGAGGAGCATATTGTATACCATGAGGTGTCAGAAAAGCTCCACTACAGGCGTCACAAAAGATACTGTATATTTCCAAAAGAAACTGAGGTTTCTCCCTTAATGTGGGCCCTAAGATCAACTGGCATGTCCACAAAGAGATCCTGCTCTGTTTGCTTCCTTCACTCCGCAAGAGGAGGCGAGAGCTGTGGCACAACAATTCGTCGCTGCTTCCTCATGACAACGGGCTGGCTAACAATGCCCTGAGCATCTGACAGTTCTCACCGTGCTGGAGAGACTGCTGTATTTACCCAAGCTGGCTTCCTCTTTCCTGTGCTTAAAGGCAGAGTGTCATCCCTATAAACATTCTAAAATAGATATTGTAATGAAAAATAAATATAACATTATTCACTTCAATGTCTATACGAAAAAATAAATGTGAGCGGAGAGCGTGTCATCCATGTGCAAAGTTGCAGAAGTGTCATTCCACGGCATCCAAGTGGTCGCCATCCTCTGTCCGTGATGTCACCCCGACATTCGCCAAGGAAAACACCCTAACTATGGGAGATGAACACGCACCTTCTGACATTGAAGCTCTTTTCGAAAGGAGAACACAACACAACAGAGTGAAGTTCCTGTCCGATCCACTTCCACGGCAGAGATGAGCCACCGCGGCTCATCGCAGCCGGCCGGTGTGGTTCATTTTCGGCGCGGAGGTGGCTTATCACTGAGCCGAGCCTCGCTGCTTTCGGGGGTTGTTCACAGCCGCAGCAGTACGTAATGAAAAACACCGTCGAGCCGGGTCGCTTTACTGCGTTGTCGCCGAACGTGGCTGAGTGAGGCAGAGCCGAGCCGTGCTGCTTTAGGGGGTTGTTCATAGATGCCGCAGTACGCGATGAACAAAACCGTCGAGCCTGGGCGCTTTACTGCGTTGTCGTCGCACGCATTTGAGTACTGCATTGTGGCAGCGTTCTTAAGAGCCGCCGCCATCCGGGAGCCCGTGCGCTTCGCTGACGAAGCGACGCAGCAGCCCGACGCCGTCCGACGCGCTCGACACATTTCGTATGTTACGTTATGAGAGACGGAATACGTGGTCCGCCCCAAACTATTTTATTTTCGTAGCTGTATACACACCTAGCTGTCATTTGGAACCCACGAAGCTCTCGTCCTCTGCACTCGTGCAATCCATTTTTCACGACAAACCGGGTCTCTTGCAAACTTATGAATCGTAAATCCATCCTCCCGAGTGTTCAAGCAAAAGCAATGTCCAGCAATGCAACGAGTCGGCATTTTGGCTAATACGAAGGAACAAAGAACTACCTTCCCGGAGATAAAACTAATGGAAACAAACGAGTCTACTTGAGGGCGGGTCTGTCCTTTAGGTCACTTCCTGCTTCTTCTCATCAACAAATCCCTCGAGAGGATTTTCATGGCGGGAGTTACAAAAAGCTTTATACGTCCAAAACATGTTTTGTGGTGGGGGAAAAAACGCATGGGTCCATGTCGGCTGCCGTTTTTTCATTAATAAACTAGAACTCGTCCATTTCATGACAGTGGCACTTTGAGGAGATCATTAAGGGGACTCGTTTTGAAGATGTATATGACATCACGATGGCAATGCGAAGAGTCCTGGAAGAATACTTCCAGGAGTTTATCCAGAAGGATTACAGAATCAGTAGGGGGGTTAGTTTGGATTATGAACTGTATCATGTTTGACCCAGCCCTGGAATTTTATTGACACCGCTTGTATCTCTGTGGAGCTTTGAGTTTCTTTCCTCCTTAAAGATAAGTTTTATCTCTATGTGTAGGTGCTGATTTTGACCATGAAGGCAGCCTTTCCAAAAGTGTTGCGTTTCTGCTGCTGTGCTGGCATGATCTACCTTGGTTACACATTTTGTGGGTGGATTGTGCTGGGGCCTTACCATGAGAAGGTAACTAGTTTTGACGAGCATCATGAGTGAGGGGTACAGTGCAATTTCTTGAGTTAAATGAAATTAAAACTTCAGAAGTAAACCAGCTTTACAAACTGTCAAAAATTTTGTTTTTTTTTTTTTTTGGTTTTTTTTTTTTTTTTAAATAGAATGTTGGAGTTTTGACAGTAGGTGTCAGTATTGACTTGTGTACCTTTCCTTGGTCATCAAACTCCAGACTTGAGCAGTCTCACTGACATTAAAGCATGTTTCCCCTAACAAAGTCTATGTAATTGATTAATTGAACTGCAGGTCACCATCTTCAAATGTAAGCAAATCTAGTAGTGGTCCTTTTCGTATACAAATTTCTGCTCATTTTCCAAGCTGCAGTCCATTCATCTCTACATTCTGCAGGCTGGTGAAGTCAACCACAAAATGCTGTGTTATTCTTTCCAGGAAGTATTTCCTGAAGGAATAAACAGATGATGTTGCAGGACTTGGTATCGCACACGTCCTCAAGTTAGATCTATACTGTTGTACCGAAAGGCTGTTTTAGCTGCTTTTTTTTTTTTACTTTTACAGACAGAACCATCTGAATCAATGACATAAAACAATCTGGCATTTACCTTTTACCCAGAAGCCTTTGAGGTGGGATATTCCCACAACTGTGTGGGCTTCAACACAGCGACGTCCCGTCCCGCAAGCAATGAAATGGTGTGAGGACAGAAATGCACTGGAGCCTATCTATTATCAAATATATTTGAAAATTTGGGGGAAATCAGTCAATGGGTGAATCTGCAGGTGCCAAAGCATGATTGTGTGGGGATCCAGTGTACTTCTCAGACAACAACAACCCACAAGGCAGGAGAAGTGTCAAAATTCAGACCTTGATGTCACTCATATAGAATTACTAGCAAGAAAAAGCTTTACAGGCAATGTTAAAGAAGTATTTTAAAAACCCTGTCTTGGTTTGAACCTCCCCCCCCCCCCCCTCTTTTGTACCTGGTTTATCGAGCATTTTTCTTAGTGGTGCCATGTTAAGGCATTAACACATCAATGAATGTTTACATTAGATAAGACTGAGCAATCAAAGTATTGACTGTCTTCTTGTTTTTACTTGTGATAAATGTTTGCCCCTTCCATTTCCCCCAGTTTGAAGGCCTGAGCCTTGTGGCGGAGTGTCTGTTTTCCTTGTTGAACGGCGACGACATGTTTACCACCTTTGCCCAGTTGAAGGACAAAAACACGCTGGTTTGGCTCTTCAGTCGGGCCTACCTGTACTCCTTTATTTCACTCTTCATCTACATGGTGCTCTCGCTCTTCATCGCCCTCATCACCGATGCCTACGAGACCATCAAGGTACTTTGTTCTTTTCCTTTCAGCTTGTTAGGGTTCGCCACAGCGCATTATCTTTTTCCATTTGCACCTATCTCCTGCAGCTTCCCCTCTAACCCCAACTGCCCTCCTGTCTTCTCTCACAACATCCATCAACCTTCTCTTTGGTCTTCCTCTTACTTTTTGCCTGGCAGCTCCATCCTCACCACTTTTCAACCAATATACTCACACTTTCGCCTCTGAACAGGTCCAAACCACACAATGTCCACTCTCTTGAACCTTGCCTCCAAACTATCTAAATTTGGCTGTCCCTCTAATGAACTAATTTCTAATCCCATCCAACCTGCTCACTCCTAGCGAGAACCTCAACATCTTCATTTCTGCCACCTCCAGTTCAACTTCCTGTTATCTCTTCAGTGCCACCGTCTCTAATTTGTACATCATGGCTGGCCTCACCACTGTTTTATAAACTTTGCCCTTCATCCTAGCAGAGACTCTTCTGTCACATAACATACCAGATACCTTCTGCCAACTGTTCCAACCTGCTCGGACCCATTTCTTCACTTCCTTACCAAACACCACCATTGCTCTTGATTGTTGACTTAAATATTTGAAGTCGTCCACCTGTGCTATCTCTTCTCCCTTGAGCCTCACCGTTTCCTCTCCTTTCGACTGCATACATCCATCTCTCTAATTGTTCCTCCACCTGCTCCCTGCTTTCACTGCAGATCACAATGTCGTCTGCGAACATCATGGTCCAAAGGGATTCCAGTCTAACCTCATCCATTACCTATCCATTACCCCTGCAGACAGGATCCCTGATGCAGGCCGAACTCCACCTTGAATTCTTCTCTCACACCTATGCCACACTTCACCACTGTTCTGCTGGCTTGGTACATGCCTTGTACTATTCTATTCTTCTGCATGCAGTACCACAGTTCCTCTCTTGGTACTCTGTCATAGACTTTGTCTAGATCCACAAAGATACAATGTAGCTCCTTCTGACCTTTTCTGTACTTTTCCACTAGCATCCGCAAGGCACATAAATTATGCATCTGTGGTACTCTTTGTAGGCATGAAACAATACTGTTGCTCCCAAATACTTACTTCTCTCCAGAGCCTAGCCTCCATTTCTTGTTCCCATAATGTCATTGTGTGGTTCGTTAACTTTATTCCACTGTAGTTCCCACATCTTTGCACATCGCCTCTGTTCTTAAAAAATGGAAACTAGCACACTTTTCCTCCATTCTTCAGGCATCTTCTCACCTACTAGTATTCTGTTGAACAAAAGTTTTGTTCAACAACAAAAACTTCATAGCCACCTCTCCAAATTGCTTTTATACCTCTATAGTTATGTCATCAGGACCACCTGCCTTTCAATTTTTCACCGTCTTTAATGCCTTTCCAACTTCCCCATTACTAATCATTGCCACTTCCTGGTCTATGACTCGCATTCTCTCTCATTTTCTTCATTCATCAATTTCTGAAAGTATTCTTTCCATCTATTCAGTACAGTACTGGCACTAGTCAACACATTTCCATCTCTAACCTGCTGCGCATCCTTCCCATCTCAATCCCACTGTCTGGCCAACCTGTAAAGATCTTTTTCTCCTTTATATAAAGGTACTTCCTTATGAGCTGTGTAAAAGATCTTGTGCTTGGCAATGTCAAATATCAACAGAAAAACAATAAAACTACTCTTTTTGTGGATATGCACAACACTTTGGTTGGTGTTAATTTAGTTTTCCCATATTTGGCTCTACAATGATATATCAATATTCCTAATAGGCTTTATTATAAAAGCTATGAAAATTATACTATTTAGTTTTGACTGTTGCATTATGGCCTGGTTTTACTCACAGAATTACCAGAGGAATGGATTCCCACTGACAGATCTGCAAAAGTTCCTGAGAGATCAGAAAGATTTTGTATCCTCAGAGGAGAGCAGACAGGCAGACCTGTACACCCGCTATTCATTGTTCTGCTGCTGCGAAAAGTATGTTACCTGCATCATTGCATAAGCACACATACGGCAAAATTGCCGTCAAAAATTCACTAGGCTCCCCTTACTTTTTCTTTCCTGTTCATATGTTCACTGGCAAACCGAGCGACGTCAAAGTGAGCTGTTAGTATTTATCTGAATATACATCAGATCAAAGATCAGTGTACTTTGCGACCATTCATTTTTCCTTCAAGGAAAACAGGAAAAAATGGAAATGACCCCATTTTCACTTTTTTGGTTTAATATAAGAAAACAAGCAAAAAAAAAAAGGAAATTAGTCGTCTCCAGTTTCTTTTTTGGAAACTGGAAATTGATAAAAACGAGCTTTTTATTTGAATTTGCATTGTATATTTATCATAAATAAGGTAATTAAATACAACCCTAATTTTCTTCAAGCTTGTTTTGTGTGGCTTTGCCTTGACCCAGAAGAGCTTTTTCTTTTACTGCTGGTTGCTGCAAGTCCATGTCCTACATCCAGTGATGGTGATCCGGGGACGACCCAAGCCATGCTGGAAACATGACATCTCCCAGCTGGCCTGGGAGTACCTTGGGATTACCCTGGAAGAGTTGGACAAAGTGGCATGGGATGGACATGGGCTTCCCCCCACAACCTAACTCCAGATAAGCACAAGAAAATGGATGGATGGATTAAACCCCCCAAAAAAATCACATAGAGGCTTGTTTTTCAATTTTCAAACGAAACGGTAGATGACTTGTTTTGTGTTTGTTTACATAAAAGTAAAATGGGGTCATTTGCTGTTTTTTTTTAATTTATTTATTTTTCCCTCCTGTTTTTGTTTTCCTGCATCAGAATGAAAAACAAATGGTGGAAAGTACATAGACATTCACCCCATGTATGAACAAAACTCAAACTAGAAGCACGTTTAGGTTTCATGAATGTTACCATTACTTTTCATCTGGGCGTTTTAAACAGATTGTAATAAATGTCTGGAATAAAACTTTTTGTTGTTGTGGAAACAGCCTAAAGGGGGTTTCAAATGAGTTAAGCACCAAATTTGGAACATGAACACATAAAGTGGAACCTCAAAAGTTAACTAAACTTTTTGACATCCCAATCCCTAAGATTTGTGATATTTGTATTGCTCCTTTCATACTTGGCATTCACACCTTTTCTTAGACTACAAAAGATTTCATTTCTTTTTCTATCAGGGCGTTAGAATAAGTCAAAAGCAACGCACTTGGAGTTAATCCTGTATTGTAGCTTGTCACTAACATGAAGTCCCAAATTTGCTGACCACCGATGGGTAAATTTATTATAAAGATCACAAAAGACATTTATTTAAAAAAAAAAAAAAAAAAAGACTTGTATCCCATTTTGGTACCCAATCCCACAGTTTACTGTAGATAGTATGCCTGCAGTTAAAGTGTATGGAATGCCAAATTTCTAAAGCAAATTATCTTATCTAGATGAAAATATCTGTTCAATTGTTCCTTAAAATGCATATCCTGTTCGATGTTTTTACCAAAAAATATAAGCGTTCATGAATTAAAGTCCGTGAACTTTGACCGAGCTTCGCTTACCTGCAGAACGACTCATTTCGTGGGCGGACCACTGACGTCACAAATTCTGCGATGAGCTGTTTTGGAACGACGATAAGCTGGGAGTTTTTCGTATTCACACACAAGAAAAAATTTGTTTCGAGAATTTCTCAGTGATTATAAGCTAAAACCAATCTGGAAAAATGATTTATGATTATTTGTATTTTATTTTATTATTATTATTAAAACTGTGCCAAACATTTGAGCATTCATGTGAGATGCTGTGGCGACCCCTAGCAGGGCAAGATGAAAGAAAGCGGCGTTATAAACATAACATTATTACTTATTTGTGAGAATATACCAACTTAGACTACGTTATCGGCTTCTGTGTCTTTTGATGCGATAATAAGCATTTCACACGCAAAGTAGTTGTCGCGTTTGTGTATCACTAAATACACACCGTTTGCATAATTTCAAAACAAGACCGAAAACTTCGTCTATATATTCAGAATATCAAAGTCTTTACTATTTACTAGTTTATGACTAACTAAACCAAACAAGAACTTCAGAAACGCTTACCAGTTGATATTTCCAACACGAGGCATATCCTTCTTCATCGCCAGCTATTTCGTCTGAATTTGAACGTGTGTGCTGTCTAACTGGCTCAAATTGATAACCTTAAACGCCTTCATAAAGCTCATATTCTTCGACGTCTTCGTAGGACCCTTCAGAATATTGTTCATCGCTAGAATTATCGGGGCCCATGCTGTTGTCACGACGTCCTACGTCATGCCCCTGATCGGCTTTCTCCGCCACGTTTCTGTCCTTTTCCGGCGGATAGAGCAATGTGCGATCATTGGTTGTAAATAATGGAAAAATAAAAATGTTTCCTTCATAACGGATTTAAGATTCGTATTCAGCATAAAAACTGTATAATATTAGCAAAAAGGTGCATTGTGGTCCTTCCATTCCCTTTAAAGGTCATTTAAATAATCAATCCTTTTCCTAGAGCCAATACCTATTCTTAGAGAGTGGAGCGGGATTCCCTCCACTCTGAGGTTTGGCGTGGGCTTCCCTGCTCTGACAACATTGAAATTAGCTGCTTGACACACCCACCAATGCCTGATTAAAGGGTTACACTGGGAATGTCCACCACCCCAGATTCATTGCAGTGGCTCCGAGATAAACACACTATAATCACCAGCTGGTTACAACTACAACATTTGAGCCAGAAAAAGGAAAGCTCAGAGGTTAGCTGGGCAAAGGCTTTGAATTGACATTGCAGTTTGAATGTACAGTATGTTTCTACACAGGCTGTCTTCAAATATTACTTAGACCACTCGTCATTCTTTTGTCATAGGATGGCCTTTCCTAACATGCCTGAAGCAGATGCAGTATACCATGTTTCTGAAATCTTATAAGGCAACAGAGTTGTTGAAATGTCGGCTGCGGAATGCGGCTTTGGTGGTCACTGAGGCAAAAACCCGGGTGTGGGAGGAGTTCGATGAGGCCATGGAGAACGACTTCAGGATGGCTTCGAGGAAATTCTGGTCCACGTCTCAGGAGGGAGAAGCAGTGCACCGTCAACATTGTGTATAGTGGGGGGAGCGCTGCTGAACTCAACTCGGGATGTTGTGAGTCGGTGGGTAGAATACTTCAAAGACCTTCTCAATTCCACCAATACGCCTTCCCACGAGGAAGCTGAGTTTGGGTGCTCTGAGGCGGGCTCTTATATCTCTGGGTTTGAGGTCACCGAGTTGGTTAAAAAGCTCCTTGGTGGCAGGGCCCCGGGGGTGGATGAGATTCGCCCGGAGTTCCTAAAGGCTCTGGATGTTCTGGGGCTGTCATGGTTCACACGCCTCTGCAACATCGCGTGGACATCGGGGACAGTACCTCTGGATTGGCAGACTGGGGTGGTGGTCCCCCTTTTCAAGAAGGGTGACCGGAGGGTGTGTTCCAACTATAACACACTCCTCAGTCTCCCTGGTAAGGTCTACTCAGGGGTACTGGAGAGGAGGGTCCATTGGGAAGTTGAGTCTGGGATTCATGAGGAGCAATGTGGTTTTCGCCCTGGCCGTGGAACAGTGAACCAGCTCTACACCCTCGGCAGGATCCTCGAGGGTACATGGGAGTTCGCCCAACCAGTCTACATGTGTTTTGTGGACTGGGAGACTGTGTTCCTCGGGGGAGTCCTGTGGGGGGGGTTCTTAGGGAGCATGGGGTACCGAATCCTCTGATACGAGCTGTTCGGTCTCTGTACGACCGCTGTCAGAGTTTAGTCCACATTGCCGGCAATAAGTCGGACTCGTTCCCGGTGACCGTTGGACTCCGCTAAGGCTGCCCTTTGTCACTGATTTTGTTCATAACTTTTATGGACAGAATTTCTAGATGCAGCCGAGGCGTAGAGGGTGTCCGGTTTGGTGGCCTCAGCATCGCATCCCTGCTCTTAGCAGATGTTGTGGTTCTGTTAGGTTCATCAAGCCGTGATCTCCAGCTCTCACGGGAGCGAATCGCAGCCTAGTGTGAAGCAGCTGGGATGAGAATCAGAACCTCCAAGAGACTATGGTCCTCAGTCGGAAAAGGGTGGCATGCCCTCTCCAGGTCGGGGATGAGATCCTTCCCCAAGTGGATGAGTTCAAGTATCTTGGGGTCTTGTTCACAAATGAGGGAAGAATAGAGCAGGAGATCAACAGATGGCTCGGTGCAGCGTCTGTGATGCAGACATTGTATCGGTCCGTTGTGGTGAAGAGGGAGCTAAGTCGAAAGGCGAAGCTCTCAATTTACCAGTCGATCTATGTTCCCACCCTCACCTATGGGCATGAGATGTGGGTCGTGACCGAAAGAACAAGATCCCGGATACAAGCCGCCGAAATGAGTTTCTTCCGCAGTGTGTCCGGGTGAGGAACTCGGTCATCCGGGAGGGGCTCAGTGTTGAGCCGCTACCCCGCCGCATTGAGAGGAGCCAAAAGAGGTGGCTGGGGCATCTGATTCAGATGCCTCCTGGACGCTGCCTCCCTGGTGAGGTGTTCCGGGCATGTCCCACCGGAAAAAGACCCGAGGACAACCCAGGACACGCTCAAGAGACTGTCTCTCAGCTGGCTTGGGAATGCTTTGGGATCCCTCCGGAAGAGCTGGACGAAGTGGCTGGGGAAAGCGAATCTGGGTATCCCTGCTTGAAGCTACTTCCCCCGCGACCCGACCCGGAAAAGCGGTAGATAATGGATGGATAATTCTACCATGTAAAAGACACAGTGTCAACTATCAATAAATCTTATTTTAAGACATTTTTATATACAAGAGGTGCAAAATGGCTATTCAGGTAAAAGACGATTCATTAAAACACATCAGTAAAAAGATTCAAACATGGTCCCCATGAGACTGAAAGCAGTAATACTGTAGATATCTGGATAACAAATACCAGCAGTCCATTTGAACAAAGTGACACTTGAACTTTTTTTTTTTTTTTTACTCTATTCCGAACAGACTCTCTGAAAGTGATGACATTGCACTCATCGGCTGACAAATGTTGCCGCTCCTGATTGAAGAAATCTGGGAAGAGAGCAATGAAAATGAGACTTCACACGTCAGATGCAAACTTGCAAAGATTCCACGGAGTCCCTGCTTTACCAGTGTCATTCCAGAAGGTACACATTGTGTACTGCAACAAAGACATTATGTAAATATGAGACTGAAACTAACTCATACAGTATGTCTTGAAGCAAGATGTAAATGTTTGTGTGTGCGTGTGTCTTGGTGAGCAGGGTGACAGTGTCAGCATGTGGTGGGAGTGGTGGATGGGTTCCATAAATATACAAATGTTCCCACATATGCAGGTGCTTTAATAGTATTATACAGTAAAATGTGATTGTCCATTGTTGGTGCCGACATTGAGATGTTGCAAAGTAAAGTAAAAGCTACCAGTTATGTCTCTGTGGACTTTTTGCTAATTCCACTTTTTTTGGTTAATGCATACAAAATGCATTAAAAGCCCTAATTTTACGTAGAAGTTGCACGATCAGTGAAAATATCTTAAAGGCTCCACAATCAAATGGCATAATAAATACAAAAAAAAAAAAAAATCTGATCAACAATGGCCAATATTGCTGGGGTAAGATCAAGTCTGGTTCCAGCTTGAAACCTAAATGAAAAACCATCAGATGATAGACTGAACCATCCTGTGAAATCATTTGGTCAAGTACTGCTGAATGAATGGCTTAAGCCCAAAACAACGCAATAGAAGTGCAATATTTCTTCCATGTCTGTTGCAACGACTAAAGCCAATGACAATAATGCTTCAAACAATAAATCTGTCTTTGTTCATACACAACATTTTCAGCTACGTGTACCTTGATAAACCATCGTCATTGTAGGAGTTGTATGCAGCATCGGTTGGCTATTCATGGCTGAAACGTGAGCTGCAACGATCACATGGGAACAGGTGACCAAAGAGGGGTAGGTGACCTCAAAATAAGTAGGTAATCGGTCCTCCTGAGTATGCTACATACACAAGACATGTAAAAGAGTTGTGAAATCGAACAATTATGGGCCCATCATTCATCGATTCCTCGTCCTCCTCGTCTGTCTGTCAGAGACTCTGTTGATAGAAGTGATCCGCATGTCATCTGAATAAGGCTCGAAAGGATAGTTAAATTGCCCCAGTCACTTCACTCGGTTGTGAGATGTTCTCTTCAAAATGACCTTCAATCTCAGAAGGGGCGTCAGAAAAATCTGAAAATCTCTCCCGTTCTTCTCCCCATAGCAAGTGGCACAGCATCTTCTCAATGGCGACTGTCCCAGTGTGACATCGGCAAATGATGTTGCAGGCAATATGAGACTTCCGCAACTTTGCACATTAATGACACGCTCTCTGCTCTTTTTTTTTTTCGTATGTACAATGATGTGAATAATATTGTGTAGTTTTCATAATATCTATTTTTAAATGTATATATGGCTGTCAGTTGACCTTTAATAAAGAGGGGGGGGTCGTCATTGTTCAGAAGTAAATGAAAATGCTCTTTAGGTGATATTACTCAGCCCATGAACATTTACCTCAGGGGTGGGAGCTTCAACTGGTAAATATCTAATTGATTACTTACTATGACTGTTTTTAGACTTTTAGACTAGATATTTACTCCCCAACTCCAATACTAATGAAGTAGAGGACTTGCAGAAAAAAGTTGACCACAGATGCATTATTTATATGTGTATATCTATATTGTATATATATTTGTGTGTGTATGTGTACGTGTGATATATACACGAACAGAGGGGAGTTCCGGGTGGATGCTCTTTAGGCCTCCGCTAACGGCATTTTGTTTACGTCACAAAGTGCATTCAGCAGTGACTTCATCTGGTTCATACTAACTGTTGCAATCTGTTTGGCCTCAATTAAGATAAGTAGTAAAAATGGATTGAAGTAATAACTAACTAACCAAATTGACTTTAAGGGTCTAATCTCTCGTGTGGAGTTTGCACATTCTCCGCGTTCTTCCATGGGTTTTCTCATTAAATTGTCAAGAAAGGCTTTATAATCTAAAATAGTGTTTCAGAAATGTATTTTATGATCAATGTTTTTCTTCCCCACTTTTAATGGTCATTGATTTGGCTCATTCTGTCTGAAGCAACCTTTATTGAGCCAAGACCCACATTTCATTCTCACAACACATCACCAATTAAGATAGAGGAATCACGATCTCCAAATTTACTCAGAAATTGACTTTGTCAAATCTCGGCTCGTTTTAGTAAAACAACACTGATATACTGTACTAACGGGAAGCTTTGACTTATTCAGTGTTGTAAAGTGGCAGCCAAGGGTGGCATGCGTTTATCGTACATTATGCCATCTAAAGGAAGCGTATTTAAGTCGCTGGCGTTGATGAACAAAGATATTTGTAATTAATAACACATTTCTGACAGATGGGATTATTTCCGGCAGTGCCCTGGAAGATCCCTCTCACAGCACATTTGGGTCCTACTGCAACCTAGTGGGGAATCACAGCTGCAAAGCACAAAAGAGAACACACGTACTTTACTTCCATTTAACAGGATGTGGAAGTATCATCGGCGGTCACTAAACTAGTAGTTATGTAATGCTACATTCACCTACAGAGTGCTGCACACTTACTGGGTATTGTGTATTTACTGAAGGAATAAACAGAGGATGTAGTCGCACTTGGCATCCCACATGTCCTCAGGCTCCCTGTTGTGGATCCATACAATTGCACTGTGCTAGGATGTTGTTTCTAGATGCTATCACACTATGCAGAAAAAAATGCCCCTTTTCTATGAAGCTTGTGCTGTGGCTCCACACTAGTCTCATCTTTCGTTTGGAAATTCTTTTCAGTGGGGGGTCATCATAATTGCTCATTACTGACCACTTGATTTTTTTTTGAGAAAATGAATTCCTCTCAGGATGGATCGGTCTCTTTCTCATTACTGAAATTCATGCATCGAGTGTGGTGGTTAATTGTTTTTTGTTTTTTCTTTTGTTGGTACAAAAGACGTATGAATAATTTAAGAATGTATGAAACAATTTATTATTATTATTATTCTGAAGAAATGAGTTCCATTAAATGGCTCCATTTCCACAATGACTTTGAATCTGAATTAAGGTCGACTTGGGAAAATGTAATCCGACTTGTTTGGTGAGTCAGCTACTTCGAGGCATTGTTCATTTGATTATCAATGCGCAAATGTATCTCAAAACATAGATTGCGCTTTTTAATGTGCTCACACTTTACTGCTACGGTGAAACACTATACTGTACAGTGCATTTGGATGAAATAGCCCTTTTCCGCTCATCTGATGAGCCAATTCCTATCATCAGTGAACTGCGGAGTGGAGTTCCCGCCGCTCTTGAGCTTTGGCGTGGGCTCCTCTGCTCTGACAACATTGAAATTAGTCGGCGGGAGTTTTGTGGACACACCCAGCGATGGCTGATTACAGACAATACACACTCTTAGATAAAGGTTTTATAAATGTTTTGAGATATTTTCTATTTAATTCAATTATATCTGACATGCTTGGCCAAACTGCAAATAAGATATTCTTCAGAACTGTCATGACTCCACCCAACAAATATCCCAATATAGTGTATATAGAAAATGTTGGCTTGGGAGAGGGAAGTCTGGGAGTCTACTGCCCCCTGACCTACGACATTTAAATAGATGAATTAGTGGCATTTGTTTTGCTATTAGCGCGGTCAAGTTTCACATAGAGAAGTCACTTGTAACCTCTGGCTTTGACAAATGTAATTTTGATGAAAATCCCTCCCATTGAACCCAGGAAAATGAAATTATCATGCTCGCATGATATCTTTTGGGAAGAAGATACAATTTGGCTCATTTCCTACAACTCAATTAAGTTGATGAGATAGGAGTCTTTCACAGTTAATTTCCACCATTGGAAAAACAATACAAATTACTCTAATATGTTCCAAAATGGCGGCATGGTTGAGTGAGTGGTGTCCGCCGTTTTACAGTTCTGAGGACCTTGATTTAAATTCAGCCTTCCCTGTGTGGAGTTTGCATGTTCTCCCTATACCTGTGTGGGTTCTCTCTGGCTAATTCGGTTTCCTCTCACATCCCCAAAACATGCATTGTAGGTTCAATGAAGACTAAACTGGATGGAGGATTATTGGACCCGAGAGAGGATAAGTGGTACGTAAAATGGATGGCTGGTTGTTTTCAAATGCAGGACATACATCATTGTAAAAACTGAGTGTAATGCAGCAGCACACCAAGTCACTGGATTGTTGGAAAATCATTTTAGTAACGATATTAGATATTTGAGTTAATCTGCATTTAACTAGTGCAAGGAAGTGATCATAGTCACCATTATTCTGGACTGTTGACCCCCAGTATTTGAAGTCCTCAACCCTTCCTATCTCTTCTTACCTCCACCTCATGGTTCCTCCTCCTCTGTGTTATTGCAGATAATCTCCTCATTCCTCATTCCAGATCACAATGTCATCTGTGAACATGATGGTCCAATAGGATTACAGTCTAACCTAGTCTGTCAGGCTATCCATCACCACTGCAAACAGGAAGGGGCTCAGAGCTGATCCCTGATGCAGTCCCACCTTCACTTTAAATTCTTCTGTTACACCTATTGCACACCTTACCACGTTTCTGCTGCCCTCATACATGTCCTATGCTATTGTAATATACTTCTCTGCCACACCAGACTTACACATGCAGTACCACAGTTCCACACTTGGCACTCTGTCATAGGCTTTCTCTCAATCCACAAAGACACAATGTAGCTCCTTCTGACCTTCTCTGTACTTTTCCATCCTCAAGCCAAATAATGCTTCTGTGGTACTCTTTCTAGGCATGAAACCATACGGTTGCTCGCAGATACTTACTTCTGTCCTGAGTCTAGCCTCCACTACTCTGTCCCATAACTTCATTGTGTGGCTCACCAACTTTATTCCTCTATAATTCCCACAGCTCTGAATATCACCTTTGTTCTTAAAAATGGGAACTAGTACACTTTTCCTCCATTCTTCATGCATCTTTTTGCCCGCTAGTATTCTGTTAAATAAGTTGGCCAAAAACTCCACAGCCACCTCTCCAAATTGCTTCCATACCACCACAGGTATGTCATCAGGAGCAATTGTCTTTCCATTTTTCATCCTCTTTAGTGCTTTTCTAACTTCCCCCTTACTAATCATTGCCACTTCCTGGTCCTTCACACTTGCCCCTTCTACTCTTTCTTCTCTCTCGTTTTCTTCATTCATCAACTTCTCAAAGTATTCTTTCCATCTATTTAGTACACTACCGGCACCAGTCAACACATTTCCATCTCTATCCTTAATCACCCTTACCTGCTGCACATCCTTCCCATCTCTATCCCTCTGTCTGGCCAACCTGTAGAGATCCTTTTTTCCTTCTTTCGTGTCCAACCTGGTGTACATGTCTTCATATGCCTCTTGTTTAGCCTTTGCCATCTCTACCTTTGCCCTACGTCGCATTTTAAACCCTAACTCCTTTCGCCTCTCCTCAGTCCTCTGTGTCCCACTTCTTCTCTATCCTTAACCACTTTTACTTGCTGCACATCCTTCCCATCTCTATCCCTCTTTTTGGCCAACCTGTAGAGATCCTTTTTTCCTTCTTTCATGTCTAACCTGGTGTACATGTCGTCATATGCCTCTTGTTTAACCTTCACCACCCCTACCTTTACTGTACATTGCATCTCAATGTATTCCTTTCACCTCTCCTCAGTCCTCTAAGTGTCCCACTAACCTCTTTCTTTGTATGACGTCCTGTCTTTCCCACCAGAAGACACACCGAGTACTCTCCTGCCTGTCTCTCTGATCACTTTGGCTGTAGTAGTCCAGTCTTCCGGGAGCTCCTCTTGTCCATCGAGAGCCTGTCTCACCTCTTTCCTAAAGGCCGCACAACATTCTTCCTTTCTCAGCTTCCATCACATGGTTCTCTGCTCCACCTTTGTCTTCTTAATCTTCCGACCCACTACCAGAGTGATCCTACACACCACCATCCTATGCTGTTGAGCTACACTCTCCCCTACCACGACCTTATAGTCAGTAACATGCAAATTACATTGTCTGCACAAGATGCAATGCACCTACGTGCTACTACCTCACTCTTGTAGGTCACCCAATGTTGATGCCTGATCAAAAAAAAAAAAAGTGGTCAATACATTTATTTCCCCCATTTTTGCAAAATCTACCACAAACTGACATTTCAAGTTCCCTTCCTGGATGCCGTACTTACACATCACTTCCTAATCACCTCTCTTTCCATCACCAAGATACCCATTAAAATCTGCACCAATCACTTCTCTCTCTCTCTCTCTCTCTCTCTCTCTCTCTCTCTCTCTCTCTCTCTCTCTCTCTCAAGTTTCAGCCTCAATACTTGATCTGATTGTCAACCAACTCCTGAGCTTCTCCTGTCACAGTTCCAACTTTCAGGGTCCCCACACTGAGTTCAATGCTCTGTGCTTTCCTCTTCTCTTTCTGCATGAGAAGCCGGTTTCCACCTCTCCTTCATCTTCGACCCACAGAAGCTGAATCTCCACAAGCGCCCTGTGGGTCAACGGTGCGGGGGGAGGACATTGTTACCTGGGCACGACCAATCCAGTATAGAGTGCTGGGGGAGGACTTTGTTACCTGGACACGACCAATCCAGTATAGAATTCTTTACGACAGTGATTTCCAACCTTTATGCAGCAAAGGCACGTGTTTTGCGGCATATTTTTCTCATGGCACACCAACAAAGAAAAAGTGGATGCATTAATTACTGCATGTGTTTCCTGCCATCTAATAGAAGACCATTTATGTTTTTATGTCTGTCACTTTGTCTCACTGGCAATTTTTGGTCTTGGGACTCTATTTCAAATTGTTTTGGAAATCATAAATCATAAACACGGGTGCTCTCGGCCAAAGAGGAAAAGGACCATACGGATTATTAGTGTAATGTTTGACAAGCCAGTATCTGTGAGGGTACAGGGGTGTGTTCGTGCCCATGGCATTGGTAACTTGCACCATGAAGGCACCATTGATGCTGAAAGGTACAGTACATCATACGCATACATTTTGGTTTCGGAGCAACATATGCTAGTGTCATGCAATTTTTTTTTTTTGTTTGTTTTCAGGGACATGCCTGCCTGTTTCAGTCAGACAATGTCAGGCCAGTTTCTGCACATGTTACAACAGAGTTTGCTTTGGAGTAGAAGTGCTAGTGCCAGACTGGTCTGCCAGAAATCCAGCCCTCCCATTGAAGATGTGTGCGCAAAATATAGTACAACTAAAAAACCCCCCCAGACTGGTGAGCGACTCAAGTTGTACATCAAGCAAGAATGGGAAAGCTTTCCACATAGCCCTTCAAAACTGTGCTCAGTTCCCAAACACTTATAGAGGTCTGTAAAAGATCCTGGTAGACATGCACCTGTCTCAACTTTTTGGGAGTGTGTTGCAGGCATCAAATTTAAAAATGACAGAATATTTTCAAAGGAACAAATTTGATCAGTTTGCATGTTAAATGTCTTTGTACTATCTTCATTTCACTATAGGGTGGAAAGGATTTGCAAATCATGGTGTCTTGTTTTTATTTTTTAATTGGAATTGGGATGTGTGTTAAAATACTTAAGTTTTGATCTGAAATGTCTGTCAATGATAATGATATTGACAATAATTGAGTGATTCTCCACATTATTCTTTAACATTTACCTTGTAATTTGCTGGCAGATGAACAAAAACATGACGCTTCACCACTTGGCGTGAATGACAAAAGTGCTCTTTCTGCTAGAGCCCATTTGTTTTCTTCTTGCATTCATTCATTCATTCATTCATTTTTCCGTACAGTTTATCCTCACCAGGGTCATGGGCGTGCTGGAGCCAATCCCAAATAGACACCCTGAACTGCGGTCCAGCCAATCGCAGGGCACATATAAGCAAGGAATCTTTCACGCTCAGGTGCATCTACAGGCAATTTAGAGTCTTTACCTTGACAATTTACATGTTATTTCTTTTTTTGGGGGGGGGCACCCCATAAAACGTGCATTAATTAGAGTTCTAAATTGCCTCAAGGTATGATTGTGAGTGCGACTGTTGTCTGTCTCCATGTGCTTGCGATTGGCTGGCAACCAGTTTAGGGTGTACCCCGCTTTCTGTCAATGACAGCTGAGTGGCTTCAGCACTCCCACGACTCTCGTGAGGATAAGCAGCCCAGAGAATGGATGGATAGATGAGTTGTTGAGGTTGAAGTTCACTGTAATTAAAGTTTTACTTTTTGAATGATTTATCTTTAACTCGTCTTTTTTTAATAAACTTTTTACCACCATTGTAAATGGTTTTGTTATTGACAGTGTTGATTGTGTGAATCAATTTGTAACGATATCCTGCTGTGCTTTTTCACAATTTTACAAATGCTTTTGGCTATAGGTGCCCTTCTCTCCCAGTTTTTGTTTAATTTGAGCACCAGCCACCAACACCTGCCTGTTGATCTGTCATAAATTGGCCACGTTATGAAAGTGTACCCATGTAATACATTTTCCATTGCTTGTTGCCGTGCAAGGTTTTTCCCCCTCTTGGAGGCTGGTCTGAGCAGTTTTGTTCGGCATACGTCTGTTTCGCCTTCTTGATTCCTTCCCGGCAGCTGGGAAAACGAGCAACAGCATGATCCAAACTCTAAAGGAACTGAAATGTTTTTATGGCTGTAAAAGGGAGGGGACCCATTTACAAATACTCCCCTAGACAACAGCATAGAGTAGAGTAGAGAGTGTGACACCTCAGCTGTAAGGTCTTGGACTTTCGACTGAAAGAGCATGAAAAGTTTCGCGCATGCGCGTTCTTTAGGGGAAGGTGGCACGGAGGAATTCAGTCGCGATGCGGGCCGACTGCCTTGACTCTCAAGCACACGCCCACTGCGTCACGGCGTCCAAAGCTCCAAACCTCAGCCTCTTCCTCCACTTGTCTGCGCTCGCTTGCCGCTGTGGCCTGCCTCTGTCGGCAGCTGCGTGGGCAGTAGGCTGGGGGGGTGGGGGGGGAAATGGTCGCTTGCCTACTCAGGTCCGTGACGCAGCCATTCACCTGAGGTGAGCTCACCTTGTTGTTGTTTTTTTTTTCCTCCATCTAGTTTTTTAAAATTTATTTGTGTCGAGACTCCACTCTTCTCCATTCAAAGCGACTTTAGACCCCGTTGTCAAGCAGACCCGAACAGGTTGTAAAGTTTGGTCGAACTTGTTTGGACCAAATTGTACTTAAGACGCTCATAGGTCTACGGTTTTTTTTTTTTTTTTTTAATTATTATTCGCTACCACCTTTGTTCGCTAAATCTGTGAGGTTAATTTGAACGTCATGTGTGCTGCTCTGTTCCTCTTCCATCAGCAGTCTGCCTACATTTCTTGTATTTCCATAGAAATGCTTTTGACACTTGACGTAGAGTGCTTACAAGGATTAAACGACATCGATATTTTTTGTAATGAACTTAATGAAGTGCTTCAGGTTAAGTAAGCATAACTAGCAAAATCACTCACAACACGTCTTTGCTGCACCCTTCTTTTGTCCACCGAGTTTGAGTATTTATTCTATATGAGCTTATTATACGGCCCGTGTACGAGTCTGATCTTGGTCCTCACTAAGAATTCAGGACATCAGTAGGTTATTGTATAAATGCTCACGACTTGCCATTTGAACGTTTAGTCTACATGAAATTCAATATTGTATAAAAGCTGAAACAGCTGCATTTCATTTGCACACAGACTAAAAAATGCGGGTATAAAATGTCGAAAATGCTATTATATATCGCAATGACTGGATTCTTTCTTTTATTTGCCTTTGTTTTCCTCTGCTGTCTGCAGCCTTGTCCGTATTGCAAATGATATTGTCCATGGCCTTACCTGAGTAAGTCAAGAAAAAAGGCATTTGCCTTTCTGAGTAAGGGCCAGGTGGGGTGGCACGTGTGTTGTAGGTTGGCAAGTTTACATTTGATTGTTTGGGTGTGAGCCGTGGCAAGCTTCTACGTGAGTGCGCTCAAGGTGCTTTTGTCTTTTACACTTCTTCCGGCGTTCAGTGTGAAAAGTGCCTCGACGACTCACACAAGAAAGAGCCTCACTATCACAATCAAATTATGATGCACGCTGTTTAATTATTGGTATTCGTTGCGATATTCATTCACTGGATCTTATCGTGATGGGTTTTGTTAATGTACTTTTTCATATATTGCTATTTTTCTTATTAAAAAATACATTTAAAAACTGTGAGTTATTTTTGAAAAGGCAGTAATAAATTAATGGTATTTCCATTCATTTCAATGGGGAAAGATTTGTGATTGTGAGTTACAAGCAGGGTCACAGAACTAATTCAACCTGTATTTCAGGGACTAAAAACCCAGTTAGGGATTGATTTCAAAACTAAACGACAAACTGAGATGCAGCGGGGAAACATTGTGATGGAAAACATCTTTCCACATCATTCTTCATGATTTTCAATGTCCAATTCAATACCGAATCATGATGATATTTTGTTTTCTGTAGAAAATGGCCCAGCAAAACCTCACCTGCCATTACGATGAGCCCATGAGCTTTTTCTACAACAACAGCGGCGCAGATGACAAATGGGACAAGACCCAGCTCATTCTGGTCCAAGTGGTGGGCTCGCTCTTTTGCTGCTTCATCCTGCTCTCCAACGCCATGGTCATCGCAGCGGTCGTCACCAACAAAAGGTTCCACTACCCGTTCTACTATCTCCTCTCCAACCTCGCGGCCTCTGACTTCCTGGCGGGCATAGCGTACGTGTACCTCATGTTCAACACGGGTGAAGTCTCGCGGAAACTGACAGTGAAAGGATACTTTATCCGCCAAGGTCTTCTGGACATCAGCCTCTCTGCCTCGCTGGCCAACTTGCTTGTCATCGCGCTCGAGCGTTACATGTCCATCATGAACTTTAAAGTCCACAGCAACCTGACGAAGAGGAGGGTGACCCTGCTCATCGTGCTGGTGTGGGGCATCTCCATCTTCATGGGCGCCGTGCCCAGCCTAGGCTGGAACTGCATCTGCAACCTGAGCGACTGTTCCCAGCTCGCCCCCGTTTTCAGCAGGGGCTACCTGGTCTTCTGGTCCGTGTCCAACCTGGTCGTCTTCCTAGTGATGGTGGCCATTTACATGAGGATCTACACCTACGTCAAGAAGAAGACGTCACTGCTCACTCCGCACACCAGCGGCTCCATTAATCGCAAGAGGACACCCATCAAGCTCATCAAAACGGTCATGGTGGTGCTCGGTAAGTACTGCTCTTGACCCTTTTAGTGATGATTCATACTGTAGAGTGTTCGCGCTGTATGCTCTCATCACGGTTTACTGAATAGCCTCAGTTGCAGGAAATACAGTCATCACTGAAATAACTTCCTGGTAACAAAGGCTCCTGCAAACCTGAGCAACAAAAACATTTGGCTTTTTCTTTTTTTTTTTTTTAACTACTGAATATACAGTATAGATACTGTGCATAGATTTTCTGAGGGACAGACCAAACCTTTTGGGAGAAATGTTAATTGTGCACCACATTGACTTTCAAAAATCCCACATTGACAGATGGAGAAGTTAAGTACCGTGTATCTTTTGAGGTTGGGAACGAAAACTAGGCAACACAACAAAATAGTTATAAAATGGGCTACTACAAAACTTCTTCAGTATTTTATTAGATGATTTTTTTCAATTAAAGATGAACTATTCGGATGAGTTGATCATTCTCTTTGTCAAGTGGATAATTTTCAACACAATTTCTCCCAGTGGAGTGAGAATACCCATTACCATGTCTTTTTTTTTTTTCAAATCCATTGCTTTTTTTAAATGAGTAGAGACAAGAAGTTGCCATGGGAGCTCAACAGACCCTCAGCAATCACTTTGCCAGTTCAACACTTAATACACGCTTCGTATGACAAGGTAAAGTAAGTAAAATAAAATGGCTAGGAGTTGATGATGACGACCATAAACTGAATTGAATGTCACTTAGTGGTAGCAAAGGCAAGAAAGTGAAATGTGCGTCTTGGCTATCTGTGATGCTCCATACAATATGGCCGAAGAAACTGATAAAAACTACTGGCTGCAAACTTACACAACACTGCAGACATGTTTTGAATGATACAGTACATCCCACTACATATGTACACCAGCTCTTCTCAAACATATACAGAGGTACATGTAGTGGCATTAAACTTAGCTGCACAGATGCAACACTTTCATAATAAATCAACAGAAGGGTACGCTGGGACGTTCACTCTAGACCCGCTGACTGTGTGCCGAAACGTTTGGAAACTCATGCGTGTTGTTTAGTTCGGTTAAAGCAGACCTGAAGACATGTTTCCGTGCCAATCCCCAACATGTTCATTAATCAACTAATAGAAAATGATGAGTGCTCTGGCTCTGATTACTGCAATCTCAGTGCTTGGTGAGTGTTTGACTTAATTTCTAAACGTACCCAGACAGCAGGGCAAAGCTATAATTCCTACGAGACTGCATGACAACAGGAAGTAGTGTTATGACTATAACTCCGGTGTTTTCCGTCTAAAGCTGATTGTTTGTTTGTGACTGGAAAGCCTCAGCGCTGAACTTTCAGCAACATTATTCGTTGACTCTGTATTTTCAAATAAATTGTTAAACTTTGCAGCCAGCCCGATCACTGAAGAATCACCTCGAGCAGAATAAAAGAACTCGGTGCTAGAAGTTTTGATGGTCGCCAGGATAAACCTGGGCCTTGACCTTTTTTGTTCTTTTTTTAATATATAACCCAAAAAAATTGAATTAATAATGAAAGAAAAACATACTGTTTCTTGCCTTTCCCTGAACTCTTTGCTTCTCTCATCCTATATCAAAGTCTAAGTAGTTTAAGTGGGTCACCCAGTATGTATATTAATTACCTGCGCATACAGGAAGCAGTTGAGAACATCAGTGTTACTTAAAATTTTGCACGTAACCTTGGAAACAGTTTGGCTCTGGAATGGATTCAAATACCATGTCTCATAGGGAAAATAGATTTAACGTGGCGGTGGGGGGTTGAGGTCAACAAGCATCCTGAAGAAATGGTTGGTATTCATCCTCAAATGTCGTGGTTGTTGCAAATCTTAAAGGTGGCCCATTGTTAAACCAGGAATTCAGGTGAGACTGGGACTGGAACTCTTTTGCTTTTGGGCATGTTTTTGTTGCTTCAGTACGCCCAGATTAAACAAAAAACACATCCAGAGTCTTCCTAGATATCAAATGTCATTTTTCTTTGACTACATGCTCCCTCTTTGCCCGTCCAGATTGCTCAATTATTGTATGTGTACACAATGTATTCCAGACTGCTGTATAATTATCTTATCATACAAATACTCTGCTGATCTGCATGTGCAACACGCTGTCCACTAAACACGCAACCTTCAACGAGCGTCCCCTCCTACAGCCAAGAAAAACAGGAAAACATAAGACAAACATAGCCTCTAATCGTTACCACTGGCTATCATATGCATTGCAAACCAAAGATATTAGCTTCCCATTCAAATTTCTATAAATTTATGTTATAAGAAAATTTCTGGTTTGATATTGATATGGCATTCTGGTGCAAATGTACTACTACTAGTAGAAGTGCAGACCTGGTTACATTATGTCTTCGAAAGTATACAGTCAGTGTCACAGCGATGGTTTATGTTGGGCATTTAAACTGTTAAGTCTTGGTCCCATTTTGCTGGATGGAAGTGGAAACTGGACAAACCGGTTCTGTGGCGTCTGCATGGTTTTGGGGTCCAGTTAGAACCAATGATTGCATAGGTTTTTCATATGTAACGAACTGGATACTACATACAGTAGACGTACTGCATGACTTCACAGAATTCAAAACCTTTCTAAAACTATAAAAATTGTATAAGCCGGGATGGGAAAACATGATCGTGTACAGTAGACTGTGTTTTATCTGTACACATGCTGGAGGTAAACGACGCATTGCTGGTGGCTACAAGTTGAAGCTTGTGGTCTCATTTAGTGCCAAAATTCCCTTTAGCGGCCCTGTTGTGTGCCCAGACATGTTAGGCTGGATTCACACTCCATGGTTCAAGTGGTCCATTGCTATAATATGCATAGAATATTTGATTATCTGTGCAAGTGGGTGACTTCATGTGTTCCATCAATAAAACGTAAGCGTGGCCAAATCACATATCTTTCATTTGAAATATACATAGGAACAGATTAGATATATTGTATTTGGAATTTGGACCAGCTAAAAAAATGGATGCCTTGCATTAAGAAGTGCATGTGGTGTAAATAAAACAAAGGTGGAACAGATAATGCTGGGATTCATGGTGACCCCAGATGGGACAAACTGAAAGTCACAAGAGTACACACACAGTACCCTCTCATGCACACATTGAGAATCCCAAACAAGACTGTGTGTTAATGCTAAAAGGTGCAAATACAAACTGGTCTCACTACTTGAGCAAAATCACATCATGGAGCACGCCAGGTGAAGGAAAGCTCCTCACAGCCACTGATGCTTGTCTTTAAAGTAAACAATAACTCAGCAGAGCATTGATGGAACATTCTCTTTGCTGAGCCATTGTGATTCTAGAGTACTGTGTTAAGCCGCAGCGCGTTTGATGTTTTGGTATTCTTGAGTGCTTTGGCTGATTAACAGTCAGATGCACATGTGGCAACTCGATTTGCACACTGCTCTAACGAATTGGAACGAAAGTCATATGGCAGTAAATTTTGTGCAGAGTCAAAATGTATGTATTACTATTTTTTTTTTATAGGCCCCATGCACAGCTAAAAGAAATTGGACTAGAACTAGATAAAAAGTTATTTGCTCCTGTTGTGCCTGGGCAGATACAACTCATCTTTCAAAATCTCTCATTCCTAATATTGAACTATTTAATTGAAGTTGGTTGTTTTTTTTTAACAGGCTTAGACTATATTTTGTTTTTGTAGTCAATGAATAGCAAGTTAAAGCAATACTCATTTACAGTAACTTGAATAGCAGGTAGCTAGCATTGCGTCATGACCCATCGGAACGAGAGTAGGACTCGGAAGATGCAAGGTAGTTCAAGGAGACACGTTTATTATATGCAGAGGTAGGGGATCGAGCAGGCAGTCCGGTGCAGCAGCGGTAGTTGGGACGTCGGGCGAAGAGAGCAGGTGAGCGGACAGGCAGGAGTCGGTACACAGGAGAACAATCAAAGCAGGCAGAAATAACGAAGGAGTCAGGCTTACAAGGTTGGTCGGAGAACGGACGAAGGTCGGTACACACAGGTTCAATCAGGGATACCGGGGCACACGAACGGGACATGAAGATCAACGAACTGGCGCCAGCCAGTTGTCATCGCGGTCATATAAATCCACAGCATAATCAGGCTGCATGAGGCGCAGGTGTGCGCCTTCCAATCAGCGCACCTGCGCGGACACCCGCACAGCTCGTGCTGGAGCGGCAGGATCATGACAGTACCCCCTCCTCAAAGGCAATGCCTAAACGAAAAAAAAACAGACAATAATTAACACAGGCATGGGTGGGCGGAAGGGGTGTCCGGTGTTTCCAGGGCAACGTGAACGAGAGTCGGCAGAGAGTCAGTCGAAACTGACACGTGGGCGTGTCTCGGGAGCGGGTCAGTTCCAACTGCCGCGTGAACTCCGCTCGGAACAGCCAAAACCTCGACGTGGGAATGGCGAGGAGGCGGGTCAGTTTCCACAGCTACGTGCGCTTGGCGAGGTGGCGAGTCTGTTCCCACTGCGACGTGCACTTGGCGAGGTGGCGAGTCCGTACCCGCTGCGGCGTGCACTTGGCGAGGTGGCGGGTCTGTTTCCTCGGCAATGTGAACGAGAGTAGGCAGAGAGTCAGTCGAAACTGACACGTGGGCGTGTCCCGGGAGCGGGTCAGTTCCAACTGCCACGTGAACCTGCATCAGCAGCGAGTCCGTCGCCGTTGCGACGTCAGCATAGCTCGGCTGGTTCGCCAATCCTTGCCGGACCTGGGCCGTGAGAGCCGCCAATTCTGCGGTCTGCCGCTCTATCTCCGCCCGCATTTCGCGGCGGAACGCCTCGTGATTTGGCGACTCCTCCTCCCTCTGGGCTGGAAGCTTCGCCACCAGCTGCGGGTCCGCCGGTCTCGCCATTGCCGGCGAGGAGTGGGAGGACGATGTCTTAGTTGCCGCGCAGCGGGAGGCACCGGGGAGCGTGCGGACGGGGCGTCTCCTCTGGCCGCCACGCAGAGGTCCCGGGTAGATGGCCAAGCGGGTTCCCTCATACGGATTGGTATACTTAAACCTACCGGGGGAAGACGCTCGGGTGCTGGAAACGCGGGGAGGTGAAACAAACTGACTGGGATGAAAGATCGGACGAGCAGATTCATAATCAGAATAATCGGAGTCGTACTCCGGCAGCCGGTCATACAAATCACGGTCCTCCTCATATTCCGAAAAGTCAAAGTCCAGAAGAATATGAGGAGCAGGGCGGGTCGTGTTCGGGACGTATTCATACCTCGCTGGCGGAGCGTAAGACACGGAAGCGGAGGACATCAGGGAGCCTACCCGGATCGGACAGGCTTGGTCCTCCGGCAGACTGTCTACCTTGCGTCGGTCCAGGCGACGCCGGGTCTTTCCTGCTGGGTCCTGTGATGGCCAGTTTGTTCTGTCACGACCCATCGGAACGAGAGTAGGACCCAAATGCAGGACTCGGAAGATGCAAGGTAGCTCAAGGAGACACGTTTATTATATGCAGAGGTAGGGGATCGAGCAGGCAGTCCGGTGCAGCAGCGGTAGTTGGGACGTCGGGCAAAGAGAGCAGGTGAGCGGACAGGCAGGAGTCGGTACACAGGAGAACAATCAAAGCAGGCAGAAGTAACGAAGGAGTCAGGCTTACAAGGTTGGTCGGAGAACGGACGAAGGTCGGTACACACAGGTTCAATCAGGGATACCGGAGCACACGAACGGGACATGAAGATCAACGAACTGGCGCTGGCCAGTTGTCATCGCGGTCATATAAATCCACAGCATAAACAGGCTGCATGAGGCGCAGGTGTGCACCTTCCAATCAGCACACCTGCGCAGACACCCGCACAGCTTGTGTTGGAGCGGCAGGATCATGACACAATGTGGTTATCCTGCATTGAATGTGAGAAAACAAGTCTGGTTAACCGGCATTTCATTTAATCGAAAGAGAAGGTGTTGCACTACTGGAATTTTCTTTCATTAAGGTAATCTTATCGTAACCTGGAGCATGCTTCACTTGAATGTAGAGGTGAAATTATAAACCGAATAACCCGACAAATTTGATTACAAAAGTGATCATTTTGTTCCACGTGCTACCATCTTGTGTACCACAATGTACAGAGTTAAGTTGGTGTGATGGTAGCGAGTCAGGAGGAAAGAGTGCATAAAAGACAGACCTTCTGATCATTTCGTACTTATAAAAAAACCAAAGGCAGATTTAATCTACTGCAAAGGTGAACTAATGTATCACGATAACACATCTATGATTGCCAAAGCAAGGCATTTGAAGTTAGTATGTTTTAATGTAGCCTACCATCGCTGGTTAGAATGTATTTTAACGCCGCCCACAGGTGGTCAACCAACCACCAATGCATTTTCAATTGTTGGATAGAAGAAATATTAATAAAGTAATTGCGTGATAGGTACATTCATACATAAACTGCTACACTAAACCTGAGCACGGGCTGGCTAACAGTTAGCCAGTTTGCAGGGAAATGCTCACAACTGCCAACTTTACACTGTCATTCCCTGACTCCCACATCAATCACAAGGCCAGGGCCCTGGCCCTTTTTTAAACCACACACACTCAAAGACGAGGATGTTATCATGTGGAATATGAGGGTGGTAACCTCAAGTGGCCATGATTTTGTTGTTTAGTCGTTAAAAATCAATTTTACCATTGATTGATGGAATAATGGATTCTAAAAATGATTTGATAGCTGCTGCCCGAATGTTTGAGCCTGAAACACCAGATGATATATCAGCGGTTTCCTTCATAAAGGAGGCCAATGTATCTGAGCTCAGGCAAACTTTCACCCTTTTGTCGTTGTAGGAGCCTTTGTGTTCTGCTGGACTCCCGGCCTTGTGGTTCTGCTGCTGGACGGTCTCAACTGCACCACCTGCAACGTCATGAAACTAAAGCGCTGGCTTCTGCTCCTGGCAGTGATGAACTCTGTCATGAACCCGTGCATTTACTCCTACAAGGATGAGGAAATGTGGACCACCTTTAAGAACCTCATGCAATGCATAGGCAACGGCACTCGACGACAGCGCTCGACACGGGCCAACACCCGGCCGCTAAGCTCCGGCCAGGACGGTGGCAACAGCCAGCCTCCTTCCGAGGAGATGAAAAACGGTGATGCGGATATCTTCCAGACTTGAGAGTGGGATTATTTCTGAACTCTGAAAAATGTCTGTTCACTTCAAGGTGAAAATGCTTCATGAACATAACATGTCAGCAGTTCTTTAATTTAAAAGAAAATGCTGTTTGGATAGAAGTACCAGGACAGGACTGCCTTCTCAGTCAAAAGCTGGACTTGGTTTTTGATACACTGAGAAGAGTCCTGTTGGTGTACCAATATGAATGTAACACTTGTTTTCACTTGTCATCATTTTTAAAACAATCACTCAAGGGAGACTTCATTCTTCCTCTCGTCGCTGTTATTTATGGCTGAAAAGAAATGCTAAGAAGGACACCATGGTCCAGTTTTTCTTTTACATTCCTAAAAGTACATAATATGCCAAGGGGGATGCTACTGTCTCTTTTGTTTTTAGTTGGGTAATGTGAAATAGCGGGATATCGTGAGCAGTATCTAAAATTAAGGACAGTTTTTCTTAATGATGTAGTTCTGCAAACTATTATTTTTGTATTCCAGAAGGCAACTAATTAGCAATACTGCAAACAGACTCTCTGGGCACTACATGAGGTACACTTACTGCGCTGTATGTTTGTTGATGTGCAGAGTCGCGTTGTGTTGCAATGTGGTGATGACAAACGTACCGAGTCCCATCCCATTTTCAACAGCGCTTATCCCGGTTAGGGTCACGGGGCGCTGGAGACTACCCCCGCTGACTTTGGGCAAAAGGCGGACTACAACCTGAACTGGTCACCAGTCAGTCACAGGCCACATATCGATGCCATCACTGAGTGGGAACTGAACCCACGCTGCCTGCAATTCAGGCGTGTGTAGCACTCCACCATCAGTGACTACTCATCCTGTACATTTTCTTTTATTATTACCTCTGTCAGTGTCAACCACACATTTATCTTTGTAAAGGCAAAACTCGATATTTGGATCTGGTTAGATTTTAGGAGTGCTACTAGTTAAGTGTCAGGTAAGATAATTTCCCATATGTCATTAAAGATGCTCCTGCGATGACGAGGGGGCGGAATAATTTGAAGTGTATGACAATTTGCTGCCTCACCTCATTTTTGCTTCCATTTGCAGTCTTTGCCTGCGGGCCAAAGATAATAGTCACTCATATGCTTAGTGCTGCTGACTGAGGCAAACTTGTTCTCCGTGTAGCATTTCCTTACATCCGCTGCAGCTCCTTTTAATTGCCGCTGCTGGCTTGTTGAAACAAAGGCAAGAGGCTTGTTTAAAAAAAAAAAAAAATGTCGTAACACACTGGATCCCTGCAGGAGGTTTGTCAAACAATACAGTAGTTTACCTGCAGGAAGCAGCAAGGAGGATATGACTGACGTAGACTACATCAGCCCTTCCCAGGCACTAGTGCTTTAAATAACCGAGCGGTTTGACAAATACGCCTTCAGCCTGCAAAAAGCGATTATAACAGTTCAACCTTCCACATGTAGGATGGCCTCTGCAAAGGTATTTCATGTTTTTACTTGCAAGTGTGCACTTATCTGTAGTGCATCACAGTTTTTAGTTATGTTGAAAATGTATGTTTCATAAAATACAGATGGCATAACACCCATGACTAATCCTGTTTTTTTTGTTCCCATGGATGTGTTATTACAGTCGTGTTAAGGTCATACTCTCAGGCTTGCATTACAATCTCTATATAAATACTGCAGAGAGTGAAGATAACCATTTTACAAATCCAGGTTTAATGTTGAAAAAAAATCCATCACAGGAAGCTGAACCTACAACGTGTCAGAAAGTTCCAGTACTACACTGCAAACTATGGGTTTTCCCCGTTGTGGGTCAGATGATCAACTAGCATGTCTACTAAAACTTCCTGCAGCATATGATTTGCAGACATCTTGTGGCCACTTCACAATGACCTGCGCATCCGACACTTCTTGGCAGAAAAGACCAGTCAAATCTAGTAGCATTCACCTGTCCTAGTTCAAAATTCCCAGCCACCCCTTTTTTTTCTTTCCCAAGCTCAAGGGTGTCATCAAGGGGATAAGTTTGAAATAAAATATATCTTTTGTGATGACAGTCATGGAATCTTTCTGACACATTTTGTGTACCAGCTATATAAAATTTCAAGGATGAATTCCCTGTTGCTGTTTGACGTACTTGTTGTGGTTTACAAAAAAAAAAAAAAACAACTCCGGAGACTGTGGTAATCTATCAATTGACGCATTCTACAAGGGACCCATCGTTAAATGGTGGAATTACAAGATATGCAGAACTGCAATGCATTTTAACCTTTAACGTACCAAAGCGCTCAGCATTAAAGTCATTTGTCACTTGCTATTGCACTACTAATCCACTAGACAAGACAAAATGTATTGATGAGCAGAAGGAAAATGGATTTCCTTCCATGTTCTCTTCCTAAAGCAAGACATGCAACTGTTGTACACTCGACAGCTGCCACTTGAAGATGTATTGGAGTACTGAGTTAATTGAATGTGCGACCTTTCGCTTGCACTCTGCTGTACGTGGGGAGCAAAACAAGCTGCCTCCAAATTGGAAATCTGTTTAAATAAGTGCCCCAAATCTTTAAACCTCACTAAACTTTAGTAGTGCTTCTCCGAAATAGTCAGTCATAAAATGTAAGCCACTTTGGTTTTAATCCTCTAAACTGAAGATGAAGCCTTAAGGAACAGGGGGAAAGGGCTTTTGTACTGTACAGTATACCTGTAAAAATTCAGGTTTCAGTTCAGAGTTCCCACCTCAATAAAGTTGAGTGGTTTCCAATCATAAAGTGCTGCATAAGAGTGAGGACTGTTCAGCTTCCAGCTGTCTGCTGCCACTCGCAATTTTTCAAAGCCAGAAACATGTTCACTACTTCAAAGCATGCAGTGGTAGCCCGTTTTATTGCCACTGTCCTGTAATTATGCATTCTCTAGAAGAAAAAACAAAATTCTGCCCATTCTATGGAACATCGTGTTTTCGTTTGCTCCTAATCTAACACCAAATAGAGAAATAGAGTGTATGTAAAAAAGTGAAACACCCACATTGCTATGAATTAACCGCTTGCCAGTTGGATGTGATCAAAAAAGAATAATTTTTATGATGTTAAGGAGTGTGCAAAAGCCTCTGTTTTCAGATACAGCACATCTGTGGCGAGGCGCAAATGCCGGCAGTTTCTGATTTTCATGCAAGTGGAGTGTTTGCTGTGCATTTTTTGCCAATTTGGCAGATCAGTCTGGACCAAGTTGAGCCTTGTAGCGCCGAAAGAGGATGCCCTTGGGGATGCATGGAGTAGAGGGACAAATTGCTGGCAGGAAGTTGGTCTAAACTTGGGTCTATACTTGGACCACTTCTGACTGCAGGATAAACTGCAAGACTATCGCAGTTTGGGGGAGTTTGATCGTTCCAAAGAAACTTAGATATAGTACTCAGTTCTGTGGACAGTAATATTTAAATCGCCAGCGGATTCCACCCGCTATTTAATAGGGGTAAACATTTACATTGGAATTCATTCACTCATAAATACATGGAAATATTTTTACTTTACTCTGTCCACAACTTGAGCATGTATCCAAAATCACTGTCAGATTAATGATGTGTGTACTGACTAATATTCTTCACACCACTTGTGCCCATGAACTGCAATCTACATCAACTGTGCCTCTATTTCCCTATATAAAGATGTCTGTCTGATGCATCGCACCCAATACTTGGAGCTTAACAAGATTACTTTATCTTCTTTTCAAAAAGTTGGCATTATTGGAAATCGTGTTAAATGCAAAAGGTGACATGGTAATCATGTTCATCATTTTTAATGTCCAAAGTTAAATTACTGTTGCACAAAATGTGTGTGTGTGTACATGTATATATCTATACTTCCATCAATTTTCTTCACCGCTTATCCTCACAAGGGTCACGGGGAGTGCTGGAGCCTATCCCAGCTGTCTAGGGCAAGAGGCGGGGTACACCCTGAACCTGTTGCCAGCCAATCGCAGGGCACGTGGAGACAGGTAGCCGCACTCACAATCACACCTAGGGGCAATTTAAAGTGGCTAATTAATGTTGCATGGCACGGTGGATAAGCTGGAAAGCTCCAGCACTCTCCACAACCCTTGTGACGATAACCAGCAAAGAAAATGGATAAATATTGATAGCTAGATAGATAGATAGATAGATAGATAGATAGATAGATAGATAGATAGATAGATAGATAGATAGATAGATAGATAGATAGATAGATAGATAGATAGATAGATAGATAGATAGATAGATAGATAGATAGAGTGAAGAAAATGAGTATTTGAACACCCTGCTATATTGCAAGTTCTCCCACTTAGAAATCATGGAGGGGTCTGAAATTTTCAACGTAGGTGCATGTCCATTGTGAGAAAGATAATCTAAAATGAAAAATACAGAAATCACAATCCATGATTTTTTTTAATCATTTATTTGTGTGATACAGCTGCAAATAAGTATTTGAACACCTGAGAAAACAATGTTAATATTTGGTACAGAAGCCTTTGTTTGCAATTACAAAGGTCAAATGTTTCCTGAAGTTGTTCACCAGGTTTGCATTCACTGCAGGAGAGATTTTGGCCCACTTATCCACACAGATCTTCTCTAGCTTAAACAGGTTTCTGGGGTGTTGCTAAGAAACACGGACTTTCAGCTCCCTTTCAAGATTTTCTATTGGGTGTTGGTCTGGAGACTGGCTAGGCCACACCAGAACCTTGATATGCTTCTTACGGAGCCACTCCTCGGTTTTCCTGGCTGTGAGCTTCAGGTCATTGTCATGTTGAAAGACCCAGCCACGACCCATCTTCAATGCTCTGGCTGAGGGAAAGAGGTTGTTCCCCAAAATCTCACAATCCATGGGTGTTGTCATCCTCCACTTAATACAGTGCAGTCGTCCTGCCCCATGTACAGAAAAACACCCCCAAAGCATTATGCTACCACCGCCATGCCCCATGCTTCACAGTAGGGATGGTGATCTTGGGATGGAACTCATCATTTGTCTTCCTCCAAACATGGTTAGTGGAAATATGACCATTAAAGCCCGGGTGTGATCCCTGTAAACATTCTAAAATAGATATAGTAATGAAAAATACATATAACAGTATTCACTTCAATGTCTATACGGGAAAAAAAAAAAAGTGAGCGCAGAGCACGTCATCCATGCACAAAGTTGTGCAATTGAGTGTCCCTCGACATCCAAGTGGTCCCCATATTAGTCGCGTCATCTGTCCTTGACGTCATCGTCACTTCCGCCGTTGAAAACGCACAGTGCCTGCTACTAGGAAGCCGAACAATAGAGATATAGCATCTGATTCAGGATAATACATGGAGTAGAGGTGGACATTTAAGGCGGACTAACAGTTCTTCTAGGTTCAGAATTGAAAAACCAGTTGCCCACTCTGCCGTCGCTTCTGTCTACTGTATAAGTTGATAAAATATACTGTAGATTGATGCATAACTTCTTTACAGTAAAAAAAAAAACTTCAAAATAAGCTATGCAACAATTGATTTATAATTCTGTTTACCAAGGGATAAACATCTAGTTAGTTCTGATTGAAGCTGATTATTATTGACAATTTACACGCACACAAAGATTTCATAACTCAAGATGATGACTTGGATTTTGATTGGAGAGCCACTTGTTCTGATTGGACAATTGGGGACAGCAAAGAGATGGCTGCAGGTCAAGAAGGTCACGCACACGCAGGCAAATGTGAGGTCACTCCCTCCGTCACCTATGTGATGGTCCATGAAGACCCCAGACTCGGTCATGGCTCTGTGGACGGCAGCATCCATCTTCCTGGCTTTCTTTCTGGTGAGTTCTCACACTATACATTTATTCTGTCTTTGATCATTTATTCTATCAATTATAATTGTGTTTAGTTGAAAAATGTATATGTATCAAGCATAATAAAATTGGAGATCTTTGCTGTTGGGTGAAACAAGGGTAATGTTGCAACATTATTAAATAGGCATAATACTCGTGTGTGTGTGTGTGTGTGTGTGTGTGTGTGTGTGTGTTGTGTGTGTGTGTGTGTGTGTGTGTGTGGTTTGTATATCACTGTGTTGGTGATTGGTGACTTCAGCATGACAACTTTTGGGGGAAAATAACATTGCCGTTCGTTTTTATTTTTAGTAGACATAGACAAGGTAATCGCAAAATTTCTAAATTGTTTATATTCAGCCTTTCCGATGTATCGTGTCCTTTATTTGAGTGTGTATTTTTTAAATTCAAAGCAGGACTTATAGAGAATGTGTTGTTTCTGTTGTGAAATCTTTTAGAATTGAACTAGATGGGTTGCACAAGTGTGCACATCATCTTAAAGTTTAACTTTGGATGTGGCTGTATTTGATCTCCAAATCTGAGACCGTGGTCCTCAGTCGGAAAAGGGTGGTGTGCCCTCTCCGGGTCGGGGATGAGATCCTACCCCAACTGGAGGAGTTCAAGTATCTTGGGGTCTTGTTCACGAGTGAGGGAAGAATGGAGCAGGAGATCGACAGCCGGATCGGTGCAGCATCTGGAGTGATGCGGTCCGCTTTGGTGAAGAGGGAGCTAAGTTGAAAGGGGATGGTCTCAATTTCACAGTCAATCTACGTTCACACCCTCACCTATGGGCACGAGGTGTGGGCCGTGACTGAAAGAACAAGATCCTGGATAAAAGCGGCCGAAATGAGTTTCCTCCGCATTGTGTCGGGGCTCTCCCTTAAAGATAGGGTGAGGAGCTCGGTCATCCGAGAGGGGTTCAGTGTCGAGCCGCTGCTCCTACTCATTGAGAGGAGCCAGATAAGGTGCCTGGGGCATCAGATCCGGATGCCTCCCGGACGCCTCTCTGGTGAGGTGTCCCAGGCATGTCCCACCAGAAAGAGACCCCGGGGACGACCCATGACACACTGGAGAGACTATGACTCTCGGCTGGCTTGGGAACGCCTTGAGATCCCTCCAGAAGAGCTGGAAGAAGGAGCTGGGGAAAGGGAAGTTTGGGTTTCCCTGCTGAAGCTACTTCCCCCACAAACTGACCCGGAGAAGCGGTAGAAAATGGATGGATGGATGTATTTGCGTATTGAATTAAACACATTCAAATTCATGTTAAATGGGAGTTAATTAACACTAAATAAAGTTCACATGTTCATGTAGGCTTTCCCTTTCTGATGTTTTCATTTTAATTTTTTTAATTCATTGTTTAACAGTATAAATTTACCATCATCTCAAAATAATTCAATACACAGACATGAATGTCTAAACCACAAGTAACAAAAGGGAGAACACCCCTGAGGGAGAATGTACAATTTGTGCCAAATTAGCGTTTTTTTCTTCCTTGTTGCCATGTGACTCATTAGTTTTACACAGTCTCAGGTGTGAATTGGGATCAGGTGCATTAAATTTGATGTATAGTTTTCACATTCTCATACGTGTCACTAAAACTATATAACACACATATAATATACAATTTAACCCATTTTTTATTCTTCCCTATTGACCGCTAGAGTTCACATGGTTGTGGTCACTTGACGACATAGAGGTTCGCTCGTCTTCGGTGTGGGCAGTTTCAGTAGGAATGTCATTATGAATGGTTGTCTGTCTCTATGTGCTCTGTGATTGACTGGCGGCCAGTCCTGGGTCTCCCTACCGGCCGACATATGTCACCTTGAATGGACTCCCAATTCCCATGGCCCTGAACTGGATGTGTGGTGAAGATAATTGATAGCTCATGGTTCTATTATCTTACAGTTGTTGTCCATTTTGGCTTGAGTTTCCAACTACGGTTCTGGGCCACATTAAGGGAAAACACATAAATGATAATGTCCTATTGAGTCCTGTTGGCAGACATTATACCCTTGTTGTTTTGTATAAAATTATTTGTGCAGGGTGTTCACTGTTGGCACGATCTAGACAACACAGAATACGACTGCTGGCCAAGCAGCAATCCAAATGATTTCAACATGATCAGCTGCGGCGGTATGTGTTATTCCCTGTGGCTTTTTCATGAAATGGTCTCTTTTTTAAGTATCTGCCAATTAGTTACTGCATTGAACTATTTTTTTGTTAACCCTTGTTAAAAAGATTATGTTCATTGGGGGGGGTGATTCGTTTTGAGTGCAACTGGAGGCATCACAGGTGATTGCATTTGTGTCAGTCATGTGGGCAAAGGAGTTTTGTTGGAGAAAAAATCCTCGCAATCACAATTTAAAAAAAAATTATTTCAAATGGTTTAAAATGTCTGGCTTTGATGCTTGACTCTGGTTCTGAGTGTGAAATAAAAGTGCTTAAAGGTTAAGTGTCATACCCCTAAACATTCTAAAATAAATATTATAATGAAAACTACAAGTAACATTATTCACTACAATGTCTATACGAAAAATAAATATAAGAGAGGAGAGGTCGTCATCCATGCGCAAAGTTGCGGTAGCCATATTAGCTGCATCTCCTGTCGGTGACGTCACACTGGAACATTCACCATTGAAAACACGCTATGCCACCTACTATGGGAGACATGCACCTTTTGACGCGGAAGCTCTTTTTGAAGAAGAGAACGTCTCACCACTGAGTGAAGTGACCAGGCCAATATTACCCTATTGTTTCGAGCCATATTTAGATGATTTGCAGATCATGGCCAAACCGCATGTGGCCAAACCACCTCCCTGCCTGATCCACCTCCGCGGCGGTGATAAACACCGCCGCCCACAAGCGATGATGATGCCACGGCCAAACCGCCTCCCCGTCCGAACCACCTCGTCGCGGCCCGGCGCCACGACGAGCCACCTGGTGGCACTGCGTCCGCCGATCACGGCCTCGGCTGAGGTGGCGCATCGACACATTTAGCACCCCTGATTTACGGATTACGTCCCCCACCCCCATTATTATTTTTTTCAGTAGCTGTATACACACCTACCTGTCATTTGGAACCCATGAAGCTCTTGTTCTTTGCACCTGTTCAATCCATTTTACATCATCCACCGGTCTTTTGGAAAAGTATGAAGAGCGCATCCATCCTACCAAGTGTTCAAGCAATGTCCAGCAATACAACGAGTCAGCATTTTGGCTAACACAAAGGAACAAAGAGCTACCTTCCAGCAGGTAAAACTAGTATAAACATATGAAACGGCTTGAGTGCGCTACTGCCCTGTACATCACTTCCTGCTTCTTCTCAAAAACAAATCCCTCGAGAGGATTTTCATGGCGGGAGTTACAAAGAGCCATATATGTCAAAATCATGCTTTGTGGTGAAGAACCAGATGGGTCCTTACCGGCAGCCATTTTTTCATTAATAACATACTGAAAATCATGCATTTCATGACAGTGGACCTTTAATTACAACAGCCTGAAGGAAGACAGTCAAGGAGACACGCACTAAAGGAACTAAAATGAAATGAACACGCCTCTAATTGAATGTACACAAAGTTCCTTTGTTACATGCATGTGTGTTGTGGTCGGGTCAGGTCTGGAGATGGCTTGGGTGCAGCGCCCTCCAGAGAAAGCCACCAACGGGGAGGAATTCAATGTTTCGTACGCAGTCACGGCCTCAGATGCCTTCTATGACTACGCTGTACGCAACAAGATTTTCCAGTTCAGGTGAGTTTCATCAACATATGGAATGCTGAATGTCTGCTGTAGCCAGGTTGTTCATGCGCGCACATACACACAAACACGTGTACACTCACGTGGACGCGCAGACCACACAGATCGTTTTTTTTTTTAAAGTTACGGAAATACAGTCACGTAAATTATCTTGAATGACTTACTGCACATGTGGAATGGTGGAGAATTGATTAGTACAACTGCCTCACAGTTTTGAGGACCTGTGTTCCAATCTGGCCTAGCATGTGTGGAGTTTGCATGTTCTCTCTGTGTCTGTGTGGGTTTTCCCCAGTTACTCCATTGTCCTTCCCAAAAATGAATTAACCCATTCATGGGCAGGGTGGCAATTTTTTGCCTTATTGAGATAAAAGTCTCCTAATAGGCCACAATCAAGGAAATAACACTTCTTTTTCATTCATGGTTAAGTTATATGATAACTACTAATTTATACTCTCGTCCCAAAAGTCTAACTGCTAACTTTGAGAGATGAGTTATCCTCTCCTGATACCAAATTATGGCTTCAGATTAAAACACTTAAATGTTGTGATATACTGAATTATATAATGCATGAAAATCATGATGTCCCAAAAATGGGATGCTGCCCACGAATGGGTTAATTAATTAATACATTTTCCATATTTTAAAAACATTAATTGGAGAATCTAAATTGACCTTCGGTGTGATTGTGAGGAAGGATGGTTGTTTGTTTCTATGTGCTCTGCAATTGGCTGGCAACCAGCTCAGGGTGTACCCTGGATCCTGCCTTTAGATCGCTGGGGAGGCTCCAAGCACTCCTGTGAGCCTTGTGAGGATAAGTAGCTCAGATAATGGAGGGATGAAACTGAGGGATTGGTGTAGCTCCCCAGTATGTATCAGTGTCAGTCTAGTAGATGGCAGCAGTGGCTTTGACCACAGCACTGTCAACAATATCAATACCATATCAAAAACCACCCTGGGTGTAAGATTGGATTCAGAGAAAACTTTGCCTGAATGATTGATGCCATTCATAACCAAACTGCTTTTTTCGTTTAGTGACGCTGAAGATGCGAAGAGGTTCTGTCACGAGCACGAATGTCCCTCCAACTGGAACAACGCCAATGAAATCAATTGCTGCGTGCACCACGCCAACATCCACTCGTGTCCTTTGGGCCTCATGGTCTGTCTCGCACATCACCAGTGATGTTTCGCCAAATGCAGTTTCATACAGTACCAAGTTGTTCTTTTTGTTTCAAAGACTCATTAATTCCCCATGGGAATTTCAGAGCTTTCAAAATAGTCTGTCAAGGGCAGCAGAGTTACAACACATTTATTATAAAATTGACTTGAGAACATTGAATAGTGAAGTAAGAGTCGTTCCTTTACAGAAACAAGGCGGCATCTGTGGCCCGTGGATTCCCGATGATGGCAAAATCGTGACTCATACGGTGTCCAAAGCAGGCAAGATGAGCCAGAAATACTGGACGTCAAAGGTGAGCATTCATCGGGATTGATCTTGAGCAATATTGGAATTTCAAGATGATTGGCCCCATAATCTGGCAGCATGGTGGACTAGTGGTTAAAACGTCTGCCTCGCATTCAAGAGCTTCTGTATTTGAGTCTCAGCTAGCCCTTCTATGTGGAATACTTTGCCTCCCTCTGGCATTTTCAAAACATGCACGTTCCGCTGATTGAAGACTGCCAATTTTCTGTAGTTTAAATGTGAGTGCAACCGATTGTTTCTCGATATGATTCAGTTGGCGAGCAGTCCAGGGTGTAAACCCACCTCTTGTGCAAAGTCAGCTGTGATAAACTCCAGATGATCCATAACCATAGTGTGAACAAGCACAATAGGACATGGAATCATCCTTAAATAGATCCATTCTATGAATATGGCCGTATTGATGGCTCTGAACATTTATCATTTTAAATGTAGTTTTTAACATACTTGTCCTCAGAAAAGGCCGAAAGGTACACATTCACATTCTTCAGTCATAGTGTCAGGTGACACCAAGTTGTTAAATGAAATAAAACTGAATACTGCAATACAATACAATACACGCCTTTTGCATACTTGGTATTACAGTTCATCAAGAGAACTATATATTATCGTAATGGTTAAAAAATTATGCTATGTAAATTGAGTGTCAGCTTGGTCATTGGTGAGTTTTTCAGTAGGATCCATTTTGGGCATCCACGACCATGCGTTTGTAGTTTTTGTATCAAAATGGTGATATTGACGTATGTTCCATGCAGGTGGTGCTAATCCATGTGGGCGTCACTTCAGTCATTGCTCATATCAAAGTGGGACAAATGCATGCAGCACTGGAATCTAAAGTGCTTGTGGTCAGTGCTCAAGGTCAGTCGGCATGGCACTAATGATTAGATAGAAGCATATTTACACGAAAGGATGTACCTTCATGGCTCAGCAATACTACAAGTATAACTTTTTAGGAGGACAGCACCTTGTGCATTTGTCTACAGTTTATCTCTGTAGTATTCAATTCCCAATGTTCCAGTGTGTGGGGATGATGTCTGTGAGGTGGAGGAGAACTGTCTCAACTGTCCTGCAGACTGCGGCATCTGCCCCATGTCCATGGGCATCAAAGTGTCCATCGGCCTCCCGGTCGCACTTTTCAGCGCCGGATTCATCTTGACCATGGTGGTAAGTGTGTTTGTGCATTAGCCTCCCTCTAAGACCCTCACAAAGGGTCACACGCTGATTTGCGAAGCCTAAATATTTGTTGTCATTCCTTTTCCCTCCAGTGGCTTCAGTACCAAAAACAGAAGATGTTTTGGGATGAAAGCTGGATCATAGACTATAAGAGCATAATATTTGGTAAAAGTGCCTCAGGATGAAGTGTGTGACATTAATGTTTTGTGTGTGGGTGTATACTAGCAGTTGAGCGGCTAAAATATTTTGCAGTGGACTACAACGTGAAGCGATTAGTCGATGAAATCATTGATATTTTCTTCACAGTAGTTCATTTGCGCACAAAGTTGGTTAGCAAATCTGCCTCACAATTCTGAGGACCCGGGTTCAAATCCAGCCTTCCCTGTGTGGAATTTAAAAGTTCTGCCTCTATGTGGCTGGGTTCTCTCCGGGTACTCCGGTTTCCTCACACACCCCCAAAACATGTGCGGTCACTTAACTGAAGATTCTAAATTGCCCAAAAGTGTGAACCCTAAAGAAATTGTGACCGAATGGCATTAAAACAAACAAAAAAAAAAATAGTAACTATTAGTTTAGCCAAGCTAGTAAGACTAACCGCTATTTTTGATCCACTACAACAAATTTTCACACTCGGTAAATCTCTGAAGATTGGGTCACCTTGTTGGTCTGACATTTGGCTATTTTACAGTGTTACGGTCCAGCAAATGTAAATTGCTTGAGTGGAAGACAAAACGTCAAAGTTGTGATAAGCCAACTAATCGCTTCAACCTGTATCGTGCACTCTTACAGTACATCCAACTCATATCTGACAATCTGGTGCTACAGGCAGAGTGTGCGGCACAGACTTTGGCAGCACAAACAGCGCCCAGCATGTGAAAAGCACTTCAAATGTCAGTCAGTTGACTGACATAACCATGTGCACCGGCGTCAACACCTTCTTCAAGCAGGGCTTCATCCAGCCTGGCATCTTGTAAGACAAAGAGAACAGCACCCAATACAGTTTAGACCTCCACCAAAGTTGAACTGGTGGTACAGCTGTAATTTTTTGTTTCTTTGTCTGACCACATTATGGCGAATGATACTTTATGCAATCAGGATCATGCAAGTTGACAAGAACTTGGAAATAGATGCCAGTAATTAGACTTTATTAGCCACGTACAATTGCAAAAAAGTCCAAGTTAACTCTCATCCATCCATCTATTTTGTATGCTACTTATCCTGTTGAGGATAATGTAGAGCTCAAGCACTGAAGTCAGGTGAATGTATGACAACACCATCAGTGACTAAATTGACACTCAGTGAACTCTAATTTTCATTAAGATAAATCCGATCAAACAACATACCCAACTTACTGAACACATGGGATACGTGTAAGATTTTCAGTTGGAGGGCGGAGGGCATTGGCAAACCTCCAATGTGATTTGGGCAACAAAAAAGTAATTTCTTTTTTTTTTTTCAAGTAAATACGTTAGTTTGCAAGCGACTTCACGCGATCCAAGCTAGATCACAGCCATTTGCATTTGGAAGCCAGGAGGTTAACACGCCTGCTTCAGTCGGTTCGGGTATCACCATTGACCTTCCTCTATAGAGTTCACATTTTCTCTCTGAGCTTGTGTGCCTTATGTGCTACCCTAATTAAGATAAGTGGCATAGAAAATGGATGGATTACTCGAAATAGATTATTATTGATTATTCCATGAAACCTGTGCTTATATTTAACAAGTAATCCCTTTTTTGTTTCAATATTTTCCTTTTAGTGATGGCAGAACAGTGGCAGTCAAACACATTCAGAAGAAACATTTTGCTCTCTCCAAAAGTATCAGGAAGGAGGTGAAAGAGGTCAGGTGAGAACAAACATGTGACACGTTTGAACTGATTTTTTTTTTCAATTATTTTATTACTAGCAGCAGAAAAAAAAGTAGTCCCACGGTTCATACATGAGCTAAATGGTCACATCTTTTGTAGACAACTGGACCATCCAAATCTTTGCAAGTTCATCGGGGGGTCCATTGAGGTTCCGTATGTGGGCATCATCACAGAACACTGCCCAAAAGGAAGCCTGTCTGATGTTTTACTCAATGATGAGATCCCAATCAACTGGGGGTTTAGGTAAGGAACACTCGCATAAAACTACAAATAAAAGTTAGCTGTGTTAAATGCGGTGGATGTCATGTGGCAGAGCAATTTAAGTTGCAATAAAAGACCGTGATGATACAAATCTACCTTTATAAAGATAATCATGTAAAAACAATGCTCAGTTTCAGCATGTGGTTATTATTTGCAGCAATGTGGGACCTGACTGCATCATACCAATAATACCGTTAATATGTGTTACTGAAATATAAACAATACCGTACAACAATCTACAAGCCCAACAGAAGTTACGTTGGTAAATGAATTCTCTTTAACAGTGTCAATCAACTGAGATTTATCTGTAGTCTCGCTATACGACTTCAGCTCTTGACACAAGAAATGTGATGTAATGATCGTCTCCAGACTGTCCTTTGCCACCGATGTTGCCCGTGGGATGTCCTACCTGCACCAGCACAAGATGTTCCATGGCAGACTTCACTCCAGGAACTGTGTTATTGATGACCGTTGGGTTTGCAAGATCTCAGGTAAAAATACAATCAAATAAAATATTGAGTGCTGTACAGTAATCAGTTTTGTATTTTGAATTCACATCTAGATTATGGCCTCACAGTCTACAGAAAAGAGGACTTTGATGCAGTCAGTAACGGGTTCACTTGCGGAGATGTAAACCGTGTCTACTGTGCTCCAGAAGTCCTCCTGGGGAGTAGCTCAACTATGACACCCGGAGCAGACGTATACAGGTTACTGCTTTAGTTTAAGTTTTGTTACGTTTTCCTGCATACTTTAAGTGACAGTGGAACATCTTCCATCAAATGTGTTGTCTGAAAATGTTTTAAGCAAGAATGTGCCTCCAAAGTCTCCCATAACTGTTGTCATCTCAACAGTGTACTGTAGTTTTTGTTGTTGTTGTTGAGTCACTCGAGGCGCCTGAGGATGATCCTCAGAAGCGCACGACTCTCATGTGGGAGGTTCTGTAGTTCTCCGAAGGAGAACCCCAGTTGTCGGTGATATCGGGCAGACTGGAGTGCAGGGCACCAAAGCCAGAAGTGCTCGGCTGATTCTTCATCTTCACCGCAGAGACGGCACCAGTTGTCATCGCACTTCCCCGTCAAAGGTTGCCATCTTTGGACGGAGGGGTGGAACCAGATAAGATCGACAAGTTCTTTCTTGGACTATTGGGATTCTTCCTCCGGATTAGATCGGGAGGGGACGAGGGAAAGTATACCGGGGTGGGTAGATGGATAGGGTTTGCAACTTCTGCGGATGATCGCTTAGGCGCATTTGGGCGCTGAGGGGAGTGATTGGTTGGGGAAGGGAGGACCCGAGTTTGGCCTGTTGTTGTTTTTGTACCTTCCTTTGCAACATTTAATCAAAAAGATGGAGCACGTTCGACGTGTAAAGAAAAAAAGGAACACACTCAGGAGGTTATGTGAAGTAAGTAAGGTGAGCTATATTTTGCAAGCGGGATATGGAGCATAAGAAGCATGCCTGATAGGTAGGACTTATTTTTAAGCAAAACAGCCACAGCATTTGAGTGTGGAGACAATGGCTTGATTTTACATCATCCTCATTTTACATAATTGCTGAGTTTTCTAATCTTTCTATTTTGGTGGACTGTTTTCTGTGTCAAATTTAAGACATTTATTTTAAAGTACAGAGGCTATGCATGCAAATCCAGGCTGATGTGGCCTAAGTGTGTGGCGTTTGCATGTCTTTTTGGGATTTTATTAGGGTTTTTCTGGTTCCTCCCACCTGCAAAAACATGCAGGGTAGTTTAACTGAAGGCTAAATTGTCTGTAGGTGTGAACGTGAATGGTTGGCTTCATTTTAATTTGACAGTGACATTCAATCAGCAGATAACTCTGGAAAGTAGTGAGACTTCATTCTCACTGTAAAAAAAAAAATACCAGACTAGAGTTCTCAGTTTGTATTTTTTTTTAATTTTAACGCAAACATCTATGTGATGAAACAACTTTGAATTACGTGAATTCATTTTTAAATAATTTATGTATTAATATAAACATTGATTAAACTATGACTTCAATGTTCCCTGTTAAGGTTTTATGATAGACAGGTTTGACCCGTATTTAGTCCCATCGCCATGATTTTGTATGAGAAAGATTGCAATTCATGGGTCTTTCCTTTTTCTGTCCTGCCTGTCAGCTACGCCATGATCCTGGTTGAGATAGCCACTCGCTCTGACCTCATCTCAGTAAGTGTAGTGTTTGCCTTCTCCTTCCTCTCCCCTCGGAGATTACGGCCTGTGGCTTTGCTTTCATGTTGACTTTGTAATGAGCACTTTTCTCGGCGGTAACAGGACCAGGCAGACGGAGTGATGATGGACATCATGTGGCGCCCTCCACTGCCTGAACTCAAAGCGGGAAAAACCGACGTGGACTGCCCCAGTCAAGAAGACTACTGTGAGGTGTGTTATCACTGTCGTGTATTATTTATCAAAATAACATCCTCATTTATTCACTGTTGTTTTTGTGAGAGTATCACCAAATACATGCAGTTTGTGCAAGTGTGCCTGATGCTCCAGCCTGTAAACTTATTTCCGTATGCTTAACTTTGCAGCTTATCAAGAGGTGTTGGTCTCACAACCTCACCACGAGGCCCACATTTGAGCAGGTCAAGAAGATGCTGGACAAGATGAATCCACATAAAGTCAGCCCCGTGGACATGATGATGAACCTGGTTAGTTTCACGTTGTTCTACAGTAAAGACTTTATCCAACTGCACAAAAGGTGGTCTCCTGAGTAACAGATTGTTAAGAAATGCGACATTTTCATGTTTGATCCAGCTGGACTTATAACATCAATTTTCATGAATTGTCAGATGGAGAAGTATAGCAAACATCTGGAAGCCATAGTTGCTGAGAGAACACAGGACCTTCTTCAAGAAAAACAGAAGACGGATCGCTTGTTATACAGTAAGTGCTGCATGGCTTTATTCCACACAAATAATTTGGAAGGCAAGCTGCAATACATTTTAAAAAATTGCTGCACATCTTCTTTCAGGGTCAACACAGTGGACTGGTTGTGAGCATGTGTGTCTCACAGTTCTGAGATTTGTGGTTCAAATCCTTCCTGTGTGGAGTTTGCATATTTTCCCTGTGATTTTTCTCATACCGAAGCTTCCTTCTAAATACCAAAAACATGCATGACAGGTTCATTGAAGACTAAATTGTCCATAGTTTGGAATAGCTGTTTGTGTATATGTGCCCTGTGATTGGTAAATAGTAACTGGAATGCACTGACAGGGAGGATAAATTATGCAAACACAATGTCTTGAATTTATGCACTCATTGGTCATCTAATTTTGCCTGATCTTAACCTAAATCACAAGAACGGTTAGTCTGCTTTAATTAATACCACAAAACAATGTTGTTGTTGTTTTCTCATTTAAAATAACAAGCACTGGACAGAGGAAATACTAAGTGAACCCTTGGCACTGATGACTGGTTGGCAGTTCTTTGGCGGCAATAATGTTGACCAAATGTTTCATGTAGTTGCAGGTCAGGCACGCACAACAATCAGGATGAATTTTGGACTACTCCTCTTGATAAAAGTGTTGCACGTCAACACGATTCTTGGGATGTCTAGTGTGACTCGTTCTGTTGACGTCATGGCGAAGCATTCAGTCGAGAAGTGACGGGACGAGTTGGCAGAAACAATCAAAATCAAACAGGTCCGAACTAAGGAAACAACAAGGGGTCCTCGGAAGAATGGCAGTCCTAACATGTGACTTTAGAGGTTACGAACACTGTGCGGTGTAATCCTATTTACCTACCAGACGCGTTTTGGGAGTTTCATGCGGCGTGATTATAGAGAAAGTCAATGCAGTTCGCACGGATGGATGAGAACCCGCTGTTGCGAATGACAGTTGTGATGTGGCACGGATTACGTGGGCACACGCAAATTCACCTCTTTTGCTCGAACACTCGAATTGGGACTAGCTGAACTCGTCTGGGAAGAAACGTTGTCGGCGCCTCCCGGAGTGGAAGTTTCTGTCTGTGCAAACTGCTTTGACTTTCTGCAACCCCAATTCCAATTAAGTTGGGATGTTGTGTTAAATAAAAAAGAAAATAGAAGACAATGAATTGTAAATCACGTTCAACCTATATTTAATTGTATACACTACAAGTACAAGATAGTGGTTTATTTTTTTGGTAAGTAATCATTAACTTTGAATTTTATGGCTGCAACACTTTCCAAAAAAGATGGGACAGGGTCGTGTGTACCACTTTTACATCACCTTTTCTTTTAACAAGAATCAGTAAACATTCTCGAGTTGAGGACACTAATTATTAAAGCTTGGTTGGAGGAATTCTTTCCCATTCTTGCTTGCAGCGCCCTTGTTGTATTTTACGCTGCGTAATGCATCACACATCTTCAATGGGAGTCAGGTCTGGACTGTAGTCAGGCCAGTCTAGTAAAAGCACTCTTTTACTACAAAGCCACGCTGTTGTAACACATGCAGAATGTTGGTTGGCATTATCTTGCTGAAATAAGCAGGGGCGTCCATGAAAAAGATGTTGCTTGGATGGCAGCATGTGTTTCTCCAAAACCTTAAAAACAACAAAGACTACGGCATTCAATTTTGGTACGAGTTTATTCATACAAGTTACTTTTCCTTCCTCTGTAAGCAAATGTTTTTAATCACAGTGAATATGGCTGAACTGCCATAAAAGCAAACTCCCCACTTTGCTTTGCTTTACAGCTTAGTGCAGAATACTGACCCTGTCAGTCCACTAAATCCAATGAATGAAAACACACTTGATTTTGCTCCTCTCCATTAATGTACTTTATGCCAGCAGCAACTTCCTCCTTCCAATCTTCCCAGATGACCGACAGTCTGAGATTCTCAAGTTACAACATGATTTACTGTATTTTCTCTTCAGGCATGTTACCAAAGCCGGTGGCCGATGACCTTCGCCAAGGTCGAACTGCAGAGGCTCAGAGTTTCTCCAATGCTACTGTCTACTTCAGGTTTGTCATGAAAGTTCAATTCACTAGTGTACTAAAAACATCTTACTGAATCTAGATTTGACTCCCCGTGACAGTGACATTGTGGGTTTCACACAACTGTCAGGGGCGAGCACCCCCCATCAGGTTGTGGACTTCCTCAACCAGCTCTATACCACCTTCGACGACATCATTGACAATTACGATGTGTACAAAGTGGAGACCATTGGAGACGCTTGTAAGTGATTCATCATGTCCCTGTACTTAAACCAAAAAAGAAGAAGACAAAATAGTGTACAACTGTACCTCTCGAGCATAATGCTCTTGTCATTGTGTGAAATTGATTCATACCTCGGGGTAAATTTAATTGATCACATTTGTGAGTAAATTGAGACAATATAATTATTTCAACTTTATTTAAAGTGGTAGGCTGTGAGATCATTCTTCTGAAAAATAGTGCCTTGGCTCATTAAGTATTGGGAAACATTTGACTTAGATCTCTGTATATATTTATACAGCAAGACCAATAAATCTTCAGGATCAGGAAAATGTGATCCCACAAGAATATCATTACTAACAATGAATATACACATAACATAAAACATTTTATGACTTTGAATAATCGTGCATTAACTGAGATGTTAGAAGTAGCATAGCTCATGCCGTGGTGTCGCACACATCCTCTGTGACTTGATTGTCTCAAATGTTTTACTCCTCTTCAGCCCGTTTTCAAAAAGTATTTCCTTCTTTTAACTGGCCTTGCCGATGGCTGGCTGAGACAGACATGGTGGTCTCAGGGGTCCCCCAAGAAAATGGCATAAATCACGCTGGAGAGATCGCCAGCATGGCCTTGGATCTGGTCAATGTTTGTCACGCGTTCAAGATCCCCCACAAGCCCAACACACAGTTGAAGATTCGTGCAGGAATCCACTCTGGTACTTTTTTTCCACACCACTCCCTCAACTAACTTAACTTAACACCTTAACATAACTTGTGTGTGCTAAATGTAAATCATAACCAAAAGATGAGGCAACTGTCATCTTATAGTTTGGTGGTTTGTTCCTTCAGGACCTGTTGTTGCTGGTGTGGTTGGGACCAAGATGCCTCGTTACTGCTTATTTGGAGACACGGTCAACACGGCATCACGGATGGAATCAACGAGTGAAGGTAATGGAGGATGAAAAAGATAAATATATGTTGCACGCCAACACTTTTGATTTTAACTTATTTTATGACATAATATTGCTGTATAAGGAGCGACGCATTTTTTCCCAATTTAAAACAGTTACCAGGCATTTTTATGACAGTCAAAATCGATGCAGCTCTGTTTGCCCATGATGGCGGCGCTGCATGATAATGTTTCAGACAACGTAGCCTGGCCACTACTTGAAGGTGGCTTTGGATCTTTGCCTTGCCTGGATGATCATTTCATGGGTGGAGAAAGCTGGGCTACATTTGCAGCTCGGTGTGATGGATTTAGGTTTGTTGTGAAAGACAATCTTTTTATGTAGTTGTTCACATTACGGGTGGAACGGTGGTTCAGCTGGTAAAGCGTTGGCCTCACAGTTCTGAGGACCGGGGTTCAAATCCCGGCCCCGGCTTTGTGGAGTTTCCATGTTCTCCCCGTGCCTGCTTGTGTTTCCTCCGGGCACTCCGGTTTCCTCCCACATTCCAAAAACATGCAACATTAATTGTACACTCTAAATTGCCCCTATGTGTGATTGTGAGTGCGGTTGTTTGTCACTATGTGCCCTGCAATTGGCTGGCAACCAGTTCAGGGTGTACCCTCCCTCCTGCCCGTTGACAGCTGGGATAGGCTCTAGCACTCCCAGCGACCCCCGTGAGGATAAGCAGCAAAGAAAATGGATCGATGGGTGTTCACATTACAAAAACAAATGCGCTTCTGCTGTGGTTGGAGCACATTTGTGACGTCATACACATGCGCACAAACCAAGATGCCACACTGTGCGTGCACACAACCTTCAATTCATCGTGTTGATGCAAGTAAATACGGTACGTACACTCGCACATCTCGTCATGATGCTTATGTGGCAATTTGAAGTATTTTGTGCAACCGGATCCGATATTAACTCATGTCTATCAGCATCTTCTTTTGACCACTGACCGTTTTCTGCTCCTTTGACCCCCACCCTCATTGCTTTACACATAGACTGTGAGTGCATGTTTCTTTTTTTTCATGTTTGCAAAGCACTGAAGATCCAAGTGAGTGGAGCCACGGCTGACCTGCTTCACATGTTGAGAGGATACATTCTAACCTGCAGAGGGACACTCAATGTGAAGGTAACATGGGTGCTTGAAATTCTTCAAAATGTGCTCTTTGTGCTAGAGTTTTGAAAGAATTGAATGAATGAACCAAATTTCCCTGTTTTTCAAATGTGAGAGGAAGCCAGAGTACCTGGAAAAAAAGAACCCTTGCAAATCCTACGCAAGCTTGGGGGGAACATGAAACTAAAAGAAAAGAAGAAAAGTCTGACATGAACCGGGCCCTGGTGGTAAAACTAGATTGACTTCTACTTACAAGAACGCAGCACAGAGTTGTTGTTGTCGTGATTTTCGACACTAGATGCCCACTCGTTTCTTTGTTAATGTTTGATCCTGGCAGTGGTCGGCTATTGGGGCAATAGCGGTGGATTAAACCCAGGCCGTTTGTGTGGAAGGCAGATGCATATACTGTACTGCCACAAAGGTAGTAAGGCTAGAAGTTTAGGAGCAGGGTTTAAATTATTCTACCACGGAGTAGATGGGAAGAGAAATGGAGTAGGGGTTATTTTAAAGGAAGAGCTAGCTAAGAATGTCTTGGAGGTGAAAAGAGTATCAGATCGAGTGATGAGACTAAAATTTTAAATTAAGGGTGTTAAGTATAATGTGGTTAGGGGCTATGCTCCACAGGTAGGATGTGACCTAGAGTTGAAAGAGAAATTCTGGAAGGAACTAGATGAAGTAGTTCTGAGCATCCCAGACAGCGAGAGAGTTGTGATTGGTGTAGATTGTAATGGACATATTGGTCAAGGACACAGGGGTGATGAAGAAGTGATGGGCAAGTATGGCAGGGATCAGCTCTGAGCCCCTTCCTGTTTGCAGTGGTAATGGATAGGCTGACAGATGAGGTTAGACTGGAATCCCCGTGGACCATGATGTTCGCAGATGATATTGTGATATGCAGTGAAAGCAGGGAGCATGCAGAGGAACAATTAGAAAGATGGAGACATGCACTGGAAAGGAGAGGAATGAAGATTAGCCGAAGTAAAACAGAATATATGTGCATTAATGAGAAAAGTGCAGAGGGAAAAGTGAGGCTACAGGCAGAAGAAATAGCGAGGATGGACGACTTCAAATACTTAGGGTCAACAATCCAGAGCAATGGTGAGTGTGGTAAGGAAGTTAAGAAACGAGTCCAAGTAGGTTGGAACAGCTGGCGAAAGGTCTCTGGTGTGTTATGTGACAGAAGAGTCTCTACTCGGATGAAGGACAAAGTTTACAAAACAGTGGTGAGGCCGGCCATGATGTACGGATTAGAGACAATGGCACTGAAGAAACAACACGAAGCAGAACTCAAGGTGGCAGAAATGAAGATGTTGAGGTTCTCACTCGGAGTGAGCAGGTTGAATAGGATTAGAAATGAGCTCATTAGAAGGACAGCCAAAGTTGGATGTTTTAGAGACAAGATTCGAGAGAGCAGACTTCGATGGTTTGGACATGTTCACAGGCGAGAGAGTGAGTATATTGGTGGAAGGCTGCTGAGGATGGAGCTGCCAGGCAAAAGAGCGAGAGGAAGACATGGATGTGGTGAGGGAAGACATGAGGGCAGTTGGGGTTAGAGAGGAAGATGCAGAAGATAGGCTAAGATGGAAAAGGATGACACGCTGTGGCGACCCCTAACGGGACAAGCTGAAAGGAAAAGAAGAAGAAGTTTTAAAAAATTATAAATAATATATAAAATAATATACGGTGGATCAACTGGAAAGCATTAGTCTCACAGTTCTGAGGACCCGCGTTTAATCCCGGCCCCGCCTGTATGGAGTTTGCATGTTCTCCCCGTGCCTGCGTGGGTTTCCTCTGGGTACTCCGGTTTCCTCCCACATCCCAAAAACATGCAGCATTAGTTGGACACTCTAATTTGCCCCGAGGTGTGATTGTGAGTGCAACTGTTGTCTGTCACCATGTGCCCTGCAACTGGCTGGCAACTAGTTCAGGGTGTGCCCCGCCTCCTCCCCGTTGACAACTGGGATAGGCTCCAGCACACCCCGTGACCCTTGTGAGGAAAAGCGACTAAGAAAAAGGATGGATGGATATGTTATCATTGTGTAATTATTATTATCTAATGACATAATGCATGTCATTTCATAGATGTATTTTCTGTAATTATTATAATCTAATTACATAATGTACATAATTTCATATATGTATTATATAGGCCCCTTATCTCAGTGGTTAGAGCACTGGTTTGGTAAACCAGGGGTTGTGGGTTTGTATCCCACTGGGGCCTCCACTCCCTGAGAAGGCTTGCGGCAGGAAGGGCATCCGGCGTAAAAATTGTGCCAAATATATATGTGCGTTCATCTGAGATGACACGCTGTGGCGACCCCGAAAGGGACAAGCTGAAAGAAACGCCATTATATATAATATATACTGTAGTTATAAAATATAATAAGGTCACTGATGGTGTAGTGGTACACACACCTGAATTTGATGCAGGCAGTGTGGGATCGATTCCCGCTCAGTGATGGTGTAAATTTGTGCCCTGCAACTGACTGGCGAACAGTTGAGGGCCTACCCTGCCTCTTACCCATTGACAGATGGGATAGGCTCAAGCACTCCTGCCACCCTTGTGAGGATAAGCAGCTAGGAAAATGGATGGATTCTTCAAGTGATAGCTCACATTAGTGGTGGAAAAAAAGTCACAGGGGTGGGGGTAGACTTTTTATACCCACTGTATTTGATATTGGGGGTGTGGCAGAGAGACAATAAAAGTAATTGAAACTTTCCCTCTAAGGATAATAAACGTTGGCTGTGTCCTTCCCATTGAATCATTTCCTATGCTTGTAACCTAAGAGCTGGGGTGTGGTCAGTACTGACCTTTGGGGGAGGGGTCTGCTCCATTCAAATTGATGTCTTTTAACTCAGACACAGCCTCAGCTGTTGCCCCACCCTCTTCCCCCGATTATTTAAAATTCAGAAGGACACCTGTTCGTTTCATCCTCTCAGAACTGCTCACATTTTCACTTTCAACAGGGCAAAGGTGAGATGAAAACATGGTGGCTCGAAGCCAAGCGAAACGAGTGCACGGATCCGCTGCTCAGTACGTCGGAGATCACAGGAGGTCCCGTGCCAGTTAGTGACTGAAGCGGGCCACCATGTCCAAGATGTGAAGATACAGTACAGTATAAATAAGCACGTGCAGTGACTGTGTTGCATAAATGACACCATAGTTGTAAAGGCTCACTTGTCAGTGTCCAACTTTCACTGGAGCGAGCGGCTCTGTCAAACATTCTACTTTTATTCATACAATCTTTTATTTGAGGTTCAACTACTAGTATTTTATTTTTGTCTTTCTTCTTAGTCTGTGTTTTCCCCAGCACGCAGTGGCTGATCTCAATATTATCTACCACAGTGCTGATATATAATACAAAAGTGGGATCAAAAATGATCTAAAAAAAATAGAATAATGTTCACACTGGTTAGTTAGTGTTAATAATTTAACAATATGTTTATTATTTTGGTTGTAATATTCTGCACTTCACAATTCAAGGTTTAACGATGAGAGTCAAAATATAATGATCATAGTTTGACGATGTTGCGGAACAAGGTACAGTATCTAAATCACATCGAACTGTGAAAAATATGACAATAAAGCCTGATAAATTGAATCTCTTATCTCAGTAGTATAGAATATTAGATGTATATGTGAAAAGCTCCATTTAAACTGCGGAGTTTAACATGTTTTTTGTCATTATAAATGGAACAATTGTTTGTAGTATTTTACTGCTTATATTCTTGACATGTAATTGTTTTCGCAACGGTGTATCCATTCGTCTAGAGCTCTTTAGACAATTTAGACATCATGGTGTCCTGTATTCTCTGTGCTGTGAATAAATATACTCGCGTCTCTACACGGCTCCTCAATTTACAGCAGTTATGAAGGGTCAGATGGGAGTTCTTGAGGGTCGGGGGTGGGGGGGGGGTCAATTCCCCTTTAACAGTGTTCTGGACACTGCTCTTTGTTGCTATCAAAAATAGGAATATGCGATGCTTCAACTAATTTGCAGTCAGTCCCAGAAGGGGCTCTGGAATACAATGAAAGATTGTACTGAATGCAATTTTTTAAAATGTAACTAAGGAACACAATTTAATAAATACCATGAATGAAGCAAAATTGGGACAGAACACCTATGTCAAACTGGTGACCCGGGGGCCAGATTCGACCCACCACATCATTTCATGTGGCCAACAAAAGCAAGTTATGTGTGTTGATTTCGTGTTTCTTTTGAAAATGCCAAAATTACAAAATTGTCTTCACTTGCATAACATTGAGACATTGAAAGCATTTGTTTCCAGTCCCCATTTTAAAATAGACTTAATAATAGTTGAACAAAGTTGTTTTTTTAATTGACTTCTGATTTCAAAATCGCCCAATGTTTATCATCCACGTGTACTGTAATTATGAATTTACTAGTGTGAGGCAATTAGCATCGGTTAGTGAAGAGTTTTACGGACAATGTAAAGTGCATTTCTTAACGCACATACAAAACAAATCTCTTTAAATTCAATTTGGTTGATTTTATTTGATCACACACCTTACGCCAGGGATTTATTGACACTCAAACACAAGGAGGAGGGTTATTTTAAATAATTAATCGCCGAAGGGACGCAAATCCATGAACCAATGCGAAGAGCTGTTATAGGTTGCTAAGCGCCGTAGCAGCCAATCCGCGTGTTTCTTGCTTTGCCGTGCTCGAATTTGGAGAGACTCAACTGGAGTCGCGACTGCGGACGCTGTTTCCCCGGTCAAACCCGGACCGCCGAGAACCTTCGTAGGTAAGTCGCCCGTATATTATTTATTTTCTTGTGTTGAAAACGTGAAATGTAAACGTCCGTTTGCGTTAAAATCGAACTGGGCTGTTCATAAGATTTCGGGAGTTGTGACTCGAACCCGAGGCGACACCGCGAGCTTCCCCCACGACCGCACTCAAATGTGCCCTTTTTGCGATGCTTAAAAGTTGCAATTAAACACAATTTGTGATGATTGTGCAAGGATGTGTTGTTACCTCACCCTTGTTGCCTCATTGTGTAAAGCACGTCATGACCATGACACGATTCATCCAAATGTTGCGTCGCATTTGTTAACCTTCATCGTTGTTTCACCTTTACCTGATCATTATTGTCAATTCAAAAACACCTCTCAAGAGACTTTCAAGGTAAATTCAAAAACTTTACTTCGTACGGTAGCTTGGAATGTTAAATTTTACATAGCATGTATTACTCACACTTTGCAGGGGAGGGATTAAAACAATGTAACAATACGTATAACGTTAAAAGCCTTGTGGAAATATGAATTAAAATAGGATTGCTCGTGCCCCACAAGTGAGCCTCACTGTAGAGATTAATGAGCAATTTTTATTTATTTATTTATTTATTTTTACGGGAAAGGCCACCTGACAAACACAATACTGAAATGAAATGTAGCATTCAAGAGTGGGAATTAATGTGTTGTTCAGATAAATTAACGTGCTGCCTGTCTGGGATTAGTCTGATCAGATAAGCATAAGAGCATTGAGATAAGAGGCTGCTCCCTCCCCGTGAGCTGTTAAGTAGTCCACCTGCAGGCACAGGCACAGGCACAATGTTCTCAGAAAAAGACAATAATAATATATTGGGAATGAAACATCAAATAAACATTGCAGGTGCATCTCGATAAAGTACAATACGTATTGTAGAAATGTGTATTTATTTCTGTAGCTCTGTGTAAAAAAAACAAAACAAAACAAAAAAAAACTAAGTGTATCGCACATTTTTATGATTGTAGTTCCACTTATAATTTCAATGGCAATGTTGACGGGTTCTGATGTAATATTTTAAAAAAAAAAGTTCAAGATGGTGAATTTGGGGTTACAATCATCAAATATTATCAAAACATCATGAAATATTTCAGTTATGTGTAGTAAAAGTTTAAAAGCACATCACATTTTCAGTTGAACCACTGAAATAAATTAACTGTTCAACAATATCTAACGTCAAGCGATGCTCCTGTTTGACTAGGTTAAGAAGACTTACACTACTAAGGTCTATATTATCCTATTAAACTTCCAACCTGAACTGGGTGCCAGCCAATCGCAGTGCACATAGAGACAGACAACAATCACACCTTTGGGCAATTTAGAGTCTCCAACTAATGCATGTTTTTGGAATGTGGGAGGAAACCGGAATGCCCGGAGAAAACGCACACAAGCAAGGGGAGAATATGCAAACTCCACACAGGCGGGGCTGGGATCAAACCCGGGACCTCAGAACTGTGAGGCCAACGCTTTCCAGCTGAGCCAACATGCCACCCAAAAGAAAGACATAATCAATTTAATTATGTCATTATTATAATCATTCATTTGAAAGGAAATGTATTGTTTCAAAAAATGCCTTTCCAAACATCTATCCATCCATCCGTTTTCTGTACCACTTCTCCTCACGCAGGTCACAGGCTTGCTTGACCCTATCCCAGCTATCTTCAGGCAAGAGGCGAGGTACACTCTCAACTGGTCGCCAACCAATTTCATGGCACAGGTGAACAAAACAACCATTCACACTCACATTCACACCTACGGGCAATTTAGAGTCTTCAGTTAACCTTTTGGCGCAACATCACTAGAAAATAAAGCTTGTAGACTAGTCACTAGTGCATCAAAGGGTGTTTGCTTTGAAAAGGTCTCCCGCGATCAAATAGTGACATGCGTGACATCAGACAACCACACTGCTTTCAGGATAAAAAGGTGGATGACGAGGTTGTCGGTTGTCACCTTTCAGACATCACATTGCACATCAACTGTGCTACGTGGCGACACTCGAAAAAGATGAAACATATTTTGCTTTCAAAAGCAATTTAAATTCTGCCGTTTGATGAGAAAGGGTTGTCTGGTACAGCAGAAAAACTAATGAACAAGAGTGAAAATGATGTTATGTTATGTAATGGCTTTATGTACACCAGTCTTTGGCTTCATGCCAGTAAAAAAAATAATATACAATAAAAAAAACTTGTTAGTACTTATTTTACTGTCATCTTGACACTGTCTTTGTATTTGGTCTCACTTATGGAAGTAGATTAGTGCCACCAGGATTTGAATTTGAAATGTAAAGTGAAATAGGATTTGAATTTGAAATGCCACGGACAACAGGATTTGAATTTGAAATGTAAAGTCATCACATTTTCTATAGTTGTATTCAGTCACTCACATTTGGAAAATGTATGGGTGTGGTCAGTCATGTCCGCAGATATAAAGTTACAGGTATGCTCCACCAGTCATGGCCGCAAAGTTGTGGGTGTGATTAGGGATGGAATCTCAAGACCTTAAAATAACTTACTGAGTTGTTATACCGGAATATGTAGTTGTTACCTAATACTATAATCATAATTTATTGGCACTGCACAGACTGAGACATTTTTAAAGAGGTGAAGAGACATTCAATTTCAAAACTAAATATTCATATAATCAAATAATTTTATTCCATCATGATGTATTGTTGTAATCTCGCGTAATTTACGGCGGTATCGATTGGCAATCCATTGATGAAAGCTCGCAGTAGATGATCTTTATCTTACTAAAGCATGGAGAGGGGGAAAGTTTTCAACTTCAAGATAACGCGCTACCACGGGAGAAAATGACCGTTCACATTTAGATATATGGACAGACTAGTCTAATGTTAGAACTTAGATCAAGTTAAAGTAAATCACAATCTCATACTTATTATGGTTAAATACTGAAACATTACTTGTGTTATGTCCCGAAATGTTTTCAGAATAACTGAATTTCCTTTGACATGGCTCATAATGTTGATGACTTTCGACGTAAATCCGCTCGCAGTACGTGGAACATGTACTTTTGGTATCACTTCCGAACATGCTCAGTACGGTTAACTTGCATTTCCTGTTTCCGGGTGATTACTGATTGTTTAGGATCAGGGTTCTTTTGTTACCAGCGTTAACTGGTTCTTAAATTAATGTCAAGACCAATGTTCCCTCTTAATTTTTTACGTGTCTGAGCAAACGCACTAAGCCCTTGAGCGCCCCCTTTGACCACTGTAAGTAACATCAGACGTATGCATTGTGGTCAGATCAGTGTCATCCATTGAAGCTACATGGCTCATTCATAGATTCAGATTACAGCATTTACATTCCCATCAGAATGTCAACAAACAAAAATATACATTGCTAACTAAACCAAGCCAACTCTGGTGGCACAGATGCTGAATTTTAGACAGCAAATTGTAGTCAGTCGAATTCCAGACAGCGAATTGTAGCAACTATCGAAAATGTGATAACTTGACATTTCAAATTTAAATCCCGTTTTCTGTAGCATTTCAAATTCAAATCCTCGTGGCAATAATCGACTTCCATACTCGCTGTGCACCAATTTTTGATCCAAACTACACCATGTTGGCACTGCTAATCTGAAAGTGCATTTCAGGAGCTGGCGTTGTAGGAGCATACAAGACTAAACGCGTGCAAATATACATGTAGTGGATATCAGAACACCGTAGGCTCCACTTCAACCATGCCAGAGTCCTCCTCAGGTGAGTGAAAGGCTAAAACATCGTAATAATAATATATGACTGGTGCTAGGTCGCAACATCATTGGAACGGTAGGGCAACTGGTTAGAGCATCTGCTTCACAGTTCTGAAGTCCGGCGTTCAAATCTCTGCCCCACCTGTGTGTAGTTTGCATGTTCTCCCTGTGCTTGTGTGGGTTTTCTCCAGGCACTCCGGTTTCCTCCCACCTTCCTAAACCATGCATTAACTGGACATTCTAAATTGCCTATAAGTGTGATTGTGAGTGTGGCTGTTGTCTGTCTCCATGTGCTCTGGGATTGGCTGGCAACCAGTTCAGGGTTTATCCCGCCTCCTGCCCGTTGACAGTCCCCACGACCCTAGTGAGGATAAGCGGCAAAAAAAATGGATGTAGTTTCTCTGGTTATTTCTCTTAATTGAGTGACTGATGGAAAAGTGTGGTGCACTCGCGTAGCACGACAGAATCTCCGTCCACCATAAAAGAAAACATCGGTTACATATTGATTGTCGTCGATTGACTGTACTATTGATGAAGCACCATCAGCATGATATAATTTGTCTCTTGATAAATCAGTTAAGACTTAATGTGGATGAGTCACCTAGATACTGTCAACTTCTTTCTTGCGCTCCTTTTCAACCAAGAAGTCAATTAATTTCTAAGTCTATTCTTAGCGTGTCACGTGTGTGTGTGCGTGCCAGCAGTAACCTCAATGGCTTTTACAATGGAGCTTCTGAAGTAAACACAATCCATGCTGTACTGCTGGCCAACCACTGATTTGTGAAACCATCATTTCTAAGAGTAAACGGTTGCCCTTATAAAACTTTTATTGTTTCAAGTAATAGTGTAGCCTTCTCGAATTTGACCCTGCTATAAAAGGATATTAAGGGGGAAAAAAAGGACAGCATAGTTGCTATGGAGATGACAAACAATAAAACACTCAGCCTTGATATGAATGAATGATCCAAAGGTGAATTGGTTTGCAGGTACACACCTCAAGCTTCAATTTAAAAAGTTAACAATAACAAGTAAAGTTGTAATACAGGGTTTTCCTAACTTGTGGCTTCAAAGAACATTACAGAAAGAATGTTAAAAACCATAAATAAGCATGTCTTTTGAAGGCTTGTTTAATTTAAACATTTCCGAGGCAGATTTTCCACGAGCAAATTACAAATAAGCAGGAGAGCATACATCTTTCCGAATACGTGTTTTGCAAACTCCGATGAATCGGCAAAATACACAAGATAATTATTTTTGCTGAAATGAAGTTTTGATATGCAATATGCCAGTATCTTGCATCACGTCTTGCATGATAGCTGTTCCAGCTGATTTATCTACACATTCACCGTCAATGGTCAAGTTAAGTCATGTGACCCCAGAACAGCTATTTATCCTCAGATCAAATCATGACGTTAAATGAGATCATCACTCATGACTTCGAAAAAAAAAGAATCCACATGAAGAATAGATTACGGAAATGTGTGTCACACTCCAGAATGTGCGAGTGGCATTTTCAATTTTTTAGGGTGTGAGAACCAAGCAGTGCTAAGGTCCTCTTTTTTTATTCAGTATCTCCTGGGAAGTTGGAAAGAAAAAATAGCCTACAACACTGGTTTCATTGATCAATCAAATTTGGTGGGCATGTTTGAACTTAAGATGATGCATTAAATGTCTCAAGGAGACATGCATGAAACTGGACAGGAAGTTAGACATTTCCATTTGAAGCGGCCATTTTGGGAGAATTCCAGGGTTTGTACAATGAACTGAACCAGGACTGATTTGTCCTAATGGGCTTCAATCAGAAGCCCATTAAACAGTTGAATGGAGCTAAATTGCCAAGCTTTTTGGACTTCCACTTCTAATATGGATGGAGTACGACCTTTGATGATCTTCCGGAGGATTCGTCATGAAATTGCTGCGTGCAGCCCTCTTCATCCTTGCAATTGTTCAACATTAATGATGCTATTCCCTGAAATAACAGTAATTTACTTTAAGTGCTCGCTATGTGCCCAACAGTCTTTTTTTTTTTTTTTTTTTTCTTCAGATGTCAAGGACCTTTGCAGCAGCTCTGGCAAATGCCAAACATGGCCCTTAACAGGCCACTTGGACCACTCACCGCTGCCTCTGCATACGAAGTCCTACATGCTCACTAATTTCTGCACTGAGCACAACGTGCCAGAATGTGTAACACACATCAATCAGGTATGTGACGTCAACACACAATCAAACCACTATACTGCATGGACAAAAGACAAAAGAGGGGAAACCATTAACACGGTGCCGATGCTCACTCTTCTTGGGGACTTTTATAAAACAAAACTACAAACTCCCTCAACACAAGCAGCACATTGACTGTCCCACCTGTGAAAACAACATTCTAGATCAGGGGTTGGAAACTTTTTGGCTACATTGTTGCATAGTTTCAAATTTGACATTGTGCACTTAACATGCCAATAAAATAGTATTATTTATGTGTAAATTAAATTAATTTTAAAAAATACACTTTTTACAAAGGACAATGAAAATAGTGCTCCAATAGTGAAATTGTGCATTATTTTCCATTTTTATGGTTTTGCACCGTCACTGTGCATTGTAGATTCAGTTCACCTCCAAATCCTTTTTTCCCCCACTAACCTCACTTTAGCAAGTCTTGTGACCTGCGACATGTCTGTAAATGGATGACGAGACAACCTTCCAATCATCTGCAAGCAGTCATGTGAACATGAGAAATGTTACGATTCCCTAAGTAACTTTTGAGGTAATTTAGGTGATTCTTCTCTTGTTCCTAACCGGGCAGAAATGTTGTTCAGCCTTCACTGTTGACACTTCCTATCTTTGATCAACTCCTTGTAGTTGAAGCAGAGTGGAAGCAAAGCAGCCAAAGTCAACTCAATGTATAGCTTGACCTCTCACCTGGTGAAAACAGTGCATATTACGGCACAACCTGGTGGAACTAGTTGGCATTTCAGACAAAATCAAATGAATGTAGTCATGATTTTGGTATGATTCGGGCAATTCTGTACTAATCTTTGGCGGACAGGATTGAAATGGTCAACGGGCCGGATGTCGCACGCGGGCCGTAGTTTGCCCATCCTGTTCTAGACCATTCCTATTACACACTGACGGACTTGTGCTGTGCAATTCCTCAAGTAGCCTTGTGTTCGTCTGATAACTGTTTAACTCACTTGATACCAACATATAGGCACAAACTTAAGTCTGCAACCGGTCATGAAAACAGTGAAGAAGTGGACATATGACGCAAAATCAGAACTTCATGACAGTTTAGACTGCACAGATTGGAGTGTCTTTGAAACTTGCGGGTTTGGTGAATATACAGACATTATGACATCATAAATCACCCTCCATGAATGTGCGTGTGTACCAGCAAATTACATTTTGCACTTTTAACAACAACAAGTCTTGGTTCAAACCAAACAGCCAAACTTCGCCAGGCTACAGAGGACGGATTATCAGAATGGGGACAGAGCTCTGTATAGTCAGCCCAGAAACCAATTGACAAAAGATATCAACATTACAAAGAGCTGGAAAAGCTGGAAAAACAATTTTCTGATAGCAACTCTGTGTCACTTTGGTAAGGATTACAATGGACCTTTCCAACTGGCAATCTTAAGCTCTGCTCCCTTAGCTACAGTTGCCATGTCCCACAAGCTTCCAAAATGGCGACTGAACAGAACAGGTTTGAAGTCGATTCTCTATCCCGTATTCCAGATAATATTGCGGTATGTTTTTTTCCAAATGCGTCAGACTTGTCCAAGAGAGTTCTACAGAGAGGTCTCAAGTATTTCATGCAATGATATGTACACGGAATTAAGATGTTGGACAGAGCAGGACGCAATGTCAGAGTTACAGCGAAATGTTGATGATTGCTGCAAAAACGTTTGATGCTTCACAAACTTTATATTGAAATCCAACAGGATGAAATAGTGGAATCGTACTGCACATGTAAAGCAGGGTGAGTACTTTTTACTTGGAAAGATCATGACTAATATTGTAGTCTTTATAAGTGAGTTAGGTTCGATTTTCTACAAGTGCATTTAAACAATGGTGATTGACTCAGAGAGTCCTGTAGTCACCTGAGGAAAAAGTTTGACTTGGCTCATAATCAAACACAGTGCTCTGTCTTAAAAGTCTAATGTGATACAAATAGGCAAATAGACATTTCTGTTGTATGACATTGCGCATTTACATATCACTAACTCGACTCTTCAGCATAAAACATTACACACTTCATTCAGCAGGTCAGTGATACACTGACAAAGGGAAAGTTTTTCTCCTGCAATGTATAAAACACTGATAATAATGAAATCAAACTCAGAGAAATTACTTCTCCCTCACTTACCTTCAAACATACAGCCTTGTGTTGTTGATATTTTTTATATTTAGTTGTGCTCGCGCTCTTCCGCGACCCTTAATCCAGCATAGTCACTTCGTCAACTGTGTTTTAGGCTTTGGAAAATGAACCAACCGGGCCCCTTGTAACCTAGCAGGATATCTTTCGGCAGAATTGCACATTCCCCAAGCGCGTCTGAGAACCATTTTTTTCGTAACATTAACTTTTCCAAGCGCACGCTACTGACAACCAGCATTGCTTGTGGGACAATATGGCGAGAGGGTCGTGTCAAGCCAGGGGTTAAGACAGTGCGGCTATCTGATTGCCTATTATTGTACGAGTGATGGATAGGTCGGAAAGGTCCATTGCTAACCGGCTTCAAGGGATCATGCCCCCAAGCAAAGTACAATAAAGAACTGCCTGACAACTTGAATATAGTTTGAAAAGGACATCTTACCAACCCCCACCCACCCAGCCGTACCACCGATACACCACCATCATCCCACTCCCCAGGAAACCTGGAATATCAGGACCGAATGATTACAGACCTGTCAACTGACATCTGCAGTAATCAGGTCCTTGAGCCCCTTTTGCCGGACCAACATAGCCCCCACGTATGACCCCTAGTGGACTGGACCCCCTGCACTTTTCCTATTGAGTAAACAGTGTTGATGGTGATGGAGTCACCAGGAGACTTGGCTTGTTCCTGGAACGCCTCGATGACTCAGGCTACAGGCCCTACTAGGATCTTTTTCGTGGACTTCAGCTCTGCTTTCAACACCATCATCACCAAATTCCTCTCCTCCAGGTTTCTCCAGTTCAACGCCTCACCGCCCATCTTATTGTGGATTTGCAGTTTCCTGAGCTGCCCCTGGTGCCGTTCAAATCCACATATTGGAGACTAATTCCTTGTGTGTCTTTTAACATACATGGCCCATAAAGCTGATTCTGATATTTTCACGCGACAACACTAATGAAATGACCTTTTGCAACCTCTCTATTAGTCAATATGCATTTAGATAACGGTGTTTACTTTCCCCTCTAAATAACACAACCTATGAATATTTCACACCCCAGTGAAAATGTCCAAATGGAGCCGATTCATTCTCTTTGGGCAGTGTCATGTTACTCTTTAGTGCTACAAGATATAATAAAGTACTCTCTTGAGCATCTGAATAAAAGGAGTTTCTCGATGTAAAGATGGTTTTGGCTAAAAGAAGATTACCAATAGCCTGAAATTTTACAGAACAGGTTTCATTGAGAGTGTTCCTTTCCCATGGTTGACCAAAGAAGTTAATTAAGCACCTGTGCTCAACATATTTTTTCTGTTGCGCTTCCAAGTACAGTATTAACAATGATGACACAGCTGGACTCCTTTTCATGAGCCAGGAAGGATAAGCATCATTGCTCCCTTATTTTCTTCACCACACTGACAGCAGAAAAGAAAAGAAAGATTCCATTCAAACACATTACTTGTAAACTAAATTCACACCACTTCTTCTTTTCTTTCGGCTTGTCTCGTTAGGGGTTGCCACAGCGTGTAATCTTTTGCCATCTTAGCCTATCTCCTCCATCTTCCTCTCGAACCCCAACTGCCCTCATGTCTTCCCTCACCACATCCATAGACCTTCTCTTTGGTCTTCCTCTCGCTCTTTTGCCTGGCAGCTCCATCCTCAGCAGCCTTCCACCAATATACTCACTCTCTCGCCTCTTAACATGTCCAAACCATCGAAGTCTGCTCTGTCGAACCTTGTCAGCAAAACATCCAACTTTGGCTGTCCCTCTAATTTCTAATCCTATCCAACCTGCTCACTCCGAGCGAGAACCTCAACATCTTCATTTCTGCCACCTCCAGTTCTGCTTCCTGTTGTTTCTTCAGTGCCATTGTCTCTAATCCGTACATCATGGCCGGCCTCACCACTGTTTTGTAAACTTTCCCCTTCATCCTAGCAGAGACTCTTCTGTCACATAACACACCAGACACCTTTCGCCAGCTGTTCCAACCTGCTTGGACCCGTTTCTTCACTTCCTTACCACACTCACAATTGCTCTGGATTGTTGACCCTAAATATTTGAAGTCGTCCACCCTCACTATCTCTTCTCCCTGTAGCCTGACTCTTCCCCCTCCACTTTTCTCATTCACGCACATATATTCTGTTTTACTTCGGCTAATCTTCATTCCTCTCCTTTCCAGTGCATGTCTCCATCTTTCTAATTGTTCCTCTGCATGCTCCCTGCTTTCACTGCATATCACAATATCATCTGCGAACATCGTGGTCCAAGGGGATTCCAGTCTAACCTCATCTGACAGCCTATCCATTACCACTGCAAACAGGAAGGGGCTCAGAGCTGATCCCTGATGCAGTCCCACCTCCGCCTTAAATTCCTCTGTCACACCAAAGGCACACCTCACCATTGTTCTACTGCCATCATACATGTCCTGTACTATTTTAACATACTTCTCTGCCACACCAGACTTACGCATGTTGTACCACAGTTCCTCTCTTGGTACTCTGTCATAGGCTTTCTCTAGATCCACAAAGACACAATGTAGCTCCTTCTGACCTTCTCTGTACTTTTCCACTAGCATCCTCAAGGCAAATAATGCTTCTGTGGTACTCTTTCTGGGCATGAAACCATACTGTTGCCCGCGGATACTTACTTCTGTCCTGAGTCTAGCCTCCACTACTCTTTCCCATCATTTCATTGTGTGGCTCATCAACTTTATTCCTCTATAGTTCCCACAGCTCTGAACATCCCCTTTGTTGTTAAAAACGGGAACTAGAACACTTTTCCTCCATTCTTCAGGCATCTTTTCGCCCGCTAGTATTCTGTTGAATAAGTTGGTCAAAAACTCCACAGACATCTCTCCAAATTGCTTCCATACCTCTATCGGTATGTCATCACAACCCACTGTCTTTCCATTTTTCATCCTTTGTAGTGCCTTTCTGACTTCCCCCTTAGTAATCATTGCCACTTCCTGGTCCTTCACACTTGCCTCTTCAACTCTTCCTTCTCTCTCATTTTCTTCATTCATCAACTTCTCAACGTATTCTTTCAATCTATTTAGCACACTACTGACACCAGTCAACACATTTCCATGTCTATCCTTAATCACCCTTACCTGCTGCACATCCTTCCCATCTCTATCCCTTTGTCTGGCCAACCTGTAGAGATCCTTTTCTCCTTCTTTCATGTCTAACCTAGTGTACATGTCGTCATATGCCTCTTGTTTAGCCTTTGCCACCTCTACCTTTGCCCTACGTCGCATCTCAATGTACTCCTTTTCGCCTCTCCTCAGTCCTCTCAGTGTCCCGCTTCCTCTTCGCTAATCTCTTTCCTTGTATGACTCCCTGTATTTTGGGGTTCCACCACCAAGTCTCCTTCTCCCCTTTCCTACCAAAAGACACACCAAGTACTCTCCTGCCTGTCTCTCTGATTAGCTTGGCTGTCGTTGTCCAGTCTTCCGGGAGCTTTTGCTGTCCATCGAGAGCCTGTCTTACCTCTTTCCGAAAGGCCGCACAACATTCTTCCTTTCTCAGCTTCCACCACATGGTTCTCTGCTCTACCTTTGTCTTCTTAATCTTCCTACCCACCACCAGAGTCATCCTACACACTACCATCCAATGCTGTCGAGCTACACTCTCCCCTACCACTACTTTACAGTCAGTAACCTCCTTCAGATTACATCGTCTGCACAAAATATAATCCACCTGCGTGCTTCTACCTCCATTCTTGTAGGTCACTATATGTTCCTCCCTCTTCTGGAAATAAGTGTTTACTACAGCCATCTCCATCCTTTTTGCAAAGTCCACCACCATCTGTCCCTCAAAGTTCCTTTCCTGGATGCCGTACTTACCCATCACTTCTTCATCACCCCTGTTTCCTTTACCAATATGTCCATTACAATCTGCACCAATCACAACTCTCTCGCTGTCTGGGATGCTCAGAACTACTTCATCTAGTTCCTTCCAGAATTTCTCTTTCATCTTTAGGTCACATACTACCTGTGGGGCATAGGTGCTAATCACATTATAAACACCCTAAATTTCAAATTTCAGCCTCATCACTCCATCTGATACTATTTTCACCTCCAAGACATTCTGAGCCAGCTCTTCCTTTAAAATAATCCCTACTCCATTTCTTTTACCATCTACTCCATGGTAAAATAATTTAAACCCTGCTCCTAAACTTGTAGCCTTACTACCTTTCCACCTGCTCTCTTGGATGCACAATATATCAACCTTTCTCCTAATCATCATGTCAACCAACTCCTGAGCTTTTCCTGTCATAGTCCCAACATTCAAAGTCCCTACACTCAGTTGTAGGCTCTGTGCATTCCTCTTTTTCTTCTGACGATGGATCCGGTTTCCTCCTCTTCTTTGTCTTCGACCCACAGTAGCTGAATTTCCACCGACGCCCTGCAGGTTAGCAGTGCCGGGGGCGGCCGTTGTTAACCCGGGCCACAACCGATCCGGTATGGGATTCTTTAGATGAACGCTCATGTTTGTTTGGCACAGTTTTTACGCCGGATGCCCTTCCTGACGCAACCCTCTGCATTTATCCGGGCTTGGGACCGGCCTACAGATTGCACTGGTTTGGGCCCCCATCGGGCTGCATTAAATTCACACCACTACTACGTTCATATTTTACCCGCAAACATGACCAAATCTAAATGAGTGGGTCATACACAGAAAAGATTATGCAATGCTCACAGTCATTGCATTCTGAGGGCATCTTGTGAACCGATGAAGACACGAGAGCATCCCACGCAACTAACCAACATACAGTCACTGTTACATTCTGTAGGCTACTGACTATTTCTGTTGTGTCGCAGTTACAGTACATGCTTGCCATTTTTCAAAGAGGCCACAGAATAAAGGTCCTATCATAAGTGACACCAAACAGTTTATGAAACATCAACACATGGCACATCAATCACTTTAAAGGTGTATAGGCAGTAATGGACAGAATCCTACGGCTTCCCTCTTCATTCACAGGAGGTTTTCTCACTGGGTCTCCCACCGGTTTGGACGCAGACGGATAGCACTTCGGACATGAACGTCGTCTCAGTGCTCAACTGCATGTACGAGCTGCTTCAGCTGCACCGTAGGGGCATCCAAACCTTGGAGAAAATGGAGATGGACCAGCTGAAGTGGAGCAACAATGTCGACTCCCTGCAGCTCAGCTGCACGCAACTAAAGGTAACGTCACCCCTGCAATATACTGTAAAGCCCCCACTAATGATAACATAATCTCTGCTAGACACTATAAAGCCGCTGCTTTTCGTATTGTACTGTACTGTCGGATTTTTGTATTGTATTTTATTTTATCGTGTTGGTATTCTCAGTATTGTTTTGAATTTATTCTTAATGCCATGTTGTTGTTGTAGGAGCAGCTAGAACTTTCCAAAAGAGAGAACATGGGAGTTGTTGAGCGGGAACGACAACTTCAGCTGAAAGTGAAGACCATGCAGAACTGCCTGAAAAACGAAAAGGAAGAGGTGCTATGAGGCTGTCCAGCCAATATACTGTAAACTATTACAACATATGTGGTCAGAACAAAACGCAACATCTATAAATCCCTTTCATTCTTTGTCAATAATTATGCAGCTGCAAACAGATAAGCAAGAGAATACATTAAATGCTGATTGTCGCAAATCAGTCAATCATGAAAGTTCAGCATACCGGTACCTGTCAACTCCAATGCGTACAAAAACCATAGAGCACATTATTTCTGCATATTGCCTGCATGTAATTACCATCTGATTGTTTGTGCAACATTTGTTTCCAATTCAAATTTTGTCATTGTACATACTCTATAGTACATACTCTCTAGGAGATCTTGACCATCTGTACATTCCCAAAATTTTTTGCCCAGACTCACAAGCTGCAGAACATCGTCTCTAGCCGGGCCAGCCAGTACAACCACGAGATGAAGCGGAAAGAGCGAGAGTTAAACAAACTGAAAGAAAGACTGAATCAGCTCCTGGTCGACAAAAAGGACAAGAGACTTGGTTAGATCTCTAGATTTGTACTATCTTTGTACAACTAGGCCGTTTATGCAGAAGATTAATTTTTGTTGCTTTCAGCTATTGACATATCAAATAAACTAGGAAGAGCAGACGGCAAGAGAAGCCTCTGGAAGACTGAGAAGACGGAGGCAAAGTAACATGACTTTTTAACACCAAACAAACTAAAAACACATTATCTTTTACTCAATGAATTGTGTTTCACTGCAGGCACGAGGGGGAGATGTACAAAAGTCTGCTCAGGGACTACGAGAGCAGGCAGGGGCAGCTGCTGTTGGAAAATGCTGAGTTGAGAAAAGTTTTGAAGCAGATGAAAAAAGACATGGTGGCCATTCTCAGTTCCAAGAGGTCAATTGTCAAAGGAGACAAGCAGGACCATAGTGCCATGGAAGTAGGTGGAATGCCTCCTTTCCCCCCGTTGTACTTCCCTTCTCGTAGGCAGACTCAAATAGTGAAGACTTTATCAGAAAAGAGGCTTCTATATGTTTATCCCACCCAAACTTGAGTTGAGTTTACTGCCAAACGAAACTGAAGCATATCATTACGAATTTTGTTTTTCAAACAACTATGCATGTCTATAGGTTGACGGTAACATATGGAAAACGTCATTTACATGCTAACGGTTTTAGAAACCCTTAAACAATGGGGATTTGAACGAAAACTGTCATATGTTTAAAGTGAGTGGGAGGGAGATTTTTTTAAACTAAATGTAATTGTTTTATTTATTTTAGTTTATTGCAGGTGGGTCAGGAATGTTTCCCTGCAAACTGGGCTACACTGTACAATGATCGCTGGGGTATGTATTATTAATAGCCCTGAATGTTTTTTTTGGGGGGTTACAGGTGGACTCTGATGAGGAGGAAGAAGTCATTTATTCCTGTCAGGAAAGTGCAGATCTGTTTATTGTTCACAGTCAAGAGAAGCTAACCAACAGTGTTCGACGCCAGTGGAGAAGACTAAAGAATTACGTTGAGAGACTGGACAACCAAGGTAGGTAGACTCATCTTGACTGTTGAAACGAAATTCATGGTAAGGAACTCTCAAAATGTGATCCATCCAACCATTTGCTATAGACTTTGTCCTCATTTGGGTTCCTGGTAAAATAGAGCCGAACCGAGCTGACCCCTTACTTTGATTCCATGGATTGTCACATTCACATATATGGACAATTAATTAATTCATTCCGCTTATCCTCTCTAGGGTCACATGCGTACTAACCCAGCTATCGTCAAGCAAACGTCCAGAGCTGGTCGCCAGCCAATTGCAGGCCACAAAGAAAAAAAAAACAGTCGCACTCACAATAACACCTACGGGCAATTTAGAGTCTCCACCGAAGGCCTGTTTTGGGGATGTGGTAGGAAACCAAAGTGCCCGGAGAAAACCCACGCAGGTACAGTGAGAACATGTAAACTCCACAAAAGCAGGGCCAGGATGTGCAACTCAGTTCTGAGAACTCTAAACCAGATCTGCTAACCAGTCATCCACAGTGCTGAACAATTTCAAAAGCATTTTTGAACTTTACATTCAAGATTTTCCAATGTGGCTAGCAGTCAGAGTGCCCAAATTAAACCCCTTGCAAGCACGGAAAGGATATTTAAACCCCATCAAGGAAGGCTCAAGATAAGATTTGAACCCAGGAACCTCGAATTGTGAGGCATCTCAATGGAGTTGAGGTCAGGGCTTTGCCTGGGCCACTCCAGAACATGCGTTTTCTTCTTCTGAAGCTTATTCTGTTGTTGATTTGCTTCTGTGTTTTGGATCATTGTCATGTTGCGACGCCCATCCTCTTTTGAGCTTCGACTGTTAGAGAAATGGCGTCTTCCCATTTCGGCAGATCGGCGTAAAGTAAAATTTTCAACAAACTGTTCCTTTCAAGTTGGAAACGTAACTTGGAATGAAGACTTAAAGTCCAACTGACATGCCTATAAACATTCTAAATAGATATTGTAATGAAACATACATATAACATGATTTGCTTCAATGTCTATAAGAAAAAATAAATATGAGCGGAGAGCGTGTCATCCATGCGCAAAGTTGCAGAAGCCTCACTCAACATCCAAGTAGTAGCCATATTGCCTGCAACGTCATCAGCGACGTCACACTGGGACATTCACCAGTGAAAACGCGTACTGGCACCTGCTATGGGAGAGGAACAACAGAAATTTTCAGATTTTTTTTTTTTTTTTTTTTCCAATGCCCCTTCTGACACGGACGCTCTTTTCAAAGAAGAGAACATCTCACAATCGAGTGAAGTGACCGGGGCAATATTACCCTCTCGTTTCGAGCCATATTTAGATAATATGCGGATCACTTCTAACTAACAACAGACACCCCGACAGTAAGTATGACAATATGTAGCGTACTCAGCCGTGAGCGACAACAACGCTGTAAAATGGCCCGGCCCGGCGCCGAGATGAGCCACCGCGGGTGTTGTCATCGCTCGCTGAAAGAAAGATTACATCGCCCCCCCAAACATTATTTTTTTTAATAGCTCGATACAGACCTACATGTCATTTGGAACCCACAAAACTCTCGTCCTTTGCACCTGTACAATCCATTTTTCACAACGAACTGACTCTTTTTAAAAAGTATGAAGATTGAATCCATCCTCCCGGTTATTCGAACTAAATACAGCAATACAACGAGCCGGCATTTTGGCTAACACGAAGGAACAACGAGCTACCTTCCAGCGGGTAAAACTAGTATGAACAGACAAGACTGCTTGAGTGCACGACTGCGCTGTACGTCACTTCTTGCTTCTTCTAGAAAACAAATCCGTTGAGAATTTTTCATGGCGGGAGTTACAAAAAGATGTATACGTCTAAATTATGTTTTGTGGTGAAAAAACGCATGGGTCCATGTCGGCTGCCGTTTTTTCATTAATGACATACTAAAAATCATGCATTTCATGACAGTGGCACTTTAAGATCTAGTATTTAGTGAAGGGTCGAGAAACATAATGAAAAAACATTTGCATGTCGTTGGCTTCAACAGATGACATCAAAGATGCTGATGCAGTTCCCCGAGAAACTTCAAAGGAAATGGGAAAAATGAGGCAGGAGAAAAAGCAGTGTAAAGACTCCATTGAAAAACAGCAACATCTTCTGCAGGTGAGAAGCAACGTTTCATTGTTTCTGTGTTTTGGACCTTTAGCAAATACTGCAAGTGTTCTTTCATCTCTTCTTTCTCTCCATCTTCTTTTCTCTGGTAGCAGAAGGTGAGCACTCAGTGTGACAAGGAGACGTCCGACACCACGGCGGACGACAGCCATTTGTTGCAGGAAAAAGATCGTCTGCTAGACGAGTGGAAGAGCCTCGAGGACCAGCGAAAGAGCTTTGAGAGGGAGAGGAAGAACTTCACAGAGGCGGCAATTCGACAGAGCCAAGAGGTGATGACAAGAAATAATCCGTAGAGGGCCCCAGAGATGCATTTTGATGTGCGATTCTGCTGGTTTTACGATCACACTTCTTGTACTCGCAGAGGAAGACCTTTGAGGAAGATCGTGCCATGTGGCTCAAGCACCAGTTTTTGAACTTGAGCCCTTTTGCTGACACAAAGACACCACAGAGGTCAAAGTCTCAGTGTTCCTTTCAGATGTGTGAGGGTCTTTTACTTTATTATTTATGTTTTTGCATTCATGTTCAGTGGTTGGATCATTGGTTTGGTAAACCAGGGGTTGTGAGTTTGTATCTCACTGGGGCCTCTACTTCCCAAGAGGGGTTGCGTCAGGCAGGCCATCCGGTGTAAAAGCTGTGCCAAAAAAAATATCAGCGTTCATCTGAGATTTTACGCTGTGGCGACCTCTAACGGGACAAGCCGAAAGAAACATACTTCCTTACTCTTTTAACCGGAATGTCCGACGTTGGAATACATTGAATAAATAATTGCGCACTGCAGACAGGGGAGGATCGGGCATCAAGGGTCATGCCCAATGGGCTGGCAGTCTTTTATGTGTAAAACTGTTTTTTTTTTTTTTTCTTTTTCAATTCTTTACAACACCCCTGCCCACAAAGTAGGGAGGGCAGGGCATTGGTTAATATTTAATGCAAACAGTGAGTGAAACAATCAATATAATGGGAAATCAGCCTAATAAGAACCAAACCTCTTCAGGAAATGTAGATAAGAAATGAAGGGGTCCGCTTGTTATGCTCAGACAGTGTGACGGCTGTAACTCAAGCTCCTAGTCTCACTGGGAGAAACATAGTTCTTAATTTTTGAGAAAAAAAAAAAACTAGTCATCCGTTTGAAGTGTATTCAATTGAATATACAAATATATAGTAATAATATACAAAAGGTGCTGTATGCTGTCCACTACCTGAAGACCAGAGTGCATCAGTCAATGTTTTGTTTTTTGTTTTTTGGGAGAGGTGGGTGTAAATGGGGTGTTTAATATTTGGAACCTTTTTTTTTTTTTAAAACCATTGCCACCCCAACTGTGCCCACTTTCTCAAAGGACATCAATAAGGCAAATTCCTAGTGAGGATCAGCGTTGTTTTCTGGTCTCTGCAGTAGGTGAAACGCAGCCCATTAGAGCATCGCTTCCAGAAAAGCCCATCGTCACTTCCCCCACCCCTGGATACAGACCAAGCGTATCACCCTCCACACCCGACCTGCTTCACACATTAAGCCTTATCTGTGAAAACAGGTACAAGTACTTAAACTGTATGTCTTGCGATGCTAATTGTAATGATGGTTGTAGACTTTCCCTTACTGGATGACTTGTGACTTTCAGCTCAAGCAAACCAAAGAGGAATGAAGACGCGGGAGACGCCAGCTTCTTAGCAGCACAGCAGAAATGGTGGATCAGCGGTGACAACCACAGCGGCCTGATGCTCACGCGGGAGGATTGTGGCTCAATATGAGCACTTGATCCATGAGGACCATGTGACTGTACATGCATTTGAATGATGGCAACAGTCTCTAACCATGAGTGTATGGCACATTAGGGAACTTCAGGATTTGGGAGCGGGACCCACGACCCACAACCTGAATGAGGATGAGTGCTCAAGAAAAAGCTTTCAGGAGAATTTTGTATGACCTAATGAGCTATGGCGGTTTTCATTCCATTTTTTAATCTGTAGATTCATGGAGGAATTCATTTATTTTGTACTGTGGTGTTTAGCTATCACATTGAGGTGCTCACTCCAAAGGAGGTGGACAATACTCCATCCATGACCTTGTTAAATGAGACACATTTACAGATGTCATTTAAACAAGAAGCTGTAAGACTATCAAGTGGATGCTGTTTATTATTATTTTGTTTTATGTTGCATTTAGTCCAATTAAGGATTAGGCACTATACTTGTGGATATGGATGTAAATTTTGTTTGATGGAATGTGGCTAGTTTTCAAGTTTAAAATGTGAATTTTTCAACTTCAATATAAATTTATTTTTTTTTTGTAACACTTGTGTATTCTTCACTCTTTAAGAGACAGAATCTGGTCTCTTTCTCTCTCGTATGTGTGTGTCTGCACTGTTTACATAACCTTTAATGACAATTGTCCAGAGTCTGTGCAGTAAACAGACCCTACTGACTGATTCAAACGCAGGAGGAATGTAGACTTTTTTTTTTTTTTTTTGCAGGATGGCGACATTTATATGTCATGTATTTCCTTAAATATGAATCTCTTTCATACATCTAAAAAAAATGTTGATTTTGCTTAATTCTGTTCCCTTAAATGCCATAGAAGTTGCAATCCTGTCATCACAAAGTACAAGCATAGTTTCCTTGCTTACTCCCACCTCTGTCGGCTCCAGAGGTAATGGACATGAATGAAGCGAAACGCAAAACAATCATCATGAATTTGGTTAAGTTGGTTTCCCGTGGAGCCAAACTGTCCAAGTTTCAAAGCAATGGCGCCATTGATGTCTCAAAACATTCCTGACTGATTATTATTTTATATGGAATTGGCTGACCAGGCAGATTTTGCGAGGATGGGTTCCCGCTCAGCTAGTGCATACTTGCAAAGTTAAGATAATTGATGGTTTGTGTTGTGTGACTGAGTACTGTCTGATAAATGTTTTCTTTTTCCATATTCTGGCCATATTTATTATCTTTGTTGATCAAACATTTCACACAAAGGCATGATATGTGTTTGCCATATTGTCACTGTTCGGAGTTGTCAGAGTGAGCACTCATGACATGACATTTCAGCACGTCTGTGAAGTGAAAGTCCAATCCAGCACCAATTAAACAAACCAAGCCCATCTTTTCAGGGTTTGGATTTATGCATAATGTCCAAGACAAACAAGTAAAGGACATGACATTACATTAATTATGTGTAGAAGCTTAACTCAAAAGCAGTGGATATGCATTGAGAAATGTTTGTTGAAGTTTTTGTCATGAATATTTGGAATTGTGTTTTGTATTGCTTGTCTATGCCTGGACCTCTAGTCTTAAAATCTGATTGATTGTCAAGAGAGTTAGATGTGCATGGGCGTTCAGGAAAGAATGTTTCCAATGACATGACTCCACACCATCAAGATCCTTTTTGAGATGCATTTTATTTAATGTTACATTGGAAATTTTGAGACGAAGTGATAAGAGTCGATGTCGTTATGCGCACTGAGGAGTGCAGCTGCAAGCGAGATGTGCTTGGGTTGTTTCCCTCAGATCCACGCTGTAGTTGTAAAAGTCCTGGGGAACCAAGGCGGCTTCTGCGTATATGAAGAGAAATAAAAGAAACAATATGAGAAACTTTGATGTCTCTGCTGCATGTTCTTTCCACCTACTCACCGATAGGAAGACAGTGGAAGCCGACAGTGACGGCGGTGATCTTGACAGGGAGGCAGCCAGGCAAGCAACGCAACACCGGCTCAACAGAGAAACATTTGGACTCCTGGCCTCGGACATCCATCTGTTTCTCCAACTGTACTGACTCAAGCTTCATGCGACACTCTGCAAAAAAAAATGTGGAAATGTCACTTCTTGTATTTGTGTTTGAATTAGGGCTAATTCTTTTTCCTCCAAAGCAATATTGCATGTTTTGTGCCTCACCTGTGTTGTCCTTGCAGCTTTCGGCCGGCAGAACCCAGGAGTGAGCAAAGCTGACTGCGTTCTTTATCACACGTCCGTTGGAAGTGCGGAATTCCTGTTTCATCTCCCCATCGGCCTTTCCACAGAGTCCGCAGGTCTGTCCCTTAATCCAGTCTGCAACTTTAACCTGCATGGAAACATTCAATTAAGCAGTCTATCATGTGAGACACAGATCTGGTGGTCATGAGCTAAAAATGTACTTGAAAGTTCAATTTACCTTCCAGGAAGTGCTGTCAAAGTAGACCTCAATGAGTCCAAGGCTTGGAGCATAGACGGAGATGCCGTCTCCCTTAGGTCTGACCTCAATTTTAGCTGGAAGGAAAAAAAAAAAAAACAATTGACAAATCCCTAGTTAAGGTGTTGCATCACCCAAGGAAGTGAGAGTATTTGGCATTATGGCAGTGTGATCATTTTAATGGTAATAATGAGTAACCTGTTGGGTGCTTGTATGGCAGATTGTTGGTGGGCACCTCTCTTCCATTAACCTTCACAACCACGTCCGTGCTCCTCATGAACAAGTCGACATCACTAAGGAAGTGAATGTAATTGAGTTTTTGCATCTCCTTTGCTCGTTTAGTGCGCCTCATCCATCTTTTTCAACTTACATGTCAGCAATTTTGATGTTGATATGGTTGCGTACATTATCATCCTTCCTCAACAGGACCATGAACTTCATCTCCTCACTGCAGTCCTGAGCCAGAACCTGGTAGCAAAGCTGAGGCATCTCGTTCTTGTACTTCTTGTTGTTGAATGTGGTCACTACGTCTCTGCTGAAGCTACATTCAGCTGAATAGGAGAAAAAGAGAAGACAGCTTGGTACGTGACTAAGTACTGAACACCATAAATTATTTTTTTGCACTGAGTTGGTTGGAACCTGCGGCGGCCTTGGAGATCAAGTAACGGACTTTATCCGTCAGATCATCAAAAGGTGTAAGTCCCGTCAACTCATCCAGTGGCAGAGTAAGGGGGAGGCGCAAAGCCAGCTTATAGATGCTGCGCTGTAAACAGAATCATACTATTGTTAAAAATGGTTCCTTCAAAGGACTCATCATCTATTCAGAACTGTTGGATTGTTCATACTGTTGGTGTCTTGAAAATCAAATCCAAGGTCCTTTCAGATGTTGCAGCCACTGTGAATGCCAACTGATTGACACTGTTCTCCTCCTTCCGTCGGACGACTCTGTCCAGCACGTACTCGGGAATGTAATCATATGCCCTGTGACACCAGATTTACATACTTTTTATTCAAAGAGATTTCAGTCTTTGAGTTAGCGGCAATTGAGCTTGCATACTTCTTTGCGTAGCGTTTGAAGACAACTGGCAGTTCCTTCCATGTCATTCTGAGGCGAGCTGCTGGGCTTGGACCAAGAAGACCGGTCTCAGCGACGACTGTCATGTCATACTGTCTGCATGCCTCTCCCCAAGCTATTTTCGCCTTTGAAGACACAACAAATGGCATGTAGCATTTGATAAAGGCACCCGTTTTTAAAATGCAAATGCTAAGCAAGATGTTTTCTCACTGTGACTTTGTGCTTGCTGAGCAAAACACCATCAGCACACATCCTCCAGTTGTTATCAGCAGCCAGAGCAGCCAGGATTATCTGAACTCGAGCATTAGCCTTGTCTGCGTAGCCAGTGATTTGGACTCCCTGGAGCTTGCCATCGGTCCTCACAGCTTGAAGAATGACGAGGACTGCAGGAGCATTTTCAGTGCCGAGGAATTTGTCCTATGAGAGGAAAAACAAAACAAAAACTATTGAAGCAAAAGATTTGAGCTAGGCATGAATTGCGTTCCATAAGATCAAATTTCACCTTGTTGTAGAGAGCCTCAACACTGGAGAGGCTGCTTTTGCTCTTGTGAGATGAGGTGGGTTTGGACTGCAAAAACACAAGATTTTAAAAATGAGATCTGCACCTTCACCGTTGTGTCGAAACACAATGCTCATATACCGTCTTGTGGTTCTTCAGGAAAATGCGATCGTAATTAATTCGCTGTAAAGGAGAAGCAAAACAATTGTGAGATTCGTCTGTTGTTCACTCAAATCAAAATGTGTCGTTTGGCACGGATACCATCGAGACGGGATGACTGGAACGAGAGGAACGACTGGAACCAGAGCTGGCGCTGAAGAGAGATTCCAAACTAGATGCCGAGCTGCTTTTTGCCAGCCTGCTGTGTCTGCTGCTGTGTCTGCTGCTGCGTTTGCTGCTGCGTTTGCTGCTGCTGCTGCTGCTGCTGTGTTTGCTGCTGCGTTTGCTGCTGCTCCTCCTGCTGCTGCTGCTGCTGCTGCTGCTACTGCTGCTGCTGCTGCTGCTGCTGCTGCTTCTGCTGCTACGTGATGACGAGGAGGACTTGCTTGAAGAAGAGGAGGAGGAAGAGGTGCTATTCAGAAGTTTCTTGAGCTTCATCAAGACAGGCTTTCCCTCGATGATTTCCTCTTCGGCCAATGTAATCTTCTTGATGATCTTCTCCGCAGCCTTTGGTCCAACTTGGACCAGCATCTCTATTCTTTCAATGGATTCATCTTCATCTGTAATTAGCATGAAATTAGTGAATTGTTTACTTAATCTCATTTGAACATGCCAGTTTGAGAATTCTATCACTTACTGCGCTGCATTGACACAGAAAGTGAGTGCTTTCCAGCCATTTTGTACAACAGAATGTCCTTGATAAAAGCAGCGTTGGTTGAGGCAACCCTGACACAGCCTCTCAGTCCAATGCCGTAAGATTTGAAGCAGTACTTTTTAGAGAAGGTTCTGTTTCTGACGGGTTTGAAATCTGTTGGCACATCCTCTTGAATGATCTCTGAAGATGCACGCTAATAAAAGGAAACGATGTAAATTGAAGTCAACATTTTTCTGCCCGTGTATTGCTGCTTGACATTTAAAAGCTCACCAAACTATCAGAACGAGAGGAAGTCTTTGAGGTGGGGATCTCCTTTGAAGATGGCTTCAAGGCTTGGGCAGGGATTAGGGGGGTGATTCTAGCATTAGGAAGATCGTCAATGTTTCTCACCACAGCAATGCTCACAACCCTGTTCAATAATCAAATTGTTGGTTACATTCCCCCTCTCAAACAAAATACTCTGTTGAAATGAAAGTCCATTCTTACTCAATAGCTGTAATGTTTTCAGGGACAGCAACAGGTAGAGCCGCAATCTTAAATTCACCCTCGTTGATATCAAGTCTTGCTGAAATGGAGGCTGGCAAAATGGAGGTGAGCTTGGCTCTTGAGAGCACTGCAGCCTGGAGAATTGCAGTGTTCACTCCCATCACAGCAAACATGTTCACATTGATGCTGCAAGGAGAGGATGTGGTGAAAATGTTAAGGTTTAAAGGACGGTGTTCGATTTCATTCTCAGACTTTGTATGTACCTTGGTTTGATATCAGCCACAAGCTCCATTTTGGTCTTCAGGAGATGGCGGTACTGGATGGGCTCTGAGAGAGCTGGAGTTGCAGTTGCCTTGACTACCAGAAAGTATAGTTTTAGTTTTTCGAAAAAAGGGTTTGTCAGCAGTCGTGGATAATGTGGTTTTAGAGGCAGTACGTACTTTTACCAGTTGCAACAGCCACAGCGGCGCTGTACAGAGCAAGTTCCATTGGAAATCCAGCAGCCGTCGGCATGATACGCCTCACTTCAGTAGCCAGCACTGGCTTAACAACATGGAAAACGCGTCCTGACAGCAGAGCTCTGAGGGCATCCCTCCCAAGATCCTGAACATATACTCCATTGGCCAGCTGTGTAGAAATAATGCATCGAATTGCAGTCATTGCAAAAATGTGTTTCATGAAACCCCTTTGGTTACTGTTGTCAGGTTTGACAGGCTTTCGACACAACACTACCAGCCTCGGCAATGCCTGCAGGTGTATTATCAATTTTTTTTCTGGAAAAAATACATTCCAAATACAGTAGGGGCCTCTTTTATGCCTTCGAAGGTTACATCCACAATATGAAGGTGGCATTAGCAAATAATTCAAAATAAAGATGGAAAAGCGGAACTACAATAGACTAGAAGACTCGATGGCCACTCTTCGTATGTGTAAATTAATCTGATGTGATTAACAGCATTTTGTATTATACCGTGATGGCCTGGTTAATCACTTCCCGGTTGATGTCGACAAAAGCAATTTCTTGTCCGAAGAGCCTGACGTAGATGGAGGCCAGAGGCTTGCTATTAGGCTGGGCAGTCCATTCAATCACCTGAAACAAAATCACAACCCAAATTAAACCGGGCCTGAAGCGTATGACAAGTAGTTCATTTCTTAATGGTGATGATGGCTTACGGCTTTGATGACACGCTTCATCTTGGTGATCCTGTCCGTATTATCCGTTGATGAATTGCTTTTCAGCAAAGCTTCCTGGAGTCCCTCAGTTCTAACTCCAACCTAACAAATGATCAACAATGTCAAATGGACATACAGTATACACTAGCAATTCAAAGAAAGGAGACTTTAGAATGTTACCTCCAGGACATCAGCAGCAGCTCCAGCAATGAAGGCACTGGCCTTAGCGACGACAGTTCGTGGGAAAATGGTGGCAACGTCGTTGATGTAGAAAGTACTGGCAGCAGCACCAAGCATGAAGTGATCTGGGCAAATCCATTTAGTGAACAGCAGTAAGGAATGCGGGGACATGTAAAATACTGCTTAGTGCTTACTGCTATATAGGTCCATTTGAATGGCTCTGCTGAAGCGGAGGCTCAGTCTCTTTAGCTTCGGGCTCAAGATTCTGACTGCGACATTGCAAGCAGCGGCACTGTAATGAGATTTTGCTGACATTATTTTGTGCATGACAAATATGGCAATGAACACGATGTGTTTTGAGAGGGCTTTTACATTGGAACGTGGTTTGGAGCGGTGCTTCTGGTCAAGGACTTCATGTGAGAGTAGGTGAAGCTGGCCACCTGCAAGTTCTCCTCCATCTTCACAAGGTTGGCTAGACTTGTTATTAAACCAACTGGCGGCCGTGTCTCGAAGATAACAATGCACGAGAGCATGCGCAGCTCAGGATGAAGAGACTTGTCCATATACAGCTGAAGAGCCAATTCCTGGACCTAATTCAAGGGAGACAGGTACAAGGATATTTGTAACGACTTTAATCATTGGAGAATAGGAAAGGAACTTTGAAAGGTGAAGTCAACTCGAAGCTTTGACAGGCGGCATTATCGCTTTGAGAGAGAGTATGTGTGTGAAACATGGCAAATTTACCATTCTTGGTTCCTTCTTGGCAATGTTCCTCAAAGCCATAATCGCCTCAGCATGAACTCTTGTGGGCAGCCTTGTAGCTGGTGTACCATGAATAGGAAGGACCTTTGTGATCGGCTTCAGGCTCATTGGATGGCCAGCGTTACTCAACACCTTCAAAATGGAAACTATTTGCTGTATGTCGGTCTTGCCAATGGCCTCAGCAAGAAGGGTGTGGATGGGCTGTTTGAAAGAAAGACTTTGTTGAATCACCTTGCATTCAGAAATAGTATTAAGCAGACAAAAATTAAGTTTAAGGTTATTTCACCTTGACCAGTTCAACGGGGCAGACAGTTTTGTGGGCACAATATTTTGAAATCATGGTACCATAGCCAAGTAAGACGATCTCAGACAGAACTGGGTTCCTCTTTATTTTGCTGTTGACTGACAAGCTCTGAAAAAGACAGATCGCAATATTGTTGATACATCATCAAATTATTTTAGACGTGAGGAGACCCCTGTACTCACTTCAATCAGCTGAATGACCTCGGGGTCTGCTGTCACCATATGAATGGAAGCAACCAAAGCTTGAGCAACCTCAATGGGTGTCAGTTCATCAGACTCAAATTTCTGAATGATGAATCTCAGAGCAACTGGAGTTCCGATGGAAGGAAGTGCATCCAAGATCCATTGCCTGGAAGATGAGAATGAGTATATTCCCTTTTGCATTGCTTTTTTTTTTTTTTTTTTTTTAATAACTGAAATGTTGGTGAAAATGTCACCTGTAGCCACTTTTTGTCTTGTACTGACTCCAGAGCATTTGCAAGTCTTGAAGTTTGGCCATACGAAGGAGTTGAATGAGCTCCAAAAACTTGACAGGAGCATCATCATGGACTCTCTCCACATTGTAGGTAATCAGATGGTTTAGAACTTCCACTATCTACAATGAAAGTAAAGTCAATCGTTAAATATGCTAGGAATCACAGTTCTCCTTGTAGACTTTGTTGAGCTCCTTAAGAAGTTTAATAGTGTACCTGAGTCTGGACATTGGTGATCTTCACAAGCTGAATGGGTGTTTGCAACAACTCGGTGGAGAACTCATACTGGAGCGATCCACGTTGACGATACTCAGCTCTCACGGGCATTAAAGGACTCTTCTGGATCTCGAGGAAAACCAAACGTTGCCTATGGAATAGTGAGATTAATACAGTACATGAATTCACTGCTTGCAAAATTCTGAGGTTTAACATATTACTGGATTTTCAATGTTCATACTTTGTCTCCATTTGAGCAGCTCCATTCATCTCGTTGAAAGGTGTGAACTGAATGATCTCATTGACAGATGCTTCCAGGATCATGATACTGTTGGGAACTGACTTCAGAATGTAGTTGTATGCAGTTTCTCCTCTCAAGCTCTTGGAATCCTGGAAGAGAAAAAGTAGTGTTGTCACTCCACTGTCTCTCATTGCACAAATCTATTTATCACAAAGACGGAACATGCAGTTACCCGCTGACACTTGGCACACGTCTCAGTGTAGGCCAACCCGATGTCTTTCACAATCCTTTCCTGACAGTGGTTAAGGTCCCTGGTCTTTGTCAGGAGGATGCGTTCAGCCTTCTCATCTTCAGTGATGGCATAGAAGGTCTTGCACACACCCTGAGCTCCGGCCTTGAGACAAAAGAATTTTTTAATATGTTGTGATGGATCTAGAAGCAATGTAAGGGTCTTGTTTAACTCACCTCCTGCATTTCATAGATGTTCTGTGTCTTTTTTACATTGAGCTGCAGAACATTCAGGATACCTCTGTAGATGTTCAGCACCATGACCGAGACACCTTCAGGTGCAAACATTTTTCCGACAACACCATTGGAGTACTCAAACTTGATGGGGATAATCAGCTGAGGCGCCAAGACTGAAGACAGCTTAGTGGCCGGTGTGAAAGCATCCTTGGGCCAAACACCACTGTACTCGAAGAACTCAGGTTCAGCAAGCTAGAGTTTCAGACAGGACAGTGAGTCATGGTGCTTGTCCCAAAGAGGTATCATTTGAATATCGTACCGATCTACTTCACCTTGAGCAGGAGCATGTTTGGTTCAGCAGCGCTAATCAAAACTTTGCTCCTCACTTTGAGTCCAGCTCTCGCCAATCCTTCCTCCGGTAGACCGCCCAGGAGCAGTGTCTCATATTTGTACACATAAGTCTTACCAGCAGCAAATTCAGGGGCTTGAAAAGTCAAAGTGTTTATTGGCACATGCACAGATAAAAGTACAAATGACTTGTTAAAATAGCTTTTTTTTTCTACACTGTATATAGCTTGTCTATACAATGAAAAGCATGTATAACATCCATCCATCCATCTATTTTCTAAGCCGCTTATCCTCACAAGCGTCACGGGAGTGCTGGAGCCTATCCCAGTTGTCAACGGGCAGGAGGCAGGGTACACCCTGGACTGGTTGCCAGCCAATCACAAGGCACATGGAGACAGACAAGTCACACTCACAATCACACCTTGAGGCAATTGAGAGTATCCAATTAATGTTGCATGTTTTCCAGATATGGGAGAAAACCGGAGTGCCCGAAGGAAACCCACGCAGACACGGGGAGAACATGCAAACCCCACAAAGCCGGGGCCGGGATTTGAACCCCGGTCCTCAGAAATGTGAGGCCAATGCGTTACAGCTGATACACCGTGCCACCTCCATGTATAACATAAATTGAGATTTGGAGGTGAATGTTGGAACAAGAATGATCTATTGTTGGGAAAACTCACCAAAGTTGTGTTGACAAGCTAGAAGAAGGGAACAGAAATGTACAATTAATAATACAGAGTATCAAAATTTACAGTGAATATAAACATTAACAGGTTGCATTTTTTTCTCCAGTTAGCAGTCTTTAATTTTGATTTGGAAGTTAATGTTTGGAGGGGGTAATTAAAAAACAAGAGTTGTGTCTAGTTTTTTCAGTTTTAGCAGAATTAAAGAAAAAAAAAACTGAGGTACAACACCCCTGCAAATATGGAGAAAAAAATCTTCTTCTAATAAAAGCAGTGAAACTTACCCGCAAGGGCCAGAGTCAGGGCAAGCACAACCACTCTCATGGCTGATGGGTTGTACCTGTCATCACTCACAGGCACCCTTATATAGCGGAAAAATTGCATTGGCCAAGCCCCCCCATATTTACTTGGCCAAAGTCAAGCATCATTTGTAAATATTTGCTGTTACTTGAATCTGAGCCATTCAAAAAAAAACAAAAAATGCAAATATAGATCGAGTTAAAAATGCCCTGGACAAAATGTGTAGTTGAAGAATGTAAATGTACATCCCTTTCTCAATCATGCCTATCTAGTCCCAATTTATACTTGATTATAATACCCTAAAGACGACCACGATCCTTGATCATAGGGCAACTGTATCTTTTCAGTTTGGAAAAAAATGTGCAAAATAAACACACACTTCTTGTTGTCTTTTGCCATTTTCTTGTTTTATTTATATATAAAAGATACATATTCAGCAATTAAGAGTTCACTTCAACACAATTTTTTTTCACAGTATCAATAATATGCCATCTCTGTAAATTAGTGATTTATTGAAACCAACGTCAATACAAAACCAAACTGCATCCTGAACGCAAACATTTATTACAGAGGAATTGAAAAATTGGCATATTAACATTTGGATTTGTTGGATAGTATTATGAGTGTGTTTTGCAAAATTGAATTACAGCAGAATAAATAGAAATACAATTGTGGGGTCTCATTTTTTTTATTGGACTATATAGTTACACTGTTGAGGTTTTATTCATCCATTCTAATGGTATTTCTTGCAATTATTGAATCTATGTCACGTCTGTGTCACATTGTTGCAATTGGGTTTCAAAGTTCACAGCAATAGGGCACAATGACTATGGATGTTTGCTAACTTTATTTGATGTGGTCAGTGTGACCATGAATGACATGACATTTCAGCAATTGTCAAAGTAGCCTACAAGATAGAGTATCTGATTTAAAAAAAAAAAAAAAAAACATCAAAGTGGAGCGGCAAAATTGCTCTGATCCTTTTTTTCTGGTATGGTCACGTTTGCCACAAGGCAGCAATCGTTGGGGCACAGTCATTTGTGGTCCAATCACACGGGCTTGCCACCTTGGGGAAGAGCACAGGGAGAAAAAGGATGGGGAAGATTAGTGGGGAAGTCTGTGCAGGTCATGATAATCCGCAAAGGTTGAATTGAACCCACTGAGCAAGAGGAGGCCGGTTGTCTCGAGTCAAACTTTGCAGAACACACAAAGGCGGTTACTCAAAAACAAGGCTGCACTACTACTCCCAAGATCAATCATGGGGCGAGTGCATTTGTAAAAACTAATAAAACATCAATGGTACTTCTAGAAGTGGAAAAGATACCCCCATGTCCGTTTAAATTGGACCAGAAGTTGTGTTTCCACAGCACTTGCATTTTTTATTCAAAGTGCATTGATAGTCCGTTCACACGGCACTGTCACTTGGTTCATGAGAAATTCCTCCTGTGTCTCGTAACGTACTTGCCAATAAAGCTGATTCTGATTTCTAAGCTGATGGGTTCTGTGTAAAAATCCTTATAACTATGTGAATGCAAGAAGCATTCATCACAAAATTAGATTAGATTAGATAGATAGATAGATAGATAGATAGATAGATAGATAGATAGATAGATAGATAGATAGATAGATAGATAGATAGATAGATAGATAGATAGATAGATAGATAGATAGATAGATAGATAGATAGATAGATAGATAGATAGATAGATAGATAGATAGATAGATAGATAGATAGATAGATAGATAGATAGATAGATAGATAGATAGATCATGACAAGTAGTTTTCAATAACATATTCAATGTTCTCCTGCTACTCCCACATATATTAGAAAATGCATTTTCTGCCACATATATCCTATTTCAAATCCAAATTCTAATTGATCGGTTTTCAAATTTGTTATGTACCATTGCCTAGTTGTAAATCACATCACAAAACAGTAACTCACCTCTATTTTTCGCTTTTCTTGGACAGCATTTTTGAAGAGGGGATGAAAAATCAAGTGCAATGCATTATTACATTAAGTTGTTTTATTACTTATTACTTCAGGTCTTGCAGGTTAGTTGAACTCATATGTAGCCTAAACATGAAGAAGACTCTGGATCAAGACTTTGGTCTGTGATTGAAGACAAGGCAAAGCACATTTTTTTTCCTTTTATATTACGTGTTGGATAAGATAGTAATCTAAAAACATTTTGCCCTTAAAGTAATATATCGTGGATTTTGAGCAAAGGAAAAATAATACTATATTTGAAAACAGACAAATGACAACAAAGTCATTTCATCCCTTACATACAGTATGTGACTGGTTCACTGGATCACAATTCTGAGTCTCAGTTCTGAGTTTGAATCGCATGTGTGGGTCTTTCTGTGTGGAGTTTGCACATGCTTGCACATTGCACACTCTGCCTGTGAGAATTTTCCCGGGGGCTTCCGCACACCCCCCTTGATCCGTCACCTTATCACGGTGGAGGTGTTTGTGTGTCCCAATGATCTGAGGAGCTAAGTTGTCTGGGGCTTCACGCCCCTTGTAGGGTCTTCCCATGGCAAACAGGTCAGAGGTGAGGGACCAGACAAAGCACGGTTCAGTAAATCTCTTTGACGGGTAGAAAAAAATGGATCTGGGGTACCCTTCTGAGGTCAGGCCTGGAAGTGGGGCTTGAGGGAAAGCCCGCCTGTGGCCGGGTCGGCACCCACTGGTCTCAGCCAGGCACAGCCCGAAAGGGTACCGTGGGTCCCCCTTCCCATGGGCTCACCACTGTGGGAGGGGCCATAAGGGTCGGGTGCAATGTGAACTGGGTGATGGCCAAAGGAACAGTGGGTCAGCTGTAGAGGGTTGGCTTCACGGTTCTGAGGGCTAGGGTTCAAATCCCGGTCCCGCCTGTGTATAATTTGCAAGTTCTCCCCATGCCTGTATGGGTTTTCTCCAGGAGCTCTGGTTTCCTCCCACATTCCAAAAATATGCCTTAATTGTAGGCTCTAAATTCCCCTTAGGCGTTATTGTGGGTGTGAATGGTTGCTTGTTGCAGTGTGTCCTGCGATTGGCTGGGGACCAGTTCAGTGTGTACCCTGCCTCCTGCCCATTGACAGCTGGGTTAAGCACTCCCGCGACCCTTGTGAGGATTTGCAGCTCAGATAATAGCTGGATGGATGGATGGATGGATGGATGGATGGATGGATGGATGGATGGATATACTTGGTTTTCATTTGCGCGACTGACTCAAAATTAGCCGTAATCTTGAAGTAATGGCTGCTAGTGAAAGCTATTCCTCGAGGACGTCAGGACTTGCGGTTAAAGTCACTCATGAGTACACTCACTGCGCACTATGTTGTTCGTGTTTGCGCCTTAGCAAATCACAAACTAATAATTCTTCAGTTCCGCAGTACACAAATTCAGTGTATCATCAATCACTCAGTTCACTTACAGTAGTGTTCAAAATAATATCAGTCCAATATGACTAACCAGATTAATCCATGTTTTCTGCATATTTTTTTATTACTACATGTCAAACAAGTTACCAGTAGGTGTAGTAGACTCTCAGAAAACCAACAAGACCCAGCATTCATGATCTAGTTACTCTTAAGGCCTCACAGTACTGAGGACCAGAGTTCAAATCCATGCACTGGCTGTGTGGAGTATGCTTGATCTCCTGGTGTCTTGCCATGCATGGTAAGTTTTTGAAGACTCTAAATTGTCTGTAGCTATGAATGTGAGTGCAGGTGTCAATGCGAGTGTGAGTGGTTGTTTCTTTGTGCCCTGCAATTGGCTGGCAACTAGGTGAGGATGCCCCCTGCCTCTCGCCCGAAGATAGCTGAGATAGTCTCGAGCACTCCCACGACTTGTGAGGATAAGTGGATCAGATGGTGAATGGATGGATGGATCCACTTACTGTGCATATGTATGTCATTGATAGAAACGGCTAATAGATGAACTTAAATTTTTCACTCTTCTCAGTTGTCCTTTGTACATATACAAGGCTGCGCTTTCATTCTGAAGAATTCCCACTTTTGTTTGTAAGTTGCAGTGAGCGAGTTGAGTTTTTCAAGATTTCTTAGGATGTGAAAATGCATGTGGATTTAAAATCATTTATAAACAAGTGACCGGGGATCTACACCCTTTCTAGATCGACTGTTATCAGTAAATTGCATGTGTAAATGAAAACACTGATTCATAATGTTGTTGGAATTGCAAATTTTTTTTAATGGAATTGAAGATTGCTCATACGATTTGAAACAAAAAATACTAATCAATAAATATATTTTGCCAAATGTAAATGTAATTCCATGCACTCAAAAAAAATCTAATTACCATTATTTATTGTAGAGTATATAAGCCCACAAATATAGTTGTGCGGCCAAAGTGGGGTGAATGTGGCCCGTGAACTGAAATGAGTTTGACACCCCTGCTCTAAATTGTCTATTGGTATCAATGTGAGTGTGAATTGCTCTTTGTCTACTGCATAGTTGGATTTGTGGCTTGAACAACCTCATTGACCAAATGAATTACATTTTTATTGTTCATGGACAGCACACCACATAAATTTCGTGTCAAACACCTCTGTGGTTTAAGTTTGGATTTTATTGTGTTTGGGAGTAATGGTGTGAAAGGAAATAAACACTGTTGGATGGGAAGGTTTTTAAGATTTAAGCACACTGAGCAGTGCAACGGCAGGCGAGGTGGGCTTCAGTTGTTTCCCTCAGGTCAACGCTCTTCTCAAAGATGCTGCTCATACCCTCGGAACGGTTTAGAAGGGTATCTGCAACAATACACAGGAATTCAGCAAGGAAGGTGATTAACTGTAGAGCAGCACCTTCTGAACCTTGTTTGTAGACTCACCGGCGGGCAGGCAGTGGAAACCAACTGAGAGGGTGGTGGTCCTCAGAGGCAGGCAGCCGGGCAGGCAGCGCAGCACAGGCTCCACAGAGAAGCATTTGGACTCTTGACCATGGACTATAATCTGCTTCTCCAGCTTCACCGAGTCAAGCTTCATGTGACACTCTGGAAGGCATTTTAAACACAATTGTTTATTGGCGTATAACTTATCGGAAAAATACTGCTCCCTGAATGCTCGGGGGTTGTTGGAGTTTAGTACCATTTCAGCATGAAGTTTTTAACTACAGTAATACTATACAATACTGTATTTCTAATCATGCAGTCTTTCTACAACCAATAGCAGGAGCGTTGCCCTCTTCAAATATAAATCTTCTCCATGGTTTGCAGAGAGGAGCTCCACTTCTTAAATTCAAAATTGAATCATTCATTTGCGGTATTGGAGTGCAAGGGAGCCATTAAATGCCCCTTTCAGAAACTAAATATATTACCGTACATCAAATTGTTTACTTGTTCAAAAAAAAAACAACAATGAATTATGTAAACTAGTGGAAAAAATGTCAAACAAAATAACAAGGAATTTAAAAAATGTGATTTTCATGGGTTTTTGTAGGCAAAGAGGCTAGCATTGAGGGTATTACCGATATATTTAATAAGTTGATTTTGGAAATGATCAAATCTGGCAAAAATCCCCAGCCTTGGGAAGTTTCATTGACACAGATAAAATATTCCAAAAAAAGGAAACCAAGTGGACACAAACTGGCTACCACAGAGCTGTGAAGTTTAATGGGTACGTGGAAGGCAATGGTTTTACCTGTGGCGTCCCGGCAGCTCTCGGCAGACAGAACCCAGGAATGCGCAAAGCTGACTGCGCTCTTAGTTAAACGTGTATTGGGCATCCGCAACTCCTGTCTGAACTCCCCGTCGGCCTTTCCGCAGAGTCCTGAGGTCTGTCCTCTCATCCAGTCCACAACTTTAACCTTGACGAATAAATAGTGTTAGCAGGCTTGTTGTACTGCGCGCTGTCGCAGGACCACCCTGTTAATCGACTACCTTTTGGACATCTCTGTCAAAGTACACTTCTTGAAGACCAAATTTGGGAGCGAGGAGAGCGATGCCCTCACCACTCTGTCTGATCTGAATGTCAGCTGAAACAAAAGCACCAACAAAGTGCTCATCAAGTGCTGACTGACAACACCTGAAGAAAGATTTCAAGAGGAGGAAAAAGCAAACCGGACGGATGACGATATGGCAGATCACGGACAAGGATTTCGGCATTATCAACCTTCACCGCGGCAACACTGTCCTTTTGATACATGTCAACGTCACTGATGGAATAAACAAATCAGACGAATGAATAATGTTCATTTCTTGACTTTACGTTTTCATTCTTTTGGTTTGGAACATTCCCTTACATGCCGGCAATCTTCACAGTGAGCATGTTTTGTTCATGTTGTTGGTCTCTCTTCAACAGAACAATAAATTTAGCCTCCCTGGTGCTGTCCTGAGCCAAAACCTGGAGGCAAGAGTGGGGCATCTCTGCCTTGACCTTCTTGTTGTTGAACGTGATCACCGTATCCTTGAGTACACTGCACTCAGCTGGAAGGAGGAAGCAAATACAATCATAATGTTAGCTATTTAATAACCACTTTAGGCTCAACTCCAGCTTTAGGGTTGAGGGCCATCAAACTGCACCTATCAATAATTAACAATCATCAGTCTAGGGCCACCTACAAAATTTGCATATGAGGAAGCCCATGTGTGTTTGCATTTAATTTAGACTCTTGTTCATAAGACCCTCTTTCTCCCAAAATGTTTTACTATCATTATATTCTTAGTCATCGTTTGTCACTGTGTAAATAATTTCCTTGCTTTGTAGATTGGCTGATAACGAATCACATGGTTTGTGAGGCATGTGGCACCCAATTCAACTCAAGTTAGATATTGTTAAGTAAGCCATGTAAAGGCAAAAAGTTGCTATTACCTGCATGAGCCTTGCTGACCATGTAGGAGATGGTATCGATCCAGCTGTCTTGGTATGCCTGCAGTTCTGATGCAGTCTCTCCAATGGGCAGAGAAATGGGGATGGACTGGGCTTTTTTGAAAATGGTGCTCTGTAAATGACGGGTCGTTATATGGAATCTGAGTCAGACAGATTTCATGCAATAATAAAGCCTGATCAAAAACAGGTTACCCTCGGTGTCTTGAGGACAACATTCACGCTTCGCTCTGACGCAGCAGCCACTGTCAATTTGATCTCATGGCGAACATTCTTCACCTTTGCCAGGCTCATTCCAGCCTGCACAGCCCACCTTGTAATGTACTCCGACATCCTGGACATTAAAATATAAAATCACCATGTGACTCTATGATGAATTTAAATATTTGAAATGTGCACAAGACTCTGCCTCTTACTCATGTGCATAGTACTTCATGTTGTATGGAAGATTTTCCCAAGTTAACTTCCAACGGATTGCGGGCTCTTGGCCAACAGCACCATATTCAGCAGACATCTCAGTCACATATTGTTTGCAGTCAATACCCCAGGCAATCCTGGCCTAAAATGTTAGGGTTATACAACATCAGTTGGCCCTGGCTGATGTCATGTGAGACTATATCAAAATGTCGTATGTTACCATCAACTTGTGGTCGCTCAGCCTCACACCGTCAGCACAGATTCTCCAGTTGTTGTTCTCAGCCAGGTTGGCAAAAATTATCTGCAGTCTGGAAGTCTCTTTGTCAATGTAAGCTGCAATTTGGTATCCTTGTAACTTGTGGTCAGCTCTCACGGCACGGATGAGGATGGTCACATTTGGGGCGACATTCTTAGCAAGGTATTTGGCCTTAATTAAAAAAAAAAAAAAAAAAAAAAAGACACCCACAAACCCATGTTTTAAGAAAGTTTTTTTTCCCCATCTGAATGCTTCTGGTCAGTATTGGTGTACAACTCACCTTATTGTAGATGGCCTCAAAACTGCGGCCACTGCTTTGGCTGTTGCGGGGAATTACAGAGAGTCCATGCTGCAAACAAGATAAATGTAATTGGCTGATGCAGAGCACTTAAAATGATGCATTTGTGTGTTGTGAGCAACAGGAAATACCTGGCGGGTGCTGGTGAAATTCATTTCAAGTGGTTCTTGCTGCAATAGTAAGACAAATTTTTTTCTTTTTCTTGATAGAGTTGATAAGGCGCTTTAAATAGTTTATCTCTCACCTGTGAATGAGAGCTGGACAAAGAGCGACTGCTTTTGCTGCTGGAGGATCTGCTTGAACGAAGGCTCGATTTGCTGCTGGAGGATCTGCGAGAGCTCCTCTGTAACTTGGACTTTTTCATAGTCAGGTCAAGAACGTCATCCATCCTGCTAATTTTGTGAGAGGAACTCGAAGAGCTCTTGGATGAGCTAGAAACGCTAGAGCTGATACTCCGGGAGCTCCTGGAGCTAGAGGAGGTGCGGTTCTTCTGACCAGGAGCAAGGATCTTCTTCAGTTTCATCAGGACACGCTTGTCCTCAAGGATCCCCTCATCTTGGTTTAGGTCAATGACTTTGATTATCTTTTCTGCTGCTTTCGCTCCAAGTTGAATCTCAATTTCAACCTTCTCGATAGCCGGCCCAGAAGCTAAAAGCCAAAGGCAGAAATGTACTTCTTAGCCATCAACGAACAATTTATACCAGTAACCTCATGCATTCCACTTGCCTGGTGTAACTTCAATAAAAGCTGAATGTTTTCCAATGACGGCGTACAGTGGAACGCCTCGAATGGAGGCCGCATTACGAGATTCAATCACAGTGCATGCCTTGATTCCAAAGGTTTCAAATTCTCCACATAGCCTTTTCTCAAAGGCCTTGATGAGTTTGCCCATTTTTCTTCTTTGGTCAGAGAGAAGCTCAGATGACACTGGCTGTAACGACATTACAGAAAGAACAATGTTACTTTGTGGAAAGGTGGTTAAACACAGTACGCACAGACTCAAACTCACCTTGTCATCAGTACGAGAGGATTCCATGCCAGAGTACCTGGATGAGCTCTTCTTTGAGGACTGTGGTCTAAAGTCGGCCGGAATCATCTGTGTTATCTTAGCAGCAGCAAGATCTTCAACATTTCGTGCAACAGCAAAAGTCTCAACACTGTTTAGATTAAACAAAATGAGAACATCAGGAATTCCAAACAAAATTGATGTCAGTCGAATATACTAGAAAATTGTTTCATACATTGCAGATGCAATCTTATTGACACCCTGGACGGGCAGAAGCTCAAACTTGAAATTGCCTTTGATCATGTCAAGTCTTGCCTCGATCCTTGCTGGGAGAATAGTATAAATTCTGGCTCTTGAGACCACAACAGCCTGGGCCAATGCAGTATTCACACCCATCACTGCATAGGTATACAAGGAAACACTGCAAGACACAGAAAAGTTAAAATTACTGCTGTGAGGTGGGGTTGTTTAATTTTTAGGGCATTTTTGTAGATCAATCAAAACTATTTCAGGTCATTTCAACAGTATTAGTTTACCTCGGAGAAATTGCAGCCTTCACGCTGATGTCAGATTTAAGAAGCTGTGATGGGTGGAATTTATCAGCTATAGGTGGTGACACAGTGGCTTGGACTATGGAAAAGGGACAAGGTTAAGGGTGAAATTCATTTTTCACGTCAGTGATAATGAAGCAGATGTCCACCTCACATTCAATGGCCATATTCAGCACAGAAGAAGTATAGAAACTGAGTTCCATTGGCAGACCGACAACAGTGGGCAGGATGCGACGAACTTCAGCAACTAACATTGGCTCAGCGAAATTAAATTTTGTGCCAGCCAGCACCGCATCTAAAGCTTTCCTTCCAATAGCCTGAACTGCTGGTCCAGTGACAAGCTGTTGACAAAGCAAGAGACGGCCTTTGTTTAATGACCAATAACCTATAAAGGTTCTCACAAGACCGGTATCGTTGAACGACACATACCGCCATTAACTGATCAACCACTTCTTTGTTGACAGTGGCAAAAGCAATCTCCTGACCGAAAAGTTTCACATGTGCTGAGGCTAGGGGCTGACTTGAAGGCTGGGCAATCCATTCAGAAAGCTGGGATTGAGATGAAGACAGACACGTTTCCGTGAGTACCATAACCAAAAAGAAGAAACACTATTTTTACACAACAGGATCGCATGAACTTACGGCCTTGAGAACGCTTTTCATCTTGGTGATCCTATCTGTGTTGTTAGGAAGCTCTTGGACTTTCAAAAGGGCTTCCTGGATCCCCTCAGTTCTCACTCCAACCTAAAACAGTATTATACGTTTGAGAATTCTTGATGGAAAAGCAATAATCACGTTAGTTGAAATAGCGTTATGGTCCATTTTACGCCATCCTCGCATCGATAATTTTGGAAATGCTTCAATGTCAGCATCTTATCATGAGCTATGGCTGTCATTATACCTCAATAACGTCAGCATAAGCTCCTGCCAAATAGGTGCGAGCTTTGGCCATGATGCTTCTTGGCAAAACAGTTGCAGCGTCATTCACGTAGAAGGCACTGGCAGCAGCACCCACCATCCAGGGGCCTGCAGAAACAGAGTAGGGGGTCATCAACCCACTGAGTTGGAAAAGCGCTGGCGATATTAATACTCTGCCAAGGCCTTACTGGAAAAGCCATCAACAAGGAGCGCTCTGCTGTAGCGATAGCTCAGTCTGTTAAGTTTGGGGCTGAGGATCTTCACACCAACATTGCAGGCTGCAGCACTTCAAGTAGATTAGACGAAATTTATAATAAATGAACTCTTGGCACTGACTTCTGAGAACAGTAAATAGAAATCTGACTATTTTTATGGAACTTACACAGGCACAAAATCAGGAGTAGTGGACCTTGTCATGGCCTTCATGTAAGAGTAGACCAAGCTGGCAACCTGAAGATTTGGTTCTCTCAAGACTGCGTCGGCCAGGGTGGCCACCAGACCCATGGGCAATTTGGTCTCAAACAGCACAATGGCAGCTACCATACGGAGCTCTGGGTGAAGTGCTCTATCCATGAACAGCTGAATAGCAACCTCCTGGACCTATTTCACAAAATCATAAAAAAACTACTGTTGCTTGTAACAAATAACGCCCAACTATTTTGGTTATTGAAGGGATTGAGCATAAAGTTTCACCATTTTTGGCTCTCTCTTGGCAATATTCCTCAGGGCCAGAACACCTTCGATGTGAACTCGAAGAGGCAGGGAAGCACCAGCGCTGCCAAAGATAGGCAGGACCTTCAAGATTGGTTTGAGGCTGCTGGGATGTCCTGCATTGCCCAGAACTTTGAGAGTTACAATTAATTCATTAATATCACCCTTGGAAACAGCCTGGGTAACCAGTTCGTGGACAGGCTGTAGAGGCAAATAAAAACAATATTGCTGTTCATACAACTACAACAGTTTCCATTAAGGAAAAGCAACTGTACAAAGGCATCGTACCCTGACGAGGTCCACTGGGCAAGTGGGGTTCTCTGTACAGTATTTAGAAACCAGACTGCCATAGCCTAGCGCAGCAATCTCGTTCAAAACTGGAGTTTCCATTACCTTTTTGCTCTCAGCCAGCTCCTGCATTGAGGTTAATTCATTGAAACACATTACAACTCCTGATTTTCTTATGTCATAATGACCCAAGACGGCAATTAATATTGACTTGCCCTCAGGAGCTTGATGGCCTCCAAGTCAGCAGTCACCATGTGTATAGCTACAGCAAGAGACCGGGTCGCTTCAGGAGAGGTCAGTTCACCAGCAAGGAATTTTTCCTTGATGAACCTAAGTGCAACATGAGTGCCAATGGCAGGGACAGCATTCCTGATCCATTCTCTGGAAGAGAGAAATATACAAGTCATTATTTGAGTCAAAGATTGGGTATATTTTCAAATACGAGTTGCAACTACCTATGAGTCACACGTGATTTGAACTGTGACCAGAGGGACTCAATGATCTCATATTTGGCCGAACGCATAAGCTGGATGAGTTCAATGAACTTCAGAGGTGCATCTTCATGGACTGTGGCTACATTGTTGTCCACCATGTGGTTTAGAATCTCAACAATCTGTATATCAAAACGTGAAGTGAGCAGGATTTTGGAGTCAGTTGTAAACTTTACTCAAGTACCTGAGCCTCAGCATTGGTAATCCTTAGAAGTTGGACGGGTGTCTGAAGCAGCTCGCTGCCAAACTCATATCGCACGTCTCCGCGATGGAGGTAATCAGCTTTGATGAGCTCCAACGGAACTTTCTGGATCTCCAGGAATTTCAAGGATTGCCTAAAAACCAACACTCTTTATGGAACAAACTGCCCTGTTGTCAAACCCAATTTTCATTTTAAATACATACTTGGCTTCCATTTGGGCAGCACCGTTCAAGATATTAATGGGAGAGAACTGAACAAGCTCAGTAGAGGACGCCTCCAGGATCAGAGCACCTGTGTCAGATGGTTTCATGACGTAGTGGAATGCAGCTGCTCCTTTTAGGGCGTTGCCTCTCTACATGAACAAAGAAAAATAAGATGTTATCAACATTAAATAGCGTGTGGGTGATAATTAACATAACTTGCACTTACCACTCGACACTCAGCACATCTCTCTGTGTAAGCTAAGCCAATATCCTTCATTATTTTTTCCTGGCAGTGGTTCAGGTCTTTGGTCTTGGTCAAAAGGACACGTTCAGCCTTTGCATCTTCAGTAATCACATAACGGGTCTTGCAAACGCCCTGTACGCCAGGCTATTCCACCACAATCGAAGAACACATGAGAGTTCAAGTAGGAGATTGAAGAAATTCTCATGAAACTGATTAGTCTTACCTCCTGAAGCTCATAGACATTGGCCGTCTTCTTGATGTTCATTTGGAAGATGTTGAGGACTCCCCTGGCAATATTCAGTACAGAGGCAGACACACCAGCCGGTGCAAACACTTTACCTACAACACCATTAGCATACTCAAACTTCAGCGGTGTCAAGAGTTGATTTGACAGGGCTGAAGTGAGCTTAGTGGCTGGGATGAAAGCATCTTTGGGCCAGATGCCACTATACTCAAAGAGCTGTGGCTCCAGCAGCTACAAGGGAAAGACACAGAGATTTCACATAAACCTGTGTCATTACTTGAGTGCCCATAAGAAAATGAAATTCTTCTGGCACAAGTGTTAAAGCTACCTTCATTGCAAAGGTGTCAGCAGCCAAGGCACTGATCAGAACTTTGCTCCTTATTTTGAACCCAGCCCGAGCCAGACCCTCCTCGGGAAGTCCACCCATAAGAAATGCTTCATACTTGTAAGTGTATGTGTTTCCAACAGCAAATTCTGGAGCTGCAATAAGACAATTTGATGTTTTCCAGTAAGAGTATCAATCAAAACCATTTTCTTATTTTTAGTAAGGATTGACTTACCTAATTTGACCTGGTGACCAGCTGAATAGTGAGAATAGGAATAGGAAAGAGTCATTTTGGATTCAAAAGCAATCACAAATTGTAAAATAATGTTCATATTATCTTAACACACGATAGTGACTTCAAATTCTCACTTTGAAGTCGAAATAGCAAAAGACATACCCACAAAGGCCACAGCCAAGACTAGCACGAGCACCCTCATGGCGATGGATGTGACTGATCAATGTCAAATGCCACCTTATAAAGGCCCACTTATGCTGTGTACAAGCCCCAAAACAAGTATGATTAACCAGGCATCTATCTGTCAATGGTGTTATCTTGCCCCGGCCACAAAGGTTAGACAAACTAAACAAATAAAGGATGTCAGAAATGAAACGAGTCAACTCAACCTGACTCTTGCCTTTGAACCAAATATACCACACATTCAGTAATTTCACATTTTCCTTTAAAATACTATATGTTCAACTTCAATGCTTCAATGAATAGCGAGTTCAGCACTTCACTATAAACATGTTACCTTTTTTTTTTTTTTTTTTCCAAATGAAATGTCACATCAGGATGATTTCAGAAGGTAAATTTGATCACACTGAGCACACCATTCCAATTCTCCTTACTGTACATCCTTCTTCTGTACTGCTTATCCACACTAGGGTCACGGGCATGCTGGAGCCTATTGCGGCTATCTTTGGGCGAGAGGTGGGCTACATCCCGAACTGTTCGCCAGCCAATTGGAGGGCACATAGCAACAAAGAACTATTTGCACTCACATTCACTCCTAGGGACAATTTAGAGTCTTCAATCAACCTACCACACAAGTTTTGAGAATGTGGGAAGAAACCGGAATACAGGGAGATAAAAAAGGTAGGCTGGGGAGAACATGCACACTCCACACAGGCAGGCCGGGTATTTGAATTCCAGTCCTCAAAACTGTGAGGCAAACGTGCTACTCTGTCACCACGTTACATTATGGATCCAATCCATTTTGAACCGCATATCGTGGTTAGGGTTATGGTGGTATAGCCTTTCCCGGCTGATTTTTGGAAAAGAAAGCAGACTACACTCTGATGGTTGCTAGTCAGTCGTAAGGGACATACAGAACCATATTACAACCATCTGCACTCAAGTTGACAGTGTCACGGAACTTACTAGAAACTGAACCCACAATACCCCCACCAAAGTCAGACTAGTGTACCACTACACAATCAATGACGTATTATATTAACTTTGACAGAATCCATCACCAAGGGCATTGTGGCTATCATCTGATTCTGACGCCGCATATGACTACCTAACAGAAAGTATAAGAATTTGAGAAAATTACGTTTAGAAATGCTTGCGAAGAATAAGTAAACAACTGTGACAGACGAGCTTCACGATTGGGATAAAATGTCATTACGTCCTGACCTCAAATGTTATCATAACTCCACCATGACCTGTAGGCTTTCCAGTGCCAAAAACCTTACAGTATGTGACTTTGCTGCTGATGAGGAAAACTAATAATGCTAATAATGATACAAATACGTCATTACTACTAATATATTTTCTCATCACTTGGCAAGTGTAAGGGTTTACTCTGAAACTTGGATAAGTAAGATAAGCCTCTCTCTATTTACCCTAAAATTTTTAAAGCACTTATCCTGGTAGAGCCACTGGAGAGCTGGAGACCATCCCAGTTGAATTTGGATGAGAGGCGGGATAGACTCTGGACTCCAGGCCACTGCGGGGCACATATACATTCAAACCAACATACTGTACACTTACGCCTTCACAAACTTCAACATGCGTATATTTGGAATGCGAGAAGAAGCTGCAGTAAGCAGAGAACCTTCAATTCCACATTGGAAGGTCGAAGCATTGGTTCAAACCCCAAAGTTCAGAACTGACAGAGACATGTTATGTCCACCCTTTCACTCTGATTGTGTGTGTGTGTGTGGGGGGGGGGGGGGGGTTTGTAAAGCAATTTGCACATTGTGATGGCAATTTCTAGAGGTGTACGGAGCCACCGACCACAACGGGGCACAGAAAGCGGCCCCGTCCACGGCAGGAGTTACAGACACCCTACCATAAGCCCCAAGTCAGCCGTGGATGTCACACAGCCAAGTGAGAGAGTGAAAAGGGGGGCACAGGCCTAGGATGCAGCAGCACAACGCTCAGACCCCCCACACCCGGAGACCAGGGATGGAAAGAAGATTATTTATTCTTGGTGAATATTTTTGACGATTACTGAATTTTGGTGTATTTTTTTTTTATATTTAATTCCACACAGTTTAACCAAAAGGCAGAATATCTGCAGGTAATGAATGTTTGGTTCTTCCCACACCCTATAAATATGCGTGGTAGGTTGACAGAACACTCTAAATTGACTTTAGGTGTGAATGTTTCTGCAAATAGTTGTTTATATGTGTCCTGTGATTGACTGGCAACCAATCCAAGGTGTACTCTGCCTCTCACCCAACACACCCACAACCCTTCTCAGGATAAGTGGTAGGGAAGATGAATGAATGTTCTTTAAGTATTTGTAGAAATTTATAATTTAATGGGCTTTTTTTATGATTGTAATCTGTCTACTATTATATTCATTACAGGTAATATAGTGCTATTCAGGTGGCCCGTGCCAAGTGGTTACAGCATCTGGCTCACAATTCTGAGGACCGGGGCTCAAATCCCGGTCTCACCTGTGTGGAGTTTGTATGAGCTCTGTGCCTGCGTGGGTTTTCTCCAAGCACTCCGGTTTCCTCCCATGTCCCAAAATCATGCATTAAATGGAGACTCTAAATAGCTCTGAGGCAACAGGTGTTTGCTTCTATGTGCAGTGCCTCCTGCCACAAGATAGCTATGATGGGCTCCAGCATTCCGCAACCCTTTTGAGGATAAATGGCTCAGATAATGGATGAATTATGTTATTCATGCTATTGTTATGGGAAGGGATTATGTATTTTTGAGCATGTGTCCTGGGAAAGGAGCACCTTTGATCTTTGGCCCTTTCGTTACAATATTTAGTGTAATCTTTTGTGGACATATAGTGAAGAAAAGTATTTGAACACCCTGCTATATTGCAAGTATTACCACTTGGAAATCATGGAGGGGTCTGAAATTTTCAGAGGTGCATGTCCACTGTGAGAGATAATCTTAAAATAGAAATTTAGAAATCTATGTTTTTTTTAATGATTTATTGGTTTGATAAAGCTGCAAATATGTATTGGAATACCTGAGAAAACCAATGTTAATATTTGGTACAGTAGCCTTTGTTTGCAATTACAGAGGTCAAACAATTCCTGTTGTTGTTCACCGGGTTTGCACACAATGCAGGAGGGATTTTGGCCCACTCCTCCACACAGATCTTCTCAAAATCAAACAGGTTTCTGGGCCGTCGCTGAAAAACAGAGTTTCAGCTTCCTCCAAAGATTTTCTATTGGGTTTAGGTCTGGAGACTGGTTAGGTCACGCCAGAACCTTAATATGCTTCTTACGGAGCCACTCCTTGGTTTTCCTGGCTGTGTGCTTCAGGTCATTATCGTGTTGAAAGACCCAGCCACAACCCATCTTCAATGCTCTGACTGAGGGAAAGAGGTTGTTCCCGAAAATCTCACAATACATGGCCGCAGTCATCCTCTCTTTAATACAGTGCAGTCGTCCTGTCCCATGTGCAGAAAAATGCATGATTTCAAACCATGATGTCTTAGTGTATTACCAACAGTCACCTTGGAAACGGCAGTCCCAGCTCTTTTCAGGTCATTGACCAAGTCCTTTCGCGTAATCCTGGTCTGATTCCTCACCCTTTCTAAGGATCATAGAGAACCTATGAGGTGATGTCTTGCATGGGGCTCCGCTCTGATTGAGACTGACCGTCATGTTTAACTTCTTCCATTTTCTAATGATTGCGCCAACACTGGACCTTTTTTCACCAAGCTGCTTGGCAATTTCTCCCCAACCCTTTCCAGCCATATGGAGTTGTACAATTTTGTCTCTGGTGTCTTTGGACAGCTCTTTGGTGTTGGCCATGTTACAAGTTTACCGATGGTATGGGGTGGACAGGTGTCTTTTGTGCAGCTAACGACCTCACACGGGTGTATCTTATTCAGGATAATACATGGAGTGGAGGTGGACTTTTAAAGGCGGACTAACAGGTGTTTGAAGGTCAGAATTCTAGCTGATGGACAAAATCTCTCCTGCAGTGAATGCAAACCTGGTGAACAACTACAGCAAACATTTGACCTTTGTCATTGCAAACAAAGGCTTCTGTACCAAATATTAAGATTGTTTTCTCAGGTGTTCAAATATTTATTTGCAGCTGTATCACACAAATAAAAAAAATAAAAAAAAAAAAATCACATTGTGATTTTAGATTTTTCTTTTTAGATCCTCTCTCTCACAGTGGACATGCACCTACGATGAAATTTTCAGACCACTCCATCATTTCTAAGTGGGAGAACTTGCAATATAGCAGGGTGTTCAAATACTTATTTTCTTCACTGTACATGTAGAAAGCAGAAAACTTGTACCTCAACTCATCTCTCCCACTCAACATGAATGAAAATGTGATCAATATCGCAGCCCCCTTATAAAACACCAACAAAAAAAATGTCAGATTTTTTATGAAGAAAAACAGCACTCCACAGTATTGTAGTACATGCCATAAAATCATTCAATGATTGAACAAAACAAGAAAATTAAATTGTGCATCATGGTTAATGCTCGAAGCAGCTAACATTGTGAGTGCCTCAGCCCACAGGAGGCAACCAAATTTACATATGGCTACACAATATGGAAAAGACAATCAGCATTGTCATGTTTTTTTTAACAGAGGAAATCTTTGAGTATTATATTGTCTCTCTAAATGTGTAGCTGCACCATATGTTTTTAAATAGGGGGATGACATCAATGCTATTTTTTGTTAGCCCATCTATGACATTTTGGCCTCTTTTTTTGAACAATTGTAGATAGACTATCTGCAAAACTGTTGTGTGTCATTAGGTTCGCAAAGTTCCACCTTACACATATTTGCCCACAAGTTAAAAAAAATAATTTCAAATAAGGTCACTATTATGTTCAGCTACAACTGTAAGTGTTCCCACACATTCAAAATTCTCTTTTATACCTTTTTAAGCCTTGTTTTTTAGCTGGAAATTTTAATTTTTTGCTGTTTTTGTAGTCAGGTCAAACGCGTGTCAGATATAAAAATACGGCTTTGACACAATCATGTGGCAAATTGGTGCCAAGAAAATATGCTGAGGTGTTTAGTCTATTGGAAAAGTGTTGCTAAGCTACAAACTTGTGGCATCAGTAGTCAATTACAGTTTTAAGGGGCATCAATGACTGGTAGATTTTCGCTTTTCCAAGAAAGGCTCACTGCAGTGAATCACCATTTATGGTTTGCATAATTGCAACAGGAGCCGGAGATCGAGCCCTGCATGAATATTTAAATAAAAAAAGGCAGAAATTTACACTAATAATTACGTTGAATCATCTGTTACAATAAAGACATTACCAACTATGATCCCAAAAACACTCAAATATGATTGCAAACGCTTGTGATATGAGGTTGGAAAAAAAAAATACAAAGATTTTTTTCCACTCTAGTCGGGGGGCCAGGGTGGGGGAATGGTCAGAAGTGACCGTTAACAGGGGTTTGTTAGGCCTTCTCAGAAGTACAAATTTCTTTCCTATTAGGTTCTAGCGCCTTCTCTTGGCATTTCAAGGAATTACAAATGGCATAAAAAAAATTAAAAAAAAAAAGACACTGACAAGTCCGAGTGGGGTGTGAATTTGTAAATAGGCTGAGGAATTATTGTATCAAAGAGGGGGTCGTGTCAGGAAAGCCCCTATTAAGGATCGAGGGCCCAAACGCACAGTCCCTTGCTACGATGCACTGACGAAATAAAAGTTGAACTTTTCCAAAGAGGTGCAGCCCATTGACTTTGGTGTAATCATAGTACCGCTTTTGAGCAAAAGAACACGACAATGGACTATAGTTCACTTTTGGACTCATCACCACCAGTTATCACAATTACTTGAGTTACGTTAATGCCGCCATGGGTGGGGGGAAAAAAAAACATTTAAAATTGCTGCTGGACATGATCAGTCATTGACACATCCTACTTCTTGAGGATTTAAAGTGCATGCTGTAAGTGTCAGCGTGCAGCAGTCAATGATCATATCGTCTACACTGGAGGATTGCAATCTCTTTTTAGAGACCAACTAGTAGTCCAGTGTATAGCATTTTAGGGCGACAACTGCTCAGCTGCCAACATTTTTGGCACATTCACCTCCACCGGTGAAGCCACAAGCTCCGAGCATTGCTTCATCACAAGGCCGCAGGTAAAGTGTCCTGAACAGGAGTGCCAACAGTTTCCACGTCCATCAGCAAACCCGAAGGTGTCGAGTCTCCAGCTGAGGCTTTAGCGTTCTGCATAGGGTACACATTGGGATTATTGATAGCGGAAATGTTGAATGCAATGTAAAATCGCAGTGTTATAAAAGTCATACATAAGTTTCAAGCTGAACCCAAAAAACCTGTTTGTAACCATCTTCATATGCAGTAGCATGTGAGACTTGAGCTCAATGAGCCTCTTGTTTGCAGTTTATTTGTGATGCCACCACAGGATACCAGTGATCATAGAAGTGTAATATTTACCCCTATAATTTGTCAAATATGAGCAATGTGATTAACCAAATATCAATTTAATCCACAAATGCTAATTTTAATATGTGCAATATTCCCATACCCATGAAATGTCAAAAGGTGACAGTATCACTTGGCAAATGTTTCCTGTTCCCTCACCGCAACTCATTCTTTGGTGTATTTATTTGTTACACCACTGATTTTACATTTTAGAGCTGCAATTGATTATTTTACTATGCAATTAATCTGCTGATTTTTTTTTCTTTTTCACTGATGAATCAAAAGCTTCCATTTCAAAATTGACAGTTCAGACAAATGCACAATTTGCTTATAATACAGTTCCTGGCTTTGTCCATAACGTGTCAGAAAATTGGCAGAAATGTTGATAAACGTTTTCAAATGTAATGCAAAAGACGTTTGCAAATGTCTTATTTTGATGAAACAAAGATAATCAGTCTGCTTTATTATTTTACAAATATATTTACTTATTATAATTCACATCACTATTATTTACTCTTGAGAGGCTGAAATTCTGAAGTTAAACAATTTAAGTTCAGTAAGGTAAATTGTTAGTCGATTATCAAAAATGATTAATTTGATTATCGATTAGTTGATCAATTAAATAATTGTTGCACCTCCAATGACTTAAAATGGTACTTGGCGTATCCAGCACAATTTTTATTATGGAAGGAATTAATTAATTGTGGAGTATTTCTGATCAGTTACAAAAATAGATCAGCAGCCAGCATCATTTGTTTGTAGTTTGTTTACTTTTATCGTAATATTTTGGTTTCTGGTAAAAATGTGGAGGTTAGGTAGGTTGGATTTTTTTTTTTTTTTTTTTTTTTGGCAAAGGTCCATTCCATGATATTCTGCAAATATTTTGGCACAAATACTACCAATAAATATATTTAGTGTATTGATGTTGCTCACGTTTTAGCTATAAATTATATATTTATTTCTTCACACTTTCAACTTCCCAATAATGATTTAAAATCACTGCTGTGGATACCTGGATAACATAAGTAACTTCTTTGGATACTGAACTTGAGAATGAGATGCTGGCTGGATCGACCTCGTCAGGACTTAGTTAAAAAAGTGGTGGTTTCCCAGATCACTATTTTTTATTTGTTTTTAATGGGAAGGAAAGGTCTTGACTTTTCCATGGCAGCAGCCATCATAGTGACAAATGAATCCATTTTGGGCCGTTAGGCAGTAGCATTTTTCCTCAAATGAACAATCACTACTGTAATATACAACTGTAATGTCTCAAAATCATGCGAACATTCGCATTGGATGCCACCGTGCCTTTGCCTCAGTCGCAGTGCTTTTATCTCAGACACCATGTCATCTCCAAATTCTTCCGGGGCAATTCCTTTGAATGCATCCATGAGTATTAAAGAATGGCTCACCTTTCTCAACTTATTACTCACGATGTATTCGCTGTTTAAAATCAGCGAGAAAGCAAACGGCACGCCGTCCGCCATGATAGCGTGTGGCAGACGGTGAGAAAATCACTTCCTGATTGATCAATATTTGAGACAGGACCCGGGTTATTCTTAGGAATGGTATTGACCACCCCCTCCTCAATGAGTTGTTCCAGCAGTGGATGGGCGCCGTTGTTATGGGTGGAGCGGTGACTGAATACAAGCACTACATTCAAAGCTGTCTCGCGTCATTATTGATGACACACACACACAAACAGTTACTTCCCTTGTCCAGACTTACCTCCCCTTCGTGTAAAAAAATAAATAAATAAAATGAAATTTTAAAATGCCAACTTCGGCAATTTTATTTGCTTTTGAATATTTATGGTCGGTCGGGTTACCGGAAACTTAAACATTTTTTATGGATGGCCTAAAGAGATTCTCACCTTCTCATTCTCTTTAGTTTGAGTCTGTGGGAGTCTGGTTAACATCCTCTCTCCGGCATTGTCATCTTCTGGATGAGCTGAGTCGCGACAAGTGGGTTTTGTCTTTCTTTTGGGGTCAGGCTGTGACACCAAAACACTTGAGCCTCTTCGCTGCTTCTCTGCATGGTTGTCAGAGTCAGAATCCACTCGAGTGTCAGACCCATCCCCCTGCCCTGCCTCCACATGTCTGACATGGCATTTCCCATCTAACTTGTGTTGGGTGTGGGAAGAAGCGGCGGTAGTCAAGGTCTCCACAAACATCCTGGCTAGCTCTTCTCGGGCTTCGGAGGCCCGTGTCCGGCAAGACGGATTTCTGTGCAATCGGGCCTGGTCTGCACTGCGCCGTGGACAAGATTGCGGCGTGACCTCTCCTTCCATGTAGCCACGATCCTCAATTTCTTGGAGAGCAGAGTGCTCCGGTTGCGGAAGGGGTGGATCCCTCCTACGGCGGCGCAGAGGTGCAGTAATGCCGTACTGGAAAACTGCCTGCACACTTCCATACATGAATACCTGGAAGAGAATCATACATTTGTTCAACTGGTCCTCAAGAACTGTGATTGTCCTTCACTGGATGAACTTCCCAGACTGGACAACTGAGGTTAATGCACAATTATACATGACAACACTTCAGTTGTTTTTACCACTATGGCGAGCACAATAGTGAGGAGAACGGGGATCTGCAGAGTGATGGGAAGATCTTTGAGGAGCGCTCGGAGAAACTCGCTGATTCCCAGGCCGACATGCTTCAGTGGCTCCGTGATGAAGGTTGTGATTGTAACCGAGAGTGCCTTAACAGAGGAAACACTGCATGAGGAACATTCATATAACATAACTGGGACTTATATATGCACATATATTTCTATTTTTTTCTATGAAGTACTTGTAGAATCCAGTTTAAAATTGAACTTCCTATTAGGATCTATCATCTATTTATCAATGCTATATTGCTTGCCCTCATATGGGTCACAAGTGACCTGCCAAGGTAAATTTCCACTCACAGAGCCTCTCTGAAGACCACCACAAGAGCCTTACCGATTTATCGGTGGGACGATTAATTGGGCAGATTACACATGTATTCCGTTCTTTTGTGCACAAAGACCCTGTTGTGCTGCTTCTGCGTGTCTGTGCTATGTTGCTGCACTCGCTTCACGAGTACCTGGCCCCTCCTCTTCACATACAAAAACAGGAAAGCGCAGCAAACTTCACCCCCATTCATACTTACTCACCCGAGAGAACCAACTAGAGAAAATACCTTTTTTTTTAACTCCTTTATTTTTCAATGACAATAACATTTTGGCAGAAACACACTGCGAGTGCACGTAAAGTCAAGCCTTCTAGGTTTTTTTTTCTTCTTCTGACAGAGCATAGGTATCTATCGTTGCTGAGTTCAGTATAATACCATAATTTCCGGCCTTATAAGCCATGTCTTTTTTCACACGCAACCCTGTGGTTTATGTGATGATGCAGCCAATTTGTGCAGTTTTTCTAACGGCCGCAAGGAGGCACTCGAGCGGAAAAGGTAAAAGTGAGAACGGTGGAATACATGTGCCGAGGAAGTGACTTTTATCGGTCCAGTGCTGTTAGCGCTGCGCTAGCATGTTACTGCTGTGTCTCAGTGACTTTTACCAGTATGTTTTTTTTAACCAGTGCTGTTCGCGCAGCGCTAGTGTTAGCGTTAGCACGGCGGCGCTAGCGTTAAACTCTCTGTATATTGTCTTTCTTCAGACGTGATTTGACTGAATGAAAAAAAGACTGAAAAATAGCCGGGGGACTGGGGGCTGCAACCATGATAAAGGATGATCCAAGGATGAGCACCAATTTTAATGTGCAAGTTTTATAAATTGTATTATGAATGAAATATATCTAGTACATCTATAAATTAATGCTATTCTGTTTTCAGAATGTACACAATATGATCGTTCATTATTTAGGTGCATAGCTTTACCCCAAAAAATTACAAATGGATAGGATTCCAATGACGTCATCACCACCCTTAGACCAATCGGATAAATTAACGATAGAAAAAAACTTCACGCTTCACCTATCACCTGTGTTCTCTGACCTCTATGACACACAAGATGGCGTAGTTGGAAACCTATCCATTCAAATAAAAATTCAACTAAGTAAACTACTAAATTCAGATTTGCATCATGGCACGCAAGCGTGCTTTCATAGCGTGTATATCTTATCCATTCAAAAATATTTTAATTTCTTGTTTCGGTAAATGATTGAAACGCATGAATATGACAATTATTAACATCATGTGTCATCAGTAAATAATACAGACATCTTCAAAAGTAATTGCATCTGCACTTTCACCTTGTTATTGTGGTGGTCGATAGATCTTGCGAATGAAGCTGCTTAACAGAGTGGAAACTTCCTTCTGTCCAACTGTATCGACGATTTCTCGTTCCATCCAATCCCATCAGAACTTATTTTTTACATATCTATCAATTTCTTTCACTCGAGAGGCGTCTTTCCTCTTGAGCACCACCATCGTGTTCACTTGAAAATGGCCCCATGAACTGCCTCGTATACAACAAGCATTTTCATTGGTCAGGAGGAACACATTCGACCAATCAACAGATGTGTATCTAATCTTCCACCTCGCTTGCAAAAGTCGGACCGCAAAATGAACGAGTGTGGACTCTGGTGCGGGTTACAGTCGGAATATTGCAGAAAAACATAGTATATATTTTTTTAATCAATGCAATTTAAAAAGACGGAATTCCACCTATAACCGGAAAAATCACATCTGTTTCTTTGTAAATATCTCGTGTTTCAATGCGGGTTTCAATGTGGGCACTTATGGCTTTTACACAGCTGCGGCGTATGCATGTACCAGATGGTATTTCCTTTACAAATTTATTGGGTGAGGCTTATAACCAGGTGCGCTCTGTAGGCCGGGAATTGACCCCTCCGTGGATATTGCGCAATCCGGGTCACTGACCAATCAGAGGCCAGAGATCTGCATTAACCAAAGCCTGTTTTTGCTCCCGCCATTTTCTCAGACAACATTGCATGGTCCAGTATAGGTTTAGTTAGCGTTTTATCGCGTATTTGGGTTATTTAACAAAAAATATGGTTAAGAGGTGTAGTCACGGACTTTGTAATAGTGATGACAGGTATCCTGAAAGGCTAGTTGGTGGAGTTCGATTCGTACCCTTTCCAAAACCCAAGACCCAGTACCAAAAATGCCTTCGATGGGTCAAACTTTGTGGAAAACCGCATCATCAACTAAATCCATCTAATATCAACCGGAACACATGTTTGCACGAAGGTATGCCCCATATTTGATTTTCAATACATTTCTCGTATAAATGAATTTGAAGTTCTTCGCTAGCATAACACTGCTGCGTGTGAACGATTGACACACTTATTCTTTGTTGAGCGATATTTAGCGATGATCGGACTGCACAAACGTATTGATTTCTTGCTGGCTCCCGACCGAAGCTTAACCAGACTGTGTTTGCACGAAGATATGCCCTAAATTTGATATTTAATACACGTCTCGTATAAATGAATGAGACGTTCTCCGCTAGCATAACACCGCGATGTGTGAACGATTGACACACTTATTCTTTGTTGAGCGATATTTAGTGATGATCGGACTGCACAAACGTATCGATTTCTTGCTGGCTCGCGGCCGAAGCTTAACCAGACTGTTTGCACGAAGATATGCCCTAAATTTGATTTTTAATACACGTCTCATATAAATGAATGAGACGTTCTCCGCTAGCATAACATTGCTACGTGTGAATGATTGAATGAAATCAGAAGCATGGCGTCTCTCTCAGTTAAGAATGTATTGTATTTAGAATCTATAATATATCGTTGATTTGAATGAAATCAGAAGCATGGAGTCTGTCTCAGTTCAGAATGTATTGTATTGTATTTGCCATTTTTTACGAATTGTTTGTCTTACGTCAGCGCACGTGGCGTGACGTCACTTCAGGAGGCGTGGTTAAGTGCCCTGTACGGAGGGGTCAATTACAGTAGATACTTTGGCTGCAAGTCTTCATAAAGTATTCATCAGACAGCAACAATTGCTTTCATTCCAACAGAGCACAAAAACTCACGCCGTATATTTTTCCTCTCTGTGAATACCTACTGAGTTTTGCACTTGACTAAGTACAATTCTGTCAAATCTTGGTCAACGCATGCATGAGTTTTCTCCAAGTACTTCCTACCACAGCACGAACTTGTGCGTGTTAGGTTTACTGAAGCCTCAAAGACATCCACAGGTGTGAATGGTTATTTCTCTCTGTGCGGGTTGCAAGTCACTGGCGACCAGTCTCAGGAGTACCACGCCTGTCGTTCAAAGTTTGCTGATAAACTCCAGATCACCCCAACGGCAATAAGCGATGCAAAAAATGCAGGGATGGATGTCACATTTTGATGACATTTTACTTTGTATTCAATGTTATTATCCAGTGTGTACCTTAGTGGGGGGTACAAGCAGAATGGGGTCAACAATGAGGACCTCATAGTATTTCTTGCAAGGGTCATCCTGAAGAGTCCACGTGCTTCTGTACCACTCTGCAAGGATGCAAACAAAGTGTTGAAGTGAATCATCACATCAATTATCAGTACAAATACTCTTATTCTGTTTGCTTTTTTGCCAGGCTTGAGAGATGCTGCTACAGTTGCGAAGCTGGGTTCGAAGCCACTATACTATACATCATTCTCGTATAATTAACTCTTTCTGAATGGTAACTTTAGCACCCAGTGAAAGCCCAAACACAATCTGTTCTGTGACAATGGTTGATGTTTGGCTTATTGCGTCAAAACTTTGGTTTTCCTCACCAAACGGTTCAATTCATTTATCCTGCGCTATTCTTAGACCCTAACATTTTAACTTTCTTAACAGTCATACTGCACAAATACTGAGGCAAATTAATCGATAGATATGGACATTAGGCATCAAAACTTTTATTTGATCGATGTCGCGAGTTGCAGAATGAAACTCCCAATTCCAGTTGGTTCTCAATTCTCAATCCTCAACCCTTGTCATCTTTAAAGGATATCCATAGGATTCTGCAATCATCAAAAGGTTGTTGGGACATAAATTGTCAAAAGCTTTTTAAGTCTACTTCAATCAGATTTTACTTTTAAGACCCTCTCACTTTTAGATCACAAAATAAATGCACGTCCCATCACCACTCAACAGTTCTGTACAAATGTTGCTTAAAATTACATCTATTGTGATAAAGTCCATAAATGGGCTGTGCTGTAAAACTGTACTGTATTGTTAAATCAAAGTGAAATTTGTTCAGAATTGAGGAGAGGTGTGTTCACAACTGGTGTTTGATCCAAGAAATTACAAATACATTTCCAAGGATGTAAAGCTTTCAGTGAGTCTTCCAGTCTCAGAAAATATCTTGTCAATTCAGGGATAAAACACCTTTGTGTTGTTTTTCCATGTTCTTGTTGGAAAAGCTCAACCAGTACAAAAAAGTACAAAAACACTGGATATTTGGACATGTGCATTCAAAACTTTAGAGAAGGTCAAATTAGGTTCACTTGTTAAAAGGCTGCATTTTAGATTCATCCTGGATTTTCATCCAAAAACCGAATATCCAAGTTTTTGAGTGTAGTCTGTTGTTTTTTCATCGAACCTTTCAAACTATCATGCCAGTCAATTGTCCTTATTCCAGTGCATTTGTCATTGATGCTCTCCATCTTCACAATGTTGCGTTGGTGCTCAGCGAAGGCAATCTGAAAAAGATTTTTTTTTTTAAAAAAAGGAAGGCTATCTCTCAACACATGGACAACAAGTTTTCTTAGTTACCTTGTACAGATACAACCAGTTCCAGATAATACTGACGAAGAAGCAGATGGTAAAGAACCTTTTGAACTGAACAAGCCAGGAGATGTAAGACCACAGCTGAGTGCAGATGATGACCACGAAGATCAGAACACTTACTGCCAACTGGTGAATAACAAGTGGAGATGAAATTAAAGAGAGAAAATACGTTTCAGAGTGTATCTCTGGACCAAGAGATTAAAACGTAAAAATGATCTGCTTCTCCCACAAAGCAAATACTAGCTTACCACAGTCATCATCCATGTTTGGATTTTACGTTCTACTTTGCTCACCAAGAATGCGGTGACATCATGAGACTCAAGGGTGTAATGATGACAAGAGTTAAGCTCGAGTGAGTCTATTGTATTGAGGACTTCACTCTACTTACCTTAAAAACTGTGTCCAGATCAATGCCAAAAGTGTCTTCGAAGCGCCACCTCCAGGCCTCGTAGTCGTGTGGTCGAAGGTCTACCAGTATCTGACTGATGGCGTTGTCCAAAGCACCTGTTCTACAACCATCTTCACGATCCAGAAAGGTCTGAATCTCAGCCAAAGCTTGTCTGGACACTCGGATTGTGGCATCATAGTCTACACAGTCTGTGGGTTGAGTCTGTGTGGTGGGGAAAGGGGATGGGGCGGCAAATAAATTTGTGGTCAAACCACTGTCTGGTTAAAAAAAAAAAAACAAAAACTCACAGCCCCAGAACTTTTCACAGCCTGATTAAATTTGGAGTAATAAGGTGAGACTTGAAAAAGACTGAAGAAAGTTGGTATGGGGGTTCATCATGTTCGTCAAAAGATTAACCAGCATCTCAAAACAAGAACACTGAAAACCATTTATCAATTTTCTTCACTGCTTATCCTCACGAGGGTCGCAGGAGGGCTGGAGCTTATCACAGCTGTCAACAGGCAGGTGGCGGGGTACTCCCTGAATTGGTTACCAGCCAATCGCAGGGCACATAGAGACAAACGGCTGCCCTCACAATCAAAACTAGGGGCAATTTAATGTGTCCAATTCATGTTGCATGTTTTTGGGATGTGGGAGGAAATCGGAGTGCCCGGAAAAAAACCCACGCAGACACGGGGAGAACACGCAAACTCCACACAGGCGGGTCCAAGATCGAACCGGGACCTCAGAAATGTGAGGCCAACGCTTTTCAGCTGATACACCGTGCTGCCCCACACTGAAAACCTCTCTTTATATTTCTCAAGCAATATAGTTATTTGGGTGCTTTATTAGTCCTTCCAGAAAATTGGAATATCACCAATAAATCTAGTTGTAATACTACGATCTTTTTCATTTTGTTTGACCATTCAGTAACATACAGTATTACGAACTGGAAATCTTTCACTTTTAATTAAGAACCCTTGCATTGAAACACATTGGAATTGTCAATTTATTTAGATCACTGGGTATGGATGTCACATGCACATTGATCGAGCCCATGTCTGTGTCATACTTTTGAAATTCAGGGGTGCTGGCCTTTGTGGAGTTGGCATGGTTTTCCATGTCGAAATACTCCATCTTAAATTATTTTTTGGGTCCAAACATTGACCAAAATGTTTTGAATATCTTCTAACATATCCTGTCTATCCCAACATTTCCAGACAAATGTTAAACATTAGCTGGAGTTATAAATAATTTGGGCATGGGCTGTTCTTAATCAAAATGAATATCAAATGACTACTTACCTTTTTAACTCTTTGGATGTCCTTCACCAGTCTGCTCAGGAATCTTTTGAAAACAGGATTGCATGTGGGCTGCTGTGAGATTTGCTTCATACTCTTCTTTTGGGCTTCAACCTGGGGGGAGGGGGGAGGGGCACAATGCAATGTTTGAGAGAGATTTCACGTCAGACAGCATCTTTGTGTCAATTCAGTGGCCGCTAAAATGGAAAGAAATTATTTGAGATCAATCAAATCCATGCAAGATTTTCACATTTTTATAACCCATTTCTTTGCATTTATTTAGAGGAAACTAAGGATATGGCTGTCACACTGGAGGGTGCACTGCACACATGCACAAACACAAGGTGCTGTGTTTATGGGAGTAAATATGGCTCCTCAAGTAGGTCTCCTCATGACAAATTTGTGATAATTTCAAGGATTCTGTGCAATTGGAACCAACACTTTATCGATTCTAAAGCTGCATCTTTTCCCCGGTTTTTGCGGCCTTTGCTTTTTTGGGCATTTGTTTTGTCAAACAATTGTGACATTTGTCGCCTTTTGATTGCATACAAGTCAGTAGGTCAAACAAGTATTCACATCGGATACATATGCAATTTTTATCCAAATATGAAAAAGGCCTGGATCAGTATGGAAAAAACAAATCTGAATTGTACTATTCATATTGAGTTGAGAAAAAAAAATGCAGTCCAATGGGGGAACAAACCAGTGCAGTGCAGTGCAAGCCAGGATAAATGCAGAGGGTTGCGTCACAAAGGGCATCCGGCGTAAAAACTGTGCCAAACAAATATGAGCGTTTAAAGAATCCCATACCGGATCGGTCGTGGCTCGGGTTAACAACGCCCGCCCCCGGCACTGCTAACCTGCAGGGCGTTGGTGGAAATTCAGCTACTGTGGGTCGAAGACAAAGAAGAGGAGGAAACCGGATCCATCGTCAGAAGAAAAAGAGGAATGGACAGAGCCTACCACTTGATATGATGATTAGGAGAAAAGTTGATATACTGTGCATCCAAGAGAGCAGGTGGAAAGGTAGTAAAGCTAGAAGTTTAGGAGCAGGGTTTAAATTATTCTACCACGGAGTAGATAGGAAGAGAAATGGAGTAGGGATTATTTTAAAGGAAGAGCTGGCTCAGAATGTCTTGGAGGTGAAAATAGTATCAGATGGAGTGATGAGGCTGAAATTTGAAATTTAGGGTGTTTATAATGTGATTAGCACCTATGCCCCACAGGTAGTATGTGACCTAGAGATGAAAGAGAAATTCTGGAAGGAACTAGATGAAGTAGTTCTGAGCATCCCAGACAGCGAGAGAGTTGTGATTGGTGCAGATTGTAATGGACATATTGGTAAAGGAAACAGGGGTGATGAAGAAGTGATGGGTAAGTACGGCATCCAGGAAAGGAACTTTGAGGGACAGATGGTGGTGGACTTTGCAAAAAGGATGGAGATGGCTGTAGTGAACACTTATTTCCAGCAGAGGGAGGAACATATAGTGACCTACAAGAGCAGAGGTAGAAGCATGAAGGTGGATTATATTTTGTGCAGACGATGTAATCTGAAGGAGATTACTGACTGTGAAGTAGTGGTAGGGGAGAGTGTAGCTCGACAGCATAGGATGGTGGTGTGTAGGATGACTCTCGTGGTGGGTAGGAAGATTAAGAAGACAAAAGTAGAGCAGAGAACCATGTGGTGGAAACTGAGAAAGGAAGAATGTTGTGCAGCCTTTCGGAAAGAGGTGAGACAAGCTCTCGATGGACAGCAGAAGCTCCCGGAAGCCTGGACTACGGCAGCCAAGGTAATCAGAGAGACAGGCAGGAAAGTACTTGGTGTGTCTTCTGGAAGGAAAGCGGAGAAGGAGACTTGGTGGTGGAACCTCCAAATACAGGGAGTCATACAAGGAAAGAGATTAGCGAAGAAGAAGTGGGACACAGAGGACTGAGGAGAGGCGAAAGGAGTTAGGGTTTGAAATGAGACGTAGGGCAAAGGTAGAGATGGCAAAGGCTAAACAAGAGGCATATGAAGACAAGTTGGACACGAAAGAAGGAGAAAAGGATCTCTACAGGTTGGCCAGACAGAGGGATAGAGATGGGACGGATGTGCAGCAGGTAAGGGTTATTAAGGATAGAGACGGAAATGTGTTGACTGGTGCCAATAGTGTGCTAAATAGATGGAAAGAATAATTTGAGAAGTTGATGAATGAAGAAAATGAGACAGAAGGAAGAGTTGAAGAGGCAAGTGTGAAGGCCCAGGAAGTGGCAATGATTAGTAAGGGGGAAGTCAGAAAGGCACTACAAAGGATGAAAAATGGAAAGGCAGTTGGTCCTGATGACATACCAGAGGAAAAGTGTTCTAGTTCCCATTTTTAAGAACAAAGGCAATGTTCAGAGTTGTGGGAACTATAGAGGAATAAAGTTGATGAGCCACACAATGAAGTTATGGGAAAGAGTAGTGGAGGCTAGACTCAGGACAGAAGTAAGTATCTGCGAGCAACAGTATGGTTTCATGCCTAGAAAGACTTCCACAGATCCATTATTTCCCTTGAGGATGCTCGTGGAAAAGTAGAGAGAAAGTCAGAAGGAGCTACATTGTGTCTTTGTGGATTGAGAGAAAGCCTATGACAGAGTACCAAGAGAGGAACTGTGGTACTACATGCGTAAGTCTGGTGTGGCAGAGAAGTATGTTAAAATAGTACAGGACATGTATGATGGCAGTAGAACAATGGTGAGGTGTGCCTTTGGTGTGACAGAGGAATTTAAGGCGGAGGTGGGACTGCATCAGGGATCAGCTCTGAGCCCCTTCCTGTATGCAGTGGTAATGGATAGGCTGACAGATGAGGGTAGACTGGAATCCCCTTGGACCATGATGATGAAAACACGGCAATTGTAATTTATTTTGTAGACTATCGCACGGATCGTCACTTGAAGCTGCTCCCTTTGCACAATTGTCATTGCACTGGTCTATTACGGGAACTATGAACAGGTAAAGGGACTCTGCACAAGTTTTACACAATGTGGGACATTGACAAACTTATCTCGTACCTGTTCTCAACGTAGAAGAATTAAAATCTTGCATGACTTTAATCATGAATAGTTCCTATAAATACAAATATCTCTTGTTCTTTGTTCTTGCTGCTTTGTTGTTCTTTGTTCAGTATGCCTTACCTGGGCAGCACTGTCTGTGAGAGAAAAATTCCTTGGGCGTTTTTTTTTTTTTTTTTTTTAAACACACTTGGACAAATAAAGCTGATTCTGACTTATGTAGCATTCCACTCACAACTTTCCTTAACTTTCACCACTGGAAGTGACTGAGTGAATGAACTCTGGCTCGCTACTTTTAACGCTATGATGAATTAAAAATTAAGATTCCATCGAATGTCGGATTTAAACAGTATTTTGAAAACCTGTTGTGGTCTAGCTCCAGCATCATGTAAATTTGGGCTTTTGTTCGCGAGGGAAATGGAAAAGCGTATTTTGTTTTTTTGTGGATGTTTTGTATTCAGGATTTTTTGTGCCAATGAACGAAAATCCAACAGTGTGACGACTAGTTTGGGCGCGTGTTTTGTAAAGTATATACACATAAAATGCACGAGCCGCGTACCCTCAACGTTTGAGGTTATAGACACAAGTAGTGCGAAAGCACTCACCTGCGTTTGTAAATCTGTCAGCTGTTGGGTGCAGACGCTCAACTCTGGTTGGCCACAGTCAACCAGCCCTCTTCGTGAGGTTGGGACATTCAAATCCCTAACTGGCTGCTACAAGGAACGTAATTAAAGACATTGATGTAAACAAGCACTCCATTCAGTTTCATTTTGAGTCATAACGTTAGTTATAAATAAATCAGGTGGGTAACCTCGGCGGGCTTCCTCATAGTTTTAGTGCTAGCATCGTAGTTGAGCAAGTCATACGGATCGATCCAGTCCTCGTCCAGCTGCTGACCAGAGGCTAGCGTCAAGTAGCCGAGCAGGAAGACGAGGAACATCGTGACAACGCTCCCACGTCGCTGTAAACTCAAACTACAGTTAACCCAACTACGTAGCTAGTTAGTCACGATTATTGTTTGCTAAACGCACTAAGGGAGGAGCGTCCGAGCTCACAGGTACAGAAAAGACTAGATAAACCAGTCGCTTATGCTATAAAGGAGCTACGTGACGGCCATTTTGGCAGGGGCGACGTTACAGTAAAGGCAAAAGACGGACATATACACTCAAATACGCACACATAATTGCTGACGACAATGCCCCTACTCACCTCACAGCGCAAAAGAGGCATACCGACCTACCTATGAGGATACCTATGGAGGTTTTGCAGCTACGTCATAAAACCACGTGACTTTTAGTTTGTGACGCCATATTGGTCGGCAAGCTTTGGAAGGCAGATGCTTGTTGTCTTATCACAGTGAAGAAGTTTTTAAAATGACCCGTTTTCTCAGTGAAATAACCAATATAATAATGGTTACCACTTGCGTGGCAGTGGGCTGTCATAATAGACAGGATAAAATAACAAAAACGTCTTCTCAACGACAAAGAAAACAGATATCGATTAAAGCCATGAAATGGGAGGATTCGCAGCGTTCCATTACTAGCCATGTTTGGAGTGATCACTTTGTAGACAAAGTACATCGAGGCAAGAGTGAGTAGAGTTTGTTTACATTTTATGTAGTCCTAGAGGAAAGATAAGACTCTGACACTAAATATATTAAAATAAATCTACAACCTGTATGGTAGATCTGTATTGGTGTATCTAAAGACTGTGACAATAAATATATTAAAATAAATCTAAAACCTGTATGGTAGATCTGTATTGGTGTATCTATAAGTGACTGTATGCTTATCACATGATCATGATGTGTGGTGAAGTGTGTCTTCTGCTCATATTTAGTCATGACTGTATAACTCATGTTTGAAGCATGGCAACTCATCAGTTAACCTTAAGTGAATCTTGCTGAAATGTTTACTAGAGACCAGGACGTAGGAATGTGCCCGTTATTACCAGATAGATTTGGTTTAGTCATTATGATGCGATTCTTTTGTGATGCTCTTTATTTTCCTTTCATACTTTTGTGATGTGGACTGCAAGTCCTCTGTATCTTTGCACTATGATCTGCTACAGCCATTGTCTGTCACTCATTTGTGCCCAGAATATTTTGGAAGTAAAAGCTTCGAAGAAACTGTTCATTATCTCCAGCCTGTATTTGGATAACCACATTCTCACTTCCCAAAATTAAACGAACACGCGGGGTGAAAATGCGTCCTCCAACAATTGGTGAACCCGACGTGATTTCGGACTGAGGTGTTGGTTGATAGACAGAACATCGGCCGGCCAACAATTGACAAGGCGAGAGGACATCAACCCTCCAAAAGTGATCTTGTGTTTGTTAACTGGTGTTGAGGTCCATGTCATGTTTGAATTTGTGTCAGTCTGAAATTAGTTTCTGGCTGGTTGAATAGTGGGGAGATTTTGGGTGGTATAGTCCTGGGTTAGAGGCTCTGGTGGGACACTGTCGCATCCCACCTAAATGGTTGAAAAGCCGTAGAGTGTGTGGGCTTACCACTCTAAAAAGGGTTTAGAAGTGCCCTGTGATCGGAGGTTGTGCCGACACAAAAAGGTTGTAAATCCCGTGACTGGCAGACAGACCATTGGGTTGAAGCCAGTCCAAAACTTTCTGAAACGAGAGGTTGTCTTGTTCTTTTCGGAGAATCCTAGAGACTAGAATTCCTCATTCAAAATCAAAGGACGAAGTGTGCACTATAAAAAGTTGAGAAGAATAACCCGAATCAACAGAGGTTGAGAAGAATTACCCGGATGAACAGTGAATTGCGCAATTGTAATTTTATTTTAGGAGAGGTTTTTTCGTTCTTTCAAGAATCCTAGAAACTAGAATTTCTCAAATAAAATTAGATTTTAAGAGTACTTTTGAGGAAAAAAATAAAACAAAAAATGAAGCACTTTTGCTAAATTAAGGTTTGAGTACTTTTGTTTGTGTGGTATCGAATACTTTTGAGAAAATAAAGAGGTACGAGCACTTTAGATGAAAGACGATCTAAACCAAAATGCAGGGAGAGTTTGATAGGGAAAGTGAATGGTTTGATTTGCGGCAAATACCAAACCATTCTTAACAAGTGGTGCTAAGTGAACGCGTGAGGAATGTATGTTATGTGTGTTTTGTCATTTATCTGTGTTTTATTTTGTATATAGTTCTGATGGCGTACATGGCATATTTTGGCATCAAGGCATCAAAGCATACCTGAAAAAGAACGAGAGAATGAGAAAGAGCAATTGAAAGAATGGATGAGGAAAAACTGTGAGAATGGATGGTTTCCTCCAATGTCTTCAACTGCGTGTTTTGTGGCATTAATGAAGAGAGTGTTGGTCTGGTACCATCAACACCCAAAGTCCCCTCCGCGGCGCCTCCTTACTTGGAGGTGAAACATCTTTCGGCATTGTCTCCAAATAACCCATGTGTACCGTCACCTTACCATGGAGTCAGCAAAGGTTCAGGTGAATTTCAGGCTCCAGTGTTGAATGTAACTGCCGGTCGACTTGAAGTAGATGTAGATGATCAAACGTCTCTCACTCGCTCACAACAAACATCAAACATGAATACGGTTGCAGTAACTCTGGCTTCTGGAGTGACCGCCGCCATTAAAGAATTAGAAGGAAAATTGGACAAAGTTGTAGATTTGAGAGCCGAGCCATTCACACGTTTGAATCAGCTAGGAATGTACAAGGCGGAATTAGATAGACACCAAGAGGTTCCACAAAATATTAGCGATCAACTTGAGAGAATCTTGACGGTAGGAGGATTAACTTTATCATTTATGGTCGACACAGGACCTTAGCATTCTACTATCACAGCCCTTCCACCTGATACCTCTCTTACCAGGAAAACCATCTCACTTGTTGGATTCAAGGGTGAAGAAATTGACCTGCAATTGACAACTCCAGTGACTGTTCAATGTTTTTCATAGACATTTTTGCATTCTTTTGTGTTTGCACCTAACTGTCCAGTCAATCTTTTGGGCAGAGATCTCCTCATCGCCACGTGCCCTCTCATCAAATGCAGCCCTGATGGACTTACCCTGGAATTCCCGGATGGTAACACCTACTGCTGCTCTGCCGCCTCTGCCTCCGGTGGCACCTCCCAGTTTCTGCTTGTTGAACAACGCCCTTTGGCATGCGCCACTGCCGACATCTATTGAGCAAGAGTGGATATTGACTCCAGTGGTTGCCTCGAGGCTGAGCACTTTTGGAATATCTGGTCACCTTGGGTCCGTAATCTCAGATCTTATGATATGGTAACTGATTGTATGCATTGCACTCTGTACTATAACAGATCAGGAGAAGAGATCTAAATCAAGGCATTTCAGGACATTGATACAACATACCTATGCAGATCAGGAGAAGAGATCTAAATCGAGGCATTTCAGGAGATTGATAACAACATATGGGATTTGAACATGGGTGATTTGTTTGTGGGCAAACCAGGTGTTGCCTTTTCGGTGTTCTTGACTCCTGAACAACTCGGATGGTATAAGATGGCGGATCCTCTGGATGCTTCTATGCCTCCTTGTCACCCACATGTCTCCTTGAATGGATGAATTGCTCCCATTCAGGCCCAATGCATCAGCCCCTACCGGACGTTGACGCTGCTGGTACCTTTATTTATTTCAGGTGTCGGACTCGAAAGAGTCCGAAAGGGGGATTGAAGTGTGTCTTGTCCTCAAATTTAGTCATGACTGTATAACTCATGTTTGAAGCATGCCAACTCATCAGTTAACCTTAAGTGAATCTTGCTGAAATGTTTACTAGAGACCAGGACGTAGGAATGTGCCCGTTATTACCAGATAGATTTGGTTTAGTCATTATGATGCAGATATATTGTGATGCTCTTCATTTTAGGATGGGATTCTCTTGTGATGCTCTTTATTTTCCTTTCATACTTTTGTGTTATGGATCCTTCTGATAGTATAAGAATGCTGCATGTCCTCTGTATCTTTGCACTTGTGATCTGCTACAGCCATTGTCTGTCACTCATTTGTGCCCAGAATATTCTGTAAGTAAAAGCTTCGAAGAAACTGTTCATCATCTCCAGCCTGTATTTGGATAACCAACATTCTCACTACCCGAAATTAAACGAACACGTGGGGGAAAAAGCGTCCTCCAACAGTGGCCTACTGTGCAGCACACACTAGCTGAAACAATTTACATTGTATAATATTATTAATGAAAGGAAAGAAAAAAAGATCAGTGTTGAAAAACATAAATCACAACACAGTTTGCTTTTTCACAAATTTGGCCAATACCAGTAGGCAGTAGCCTATATAGTTTTCTTTTATTTAACACAGTCATGTGTAATCAGCACATAATGCACATAATCATTAGAATATGGATGACAAGAGTAAATAAAATATTGACAGCTTTATGTATCTGTTTTCAGGAGGATCAAGAACAGAAGCAGCTGAGACACTTGATTCTACAATCTTTGTCCACAGGGAACACGGAAGAACAAAATGAAACGGAGTGAGCCTACTGTTAGTCCTCCAGTTGACACGTACTTGTGAATCTACCACACAAACTGACATTAATATGAATGAGCTAGATAGCATGGACAGAGAATGTCAGTCCCTGAGGAATAAATGTTATGAAAGAACATTTGTGTAAAATTTCACTGATTCAGGCAGCCTTGAAGGATGATGACAAGAAAGTTACCATCCTCACTGGTTTGCCAAGCTACAAAAGACTAAAACATATTCCTCTCCTGTTCAGTTGGCGCTGGAGAAAAAGGTTTTCTAAATGAGGTTTGGCTTGATAGCTGGTTTGTTTTCATTGACTTTTTCTTGTTATGCTTTCTGGTAAAATCAATAGCTCCAAGTTTTTCATTCTCGGTATTTGCTCGGGTTGACGCTGGATGGAGCCATGATCAAGCTACTTGTGTACATATGGTACTATCTTTGAGTTTGCCACAAGCTTCCATGGCAAAGAAAACTGCTGTGACACGTGAACAAACTTCACTGAGGCCTGCCTTACAAGTACAGTGTGATGACAAAATAATACTATCCGGGTTTTGCTATAACCTACACTTTCAGAGGCACCTCATTCATTGCTTGAGAATGACGTACCTGAAAATGAAACTAAATTTTTCTGATTTTGTTCGCTTTTTCAAAATTACAGTTAGATGCATATCAAATATTTGTGGATTTAGCTTACAAATCTATATGTAATTAAATGTAATCATTTTTACAGTGCATGTTTGTGGCTTTTAAAAATGAAAATTGTAACACATGCAGATCTATCTTCAACCTGGAATCAAGACAATGTATACATAAGGGTGGAAAAAACAAAGGATCCAGTTTCTTGTATAAAGGTGACTATGAACTTGTTTATAAAACCCGCGGTGAAGTATTTGCATGCATCCAGACTTTTGTAGGCTTTTATGTATAATATGTACAGTTATATGTCCAGATAACAGATGTTTGGATAATTGACAGCACTTATAACAGAAGAAAACATCTATATGGGTCGTCTGTATGGATCGCTCCCTATTGACTTGATTTTGTTGACATACGGGCCTATATGACTGCTGATCCAGATGTTTGGTGTTATCAGACGAAGAAAATTCATCACGGCATTCACTTGTGCTCTCCATTATGTGGGATAAAAAAAAAAAAAGAAACCATACAAAAACAACCAAAACTTACACTAGCGCAGTGATTTTCAACCACACCCGCGGCACACTAGTGTGCCGTGAGAGATCGTCAGGTGTGCCGTGAGAAATTATCCAATATCACGTTTTTTTTTAAATTGACATGTATTAATAATTTTCTGCAAATATTATGTCATTGTCCAGTGTCCATGCTGTAAAGGCTGGCAGAGTAATGTAATATTTGTCCGTGTGGCAACACGTAGCTGATTGCCTCGTTCCTCCAAGAGAATTAGTGATGCACCTGAGAGGCCGTGGTGACAGTCATGGAGAAGTTTTTAAAAAGGACAACTGCAAACTCCGAACTGGGCCCTGGACAAGATTCTGACCCGGATGAAGGCCCTAGTATGAGTGGTGGGAAAAAGAAAGCAAAGACGGTGAGCTCAATGCAATATAGTGAAAGCTATCTTTCGTTTGGATTTACTTTCACCGGGGATGAGACGACACCTATTCCGTTATGCCTGGTGTGTGGCGAGAAGCTATCCAACAGCGCCATGGTGCCAAGCAAGCTTAAACGCCATCTCCAAACGACACACCCGTCGCTTCAAAACAAGCCGATAGACTATTTTGTTCGCCTGCGTGTAAACACAAGAGAAACAGGCAACGTTTATGAGAAAAACCACAAAGCTAAATGAGAAAGCGCTCAAAGCTAGTTACCTAGTTGCCAAACTAGTTGCTAAATCAAAAAAGCCGCACACTGTGGCAGAGACATTAATACTACCTGCCTGTAAAGCCATTGTCAACGAGATGCTCGGCCCTGATGCGGCTAAAGTCCCGCTCTCTGATAACACAATTGCCAGGCGTATTGATGACATGTCTACAGACATCGAAAGCCATGTTTTGGAAAAGATACGCATCAGTAGGAAATTTGGGTTGCAAGTTGACGAGTCTACGGATATTAGTAGACATTCTCAGCTCTTGGCCAATATGTGTTCTGTGGATGGAGATGCCATTAGAGAAAACTTCCTATTTTGCAAGGCACTGCCAGAAAAAACAACTGGAGAGGAAATTTTTCGGGTCACATCGGAATATCTTGACCAGGGAGGACTTACGTGGGAAAACTGCACAAGTGTGTGCACTGATGGAGCTGCAGCCATGGTCGGGCGCAACAAAGGCTTCGTGAGTAGAGTGAAGGAAAGAAACCCAGATCTGATTGTTACGCACTGTTTTTTGCACCGTGAGGCCCTCGTTGCTAAGACTTTACCAGCAGAACTGGTTCCTGTGTTGGATGATGTGGTGGGCATAGTGAACTTTGTAAAAACATGACCTCTGAAAAGTAGTATATTCGCATCTCTGTGTGAGGAAATGGGAGAGGAGCATAAAGCCTTATTGCTCCATACGGTCCGATGGTTGTCGTGCGGTAAGGTGCTGACCCGTGTGTATGAGGTGCAAGAAGAACTTAAAATGTTTCTGACAAATGAGAGGTCTGATTACTCAAATCTGTTTGCAAGTGACGAGTGGTGCGCAAAGATGGCATACCTGGCTGATATATTTCATCTTAATGAACTGAACACAAGGATGCAGGGCCTAAATGAAAACCTGCTTACAAGCACAGATAAAATAAATGGATTCCGTTTAAAGGTGCACCTCTGGCAACAACATGTGCAACGTGCCAAGCTGGAGATGTTCCCACTCACATACAAACGGCAAAGCAACACTGCTGCACTGTCTGAGGTAATAGGTAAACATTTGAAAAGTCTTGAGGAGAAGTTGTCATTTTATTTCTCTTCAGCCTCCACTGAATGCTTTGACTGGGTTAGGGACCTATACAGCTCGGCATCAGTTGTTGGAAAGGACATGACTTTACAAGAGCAGGAGGAACTAACTGAATTTAAACAGGATCATGGTTTAAAACTAAGATTTGCTGATCTTCCTTTGGACAGTTTTTGGTTGACTGCTGCCAAGGAGTTCCCCATTCTGGCCAACAAAGCTGTCCTGACATTGCTCCCATTTTCCACAACATATCTGTGTGAGCTGAGCTTTTCAAGCCTAACTGCTATAAAAACTAAAAACAGAGAGAGACTGAAACCTGTTGAAGAAGAGCTTCGTTTGTGTCTTTCTTCTATTCCTGCCAGGATATCGCCTTCGTGTTCATCTAAACAGGCCCAGGTTTCACACTGATTGAGTATAAATAAATTGAGAAATTATATTGTAATTAAATATACTATACAGAGTGTCATTTTGTAACATTTTTGGTTAGTGGTGTGCCACAAAATTTTTCCAATGTAAAAAAATGTGCCGTGGCTCAAAAAAGGTTGAAAAACACTGCACTAGCGCATCTGGATTCTTCTGGAGAAGCTTCCTAACCAATACGGCTACATAAACAGGTACGTGAGAACCACCTGCCATCAGGCACAGCCCTGCAAAAAAGTAAAAGGCATATTTGGTGGACAGGACTGCGGTCAGCCTCTGGCTGGTGGTCCGCTCCATCTTCCCGAGAGGGATGTGTTTGCCACGGAAAACCCTCTCTCCAAGTGTGGTCTTTCGTTGAAAATTGTTGGGGAGTCACAAAATCCCTGGGATAACCTTATGAACATTAATTTCTCACCTTTGAATGTAAACATGAACCAATATTGACTGTCAGGGTGGACAGGGATACTGCAAAAGGCATTACTCAGGTACACCACTGAAAACCACATGGTTCCGGGATGTAATGAGTTCAAAACAAAAGAGTGTGTGGATTAGGAACATTTGGCGCACGCGATTGTACTGCTTGGTTTACCGCACGCAAATTCTGAATTAATCTCCATTTGTTAGTTTGTGCTTTTCGGACTGGGAATATAGGTGTATTCCATGGCAAGTCTGGGCGCGCGCATAAAATTCCTGCCTTTTTTTAATGCGTCAACTACAGGTTTGATGCCTATTTCAGCGTCTTTTTTCAGAAGGTATTGTCGAATTATCGGTTGATGTTCCGATTTTCCCTGTATAATTACTGGTGGTGTGTTTGTCATGAGTCCAACATCAGCGGGTCCAGTGCTTCACAGCGGTCCGCGGCCCCTCTGGAGTCCCGGCCTAGTCATTCATCATCAGATGAATCGGCTTGGCCTTGGCTTTACAATAGCGAGCAGGATGACCATCTTTGCCGCAGTTAAGACACTTGCCTTATCTAAACCACATTTGCTTTTTGGGTGATAATTTGGACACGTCAAATGGAAGTTTTTTGTTACTCCCGTCACGTGGTCCCCCTTTTGTGTCATGAAGCTTTCCTGTAAAGTTAATGTTCACTCCAGGCCGCTCCGCTTTTATCTTTTTCTGCTCAACCCGTTCATAATTTCTTGCATAATTTAGGATTTCCTCCATTGGACAAGTCAGCCAATTCAAATTATGCTTCTTCACATAATTACAAATTTCTGATCGAACTTGATTTAGAAAGTATTGTTTTAAATGGGAGTTAAATAATTCCCTTTGATCCTCTGGAATTCCGCCGTGCACCTTGAAAATGGTGTAGACTCCTCTAGTTTCTGGGTGCATTTCACAATTTCCTTTGGATCAGCACTTTTTCTGAATGCATTAGCACATCTTTCCATGATTCGGCGTAAATGTCCGCTGTCCTGATGTGTCAGTTCTTCATAAGGAATGAACTGTCCGTCATTTCGTCTTGGATTAAACTGTTGCACAATAGCACCATATTTTGACCCTGTTGTTAATGCCAATAGTTTCAAAAATTCCCCTGCATTTAGGCGGTGGCTGTGAACCATGTCTGTCATTTCATTAACGAATGCATCCGAGTCGTTATTTGGATTCGGGAGTGATCTCGCAATGTCTCTGTATTCGCTTCGGGTCCATGGTCTGTACACAAAGAAGGGATCATCACCCTGGACAGGCATTTCTACCATAGGGTAGGCCTGAACTTCATAATTTGAATAGGGGTGATGACTCATGTCTGGGACTAGTGGGCCATTTGAATTAAGGGAATGTCTCCACTTGCCCACTGATCCCTTAGATCGGGTCTGATAAGGGCTAGTGTTACAATTTGGCTCACATGGTTTATTCTGTTCTACTTGCTTGTCAGTCAGTTTACCTGTCACCTGAGAACATGATGGCAAAGACGGATATAATTTTTGCTTGGGTGTCTTTGATATCATATTGCCAGATTGTGTGGTTATGGTCAAGTCGTCGTCCATTTTTTTTTTTTTTCCAGTTTTATGACTTTGAATTTCTCTGGCCCTATCAAGAAGGGCCTTACAGTAAAACCACTGTTTACCGTGGGTATTGTCTTTTCTCTTCTGCCGTCTTTAATAGATAATTTGCTGAGAAGTTTGTCCAATTCTTCACAGTTGTCTACATTTCCAGAAAATCCATACTTTTTCTGCCACTTTTTGTCAAATTTTGTTGTTCCCTTGTAATCAATTGCAGCTAAATGACATTTTTCCTTTACTTCAGCATCAGAAAGTGTACAGTTGGAATTTTTGGTCGACATTGCTGCCATTTCTGACAGTCATTTCTTAAAAGCGTCTAGATATGGTTCTTCAGTTTTGAGAAAAATTCAAAGTGCCTGACTTCAGGTTGAATACAAAGCTTCTACTCCAAATTCGGAGCGGTATTACCTGGGTATTTTTACTCACGACCCAGTCAGTTTTAGATTTCTCAAACTTTGGACATTCACTCTCACAGACTGATCAATTTCTGTGTCTTGAAGCTAAAAGTTTTTTTCCAAGTGTTGTACAAACACTGACCCATGAAAAATAGGAAATATACTAGTCTTTCGATCAGATATTGTGTACTATTTTTCCAAGTGTTATGAAAACACTGACCTTTAAAACATACGAAATATACTAGTCGTTCCACTAGATATTCTGGACTATCTTTCCAAGTGTTACAAAACACTGACCTTTGAAAAATAGGACATTTCTAGTCTTTCAACTAGATATTCTGCACTATTTTTCCTAGTGTTACAAAAACAATGACTTTTGACCATCTCCGTTGGTTGAGACACATGCAATTCATAGGATGACGTTTGTGTTCTCCTGGCGGAGGATGTCCGAGGGCTGGACTCGTGGAAAGGAGGACTTTCCGGGTCTCCTGGAGGACTCAGACGGTGCAGCGATTTCAGTTGTCGTCGATAATCCGCCGAAAAGAAATTGTTGTCATCTGGCTCGAAGGACCAAGTTTTAGAATGCCAGAGATGTTCCTAGAAAAACAGCTAACACAAGCCTGAGGACTGTAGAGAGTGAACTCAAACCAACCAAGATTGTCTTTCTCATGAGGGACAGATAGGGAGAAACACTGTGAGTGCGCTCCATCAGACTGCCAAAGTGGTAGCCCCTGTCTGCTCTTTTTTATTGCTTTCTCAGGTTAAAGGGTTGCAAGCTTACACAGTGAAAATGCTGACACAGATGGCTACACAAACAGCACATAAACACTAAGGTACATCTTCAAGGCTGTAAGAGTGTCCTGATAAACCCACAAGAGAAAAAGCAGGGCATTGTTTAAAGACATGTTTATGGCAATTGAGGGTATCATCTTTTGGTAGAAAGGCGTTATCTCCTCCCAAGTGTTGAGGAGTATCTGCTTAAGATCAGAAGGGAAACATGCTGAGGTCAGGATGGAGACATCACTTCCCAGTGTTCAGGAGTATCAGCTTAAGGTAGGCAGGGGGGCATCGCCTCCCAGGTGTCACTGGGTCACACTTCAAGACACGCATGCAGCTCACAGGAGAACAATTCAAACTAACAGAAACAAACGCATGATAAAACAACTCTTAACAGCAACTATAGTAGTAATGATATACTTTCCCAACATGCAAACTCCGCAGAGGTGGGTCCGGAATTGAACCCGGGACCTCAGAACTGTGAGGCCAACACTTTCCAGCTGAGCCACTATGAATTCTTCACACTGAAATAAAGTTCAAAATAGCAATACCACTGCCATTATTGCCTATTTGACACTTGCTCATAAAATAACAATTTGATAGTGTTAGCTCACTTGAAATGCTACTACAGTTACTTAACCATGTTTCATTGAATAAAAAGAAAAAAAACAGTTCATAAATTGTAATGTCATTAATCGACCTATATTTATTACCCAGTGACCTGACATTAAAAAGAGCTCGTCTCACGGAGATAACCGGGGACAATGGTTTGATGGATTCACATTTTATCTACACGAAGTTTGAAGTTCCATTTTTTCTTTTATCCCATATCTGTTTCATGAACTTGCTATTCCTCATAACTACAAGGATGAAAATTGCCAGATCTCAATAAGGGTCTGAGATATTCTGGAAAAGACCCTGCATATGTCAGTCATACTCACAGATGAGATTATTTATGGGTGGCGGAAGGGCCTTTCACATCTCAGTGGACTGTGGTTTCAGGTGAGGGGGGATGAGAGGAGGATCTTGGCATGGTGTGGCCTGGAGTCCAACATTGACAATAGTCTTCACACATTCCATTCAGGCTAGTAGAGAGTGTGTTTTGTATGCAATGTATTTTACGGGACAGGTGGCGACTCAATGTAAATCGAGGACACGCTTACGCTCATTACGCCATTTTTTGGAATGAAACAGTACCGTTTACTCGCTGGCATTTCTTCTCAGCACATGAGACAAAACATTTGTGAACTGTTCCAAACTTAAGCACTCCAAAACATTTATTGAAAAATGTTTGTATTGTATTTACAAAAATAAATGACAGGATGATAGACTTAACTTTCTGCAAATGAGAGTTCAGACTTTTTTTTTTTTTTTTAAAGTAAAACAATTACTATTCAGTTTTATCTGTCTCAAGTCCCTGTAAACAAAATATTGTTTAAAAATGAAAAATTTTATTAAGGTTTTTTTTCCCAATATGAGTGAAGCCAAACTGTCCATGGACCTGTTTCTCATTTTTTACCCTTTCGCCCACTACCAGTCTTGACTCCTTTCTTGCCACCTTTTGCCTGTCGTCCTTTTCCTTTGCCACCCTTTCCTTTTTGTTCTTTCCTTTGCATTCCACGCGCATCTTTCTTCATGCGACCATCTACCACTTTGAAGACGCCTTTGACGCCAGCAGGCCGCCTCACTTTCCTCCCGGCTCCCTTTTTGGCAACAACATATGTCACCTCTCGCTTTTCTTTTCCCACGCCGGCTTTCTTGTAGATACTGACAAAATTAGTAGCAACGAGAAGACCATTACTAACACTTTAGTCACATGGGCAATGTTGCATTTTTTTTTTCCTGTGGTGCCAAGCCAAACCTCTTGAGCTGAGCCATCTTCTCTCTCTCAGAAATGTCCACTGTGTTCACAACTGCCTCTGCTTTCTTCTTAGCTTGCTCCATCTTTTTCAACATCTAGTGAGAAACTAAAGATTTAATTCTTGCACAATATAAAAAAACAAAACCGTGCAGTTATGTAAAAAGAACCAATTCCAATGATCTGACCCTTCTCTTCTTCCTGGCCTTGGCTTCAGCGACTCTCTTAATAGGACGGGCATTGATTTCCTTCCATTTCTCTTTATATTCCTCCACCATCTCTTTGGTTACCGGCACTGGCTTCTTCCTGTGTTTCACCTCGTCATTCCAGAACCACTCGGGTACTTCCCAAGGCTGGTCAGATGATGTAAATCTGAAAAAGAATACATTTTTTACCCCTCCTTACATCTACAGCAGATTGTCACAAATATTTGGCTCCTGGACTAGCTTCTATTGGTTACAGGAAAAGTTTTGATTTGTTACTTTTATAGGATTCATAACAGTTCCATTCCTTATCGTTAGATGCCATTTGTGCCTTTAGTTAAAAAGGCAGGTGGGCGTTTATTTACTTGAATGTATGAGGAATCTAAAACAGGCAAGACATTTATTAGGGAGGGTGAGCCACATTACTGTATTGTAATATACATTAGAAAATCACATTTAATGAGGAAATAGTCTCAATATTACATAATTAGGTACAGTCATCCATTTTCTGAAACGTTTATCCTCACAACGGTTGTGGGAGTGCTAGAGCCCATCCCAGCCACTATCGGGCAGGTGGCAAGGTACACCCTGAACTGGTTGCCAGCCAATCGCAGGCCACATGGAGATAAACAGTCGCACTCACAATCACACCCAGGGGCAATTTAGAGTCTCCAATTGATGCATGTTTTAGGGATGTGGGAGGAAATTGGAGTGCCTGGAAGAAGCCCACACAGGAACAGGGAGAACATGCAAACTTAACACAGGCGGGGCACAGATTTGAACCCTGGTCCACAGAATTGTGAGGCCAACACTCTAACCAGTTGCTCCCCCATTTCCCCTAATTGGGTATACAGTACAACCTTGGTTCTCGACCACAATCTGTTCCAGAATGGGGTTCGAGAAGTGATTTGTTCGAAAACCGAAATCGATATTTCCCATTACAATGAATGAAAACAAAATGCGTTCCAGCCCTAAAAAAATTGGGCTTTTGAAAGCATTTTTATTAGCTTTTCCTGATAATAACAGCATAGTAGAAATACATGTATAGTTTAAATACTTTATATAATAAAATAATTTTTAAAATATATTTATTTTTTTGCTTACGATGTATGCTTTAGTAGTAGAGTAGGCTAGCCGTGCATTGCCGTATCTGTACCAACTCAGACCCCAGCCTTTTTTTTTTTTTTTTTAAGCAACAAAAGTGCTAAATAATTTTAAACAAGCAATATTGAGTTGGGGGGAGCAAATTTTTATTTTATTTTTTTAAAAAGTAACGTACAAAAACACTAACTTGTAACTCGAATTAACGAAATCGAATTAACAATCCCCAGATAACTGTTGTTTGTTTATGAAAATTAAAAGCAAATTTTCAACTTCCTCCAAGTTCTGTGGCCTCTGCTTGGTCAACACGGTTGCTCCTTCAGCAACATCACTTGCTTTAAGGGCGTCCTTGTTTCAGAATGGTGCTTATTGTCGATTTTGCCATCCCATATTCCTTTGATAGTCCAGAATAATGCTCACCAGATTCGTCTTTGGCTATCAATGCTTTCTCAAAGTCGACAGTTTCACGCACAACGTTTCTTTTTCCAGCACCAGGACCCTTACTACTTCCACTTGCCTTCTTTGGAGCCCTGATTGGGGGTTAAAAGTCCAATGTCGGAAGAAAAAAAAGAAACAGTCACTACCGGGATACATCCGTGTACAGAGGCTGCGTTATACAAAATAAAGTGTGTAGTGGGTGGGTCAGCTCGTCAGGCCGCGCACCTTGTTATTTCCAGGTTTTTTCATGGGGCGTTCAAATTCACAATAACTAAGCGCGTTGTGGGTCAAGTGGTCGGGTCGCCCGTGTTTGTTATTTCTGGAATTTTTCAGGGTGTTCAAGTACCAGATTTCCATTCGAAAACAGAAGCAAAAAAATCTTGAACTTTTAATTCGAAAACCAATATTTGTTTGAGAAAGGGTCGTTCGAGAACCGAGTTTTCACTGTATATCTGACTCTTAATTCTCAACCATAATCCCCACTACATTTGTCATCTTGCTCAGGCACCAGCTTCACGTAATTTGTAGGAATAATCCACATTAGTAGCTATAAATCAATCAGAGGATGGGAAAATTCTAACAGGGGGTTACTCTATGGGGCTGTTTATTGACTCTGAAATCTGACTGGTCCAGATTGGTGTGTAAAAGAAAACAACTGTCATTTCTATTGTGTATTTGGCATCTGCCAAAACAATTTAATAAATGAAGGCCCAGGAAAGATTCCATTCATATAGATAAAGATAGAAGATGAATTCTAATTGGACCAACAAAAAAAAAAAACTTCAATGACCGAAGGATGCTCAACCAAGACAAACTATGAAATGAATACAAGAGATTGTTGGGAAAAATTATTTTTTAGAAAATGTAAATGAATTTCAATGCTTTTACTGAGGTTTAGGACAGTAGAGAAGTCTCTGAATGGCCCCTCTGTAATAAAAGAAAATTAAGGATTTATGTGGCATCTATAAGCAATTAGAAACCTCTTGAGGGTGGCGTCAACACCTCAGATTTGTGCCATTTCTGCCAAGGTTTCGACCCTTTGCTATATTTTATAAATATTGTATTTTGAGGTCAAAATGTGTACAATCACACCTGTGGAAGGAGTCGTCCACCAGGTCTCTGGCTTTCTTCTTGGATGTGGCTATCTGGCAACCAAGAGCAAGCCCCTCAGCATCAAGGATGCGGGCTTTCTTACCTAGCGAGCAGAGCACAATAACATGCTTTTACCTCCAACATGAAACTGATGAATCAGAAGGAGATTGTTTCACACCTGTTGTTTTCTACAGCTAAAATAAACTCACTAGTGCTTTCAACTGGAACGACCTGGAAGTTATCGTCGTCGTCATCACCCGGACCTGTTCCGTTGCCGCCACTGGCCTGCTTCAACTTGGAAATGTATCTGGTAATATTTTGAATATGAAAAAGTTGTAATTCAATTGAAATATTTTAATATTTTGCATGGATGTTGCATTTGACAAAACAAAAAGTTTATATTTTCTTGTAGGAGCCTAAATACGATTTCAGTTAATGTTTGGATTTAAAATGGGTAAGTACAAAGCTTTCAATGTACTGAAGAATGTCATGGCTTTCTGATTTATATATTGCATGTACCAATTTAATTGCCTTTCATCTGGAAGAATATGTGTGATTACCGGGAAGTAATTGATCTCTTTCCTTGACGATCTGTCATTACTTTGAAATTTTTCCCCCCTATGTTGCTTACTGTTTTTGCTATGCTGAACGAATTCTGTAACCATGCTTTGATGTGGAGGTAAACTCAAAATCAAGTTGGGGCACCCGGAGTTTTACTTTCAATGAGAAAGTTGTAGACATGGGGGAATGATTGACAGGAGTGTTAAAACTAAGGTTTTACTGATTATAAACCTAAAATACTTTTCAAAAGTTTCCTCGTTAACTTCCAAAGGAAATTTAGTGTGAACATTATACAGAAATTATTGTAAACATTCCAGTCCTTTGCAACCTTAGCGCAAGTTAAATAATACTGAAAAAAAGTGAATTACTCTTCGTCGTCGCTGTCATCTGAGTCGCCATCATTGTCCTCCAAGGCTTGCTTTGAAGGCCCCGCCTCTTCCTTTTCAGTTGGGGCAGGCTCATTCTTTTCTACTTCTTCAGCTTTCCTTTTTTTGCCTTGTCCTTACAAAAAAAAAAAAAAAAAAAAAAACCTTACAATGACATCTCTGAAACTGATCATAACTGTTTTGGTAGGGTCAAAAGTAAGAATGGTTAATTAATCAATGATTCAATTGAATTTCAAAGTTTTTTCACATGAACCTCCCATGTCTGATAGTTTCAACTTTATGGACTTTATCCAAAAGTCAAGCACTTTCCAAACCCTAAAAATGGTTTATTCTTGATTTCCTCTTAAAAATCAGCAGCGATGTTTACCTGATTGCTGGCTTTGTAGCCACTGAGTCTGTCTGAGCTCACTCTCTGCATCTCCTTCCAACTCAATCTCAGAAAAGATACCCTACAAAACCAAACAATTCACAAAATATACGGACCATCTAGAGGGTGGGAAAGAAAGGGTCTTAATGGGAATGCATAGAGAAACCTTGCTGAACCACAAGTCAGTTTCATGCTCTCGCTTCTCATCTTTCCCTTCGAGTTCCACCAGTAAGCCACCCTCTTCTTCTTCTTCATCATCATCATCATCATCAACTTCCGCCTCCTCTGTGAACGTCACTCTGAAGACGGGTAGATGATGCATTAGTGTAGGTCGGTTTTTCAACTTTTTTTCTCAGCATAAAATGCACCAAAGGCAGAATTCGGAGATTTCAGTACTTCATGTGTCTATTTGCTCAAATCACTCACTTCTTCTCTTTCTTCTCCAGCTGCTTCTGTCTGTGATCCACCTCCTCAAGCTCATCATCATCCAAGTCAGAGGCCAGGGACATGTCGTCTGCTTGGTCAACCTCATCATCAGACATACGGATGTCATCTTCGCCTTCTGCTAGGGAGTCTGCTGCCTGCATGTCCCCTTTGGAAAGATCAGCCAGCACCTGTTTTGGGATTGACAGAAAACGTCAAATTACCACCCATAAACATTGTCTGCAACAACCAGCCCCAAAATGATGGCTATAGAGCTCGTGCACGTGACGTCACCATTTTCAAGGTGCCATATTGCCAGTCCAAAAGAACTGCTCGACAGTGTGGGGGACATTGAACTGGAGCAGAATATGCACAATGCCCGAGACTTGTTGTGCTGTTGGTTGTTACAACAGACGAGCCAAATATTCAAAGAGGTCATTCCATACAATACAAGCTGAAAAGATCAATGGATTTCGGCAATTAAATGTGATGGATGGTGCCCAACCAAATACACACGACTGTGTGGTGATCACTTCATTTCAGGTAGGAATTATTCTTCTCAATCTCAAATTCCCAAGTATTTATAATGCCAAGTTGGCTCATTTGAGAACAAAAAAAAAAAAAAAAAAAAAAAAAAAAAAAAGGGATTGTCGCCCCCAACGTACATGGAAGGGTGTTGCGGCCACACGTCAAACTTTCATGAAGCTCTCCCCGACAGACTTTTTTTAAAAATATGGATTGTTCTCAAACGAGTCCAATGCGTATTTAAAAAAAATAAATCGTCTGTCGCAGAGAGGTTTATGTAGGTTAACGTGTGGCCACAACACGCTTCAGTGTACGTGGGCTGAAGCCTATCCCAGCAGTTTATTTCTTTTTTTAAATATGCATTGGACTCATTTGAGAACAATGCATATTTTTAAAAAAACGTCTGTCCCTGAGAGGTTTACCTTCCGCGTTCACGAGCCGTCTCCCCGTTGAGACCAGATCCAGCAACGAAGTATTTGTATGCATCCAGACATTTTTACGCTTTGAAACTTTTCTGTGTAAATCTCGATGACTTACTCACCAGATACATGCGTAGATCCAGTTGTCCAAGACAAGCGGAAGTGAATTAAAACAGTCCAATTTCTTATCCAGGGTTCATATTCCGTCTGACCCAAAAAAATTTAAGGGCTTTTTAGGGGCTGACACAAAAAATTTAGGGCCGACACGGAAAAAATTTAGGGCCATCGTGGGAAATAGGACTCACCCAATGGTGCCATCAACCGTTCTTGGTTCGTCAAATGTTCCAGTACCTCAGTACCTGTGACAGTGATCACCTGTCGCCCCTTGGGGTAGTTCTCATTGATATGACCATTGTCAATGTCTTCACATAGTCTACAGAAAAACAGATTCTAACCACAATTGCAACTATATACACAAATGTCTTTTACTGATGTCTGTCTCAGCACCCCTACTCTAGCTCCTTGAGCCTACCCAGTACCTCCTCTATTTGTTGCTGCAGAGGTGCCAAAGTGGCTCTCTTGTCCTTTGCTCTGCCTCTCAGTGCATTGGCCTCGGTGATAAACCTCAGATTCCTCTTTTCTTCTGCCTCCTCACACAGCCTGTCAGCCTTCTCAATAAGCGTAGATATGTCAGTCTCTATTCTGGCTTTGAGGCAGTAGGGATGAAAAGTGGGCAGCGATGCCAAATGTAGCCAGGTACGAAGTCTTCTTTTCCCCACAGTGGTAGGTTTTTAGCAATGTCTGAGAACATGACTGCAAACACTTTTGAATTATTTTCACAAGATTTGTAACTGTAATGGTTGCAGATCACTTTAAGTCCACACGATCTCTGCCTTTAACGAGTCCGTCTTCGTGTATTGAACTACGTTCATAAAGCCTCACTTCCGGCTGGTTGAAGTCGATGACTGGACAACTGTAGGTGCGCATGCACTGCTAGTACCACTGCCTGAAGTTGATGCTTCACTATCTTGATATTTTAGAAACAGATTCATACCAACGGAAGATGAGAGAGCATTCGCCAAATCAGCGTGTCTCCTGTTTTTCCCGGTGCGACTCCAGCGCTTTGACGCCCATCTTTTCAAGCTGGTAACTCTGCTTGCACAGATGGCAGTAGAACATGTGCCGATCTTTTGGATCTCGATGAACCCAGCTCCCGAACTCCTTACTTTCAACCCAAGCATATTGAAAAATGCACTCCCCCATGATACAAGTTGGATCGATGAAAGAACTACGCTACATCGTAACGAAGAGGAAGTGAAATGCCTACTCACGGAAACAATGTAATATCGACAAGTTGTCAACACGGTGACATCCGTTGACAATTTCCGGCTGTTTTGACGCCAGACAGATCGCTTTTTTTTTTTTTAAAGGGAGAATTTTGCCGGTAGAGGTCCTCCCTTTGATTTAAGGTCTTGACCAGTTTTCGCAGATTTTTAAGAACTTTCAGGAGCCCCTAAATGTACATTAGAAAATTTAGGGGTTTTTAGGGACTTTTAGGGCTGCATGCGAACCCTGTTATCGCCGAAAACATTGACTTCGGCATTAAATATGGGTTCTCTATGCCAAGTGTCTCTCATTTTTCCAGGAACTTTTGTTAATTATTACCTTCTAAATGTTTAACGGTATCGGACAAAACTCTGGGCGTTGTGCTACAAGATATATTTTCATTTCGTCTCAATGGACTTACCATTGAACAATGCTTTGTTTGACAGGCAATATAGCCAGTCATGTGATTTCGGTGACGTAGGTGCATGAGCGCTATACAAGAATTGTCAAATAATTTCTCAACAAATGGCCTGGAGTCACTACCGTTCATGTGTGTGCTTGCTGGCCTCACCTGTTTTTTCTTGATGGCGTTGAGGGAGAACAAGCAGACGTCATCGTTGTCAGCAATGGAGACACCTGGCAGGTCCATTTTGAGCTCCACCCTCTCCCTCTGCTTCCTGCGCTCTTTCAGCAGCTTCCTTTTCTTCCTGACAGCACCAACACAAAAATAATATACTACAGCAGTACCTCCATTTACGAACGTCTCTCGTGACGAAAAATTCAGGTTAGGAAACGCCTTCCCGGAAAAATATTTTCTCTTGTTACAAAGAAAAATTCAGGATACAAAAGGAAAAAAATGGCCGTTGGATTCGCAGACCCCAAATTCCACCAAAAGTAAACATCCTGTTTGTTGGTTTTTAAACAGTAGTGTCATACCGCTTGAGATCAGCCACTTCCTCTGCTTTCAGCTCGGCCAGTTTCTTCTCCATTTTTTCTTCGTCATCACTCTCTTCCTCAACCTCTTTCTTCTTCTTCTTCTTCTTTGACCCGCCATCTGAATCATCTCCCTCATCATCAGAACTTAGCCTAAGGAGTGAAGAGAGACATTTAATACACTTTAGCAGAGACAGTATATCATCCCAGCAGTTTGTACCTGATCTCCTGGTCAAGCTCCTTGGCCTCCTCTTTCAGCTTCTTGGCCAGGTATCTTCTCAGCTTGGTCCTCCAGTTCAGCAACATGCTATGTTTGAAGAATTGAAGGAACACAATATGTTCAGAGTAAACTGTAAGGTTGTGAAGAGTGGTACAAGGGGATAAAGTTTTTACCGCAGTTCTTTCCGGCCTAAAACTTTAATGTCACGACAACACTCCTTTATTTCATCAGTCGTGGTGCTGTGAGCCTCCAGGCTTGGGCTGTCAAAGGTGATCTAGAAATAAATTAGGTGGAATATAACAATCCTACAAAGAATGCTTAACTTTATTATGCAGTTCATTGAAAAGACTAATGTGTGCAGCTAAATGGATACTGTGTAACATGATTCCTCACCTCACTGGCTTTGCCCAGAAAGTCCACAGGATTTTCAGCTTTGATGAAGTTCGTAACAGTGTAACTGTGGAAAAGTGTCAAGTCGCCATCAGAGTATCCCTCTGCCTAAGGGACAAGAGAACCATTTGGGTCAGTAGCACATCTCTACAGGTATTAGACCCATAGAGTTTTACGTGGTTTGTTTGCATTAATCTGACTTGAATTACCGGTAATTTTTTGTGCTTGTTTTAAATAGCCAACAAGTGATTCTCTTTGATTTGTGTTTAATTTTACAGTAAACTGACTTGGAGTGGCAATACACAGCTTGGAGCCATTTTCTTGAAGAATTGTTCAACCTGCTACTTATTATGAAGTTGAGTTCACTGCTAATGTGCTACCATACAACACTCAAATCACAAAATTTTCCTCACACCCCAACACCCCCCCCCCAAAAAAGTTCACTTGTACTGCAAAAAAATAACAGAAGGAACACGACAGTAAATAGTGAGCACACAGGGATTATCTATCATGCCATTAAAAGACGTGGTTGTTGATGTGTTGTGCGCACGCACACAGTTATGCAAGAACTGAGACGATTGCATTATCTTAGGAAAGACGCATATGTCTTGTGAAGAGGTAAATGTTTGGGCAGGGTTTCCAAATTTTTTGCACTCTGAGACCGTTTAAAATATTAGCATATTCAGGCTTTCAAAACGTCAGTTCAATGCGGACACAATGCAAATGCTCATTCTGTGCAGATATTAACTAATTCTTCTTGAACTGAAAGGACCCATACATACTGTACCTTTGGCTTCTTCTCTGGGACCAGTTCTTTCACAGTTTTGGCCTGCACCTCCACTTCTTTAAATGCATATTTGGGGTCAAAGAACTTTGCGTCAATTTTGTCTGGAGCAAGGAAACCTGTTTAGAAATGGATAGAACAATTAATTCAGCATTAAAAAGGTAAACATTATTGTGATGTGGAATTTACAGAAGAATTTGGACTAAATGATTAACATATATTGAAATGTGCTACTAACCCTGGCAAATAACAAATATCTCAGCTGACTCATTCCTAGACGCTTGGGGCTTGGTGGCTTGAACCTTCTTGAAGAACTGCTGGAAGATCCAGAGCAGTGGCTGGTAGTCTTTAGAGCGGAACACCTTTGTGACAAAAGTGCCCCCTTTTGTCAAGAACTCAGTGGCCAGTTTCAAGGCCATGAGGGTCAGGTGGGCTGATAGTAAAAGAAATATTATCTGAGAGGTAGGCTTATGGTCAACATAACATGATTTACACACATTGAAAAATGGCTAGTGAGGAATCCCACAGTTGCCACATTCATACACTATGAGGTCCTGAAAAATGGACAGACAAAGTTATGTGCACAAAATGATTACAAACTAATACAGAAAACGGCTTTTCTGCATTGAGAATAACAGTACTATATCACGGCATTTACAGTTACTTTTAGACTTCCAGTAACGGGTTATCAATTTCAAAAGCTGTGTGTCACTCAATACATTTTTTTGGCATTATAATTAGAAATCCCTTTGTATTGTTCAAACTCCTGGTAGTAAAGGAAATACTTGAATTAGCGGCCTACAGTAAAACTACAGCTGTGGATTGGCGTGTAATAAATATGACGTTAACTAGTAATTCTACCAAACACTTGATTTTGTGCCACATACCCTGTGTAAAAGCATCATGCTGCCAGTTGGCTCCAACATTTGGTGCGCCATCATTTAGCACAACGTCAACCTTCCATGTCTGTAGCTCCTTTCTGAGAGCCTGCATGTGGAGTATAAAAACCTAATTTAAAACAAGATCAAACCATCCAATTGGCCAAGATATTTTCCTCTCAGCCCTCTACCTGGTATGTGTGAGGAATCTGCTTTACAGATTAATTTAACATTATTGCACGAGACATTTTTTAAGTGTTTAATACATATGTAGTTGGGTTTTCAAGTACACAATATTTCAATTATTTTTCTGGGGAAAGTTGATACGAGAAACAAAAGAAAAGGCTTGTATCAAGAAATATGAAGCAAATTTCAAAATTCCAAGAAAACGACCATGTCACTTTCATTTGCTTTTTCTTTAAGTGAAGGGCGTGTGTGAAATGCAGATCAAATAATAATCAGAACTGTTGTTTTTGTGAGTTGAAAAACTTATCGTTGAGCACTCCCCCTCTAAGCAAAACTTACCTGTCTACATTTCTCAGTGGTGATGTCTTCTTGAAGGGTCACTACATTAGGGATGGGCTTGATGGGCACCAGGTCAACGCCTGCAAAGAGAAAACATACACTTGAAAAAAAAAAAAAAAAATTCAAATATCGTGAGTCAGAATAAATGTGCACTCACCAATAACAAGGCTTGAAACAGGCATAAACTTGGACGCCACCTGCAACCTGACAAGCGTGAGTCAGAAAAAAAGGGAATACTATAAATCAGACCGTCTTTTTTTTTTTTTTAACTGCCATGGTCCACCAAAGATTTTCTCAATGTTTCACACAAGGTAATTCTTATTCTTTGCTAATGAAAATTGCTGGGAAATACCACCTTGTCTCCCCCCCCCCCCAATTCAGATGAGATTTTGTAGTACTGACAAAGATCAAAAATCCACATTCATGGAATTCAGACACAATTGAAAACTACTGATGTGATTATTAGATTATTTTTCTATGAAGGTTAAAGTAAAGGCGGCACAGTGAAGCAGCTGGTAAAGCGTTGGCCTCACAGCTCTGAGGTCTGGAGTTTGCATGTTCTCCCCGTGCCTGTGTGGGTTTTCTCCAGGCACTCCGGTTTCCTCCCACATCCCAAAAACATGCAAGATTAATTGCGCACTAAATTCCTCCTAGGTGTGATTGTGAGTGTGGTGTTTTGTCTCGAGGTGCCCTGCGATTGGCTGGCAACCAGTTCAGGGCGTCCCCTGCCTCCTGCCCATTCACAGCTGGGATAAGCTCCAGCACTCCCAGTGACCCTTGTGAGGATAAGTGGCTATGAAAATGGATGGACTAAAGTAAATATGACGATTCGTATGCATTCGTTGTGACCCGGCATGAGATGGGTCAATGGGACACTCCTATTGAAAAATCTGAAAATGGGCTGTTTAAACATCACATTTTCATCTCGACTAATATGAAACATACCAGCATTTTTCTATTCAAGAGTCGAGGTTTTGATCACACATTTCCTATTCATTTACGGACAAGTAAATTTGGTATGATTTGTGCCATAAAAGAGGCATGCTTAATCCGACTGTGATATTCTGTAGTTTGATATTACAAGTGGTTTTAACTTTTGGGGGAATATAAATAAATTGTCCTTCTTTTAACATTTAGATTCTTATATAAGCGGAAGGATACTAGCAAAATAAGAATCTCATCGCTTTGTGCTACCGGTGCGTGTTTTTTTTTTTTTTCTTCCCCATACGACTTATAATATATATATACTTTATTTTGGCTTGTCACGTTAGGGGTCGCTTTCCATATATGGACAGATAACTAACCATCCTCCAGGTGCAGCGCACAGGTCCAACAAAGCTCTAGCTTTCTGCAGAAACTGATATTTTCGGTTAAGCTGGATGAGTTTGAATGATGATCGAGACCGATAACCTGAAAAGAACACGACAATTAAGAAATCAGGAAACATTAGATACTGAAATCGTGGTCGCTGGCTAACAAGGCTGCAGTGATACTAATTAAAACAATTGAAATATTTTTGTAAAGTTGTTTCCTTACCTGTTTCTTTGGCTAAGTGGTAGAATTTATCTTTTCTGGTCTTTCCAACTTTGAGCTTCTTCCCCATAGTTGGGTCGGTGGCGGCAGAAAGGTTGACTTTAACACAATTTATACACAGTATTAGATAAACAACACGTGTGAGACAAGGGTCGCATACATTATACGTCACGCACGTAGTCTTCTTCGTCAACTCGGTTTGAGGTACTTGCGCCACTTGCAGGCCAGCATCGCTGATCGCGTCAACACTTTCAAAACTATCATTTGCCTTTTGAAGCAATTTGTATAGCTTTTTAGGGATGAAATATGCTATATAAATAAGGGATTGATTGATTGAGCACATTTAAATGTACTTGAGTACTTCTTCTTTTTCTTTCGGCTTTTCCCGTTAGGGGTCGCCACAAAGTATAATTCATTAATTTTTACTCATCATACTTTTACTGTTGTATTAGATATTTACTAACTTAGCACAAGGGAGACAAATTCTGCACACACAAAATGCTTTCCCTTTTAACTTTCTCTCCTCAACAGTAAATAGAAGGAAAAAAAGGTAAGATTCATGCTTTGATGCAATCAAAGGAACGTGTAACCATAGCTTTACTATTAAACTGACAATCCAAAAAATGCTAAAGAGGATTTTTTTTTCAAATTAGAGATTTTTCTTAGAGTAGAACAAGACACAAAGCAATCACCACAAATAATTCCTAAAGGGGATATGTGGTCTTAATAGTTCATATTTCCCTGACAAATCGATTCTATGTATTTTTGCTCAAGAAAATGAAACTGGCAGTCATTTACAATAATCTCAATCCGTTTCAGAACAATTGGTTAAGAATCGCATTTTGAATGCCCCAATGGCAATCTTGGTGTGATGTCAGAAGTGTGCAACAGGAACAGTTCTACCCATGCATACTAGAAAGTTGAATGACTGGTTAGCACCTCTCTCTCACAGTCCTGAAGACCGGTGTTTGAAACCCACCCATCCCTGTGTGGTGTTTGCATGTTCTCCTTATTCCTGTGTAGGTTTTTTTCCAGGTACTCTGTTTTTGTCCCAAAAAGATACATTGTGGGTTCATTGAAAACTCTAAATGGCCTGTAGGTTTTCATGTGAGTGTGAATAGTTGCATGTTGTCATGTGCCCTCCAATTAGCTGGCGACCAGTTCAGGGTGTACGCTGCCTCCTGCCGTTGACAGCTGGGACAAACCACCACTACAGTAGTCAGGAAGTGGACTACCATCTCTCCAGCTACTAGTTTTACATTTATCTTGATCAGGAGTCGAACTATGACCCATCAGTTGCACAGCCCAACTCTTCAGAGATAAGATACTTGCCCCCAAAAGCTACTTTAAAAAGGTGTATAACAGAATAATAACAAATTCACCCCCACACTTGGTTTAAAAGATTTCACAAGCACCACTGTAATATGATATGTTTCTTTTTATTCATGATTCCATTTTCCAACAAACCCATCATGGCCACTAACTTTCAATAGCAGATATCTTGAACTAAACCAAGTCTGCAGGAGCTGTCAGAAGGGCCTGTTTCTGGATCGAGTGTTAATTAGTCCAAGGACAGAGAAGGCACTTGCTGCTGCCGTGACCAAACTGATGGCCCCAATGGCCCTTGTAGCCTGTCAAGAAAGGAAGCAGATAGTTTAAGAAAAGCACCTATGACACAATATATATATATAAATATATAAATATTGTTATAAAGCAGTGACGAAAAAAAAAACAAGAATCAGACAAACATGGCCCAAATTCGAACCTTGGTTGTTATTTTCAGTTATACACAGAGGAGTGTCCGAGATTTGAACCCGAAGCCTCAGAACTGTAAGGTAGATGTGCTAACCAGTTGACCACTGTGCCACCCAATTTAATTTCAAAATGTTCACATCTGTACATCCTACTTTTTAGAAATGTCCTATTCCAACAAGATTTTGCATCAGAGTCAGAAAGGCATGGTTGGATGTACGTAGTGTGGAAAAACCTGAGAATCCCGACCATAAACCCATCACCGTTTTTCAGAGACGGTGAGCCAGGAGTGTTCTCATATCAAACATCAGTAACATGATATTTTCACATCTCACGTCCCAATTCTTATCCATATCATGAAAGGTTATTTAGGCCCCCAAAAAAGTAATACTGCAGCATGGTGGACTAATGGTCAGAACGTTTGCTTGACTGTTAAGTGGTACTGGATTTGACTCTCGGCACAGGCCCTCCTGTGTGGGGTTTGCATGTTCCCCTCTTGTTTGTCTTAAGTTTTTCTCTACGTTGGTACTGCAGCTTCGTCCCACATTCTTAACACATGCATGTTAGGTTCAATAAAGTCTACAAATTGTCCGTAGGTGTGAGTGTGAAAGGTAAATTGTTAATATGTGCCCTGCGATTAACTGGCGACCAGTCCTGGGTGCAGAGTCCCTTTTGCCAAAATATAGTTGCTATGGGCTACAGATCACTCGCGACCCCCAAATGAGGACAAGATCGAGATCAATGGATTGAGAATAATATTGATGAACATACGACACCTGTTCAGATACTCCCTCCCCGTAGCGCAGCAAGGTGACAAAGTGCTCGCAGTTACTTCCCAGGAGGTCATAGGACACCTCCTGGCCAATCAGGACTTGTGCTCGCTGGATGATCTCATAGATGGGCAAAGGCGTATGGTTGTGGTCGTATTTGTTGTTGACACGGTACGAGTCGCTTCCCACTACATCCTTCAGCAATTGCATGCGCACCACCGCCTTCCGGCTGAAGACGGACTTCACGCTGGACATGGCAGCCGCTTGTCTCTCATCTAGAAACAAGAACAAAGAGGTGATGACATTAGAAATAGAAGACAACATCTTCATGCGGTTCCAATCATACATACTATGAGTGCATTTCATTTACCATTTTCCATTTATATGTTTAATAGTAAAACGCAAAAATAAACATTACTATTTATAATGTATAGATCATTTTACATTTGAGGCTATGTGAATCCCGGGATGCACATGTCATGGAGAGAATGAGTCTCATGAGTTAGGTAACAATGTTTCGGTGCATCTTAACATTTTTTCATTTTACTGGATACTCTTTGTACAGTATTTTTTGGTGTTGTCAGCTACTCTTGCTCTCTAAATACATGTGTTCTGGCCTGCCACAAAATAAAATTTATTATAATGATATGTTCGCACTGGCACAGTGACTCAGCTGGAAAGCGTTGACCCCACAGTTCTGAGGTCCCGGGTTCAATCCCGGACCCGCCAGTGTGGAGTTTGCATGTTCCCCCCGTGCCTCCGTAGGTTTTCTCCGGGCACTCCGGTTTCCTCCCACATCCCAAAAAGGTGCAACATTAAGGAGTGATTGTGAGTGGCCTGCGATTGGCTGACACCCACTGCAGGGTGTACCTCACCTCCTGCACGACGATAACTGCGATAAGCTCCAGCAGTCCCGTGACTCTTTTGAAGATAAGTGTCTCAGAAAATGGACAGATTGGATTTAAAGTACAGAGCTCAAATGTTGAGCTCAGGAAATAGGAACATTTTCTCAAATTTACACGTTTTAGTACATTACCACTCAAAATTTGGGGTTGTAAACATTTACATAATGCAGAAAATAAAATGATTTTGTACAGTAACTTAAAGCTCAAGTGTCGTCAAACGGATGATTTTTGGTATATTATTAATGAAAAACCCACAGTCAATATGGTCCCATGTGTTTTTTCACCATAAAACATAATTTTGACGTATACAGCTTTTTGTAACTCCCGCCATGAAAATCCTCAGGAATTTGTTGTCGAGAAGAAGCAGGAAGTGGCGTAAAGGACAGTGGCACCCCCTCGTGGACTCGTTTGTTTCCATTAGTTTTACCTCCGCGAAGGTAGCTCGTTGTTCCTTCGTGTTAGCCAAAATGCCAGTTGCGTTGCTGGACATTGCTTGAACACTCAGGAGAATGGAATTACCCTTCATAAGTTTGAAAGAGACCTTGTTCATTGTGAAAAATGGATTGTACGTGTGCAAAGGACGAGAGCTTCGTGGGTTCCAAATAACAGGTAGGTGTGTATACAGCTCCAAGAAAAAAAAAATAGTTTGGGGGGGACCACGTAATCGGTCTCTCTCATATCATAGCAAAAGATCCGCGTATGAAATGTGTTGATGTGCGCATACAGCTACAAAAAAAAAAAATAGTTTGGGGCGGACCACGCAATCGGTCTCTCTCATAACGTAACAAAAGATCCGCGTATGAAATGTGTCGATGTGCGCGTCGCCCAGCCAACAATGTCTCACTCAGCCTGCAACATAGCTCGGCTCCACCCCCTCCTTATATAGCACGGCGGGCCGAAACTCAGCCACACCGGCTTAGCCCCCGCGTTCGGCGGTCACATCTTGCGCGAAGGCTGCGCGTCGGGCTTTGCGACGGGGGCGGCTCTGAAGAACCCAGCCGAGAATGTGTTACCCAGTCACGTGCGAGCATGAAGCGCGCCGGCTCGACTGTGAACACAAAGCAGCACCGCTCGGCTCTGTCATAAGCCACACCGGCCGGCTGCGATGAGCCCCGATGGCTCACCTCCGCCGTGGAAGTGGATCGGACGGGATGCGGTTTGGCCGTGATCGGATATCGTCTGAATATGGCTCGAAACAGTGTAATATTGCCCTGAGGGCTCGAAACAATAGTGTAATATTGCCCCGGTAACTTCACTCGGTTGTGTGGTGTTGTCCTTTTCGAAAAGAGCTTCGATGTCAGAAGGGGCGTTGGAAAAATCCGAATATCTCTGTTGTTCGGCTTCCATAGTAGCAGGCACTGCACGTTTTCAACGGCAGAAGTGACGATACATGGTCAGATGACGCGACTAATATGGCGACCACTTGGATGTTGAGGGACACTCAATTGCGCAACTTTGTGAATGGATTTGTGTTTTTCATTCCAATATCTATTTTAGAATGTTTATAGGGATGTCACCCGCACTTTAAGCTGTTAGATACGATGGAAAATTTGGCCCAAGTACACAGAGTATGCGATTCGGTGAATGACTGTTTAGCACATCTCCCTCACAGTTCCAACGTTGTGGGTTCAAATCCTAGGGAGGCCTGTGTGGAGTTTGCATGTTCTCCAATGCCTATGCGGGTTTCCTCCGGGCACTCTGGTTTCCTCCCACATCTAAAAAACATGCAACATTAATTGGACACTCTAAATTGCCCTTAGGTGTGATTGTGAGTGCGACTGTTGTTTGTCTCTATGTCCCCTGCGATTGGCTGGCAACCAGTTCAGGGTGTACCCTGTCTCCTGCCCATTGACAGCTGGGATAGGCTCCAGCACTCCCCGTGACCCTCATGAGGATAAACGGCAAAGAAAATGGATGGATGGATGCACTTTCATTATTTGCTATGATATGACCTTATATATTTAATCAACCGATAAAGTGTTGTCCATTTGCCAATCAGACAAGGATGTGTTGTGGAGCGCGGTGGCTGTCCTTGATCTTTGTCCACAGAAAACCGGCTGGCGGCAGCCTTCTCTCCCAGGCGTTGCCATGGAGACGAACGACACCAGATAAGGAGCGGAAAGTTACCATCCCGGCCCAGGACCAGACTGCGGGAGGGCAGCCACTTTTACCATGTATCCATACATATAAAAACCTTGTGTTACCGGGCAGCTCTTGTCCTCCCAGAAGACACACGTCTCGTGTGCGGCAGATACCTACATGAGACCCGGACGTCTGTATTGCACATTCCTTTGTAATAAATCAATTTACTTGTCTAATCATTGGTCATCCCTTCCTCGATCAGTGAACATGCGTAGGGTCCAAACTCGCAAATCCCTACGGACTGCGAATGGTTGTTTGTTTATATGTGCCCTGTGATGGATTGGCAACCAGTTCAGGATATACCCACGCCCCTGCTCTCACTCGAAGATAGCTGGGATAGGCTCAAGCATGCCCACGACCCTAGTGAGGATAAGTAGTACAGAAAAAAATGTATGGATGCACAGCAAACCACTCCCTTTAAAGCCAACAACTCCCTTTGATTTTCATCTCCTGCCCCTCCCATGATACACGGCCCAGGTGAATGTCTCCCTCTTGTGGGTCACCATAAAGAAAAATGGCTCTGCATACCAGGAGCGGGGTCAGGGGCACTTGGTGGGTCTGGAGTCCCGGTCGGAACTTGGGTTGAAGACAGCTGAGGGCTTGTGCCCTCGCTGTGTGGGTGGGGCCAGCTGCAATGCCACATCATAACCAGGTAAGATGGCTTGAGATGAACCATTGTGACCCTCTCTGGTTTACCTTCCATGCTACCATGAATCTCTCAGCACCTTCCACCGCAACACATAAGGGCCCCTGTTGCAGAACTGTGAGCATGAAAAGATACTTAGCTGACAGTCAGCTCTGCAGGATTAGCCGAGTCCTACACAGCAATCATCCTTTCCAGCATCTCAGAAGCTTTCCTGTCACTGAGGTTGGCGAGGGACAGCAGGCGGCCTGGCTTCTCAAGTTAGGACGGTTCCAAGAATCAACAGGTTGGCCTCATCACATCATACCTGCTGCAAGCTGTTGGCCATCGCTCTGACTATTCTCGAGATGTCCAATGCCACTACCACATGTAATTATTTGGTAATATCTTGGGTTATTCCTCTTAGGGCGGGACGGTGGATCAGGTGGTAAAGCATTGGGCTCACAGTCCTGAGGTCCCGGGTTCAATCCCGGACCCGCCTGTGTGGAGTTTGGATGTTCTCCCCGTACCTGCGTGGGTCTCCTCCGGGCACTCCAGTTTCCTCCCACATTCCAAAAACATGCAACATTAATTGGACACACTAAATTGCCCCTAGCCAACCACTCCCTTTTGTGTAGGCTGAATTGTCCATACAATTCTTGTGTTTGATCGACTTACACTGTGCAAGTAATTATAATGTGTGTGCTGAGCGTGTGCGGTCATGGACTGGTACTTACCAACAGGAGTTAAGTTGATGATATAACCATCGCCCAGGTAGAGTGCCCAATGCTGATAGGCCGGTCTGAAGATCTCAATGAGGTCTCCAGGGTGGGGTTCACCAGAGAGCTCAGCAGGGTCATTAGAGGCCATCTATATACACAATTAGACACTTGCATGTTTTCATTCCACAAGTGGACATAAAACACATTACTTTAAAAACTCTAAAAGAGCAACGAGTAGTCTTTTGATACCAATGACAGTTATTCAAATACAGGTTCATCTCACTACATATAAATACTGTAGAAAAGGTTTGATTCCAACAGTTTACAATTTACTCATATAATATGGATTCACAATTTAAAAATTTTATGTGGATTCACTACACACAGAGCAATTTCATGATTTTATGTATCATTTCATATTTTTCATGATTATAACTAATAATGCCTCAAAGTCAATATTTCAAGAAATTAGAAATTAGGAACTGGCAACTATTTTCATTTACACCACATTCAAAGACATTAATTGCAACTTACACTAGAGTTTTGTTGTTGTTTATCCATCCCACAACATTCTTCCACAAGTTCTAATGAAGAAATTAAAACAGAATGTTAAATGTCTGACATTTGATACTGAAAAATACACTTGAGTCCACATGAGAAAATACATTATTTCCATGTTCCATCGCTTCATGCAAAAAGGCCTGATTAACCTGAATTGGTGTGTTAAAAAAAGCAACTATTTAAGGCCTCTATATACTTGCAGATGCGGCGACCGCAGTGACATCGCCCGTGTGTAGTTTGCCTTCATACCCCAGCGCTAGCCACTTGTGCAGTTTTTAAAATGTGCTGCAGTTCGTCTTCAACTCAGAGGTGTCCCAACAGCTGGTATAGACTGTTTTCAACCACGTGACTTCATCTGGGGCACCTGGCCATGTTGGATGGGTTCACAAAACTGACGCGCCATTCACTCTATCGCTTTTGCATACAGACCGGAGTTACACAAACATTCATACGACTGTTAAAAGTGACGCATGATGGCTAAAAAGACTTTGGAAAGTTATCGGTGCTCATTAGATGTTGTTTCAAGAAACTGTTACGACAAGAAGTGTGCGTTGATCGACAATATCGACCCATATGCCTTGGAGAAACACAAATGGAGCACACAACTGTAACCTGTCCAGTCATCGTCCACTATCTCCTCTTCTCGACAAGCGCTTATACAGTGGATCAACTAAAGAATTACAAAGGTCTGGAGGCCTACAACCAATTCGTCAATGGCTGGGTTCGTCATGCGGCCGTATCCACTGTAAGCACACTACTAAGGTTAGTTTGCAATTTAAATATATACCGCATGATTGTAGTCAGCGTTGTGTTATATTGTGTTGAGGTGCATATTATTGTTTTCATTTTTGTTACCGAGAGGGAGAGAGAGAGAGAGGTTCGACCGGGACGAGTCCCAAGTGGAGCCCGCACCATTTTTTTTTCCACTTCCACGGCTACATTTTTAACTCAACTCACAAAACAGCTAGCGGTGCGGTAACTCGTTTTTGCAAAGTTATTATAATGAAATAGAAAATACAGATTTTCGAGACATGCATTGCATTCACACACAAGTATTGTGCTTGGCTGCTAGATCAGCTCTGCTAATACGAGACAGCCACAGTTGTCGCCATTTGGTTGATAACTGCTCTGTTTTCTCACACTGGTTCTTGATCACAGCTGGCAGTCAAAAGAAAGACAACGCCCATTTGAGCAACCAATAACCTAGCAGTGCGCCCCCATTCATACGCCTTTCTGAAATGATTCCAGGTTAGTTACGTGTGTTTACGTGCATTCACCAAACCAAGATGGCGCCCTAAATCGGAAGGTGTGTGACATCAGTCGAAAACAGTCTATTGGCTGGATGACCTAGCGTGAACTTTCCACAAATCATTTACAGAAGCCGTTTTTACTTTCCTTTCCATAACAAGGAACACAACAACAACAACAGCGACCGTGGAAGATTGTCTGTTTGAAGAAATGGACCTAAACCGGATAATATGTTTAATTACACTGCAAAATCGATCGAGAAGGCGGTGGCGTAGGTGGTATGTGGAGCTGGGAGGAACGGTGAGCACGTCATCACAGCATGTGACTAAAACGGGCCAAACACGAGAGATGAACTCCGCGGCTCACCCAATTCACAAGCTACGTAGCAGTATTGGGCGAGGCAATGTGTAGGTCACGTGACGCAATGCGGGTATTGTCGACCACGCTATTTCTGAAGGATAAAGTGGCCTTTACACACCAAGTTGACAGAGAAGGTGCCTCTGTTAATCTCCCCACTTACTGTACAATGCCATCCTTTCATTTATTCCAGAGCAACACAATACTGTACTGCCAATTCTGCCTCGATCAAATACCATATCCTCCTTCGTGTATTCTTGGTCCCACTTGCAACACCCCTGACACCATCGTCATTGACTCTGGTGCTGATGACATTTTTATTCAGGAGAACCTGGCATGTCAGCTTCCCTTTAATTCTCTCCCGCTCCCTGAGAAGGTCACTGCCTTGCCTCATCCCCCTTGCTACCTACTAAACTGCACCATTCACCCTGCTCATTTCCGGAAATCACCGCAAAACCATCCAGTTATTTGTTATACTGTCCTCAGAGAGTCCGTTAGTCCTACGTATCCCCTTGTGGCAGAAAAACAGAAGCCTGACATTGATAGGACTCATCTGTCTATCACCAGTTGGAGTCCATTTTGTCATTCCCATTGTTCTTTTGTCGGCCGTTCTTCCCACCAGTAAACCTCCGCCACTAGGCACACTGGTCAATCTCTCCCGGATTTCCTAAGGAATACCACAAACTCCCGATCTTGCCGTTTTTTTCAACCCCCTGCAGTCCAGTGGAACAGAAACCATTCTTCTTTTCTCTTGCTTCATTGGGGTGGCGTATGGAAGAGGGAAAAATAGTTAGGAAAGCACAGAGAACAATCCAATCCCAAGACCAGACCCTCTCACACTTTCTTCATGCTTGACTCCGCCCACTCAGAAGTACTTCAATAGGCCCACAATTCAAACAAAAAACATTCCAGAATCACACAAACCATTAACTTGATTCAACAACACTTCTGGTGCCCCACCTTGGTCAAAAACACCTGTGAGTTCATCCTAGCCTGCTCTGTCTGTGCCCGAGATAAAGCCTTATTTGAAGCCCCTGCTGGTCTGTTGCATCCTTTACCCATTCCGAGCCACCCCTGGTCCCAGATTTCTTTGGACTTTGTCAATGGCCTATCCCCCTCTGAAGGGAAAACTGTCATCCTCACCATCATAGATTCTTTCTCAAAGTTCACATTATTTGTGGAAAAGCTTTAAAATGATTTAGCATGGTCTAATTTGTTTATAACAAAAAAGTGGTATTTGAATGGGGGTGTGGGTGGTGTAGACTTTTTTTACACATTGGATGTGGTCTGAGGTTATTATGAATGCCATTCAATGAACTACTCCGAATTGGGTGTAAAAATACAAAGTCATGCAGCAAAAGATGGCAAACTAAGTTACCACTGTCCTTACTGTTTTTCATTTGATTGTTTGATATTCATGGCCTAGCTGTGCTTTTCATACTAATCCCATAACGAAACTCATAACTAAAATGCCTCACTACAGTGAAGCCATTCACCGAGGCTAAAAAGAAGATCTATTGAGTAGTTAGCAAGCTATTTCGTGCTTTAAAGAGGATAATGAACAAACGGGAGTGACTATGAGTATTCTTAGTGGAGTAGGGTGTCCACTGATACCATAATGACTCAAATGGTAAAAGCAAATACAAAAGCGTGCCTGCAACTTTAACCAGAGCATCACTAAAATGTATTTAAGGAACAAATCTATCGCTGGCCCAAGACTCTTGCATGGGTTATAAGACAAAGACACTTGCACGGTGTATAAGAGTGAGCTTCCAAGAAATAGCGGACAGATAATGCTCGATGGGATTGGAAACTATGTAAAGGTTACTCATACGTATGCACCACACAATACCACTCAGTTCTCACACACACAAACGGACACACAATACACACACTTTTTGCTGTCACAAGAGAACTGACACAATGGGGAAGCCGACAGAAAAATACTTTGAGTCCATTTAATGTTACATGAAAAACACTTCCACTCGCAAACAACATTAACTTCATTTCCCTTTCCCCACCAAAAAAAAAAAAACACTGAAGAGTGGATAATCGTGACATCTTTCCAGGGGAACAGTGTCATTAATATTGAATATGTGATGAGAAAGCCACGAAGAAAGGAGAAAGACATTGTAATGAAGCTGTTAAAATTGCAAGGTTTCATAATAGTGCCATCAAAACACCTTGTAATAATTTTTTCGCATCACAAATGACAATAACAAAAGCCTTTAAAAAATGATCAAATATAAATGAGCCTCAACAGTGGAGTTCTCAATTCTTCAGGGGTCGGCTATGAGGCACACATTTTCTTGACAAGTCGCTTTTTCAATGGTGTTTGTTGTGATAAATTGTTTCTGTATTACTTATGAATAATTTATGTGCTGATGAACATTTTTTTTTTAATTGTAGTCTTCTGAATAGGAAATGTTTGGAAAACCCCAATGTTAAAGGCATAGAAAAACACAACAGGAGCAATACTTACTCAAACGCATGCAGTTTTTTCTTTCTCACCATTTTAATTCTCCATAATAAGTCCACGAACAAGCATAAAATAAAAACAAAACAGAGAGAGGTAACACAAAGAATATTTTCCAGTTTCTGTGAAGACAAGTTTCAAGAGTCCCAAAGCCAAACCAGAAGCTGGAGGTCGCTGTGGATGTGTCCAGTGTCTCTGGCTGCTGACAGTCATGGACTAATGACCCACGCGCTCACAAACATATGCGCACACTAAACACATGCACAGTCGTATCTAGGATACATGACAATACACGAGCAGTCTGAATTACTTTGCGAGCTCAGGTTTGTTTGTAAATGAACATCCATCCATCCATTTTCTGAGCCGCTTATCCTCACGAGATTCGCGGGAGTGCCGGAGCCAATCCCAGCTGTCAACGGGCAGGAGGCAGGATACACCCTGAACTGGTTGCCAGCCAACTGCAGGGCACATGGAGACAGACAACAGTCGGACTCACAATCACACCTAGGGGCAATTTAGAGTGTCCAATTAATGTTGCATGTTTTGGGGATGTAGGAGGAAACTGGAGTGCCCGGAGAAAACTCACAAAGGCATGGGTGAGAACATGCAAACTCCACACAAGCGGGACCGGGATCGAACGCAGGACCTCAGAACTGTGAGGCCAACGCTTCCCACCTACTCCACCGTGCCGCCTGTAAATAACCAATAAATCCCAAATGAATAAGTCGTCCAGTGAATCACTTTCCATCCTTTGCCTTTTAAAACAGGCAACTTTTTCGAAGGCAACAGAGCCAGCTGCCTGTAGCTGTGATCGCTGCGGGGCATTTTATTTTGTCGCCATTTACTGCACTTGTTGCTCGGCCAACAAGCGGGAAAGTGGGCTAGTGGTCAAATCAACAAATGGCATCTCTCTCTCCACCTTTAAATATGATTCTGGTTAATAATCTACATTATTTAACAAATGTACCTATAATCAGAATACATTTTTTTCAGTAACTGTAAGAAATTACAGTTACATTAAAAAAAATCTTGTATACTTAATACTAAATACTGACACCTGTCCAAACCCACTTCCAGGTACCCCATGCAATATGCTTATGTATCCCTGGTTGGTAAACACTGGTGTCGACCAGTGATTCTCAAACTCTGGTACTTGTACCACTCGACTCGAGGCATGCTAACTTCCTCTGATGGCAAGCCAGATTCAATATCATTTTACTTGTATTTCACATTTTAGTGCAATGTATTTACATTTGATCTTGGAATAACTGATGCACAAATGTATTTAATTTTATATCCAAAGCATTTTAATGGAATCATTTTAGTACATCCATCCATCCAATTTCTAAACCACTTATCCTCACTAGGGTCGTAGGTGTGATTGGCAGCCAGGAGGCGGGGTACACCCTGTACTAGCTGCACATAAACACCTGTTCGCACTAACATTCATACCAATGGACAATTTAGAGTGTTCGATTAACCTACGATGCATGATTTTGCGATGTGAGAGGAAAGCGGATTACCCGGAGAAAACCCACAGTCACGGGGAGAACATGCAAACTCCACACAGGTGATGTCGGATTTGAACCTGGGTCATCAGAACTGTGAGACCAATTTGCTAACCAATCATGCACCGTGCCATCTCATTTTGTCAGATTTTCTTTTTGTATTCCAAGACATTGTTAATGGCGGCACAGTGGATCAGCTGGGAAAGCATTGGCCTCACAGTTCTGAGGTCCCAGGTTCAATCCTGGACGCGCCTGTGTGGAGTTTGCATGTTCTTCCCGTGCCTGCGTGGGTTTTCTCCAGGCACTCCAGTTTCCTCCCACATCCCAAAAACATGCAACATTAATTGGACACTCTAATTTGCCCCTAGGTGTGATTGTGAGTCTGCCTGTTGTCTGTCTCCATGTGCTCTGCAATTGGCTGGCAACCAGTTCAGGGTGTACCTCGCCTCCTGCCCTTTAACAGCTGGGATAGGCTCCAGCTCTCCCTGCGACCCTCCTGAGGATAAGCGGCAAAGAGAATGGGTGGGTGGACATTGTTAATCTTCAATCTGTGCGTAATCGTACAGTGTCCTATTACATGAAATGTAGTTTATAGGAATTTTTTTGAAAAATCTGTCTTGTGTTTTTGATGAACATCAAGGTGTACTATGCTACTGTATTGTAATGATGGTCATTGTGGTGGTACTGGGAGAGCTAAATCGGAGTAAAAAGTTGTAGAAGGTGTAGTTGATGTTATTGTCAGGGGTAAGAGACACGGGGCTGGACCCAAATGCAGGACTCCAAGACGGTTTTATTCAAGATCAAGGTCATACACAGTGTAGCAGTCCGACAAAGCTGAGGCACAAAATCACAAACCAAAGGCAGGATCCAGAAACATGAAATGGGGTCTGATAACTATGAGGCAAAACTTGAAAACATTAGCAAAACTAGACTGGACTAAGATGGCACAGAATCGCTGTGACAAGGATAGCTCAAACTACACTTACTCTCAGTCGTGGAGAATCCAACTGGCAGTGAACGCAACACACTGACACAAGGCAACGAACTGGTAACGCCAGTGGCAAAACTACAAACTTAAATACATGGTCAATTCAGGTCCACATGGAAAACAGCTCTGGCCAGTGACAGGTGTCAGAGGTGACACCACCCAGAGCAGTGGCCTGGCCACGGCCCTCTCGCCAGTGGTCCAGGCTTGCTTATGACAGTTATGGCATACCAACCAATCGGCAGCTTTAAAGAGTATGTCAAGACCCCAATGCACCTTTTTGCTAATATTATAGAATTTTTATGATGAATATTAATCTTAAATCTGTCATGAAGGAAACATTTTTATTTTTCGATGATCTGAAACAAATGATCACATATTGCTGCACCCGCCAGAAAAGGACGGAAACGTTGTGGAAAAAGCCGATCAGGGGCGTTATGTAGGACGTTGTGACAACAACATGGATCCCGTAGGAATACTCTGTAAGAACGCCGATCAATTTTCCAATAATTCGAGCAATGAACATTATTTTGAAGGGTCCCACGAAGACGTTGAAGAATACAAGCTTTATGAAGGCGTTAAAGGTTATCAATTTGAGCCAGTTAGACAGCACACACGTTCGAATAAAGACAAAGTCGCTGGCGATAAAGAAGCCGACAGAGCAGTCAGACCCATAGTGGAGGAGATGCCTCGTGTTGGAAATATCAACTGGTAAGCGTTTCTGAAGTTCTTGTTTGGTTTAGTGAGCCATAAACTGATAAATAGTAAAGGCTTCGATATCCTGAATGTATATAAGAAGTTTTCGGTCTTGTTTTGAAATTATGTAAATGCTGTGTATTTAGTGATTTGCTACATGACAACCACGACAACTACTTTGCGTGTAAAATGCTTATTATTGCACAAAAACTTTGTCCTTCTAGCATTCAACCATGTAAACAGTGTTCAACGATTTTAGGGAAAAAAAAATACATCCCTCCGCAACTTGTCTTTTAACAAAAGCTCTCCGTATTTTTGGTGCTTTGTGTGTGTGTGTGTGTGTGTGTGTGTGTGTGTGTGTGTGTTGAGCTTGTCGAAGTGTGTCCAGGTTTAGCGTCCGATCCAAGTTCACGTTTTCTCCCCTGAGCAACAGCGATCTGATCTGGTGTCTGAACTGGCTGTATCGTAGGCACTGCTCCGGGTTTTAATCGTTTTTTACATTTAAAACCCATCTCAGACATGAGTCCGCCAGTCAAGGAGTCCGGGGTAAAATGTTCACTGCATATGGCAAACTGCTGACCGGGTTTGGAAAAATTAGCTCTCTTCATTTGCACAAACCTTACCCACTGACTTTTGAGGCTTGGGTCTTTGGGAAAATAATGTAAACTGTGACCAGTATAATTTGCATTGCTACAAAACTGAACCACACACGTCTTCATCATTTTTACGGATTGGTGTCAATTTACAATCACAGAGAAATTCTCAAAACGAATATTTTTCTTCTTCAGCGTGAATACAAAAGACTCCCATCTTATCGTCATTCCAAAACACCCCATCTCAGATTTTATGACGTCAGAGGTCCGCCCACTAAATGAGCCGTTTTGCAGGTAAGAGAAACTAGGTCGAAGTTTGCTATTTTAATTCATAAACACTTGTATTTTTGGGTAAAAACATTTAACAGGATATGCATTTTATGGAACAGTTGGACATATATCTTCATCTAGATAAGATAATTTGCGTTAGAAATTACACATTACATACACTTTAAGTACTTTGTGTATTGTAGTATTAAAGGAGAAGTCCGGTTGTTGAATTAATTAATGAATTGTTTCACAACGTGACTTTGTGCACGTAATACGTCACATCTGAGCACGTAGGTCATGTGACTTGCCAAAATAGCGGCGCCTGTGAAAATTCCTAATTGCCGATAAAAATCTTCTCAAAACACCATTAAATGATATCGGATTAACCTCAAATTTTCTAGGTATAGTACATATATGACATATCTAATACATTGTTAATTCAACATCCGGACTTAAATATGGAGCCCTATTTATTTGTACATATACAGTTAGTAGTAGTAGTAGTCCTACAGTCAGGGATAAAGCGCAAATATTAAACACACAAAAAAACTGTATTACTTAGAGAGGTTATTATGATTTTGCTTTATAGGTGAAGTACTATAGCTCAATCTAAGGATGGCGGGATGATACTTGCTTGTGAGTTTCACATGTGGCTATTTCTATGTCTATTTCTCACTCTAGCACAAATGCATCTATCACCTTCAGTTACAGGGTTCGTTTGTCAAAGGACTAACGAGGACCGTAAAAATAAAAGTTCAAACAATAACCATAGCAAAACATTACAGAGGTGACACTTCATCGTTTGGAGTGTGTTGTGGGATGTGTTGTAATAACCTCTGGCTCATCTACGCCACGTTATGAGGATGCCCACACAAAATTTTTAGGCGGGACACGCCCTGCTCCAATATCACTGGCTCTCAAATGCTGCAACGCTTCACTGTGATTGGCTGTTTCACTTCAGTAGTACTTTCCCACTACCCTCCAATCCTAACCTTTTGCCATTTTAAATAGCGTTAAAACCAAACCTCCGGCCTAAATCTAACCAACACGAACTTTTTTTTTTTTTTTACTTCGTACAAATGTGACACTTGTTTGTGATCCGGTTAACCCTCTGTAGCCCACACTCCCGCGACGCAGGAGACAATCCTGTTACAGTAGGGGCACAAACTGAGACTCTCAACAACGCCGTTACTCACGTTACAGAAGAGGGGGTCGGATACATTCTTTGCTCTCTGATTGGCTGCTGTCGTTGAAAGACTGCGTCAAGCTCATTTAACCATTTCCAAAACCGGAAGTTTTTAGTGTTTCAGGTTAATTTAGATTTCAAATATTATCCATCTAAAGTACGCTTTTGAGGTTGCAGCGAGAACTTGTTCCATAAAGTAGTATATTATAGATCAATATCTAATTTTGATACAATGTTAATTTTATTATTTTTGCGATATCAGGATGCACCTGAAGATTAAATCTTTTATTTTGAATATGTTACTTCCCTATTTCCTGTACATACATCAACCAACATTCCGTGAAGATAACAAGGTTGACGAGATTGACAGCAATTCATCGTTGAACGCACACAGAGATTAACAGCATCGTCGCAGAGGAACAATTTGTGTTTATGTTATGAGAAGAGGACACTGGCAGTTTTAGGACTGTGGTAAAAAAAATAAATATATATATATATATAAACAATGTTTTGACTAATGCTCGCCTCCAGCGGCTAGCTAACGATTTTCCGGCAAGCTAGCACAAGTACGTAGGTCAGCTCGCTTAAACGTGTTTTTAATTCGTTTATTAAATTCATTGTATCTTAACGCGTACGGGTTTTGCGGGTAAATGGTCTGAAATAAAATAATCGAGTTTACCTGAGCTGCTTTTGTTTACATTCTGTGGGTCCTATACAGTAACGGATCTAAATAAAGAACAGTTTGCCTGGACATTCAACGTCACGTGTGGGTTAAGCTTCGTTCGTGCATTCAATATAGTGCTCCTAAAATTTAAAAGCATTGGATTACACACATCGCGCAATGCCTCTCACGCTGCCATGTAGTTCCATTCCATTGTTATTGTGCATTGTACTTACTATGACATTTTGTGGCCACTGTTATGTATTTCTAGTCGCCATGGCCGAGCCTCCCCAACTTCTACGCACTGATTCATCCAGGGGGGAGTTTTCCCCCCTGAAACACTTTGTTGTGGCCAAAAAGACCATAAGTGACCTGTTTGAGCAGCTTCTCGGTTACGTGACAGAGACCTCTGAGTTTGTGCAAGGTAGGATGGATTGTTTACTGTTCATCCGGCAGTTTTCGTGTCGCTACAAACCATGTAAACAGTTCAATGTTAGCATATTTAGCGATTCCCAGTTTGAGGGATAGTTCAATTCCTCAGACGGTGATTTGACCTGAAGTTTTACTTTATGCTGATGATTATCACCCACTTTGAGTTTTGGTGGAACACCGGTAGATTTGAGATTAACATATAGAAAGTAGTGTAAAAATCTGTGGCCTACATAGTGAGCCTTGCTCGAGGCTACCAGCTTCCTAGTGTAATGGCAACCAATTGGGACATTTATAGAAAGCACAAGATACAAACAGGCCCTCAGTATAGAGCCTTGTGGAACAGTACTAATATCTAAATGGGGTCATCAATGTACAACAAAGTTCCATTGCTGCAGCAGCTGCCACTGACATTTGGTGATAGTAAAGTCTTAATTACATAATTATTTGAATGACAAATACTTTTGGCCTTAAATATAAAACAAACAGACAAATGAAATGAAGTACGTACTGTGGGAATTGAGTGTGCTCACTTTTCCCACGTAGTAGAGTACGGTTTAACAATACGTTATCACTAACACTGCAAACATTGTAATAAAGTCATAATTACAGTTTGTATGAAAAACCACTTCTAGGATGTAAATTTCAATCAATCGAATCTGAAATGCCTTGAGTGTCCTTGAGCAAGATATTGAACCCCTGGTTGAGTGTGAAAGTGCTTTGAGTACCTTTTATCAGTCATTCTCTGGTACCATCCCTTTTCATGATGGGTAAAAAAAAGAACTGTCCATTTTTGGTAAAATTTAACAACAACAAGTAGCATCCTATCACAATTCCACGCTGGAATTCACTGAACTCCTGAGAGCGACTCGTTTGATCACAAAAGTTTGTATAAACTTAAATTTATACACCTGTGGCCATGGGAGTGATTTTGGAGACCTGATTCTGATTATTTGGATGGGTCAGCGAATACTTTTGCCAAATAAGTGTACATTTCAGGAAGATTCATTGTGTTGTTGTATAACTATGTTTGTTTAACAGAAACATGTGAGGATAAAGCGATGGAGAAAATTGCGAGTCTGGATCAAAAGTTAGAGATCCAGGCATATGCAGATAAACTTGCTGTCATCAAGGAGGTGCTGGCTCGCCGACACATGAAGGTGGCCTTTTTTGGACGGTAAACTTTTTGACCATAAAACTTGACTTGTCTGCTTAAGGTATTCTCTCAAAGTTTTTTTTTGGTTCATCTTACATGGAGAGTTCCATTTCAGTTAACTATAAATCCAGATTGTGACTTTCCAGCGCCAACTTTCACGTCTTTGTTTTAGAAGCCATCTTGTACTGTTTACAGATCAGTAGCTTGAACATTGTCAATTTGTTGTCCCCCTCGATTGTGTGCTCGTAGGACAAGTAACGGTAAAAGCACTGTGGTCAACGCCATGCTGAGGGACCGTGTGCTGCCCAGCGGTATCGGTCACACCACCAACTGCTTCCTGAGTGTGGAGGGGACCGATGAGGACAAGGCCTACCTCAAGACTGAGGGCTCAGAGGAGGAGAAGAGCATAAAGGTTAGCAGTGTCTTATATTTTATTCCCAATCATTTAAATACATTTTGTCCTACAATGACATGCATAAATGTCAATATTAATAATAATAATATTTGTTTTTTCTGAGTTACATATCTTTTGTTTCTGGATTCTTATACAGGATGTTTAGAAACTGGTCAAAAGTTAAAGTCTTTGGTTTCCCAACACATTCCAAAAGCATTCATGTCCGAAATATGTTGAAACATTTCCTCAATATAATTTTAATGACACTAAGAGGATCCCAGTGCCAACAGTTGATGTATTACATGTTTAAAATCCCTGCAGACTGTCAACCAGCTGGCTCATGCCCTCCACATGGATGAGAGTTTGGATGCTGGCTGTCTCGTTCGTGTATTTTGGCCAAAGACCAAGTGTGCCCTACTTCGGGACGACCTGGTGCTTGTAGACAGGTATATAATATATTCTTGCTTTACTTCAGTCTCCTCCCACATCCCCAAAACGTGCGTTCATTGGAGACTCTAAATTGCCCATTGGTGTGAATTTGAGTGTGAATGTTTAGTTGTTTATATGTGCCGTGCGATTAACTGGGTACCCCGCCTCCTGCACGAGGGCAGCTGGGATTGGCTCCAGCACTCGCGTGACCCTTGCGAGGGTAAGCCTCTCAGAAAATGGAGGGAATAACATTTAAAAATAATTTATTTACAACAAACCGTGTACCTTGTTTAACTTTCTCTTTCAGTAAAACAATTAAACACACTTCCACTAGATGATAGAAGGTTAATAAATAATAAAGGCTTGGGCCACTTTTATAGTTGAGAAATGTAATGTAAAAAAAAAAAGTTCATGTTTTATAAATTGCATCTATGGCTTGTTAAATAACTATGATGACGTTTACCAGCCCCGGGACAGATGTCACGTCAGAGTTGGACAGCTGGATAGACAAGTTTTGTCTGGATGCTGATGTCTTCGTGCTGGTTGCCAACTCTGAATCCACGCTCATGAATACGGTAATGACAGTTGCTGTGTTCAGGTTCACGTCTATGAGCTTCAGTTAAATTTTGACCCTACTCTTCTTGTCATCCTGTGAGTAGGGTGAGCCTCAGAATAAACTCACATACCATTACACTGATTGTAAGGACAACAGCAAATTTTGTAGTTAATATCACGCAAAGCAAAATGAAAATAATAGCAAAAAAAAAAAAAATTCCCCCAAAAAATATTCTGACATTCTAAATGATGCTTGGCCATTTAATTACTGGGTGCCTCATTCACTTGACTAAGTAAACAGGAATGTATCACTTCCCATATAGGGTATGATGTTTATTTTTTTTACCTAACCCCTAATGAGATGCTTGGTAATCTCTGAGAATTATTAAACAAACATTCAAAATAAGGAAAAACAGCAGTTGTCTTCAATATTATGAACGACCATCTGAAATAAAACTTGCTATCTGTTGATGTTGATGACTTTGAAAGATAACTTTTAGTTAGCTCTCCACGTAAACTAATTTATCACAAATAGGGAAGCGTGCTTGATTTGAAACTGGTTGCAGATCAGGAATTCATGGAATGTAAAGGGTTACAGAGCTGCTTCAAGGGAAAGCACACATATTCCTCTCATGGTTTTTCCATGGAATTAAGAAGCTCCACTGAGAAGGCCTTTTAAAGAAGCGTCTGGTAAAAGCTTTGTTGCTTTGTCAGTCTTTATTCTTGTGGCCTCTTAAAAAGAGCATGCAGATTCTTGCAATCGTGTCTCTGTCAGATGTTACTTTGAGTTATTTTATAGCGCTATCAAGAAAGATGGAAAGAATAAATACCAGTTTTAAAAGTGACGAGTTTCCCTTGTTTACTCTGTCACCACCTAGGAAAAGCATTTTTTCCACAAAGTCAACGAACGGTTGTCAAAGCCCAACATCTTCATCCTCAATAATCGATGGGACGCCTCAGCAAATGAACCGGAATACATGGAAGATGTGAGTTACGTCATGTCATTTAGAAGATGCACATTTAAAACCTTTTCAGGTCATCTGACATGGGTGGAACAGTGATTGAGTGGTTAGCACAGCCCCCTCACATGTGTGAATGTGAGTGTGAATGGTTGTTTGTCTATATGTGATCTGTGATTGGCCGGCCCCAGGTCCAGGCTGTCCCTCGCCTCTTAAGGTCAGCTGAGATAGGTTTCAGCATACCTGTGATGCAGGTGAGGATAAACGGTATAGATAGAAGATGGATGGATGGATGGATCTGACGCAGTACAGTGTTGTTTTTTTTTTTAAACACTGTACTACTGAATATTTTAATCGTTTCCCTCCTCTCCTACTCTAGGTGAGAAAGCAGCACACAGATCGTTGTGTTAATTTCCTGGTGGAAGAGCTGAAGGTCGTGGACCGTGAACAGGCACCCAACCGTATTTTCTTCGTCTCTGCCAAAGAGGTGCTCAACTCGCGAATGCAGCGGGCACAGGGCATGCCCGAGACAGGTGAGACGGTCTTATAATCTCTGCTTAAAATGTGTATTATTGGAGGTGAGAATAAAAAACTGGATCGCAGCAAAAAAAACAACAACAACAAAAAAACAAACAGTAACTAGAGTAACTATAGTATTAAGTAAGTTTCTTTCGGCTTGTCCCTTTCGGGGTCGCCACAGCGTGTCATCTCAGATGAACGCACATATGTTTGATACTGAGTAATTGAGGAACCCCCAAAAAATGTTTTAAGAACTACTAATATTCATGGTTCAACAACAAAAAATATACTACAGACTCCCAAAACACTTTAATATAATTTCTAACTCAGTATTACCCTTAAAAATAAATACATTACAGATTTGAAAAATAAACTTGAAGTGAAAACTCTCCCGAATGTCCAGAAACAATTTAGGTTTAACTCCTTGACGTAACAAATTTTAAACTGTCGAGATGAACAACTGCAACATACCTTACCTCCTTCACACCAATTGCATATTTCCTGTAATCTAGGATTTTGATGCCATCTCGTGGAAAGAGTACAAAAATATGCCTCAAAACAATAAAAAAAAAACATTTGTCATTGAATAACAGAGGGTAGGTTCACAAAAATGTGATTTTTTTTATCCACCAATCCATGCATTAATGTCTTTATAAAAAACGCATATCATGTTTACAAAACATGTTAATTTAAGGCGAAAGTCAGACTGGTGGCCACTCAATCACAGGGCGAGTGTGATTTGGAAATTATCCTATGGCAGCTGTAGTCAGCCATGTGAACCACTGCACCAAGAAGTTTTACGGCAAATAACCAAGGACCCCAAGTAGTCATGGGATTTTTGAAAAAAAGTCCAACCAAGTTTTGCATGTGGAAAATACAGACATTCATTAAGGTCATGAGTGACCTGAATCCTATTCTATCTCAATTTGGGTGAGAGAGATTTAGACTAGTTGCCAGCCAATCTCAGGGGAATATTACAGAAAAACAAGGTTGCACACTCACATTCACACCAACTGCCAATTTAGAGTCAAAAATCAAGACATGAACATGTTCATTCCGTTCACCAGGTGGTGCCCTGGCCGAGGGCTTCCAGGAGAGACTTAAAGAGTTCCAGAGCTTTGAAAGGCGGTTTGAGGTGTGTACGTGACTGTGTGTGTGGATGTGTGTCTTGTACTATTCTTGTTCTGAATCTCTTAACAGGTTGCTGCAAAAGCCATTGAGCAGATGTTTGATTCTAGAAAAACAAACCCATTTGTTTGTTTCTGTCCTAAAATCACTGTGACAAATCAAAGTCCTAAGTAGAAAGCTGTAGTTGTCTCACAACTAGACCAGCAATGCTAGTTGAGTAGAAGATGTCCTCTCGTAGGACTAGTGACACAACCTGTGGCCTTTCCCAGCATACTAATGTTAGTCACTGTTAGCTTCTCCCTGCAAGCGCCTCTTCAAATAGGCTCTCGTGATGATCTTCCAGACCAGTCACTGTGCTTTTTTTCTTGGAATCAACCTGCGTCTTCATTGTTGAAGTCTAGATTCACTAAGGCGAGGGCATCTGTTGATTTACTTTTGATTTTTGATATGATTATCTTTATATTTATGTTCTTTTTGCCCTTCCTTAAGATGTTTTGCATAAAGAAAGACAGCACATTTTAATAAGTTTATACCATGTAATGTTGAAGCTACAAATAGGGGTTCAGCACAACATTTTTGTACAAAAGTTTCACAAATCAAACAATATGTAAGAACACATGAACACCATGCTTGATTTCAAACGTCTTGTGTGATTTCAGCTCAGCGAGTACAGGCAAATACTGTTACATGTATTGTTTTTCCTTTGGCTTTTTTTTTTTTTTTTTTGTGAATCCAATAGAAAAAGGTTACCATTGATCGTGGGAAAATGTAATTACAAAAATAGAACCAGAAATTGAACTTGAAATGGAACTTACTATAAGAAAGTATTTGGCTGTTCAATAAAATACACACAATTGAATATTTAGATCAATCAACCCCATTTTGTTTTTCAGGAAAATTATTCTTTATTATTTGGGGTTGAACAACGATAGATTTTTGTTTATGTAGTCGACGCAAATGTTTTGTTATCGAGTGGACATTGATTAATTGATGATGTCACTGATATTTTGCTGATATCTTTGGAGTTTCAAATGTTTCGTATTGATAGCACACACTTTCATGTCAACAAAGTAGACATGAATAGAAATGGGAAAGTTCTGACTAATCTGACTAAACGACTGTGTCCATGTATCGCGGTAGAAGGAAACGCCAACCTCCCCAACACGGGTGCTTACGTAAACCCGTCGGTTAGCCAGGTTGCTGGAGTTCGCTGGCATATCTTGTATATTTATCTATGCTTCCACCCCCCCCCTTCACCGGTTCTAGCCATCTTTACGGGGTGGTAAACTTGATGTGTCGACTAATTGGCTAGTCACTTCAGCCCCGACTGTAAATAGCATGTTGCTAAAAGCATAATAGCTAACAAGAAAAGCAAAAATGACAAAAAAAAGATGCATATCAACTGTCTATTACGCTCTACGTGTTTGTGTGGCGTCCTTACAGACTGAGTAGGTTAACTTTTTGGGAGCGTTAGTTTTATTATACTGTAGTTACATTACTTACGTAATGTAAATAATCAACTGCCATCACACCCATAATTCGACTTGGAGGCTGCATTGTATTTTATTTATCAGTTTTTATGTTCCTTTTCATTGTAAGTTTAATTGTATGTATTCTTTTTTTTTTTTTTTTTTTTTGCTGATGCTTCACCACCACGTTACTGTGACTTTGGACTATTTGGGGGCCACGCGATGTGAGATGCGCACTCTGCTGCTGTCATTTACACACTTTCATTTTGTCTTTCTTTAACTTATGAAGCAGCAGCTGTGTGTGTGTGTCTAACCCTTTTCGCCCGCCGTAATCAGCCCCAACAAACGTCACAGTAACGAGCGTGTGTGTGTTATGGCCTCGCAGGAGTGTATCTCGCAGTCAGCAGTGAAAACAAAGTTTGAGCAGCACACTATCAGGGCCAAGCAGATCACAGAAAAAGTCCAATGCATCATGGACGCCATCAACATCGAGGCGGCAGAGAAGAGGTGAGTCACGTGGACACTTTGATCTTGTCGCTGTGGCTTGGGAGAGATGTGAATATGATATTCAGGACGAGGTAGGAGCTGTCGGATCGTGTTGTTTGACTGTGATATGAGTGTCTAAAATGGCTGTCTGTTGTTGTGGGAATTTAGAGTAGCAGCACTGGAGGACAGGGAATACCAAATAGACCGACTGGATTTTGTGAGGAATCAGCTCAGACTACTGATTGAGGACATCAATAAGAAGATCAAGACCATCAGCGAGGATGTGGAGTCAAAGGTAATTTGAGTCAAAATTTGGTGCCACCATAACCATGCCTTTATAGACCTGTTCACCATGACGCGTCACATACTTTCGGGTGGGACAAGCTTGAGCAATCTTCAGTGGCGGGCTTTTTCCAAAGCCACTTTAATTTTTTTTTTTTAATTGTTTGATGGAATGGAACAGTGGTCGTAATTTTAGTTTTAACTGGTAAATCTATTTTGTGGTGGAAAATGGCTTTATGTGCCCCCCACCGGGAGGTAAAACACAACACAACACCATTAGGAAAATAATAGATCCTGATTGACTAATTAGACCCAATGATGGGAGAACACCAAATACCATTAATAACTGGATAATGAAATAATTGTACTGCATGAATCAGCTATGGATGAAAACATGAATACAAATGCTGAGACATGATTAGAACCGTTGGCAGCTTGGGAGAAGCCCAATCACAGCTAAGAGATGGGGTTTGAAAAAAGGTGGGCAAGTCCCAAACTGAAGTGTATTTAAGCGCATGTTTGTTGGAGGCCTCCAATAAACATCCAGTGTTCAGCTCTAGCTTTTGTCTGCTGGTTTGTCTCCTAAAACCTAGCCTAAAATTGACTTCTCAAAACTTGGTAAACTGCATCCAAATCCAAGTCAGCTGATCGACCGCCGCCTCCAAGAAGAAGCCTGAGGTGAAAACGAGGGTGGACGAGAGCCTGGTCTTGCACTTGGCCCCGGGTGTCACCCGACCAACGTGGTGACAATTTGCAACACAACAGGTTCTGCTGTATTACTTTGGATTACAGCATTTAGTAAGAAATCAACAATGACATAAACCTTTAGGGGCATATCCGGTCGCAGATCTTCCAACAGCAAGTTTTAGTTGAGGTCAGCGCTAGTCAGAGACATTTCAGCCACTTGGAAGTACCACGGCACATCCTGTTTCAAAACAAGAAAAGATCCATTGTCGTCCATCAGATGTTTTGTGCTGACTTTCTTCTTACTTGAGGTGTCTGACGCCATGAGTGAGGAGATCTGCCGTCTGCATGTGATTGTGGACGAGTTCCATGCGGACTTCCACCCCTCGCCCCAGGTCCTCAAGCTCTACAAGTCTGTAAGTAGAAACCCAAACTCGTAACCATTCAATGTATTTTTCTTCCTCAGCAGGAATGCTGAAACCTTTTACTATCAGGTGGCGTTTGAGTCCTCTGAGCACTGTGCAAAAATGAAAAATTCAACCAATTTTCTTTTTTTATATATACTGTACTGCATGAACAGCATTTGTGGAATCAATATTTTGGTGGGTTTTTTTTCTCTGAGGTTTCCTTTTTCTTCCTTTGAATTCTTAAATCTTGTGTTTTTTCTGGGTACTCTGCCTTCTCCCAGATTCATGGACATTAAGTATTTTCAAGACGGAATATTCAATCGATGTGAGTGTGAGTGGGTGTTTCTCTATATGTGACCTGCGATCACCTGGCGACCTTTCCTGGGTTTAACCTGCCTCCTGCCCAAAGTCAGTTGGGATAGGCTCCAGCTCACCCGTCATCCTGAAGAGAACAAGTGCTCCTGAAAATTGATGGATGGGAAAACAAATCCAAGCCTCCTTTCTGTCATTTTAACCACAGATTAGGATGCAATATTCAGTTTTTATTAAATGACAACAGCTTCGAGATCTGATGTTTATTTTATTATTTTTTTTCCCTCTCTCTCCAACCAGGAGCTGCTTTCTCATGTAGAAGAAGGGATGGGCAAGAATCTGGCGTTCCGTTGCTCAGATGCTGTCAACGCCTCTGTCCAGTCTATTCAGAGATTCATGACAGGTACAGTGAACCACTGGATAGTGGCTTTTTTTGGGATGGAGCCCATCATCCGTTACCTTCTGAAAAACCACCCATTTGCTGTTTTTATGGTAAGGCGGCCAAACCAATAAAAGTTTTATTTGGGGCTACAGTTGCTCATTTTACAATGTACAATTGTTACAATTGCTTGTCGCTTTTCACAATGAGGCTCGAAAAATAGTGACCTCCCCTTTGTCTTCTCTCACATCTACAGAGAGCATGTTCCCATTGCTGCCCTCCGTAAGCCAGAACCAAATCCACGTGCTGGTGCCCAACCGGAAACTGGACCTGAGTTACGACCTCAACTGCGCCTCGCTGTGCAACGATTTCCAGGAGGACATCGAGTTTCGCTTTTCTTTCGGCTGGACGGCATTAGTGCACCGCTTCCTGGGATCCATTCATGGCGAGAGAGCCCTGAAACTGGTGGACCAGAAACTGCAGGTATGGCCTGGAGCTATGTCATTTTGAACTTGTCGTAGGAAAATAAACAGTATTGGCTGAAATACATACAGACGTTTATATATACTCCTATTCCCTCATCCTATTTATTTTGTGTAGGAGAATTACATTCTCAGGGCATTGAACCCGTCGCAGCTGGACTGTTCTGTTTGTCTTAGTAGATGTTTCACAGGCTTCATCGGTTCATGCAACAATCTGCCGATCTCACGCTTCATTCTTCCTTCACTCATGAACAAGACCCCAAGATAATAGTACTCCTCCACTTGGGGAAGGGTCTCATCACCGACCTGGAGAGCGCACTCCACCCTTTTCCGACTGAGCACCAGGGTCTCAGACTTAGAGATGGTGATTCTCCTCCGAGCCGCTTCACACTCAGCTGCGGACTGCTCCAGTAAGAGTTGGACATCACGGCTTGATGAAGCTAACAGAACCAAATAATCTGCATAAAGCAGAGATACTGAGGCAACTGAACCAGACCCCCTCTATGCTTCGACTGCAATGAGAAATTCTGTGCATAAACGTTATGAACAGAATCAGTGACAATGGGCTGCCTTAGCCAAGTCCAACTCTCACTGGAAACAAATCCGATTTATTGTCGGCAATGTGGGCCAAACCGGTTGTACAGGGACTGAACAGTCTGTATCAGGGAATTCGGTACCCCATACTTCTCCAAGTCCACAAAACACAAATCCCATCCACCCTCAAGGACCCTGCCGACAATGAAGAGCTGGCCCAATGTTCCATGGCGATGCAAAACCCACACTGCTCCTCCAGAATCTGAGATTTGAATTGCTCCGGACCCTCCTCTCCAGAAACCCCAAATAGACCTGACCGGGGAGTCTGAGGAATGTGATCCCCCTGTAGTTGGAACACACCCTCCAATATCATGTGTTCAACAGAACGGCAGCATGTTCATAAACAACCACGAGCGGTAGCACTAGTTTGCTGGACTAGATGACGTTTTGAAGGTTTGGTAGCTGTATGGCTTTAAAAGTACATGAACATACCTCAATGATGTCATTGCCACACGTGGTGCTCTAAGTTGGAGCATAAATAGTTGAGTTTTTCACACAAACACTGGCTCATGTGCTCAAACTAAGACTTGTTTCATGAACCTGAGGGAGGCTGCTCTGATGAGAGGCGAAACGTCTGGGGAAAAAAAAAATCGATTCATTGCCCTCAGAACAAAATTAGTTGGATAAATGAGACTATTCACAGCCACAGGCGATGGTAGAGATTGTAGATTTATTCTTATTCTTTTTTTTTTTTCAAATCACTGCAACGATTAAATATTTCATGCTCTGAAAAGGTTCATGGAAATCATTAAATACCCAAGGATATACTACAGTATTAAAACTTGATCTGACGTTAATGACCACGAAAACTGTATGTCAACATCACTTATGTTGCCATCAGGCTTCTCTACCAGCCCTGCCTACGGCCACAACACCCTCCTCAGGACCCCCGGCCACCGTCGCACCAGCTAACCGTGAGACGGCCCTCATGAGTCAGGAAGACATCATGGTTGCCATGGCAACAAACGCCGCATCCATCACCTCCCGCACATCAATGAGTGCCATTGTCGTCGGAGGAGTGGTATGAACTTGGAACTTGTTTGCCACACATGGCATATTATATTTACCAGTGAGCCATCCCCCCCCCCCCCCCAAGTATGAATTCTCATAATGCAGTTGCGGTGTGTGTGTGTGTGTATAGGTCTGGAGGACGTTGGGCTGGAGACTGATCGGGATGATGGCCTCCCTGTACGGTTTGGTGTACCTGTACGAGCGGCTCACGTGGACCACCAAGGCTAAGGAGCGCAGCCTGAAGCGTCAGTTTGTGGACTACGCCACAGACAAGCTACAGCTCATTGTCAGTTTCACCAGCGCCAACTGTAGCCATCAAGTGCAGCAGTAAGCAACTGCACACATCCATACATCCGTTTTCTGAGCCGCTTACCCTCACGAGGGTCGCTGGATTGCTGGAGCCGATCCCAGCTGTCAACGGGCAGGAGGCAGGGTACAACCTGATCTCGTTGCCAGCCAATCGCAGGGCACAGAGACAAGACAACAGTCACACTCACAATCACACCTCGGGACAATTTAGAGTGTCCAATGAATGCATCTTTTTGGAATGTGGGAGGAAACCGGAGTGCCCGGAGAAAATCCACGCAGGCACAGGAAGAACATGCAAACTCCACACAGGCGGATCCGGAACCCCGGTCCTCAGAACTCTGAGGCCAACGCTCCACATCAGCACCACTGTGCTGCCGCAACTGCACACAGTGGTTGTTCAAAATCTCCCCCGTTCAAACACCCCCCACCCACCCACAATCCTAGATTGCACCCAGACTGGAGGCGCCATGAACGGCAGAGCAGGTAGCAGAAGCTGGCAAGCGTGGAGATCTACAAGCACGACTATTGGCTAAACCGCACAAACCGGCAATTCCCGCCTTCATGTTAACCGGCTGTGTGGAAAAAAAGATGCATTACATTCAACTACTGCTGTTTTCAGAGAGCACCTACGTGCTTCGATGGAAACTGTCCGGTCGATTTCCCTCCTATCCTGATGAAGTACTTCGACCAGTCGTCCACCACATCAAATTCCCCCCATACCCCCTTTCCAGTTTGCATATAGGTGCAACTGGTCAACCAATGATGCCATCCTCACAGCCCTCACACACCTGGACTCTAAGGACTCCCGTCAATACCATCATCCCCCAAGAACTGATTAACTGAATCAGCTGGGACTCGGCACTTCAACACTTCTGACACTTCACTGTATAGTATGAGACAAGATACTCCATCACATAGCGAGGGCATCCGAGAAGATCATCGGAACCTCTCGTCCCTCCCTAGGGAACATTTACAGCACCTAAAAAGCCCTCTGCATAGCAGTGGATGTCACCCATCCATCACGCAGCCTCTTCAGTCGGCTGCCATCAGGTAGGAGACTATAGAGTCTGTGGGCGAGGACCACCTAACTTCAAACCAGTTTGTCATCAGGCAGTCAGGAAGGTGAACTCTGCCTGCCCTCCCCCTCTACGTCTTTTGTCTTCTGCCCACCTGAACCCCCACGCACATGCACACAATTGCCAAGTACCTTGTACTTGTACTTTTCTTAACCTGTACAACTCAAATTGAAACAAATGACCTAAATGTTGAATGAACCACTGAGCTAAATGTTTGAGTCCTCCAGTAGAACTAATCATCATCGTCTCCATTCCCAGGGAGATGGCGACCACCTTCGCTCGGCTGTGTAATCAAGTGGAGCAGACGCAGGTGGAGCTCGAAGCAGAAATCCGGCGACTGAGTGCAAACGTCAGTCAGCTGGAGAGCGTCCAGACGCGCTCCAAGAGTCTGCGGTAAATTCATGACAATATATTTATCCTACATGTGATAAAGTGTTTCATTGAGGTGACTAGTTGTTTATTTTATCAAAGTCATGAAACACTTCACCTCTGCCGTCAGGCACAAGCACGACTTTGGGTGCGTTCTTCTTCTCCCCCACTTTCTTTTTTGGGATCGGCAAAACTGGCAACCAAATTTTTTTTAATTTGAATGATTTTAAGGGAACCCGAATGCGAGTCCCACTTCGAATGCATTTTAGTCTGCTAAAATTAAAACTGCAATCTTGTATTGGAACTTTTCTGCTCCTTTTAGTTTGACTGCTCTTGTAATATTTAACCTCATTGCGCTATGACAACTTTATTCTCATAAGATTGCAAAATGATCTTTGAACACGTTGACATTAACCTTAAACTTTTCCGCAGTGTGTCATCTTTTTTCTCTTCAAAATTCTTGTAGCACTTTTCGCTAATCTGTGCGTTTGCGGTCTACAGGCACAAAGCCAGCGAGCTGGAGAAGCAGTTGGAGACATTTACGAAGCAGTACCTGCAGCCTCAACACTGAAGTCGCTCTTCAAAAAGGCACAAAAATATCATCGACGAAAGCATTTTCACCCCACAACTTCACAGCCATAAAGATTCTTTTTGGCTCCATTAGGAATAGGTTTTTACTACAGTTTCAGAATAAACTGGCGGTTCAAGTCCTGGACTTGTCCACTAGGTAAAAGTAGTATCATAACGACTACTAACTATCGGGGTGCTATATTAGTACACTAATATGCTTCAGACTGTGAATATGCCTTTTTTTGACAAACTTTTGTGAAATAAATTCTTTACGTGTCTGTCAGACTGTACATCTGTTGACGACCAAACATTTCCTTTTGAGAGATAATTTGGGATCTAGTGTAAATCTATTGTATAAACACATGACTTGATGGAAAAAAAAAGCATTTCCTCAAATCGTAGCTGAGGGTGCTTAGAAAATCAACTGTAGAGAATACCTGGCATCTAACAAGTAAAATAGGAGTCTCTCTGTACAAATGCATTTTTTTATATAATATTTTTAAGCCTGAATGCTTCCCGCCCAATACAGCGATGCTTTTGCTTTAAACTACACTAATCCTCAGCTTTACAGATGCTGGGTTTACTCAGCAGTTGTGATTTTTATGACACCGCGTGTAGGATGTGTTCAAGCAGATACAGTACTGCATCAATTGGGGTTCAGACATTGAAGATGTAAAAAAAAAAAAAAAAAAAAATCATTTTCTTAACCAATATTTAATTTGTAGAGTTAAAGAACAATATTGACAACTAATATTCAATATGCTCTTTTTAAATTGCTCCCACCTCCCCTGTGTTTGTGTCTGAATGTTTGGAATAAATCCACACAAAAAAAAGAAAAAAACCCCTGTGATTTATTTCAGTTTAGGTTGAAAAATAATGGCTGTGGTCGGAATCAGTCGTGCCTCATTGTACCTTGATATGAGTTTCATTTGCTCTGTGACCATGTTCATAACTAAAATCACTGGTATCTGAAAAATCAACTTTTCCCCTGAGAGGAATTCCCATGAAAACGTTCCAAAATCTAAGTTATGATCACTTTGCTGGTACTGAAAACTAATTTCACAAGCTGAATTTTGGCAAATGTTGAATTTATTCTTTTCCTTTTTTGCATGTCCCATTAGACCAGCAGTTCCTGGATTTTTTATTTTTTGCAATGCCCCCTTTTGGAGATGAAATTATTTCTATATTGCAATAAGTAACTATACAAACTGTTAAACATGTGACTTTACTTTGTATTAATATTAGGTTTTTGTAGTCTTATACCGTGCAATTGAAAAAAAAACAAATGGGGGGGGGTGTAACGAATTGAAAGTAATACCATTCATCCAATGGAGAAAAATATTTTGAGATAAGTTTTTGCATTATTAACGCGTTCAAGGAACGAAACATCTCAAGCCACCACTACATAAAATCTCCCATTATTTGTCTTTTTCTTCACATTCCTCGAGACATTTGGTTCTATTTGCCACAATATCAGTCACAAAGTCCCATTTTCCAAGTACGTACTGATTTCTTTTGTCAAAAGCTCTTTTATTTTATTGATTACAATAACTCATGGCAACATATCAGTATCACCAAGCCACTGTACAAATACAAAAAAAACAAACAAAAAAAAATCTGGTGTGAAAAAGACTATAAAAATTATCGAGTAGGTGATTATTTCACATACTAGCACTGTAGGAGAATTATCATGGCACCAAGTCCCTGGTCATTACTGGCTTAGAACATGAACCAATAAATAGCTGATAATCAAGCAACGGAGAGTCAAAAAGGCAGTACATTATTTGTGATAGTGTGTTGGCCGTGGGGATTGTGGCTAATGGCACTGCACGTCTTTCTCATGTTGAATAACTCGAAAGTTACGACTTTTATGTTGGCACTGAGGTTGCGACGTGTCGACAAAAAAATAATAATAATAAAATATTGTTATTTAGGCTGTGGTACCCGCGGCCCAAACGAGCTCCGTTGTCTCAATCTGCAATGGAACATTGACAACATACAATGGTGTGAAATGAAATCAAACTAAGCACAATTTGTGTACTCTGATGGTCGTCGGCTTGCTGAATAAACACTGGCGCACTGTTCGGAAGGTCCAATTTCATTCCAGAGAGAGGTCAAAGGTCAAGCAAAAGTAAATCCGTAAAGAAAGTCAACTGGGAAAACACCTGGCGTGCCGAATAGTGTTTTGGAGTTGTTGACGCGGCTGTAAGTGAGCCGGTTAGCTTAGCTAGCAACCAGTGCTAGTAAACTAGTTATCACTCATTACAACCAAAGAAACTATGAACCTCCAAAGTCCGACAGCCACTAATATGCTAACTAGAAAGCGTAACATTGTGATTGGGAGATCGGAAAGGGTCCGACTACAGTATTTAGCAAAGCAGCTTAGCAATGAAGCAGCTCTTCCTGTACCACCCGAGTTACATATTCAAAAGATTAACCATTTTGCTTTTAGTTTTATTATAAAAGTAATGGCAACAACTTCAGCGACTTTGGAGGTTTCACCATAAGACATTCGTTTGTTTAAGTTAGAGGCGCTGGGGTGAAAGGCTGTTTTGTGCTAAGCTAGGCTAACTGGCTACAAGCTAATAGCAGTACAGACTGTTTTCACAAAAACATTTTTGAAAGCAATGATTCCCCACCACTGAGCGGTTTTGTTTTGTTTTTAAATACAAATGGATGTTTGTTAACTGTCAGGGATGTATAGTGACAGGCAGAATAACAACTTTTCCACAAAGTGGCAGAAGGTGAAGTGAGGCTGACATTTTTGTTGGGGCTGATTTTGTAAAATATGTGCCTTGACTCAATAAAGGCTGGGAAACGCTGCTTGAAAGCATTGAATGTTAGCAATCTGTAGCAAATACCACGGGGTCCATGAATGACATTGGCACAAATGAGTCAGTCAAAAACTTTAGCGCGGTCACACATTCATCACCCCCATGTGAGAAATTGCCAGGAGAACTATTTGGTTATTCCGTTCAAATAAACATTAATGCAGTGATCCTCAATGTGTGGCAGTAGTGAACGGGCCCCCTCGAGTGGAACACAAAAATAATCTTTTTCAAAGTCGAGCTTGGTTGTATTTCACTTTTTAACTCCATACGTTGGCTTATACTGTTATCTTTAACCCCCCCCAAGATTTACGAATGACTTCTGTGCACGCCTTTTAACTGGATCAGTACATTCTTTTTTTAAATTTCCTATATTTAAGCGGTGTTAAATGCCGTTTCGGAGCAAAGCCTGTGCCTTCATTGTCATTAACATTTAGGCCTACTATGCGACTGTATTTTAAAATTGGTACCCACCTAGGGTTCTTCTGTTTCAAGGTGGTACAATACTTGGTCTAGATATATAGTTTGAGAACCACTGCATTATAATGCAAAGAAACACAAAGATCGCTATAAAGTCCTGGCATGTTCATGGAATGAACCATGACGAATTGTCACAAAACATCAAGCAAAATATTGTAGCAAAGAAGTTCAAGACGTCAAATGATTCCGCACAGGCTCGCGTTTGCCGACTAGAAGTTTGAGTTGGTGTTCACGAGTTTAACCGTGTGCTTCAAGTGGCCCAGTGGAAAAGTCGGAGCCTCACTTAGTCAAGACTTTGCTTGGTGGTGACGATGAAGGCGGATGTAAGGCAGAGTGTGTCCGATGTTTGGACACGGGCACCTGAGATGACACGTTAGGTCTAACAACTTAATGTGTTCAGCCTTTTTTCTTTCTTTCTTTTTTCTTAAAGAGCAGTGCTTCTCAACTGGCGGAGTAGTTAAAAATGTACATTATGATACAGCTACTGACAGAAGTCATGCCTTGTGTTGGAAGCGACAGATCACTCAGGTTGGTTGTGGGATATTATCCAATTTCACGTAATTGGTCCAAAAATGATTTACTACAAATACTGCGTGTTTGTTCATTTATATGTGGCTGCCTATCACACGGATCAATAAAATGCTCTTCCACGAGACGGTTGAGGTACAATTAATACTTGTCATTCATACAACAGAAAAAGAGCCTTGTGATCAACTCAGCAGGAACGAATTTCACTCGGAGCATCCGTGAGGAAATCGGGACAAGACCATCATTATCTCAGTGTCTTCGCCGGTGTCAAACTCAAGGCCCGGGGGCCAGATGTGGCCCGCTCCGTCATTTTCTGTGGCCAGTGAAAACAATTCATGGCCATCTACTTCATCTTTCTCGCCAAAAGCAATTTCAGAATTAATGAGATTACAAACGTGTTGTGACCAAACTACTTATTTACAAGAAATTAGTTGAACATATTTTTCAAAACCAGTTATTAATTAAAAAAAAAGTAATATGTACTAATTTGAGGTCATTACATTTATACTGAATTTGGTTTCACAATCATGATGGCCCTCTGCGCAGGGACCACAGTGTGGCCTGTGGACAAAAAGGTGTTTGACACCCCTGTAACATTACACAGTCTGTGACATTTTTTTTTCTGGGGGGTTGTCATGAGATACCAAGTACAAAAATATGCTTTGGGGGAAATGGATAGATATAAATGCTGGAATTGAATCGTATAAAAGTGCGTATCAAATTTAGTGGCCATGTAAAAACTGGGGTGACAGGGGAGACCAGTTGAGAAGCTCTGCTTTTGGGAGAGCGACAGTGGAAGCAAATAATAACAATAATAATAAAGGGGGGGGGCAAATTGTGTAAGACAAGGGTGGGGAACCTCTTGCCCATTATAGAGTTCTCTGAGGACCATACCAAAACTATTAAAAATTATGGTTATTTTTAGCATTTGTGGGTGGGTTCAATGTTTTTTGTTGTTGTTTTCAATTATAGTTCTCCCAACATTTTGTCGTCAGATAGGTTCCCCACCCTTGTTTGGAAGTGAAGTCACATGTGCTCAGTTGTTGAACTGCAGTTTGTGAGTGCATTGCTCATCTTTCTCTTCTACATGTTGTCCACTTGTAGTTTTAACAGTTCACAAAGTTCTTTTTGGTGAAGAAACCAAACAATACACTGAACGTGTTCAAGGATTTTTTTTTTTTTTTTTTTGTGGCACATGACTTGAGGTCCACACAGTTCACACCAGGACTTGTTGTTCCTTCATTGGTTTTCTTTGTAAATCAATAAGATGCCTGCTGACTAGAATCGCTGTAGTCCTCGGTGGTGGTGGTGGTCCACACCACTGTGTGCTCCAGAGGCTCCGTGGTCAAAGCTTTCCACACACATGCACAAACACACACACACACACACCCTTATACTAGGATAACCTGTCCAGGTTGCTGATTCTGATGAAGCCAAGTTGCAAAAGCACCATCTCCTGGAGCAGGTTTTTTTTTTTTTTTAACCCATCCAACCATTTTTTTCCCCTACCTGCTTATCCTCACAAGGGTCGCAGGAGTGCTGGAGCCTAACCCAGCTAACTTCGGGCAGGAGGCGGGGTACACCCTGAACTGGTTGTCAACCATAAAATGGACCACGGTTCCATTTTGATTGACTCAGGACAGCAAATGCTCTAAGAGGCACGTTTTTTTTTAATTGGGTTTCGGTCCAGTAAATTCTCTCAACACTATGATGTGTTGTTACAAACTATTGTGAAGTTTATTTTCATCAGTGAGGCCAAATATTATATAATGTGATATTGCTATCGCTTCAGGTAAACGTTTCACAATAACCCACGATGATCCATTTTCAAACATTGGTATTAGCACCTTAGATTCTATTGTAATTATCGATGATAGTGATAAACCACCAAGTGTTTTAGGTTCATGTATTTGTCATTTTTGTTTGCATTTATTCGAGCAACCGAGACTATTTTGGTCACTGATACATGTCCCGGTTATTTGGTTGATTTATTTATGATCATTTTCGGTTCAATTTTAATTGATGTACACCACTTTCAGTTTTTTTAAGCGCTCTGTAAATAACGTGACTATTGCAATATGACTTTTTTTTTATATTACTGAAACTCTAGTTTGACACAGACTTGTCAAATACTAATATTGTAGCTTGTCCGAAGTACTCGACACTTAATATGATCGCAGCATTTGCCAGCATCAGCCAAAGGTACAAAATGGTAGTAAATCCATCAATTTCCACCTGGTTTGTTCAGAATTCCCACCCCATGTATAGCCTATGGCCATGTCATGAAAGCCCGTCTTTGAGTCTTGATGCCTAAATTCTTATCCAACTCAGCTCTCCATTGACTAGAGGGCAGACTCCCGCTAAACGCGCGTGGTGAGCTCCTTCCCGTGGTCCTCTTCCGCTAAATGTTTGCAGGGACACGTGTCACGTCCAGATGCACATTATTAACGTTCTCTGTGGAGCACTTCTGCCCAGAGGTTTTTTTTTTTTTTTTTGGCCATTTGGCTGTATGACAGGAGTAAGCAGAAAGAAAACACGAACCCTGAAAATGATTAAGAAAAAAAAGTGGAAATTAAAAATAGAAACATTATATATGCATATATTATGCATACGTATATAAACACACACATAATGCTATACATATATACTGTCTTTTTATATATAAATTTACAAATGACACGTAATTATAGAATAAAATAAAGTTGGGGTTTTTTTTTTGGTTTATCCCTCAACTTTTTGATTGGACTGCTTCGACGTATTCATTCAGGTTTTTGTAGGGGATTCAAAAAGTACAAAGATTATTTAGAGGGCTGACACTGTACACTCTTCAGCACCAGCCTCGCATGAATCACGTTATGTTGAGTGGGGGGTAAAGATGTGGGGGTTTGGGGGAGGAGGTGTTAGTGTGTGTGTTTATGATGGGGGGGGGGGGGTGGCAGCAGGCGCTGATGAAAGACAGCCCAAGAGGATTTTAGTTCCAGATCCGCAGGAAACTGTCCCAGGAGCCGGTGCCCACGGCCATGCCGTCCTCAGTCACACCCAAGCAGCTCACCCTATTGTCGTGGCCTGCCAGCACGCCTGCATGACATCAAGACAAACAACAACCCGTATATTACTCGCCACTTGGTTGCAGCATGTTGAGTTTTACTACTCTGAGGGTTGCACAGTTCCTGGTAATCCCGTAAACGCCCAACCTACGTCCGCATTTGGCAAAAAACTTTTACACGCTTGCTGAAGGGGACTGCATGAAACAGCAACTTTAAATCTTGATAATGCCCATATTTTACCACTAGATGTCACCATGGAGCCACCAAAGAGTTTTTTTAAGGCTTCATTTGTGTTCATATCACATTATATTTGTAAAAAATGAAAAAATAATAACCAAAAAATTGCTAATGCCTATCAGAAGTGCTGGAACCTCACCCAGCTATCAACAGGTGTGAGGCGGGGTACACCCTGAACTGATTAACAGCCAAGCGCAGGACACATGGAGACAAACAGTCGCACTCACAGTCACATCTAGGGGCACTTTAGAGTCTCTAATGCATGTTTTTGGGATGTGGGAGGAAACCAGAGTGCCTGGAGAAAACCCACACAGGCACGGGGAGAACATGCAAACTCCACACTGGGAGGGTGGGATTTGAACCCCAGTCCTCAGAACCGTGAGCCCAATGCTCTAACCAGTTGCACCACCATGCCACCTCAGTTTCAAATTTAAACCATACACTCAGTACCAAAATATGCAGTTTAGGAATTGAATGCCGGCCATGCATTCGTCTTCAGTCATGTTTATTCAGTCTAGGGTTGCAACTGTCCTGGAACCTATCAAAGCTGCCTCTTTTTGTGATAGAGGGGGATTATTATTCTATTCTTTGATTAATAGTTAATAAGACTATTGATTATAAAAATATTTGACAGTGACAGCCTTAACTTATTAATTGCTTGTATACAGGTACTTGGACCCCTATTGTACATGCTCAACAATGGATGACTGGGTGGATAAGACCAGCCCAGCTACCAGAAGTGGCAATTCACAGTAGCTATGCTGGGGAGGTCAGTGTTCCCATAGAAGGCAATGTATGTAGACTGAAATGAAGTCATAACTTGCTTCTTCAATCCATTTCTATTTGGGTTACTGTTTTGTCAATGCCAAAGCGTATGGATATAATAATATGTTAATATATTTTTAATGTGCAAGGGAGTCCCAGCTCCTTTTTGTCGAGATTGTACGTTTCACGCAACATGTGCTGCACAACGTAGTGGCTTCATTAGTCTTTTGGTTTTCTTGCTTTGCACACACAGTGAATACAGATTAATTTGACCTCCCTCGTTTAGTGTCGCAGTCAGCATCCATCCATCCATCCTCTAAGCGAATTATTCTCACAAAGGTCACGGGAGTTCCGGAGTTTATCTCAGCTAACTTGAGGCGAAAGGCAGACTACACCCTGTAGAGCTCAAAATGTGTGGGGAGTATCAGGCAATTCACATCTACGTGGCCAACCATTAAGTTTAAAATTTTATAAAGTCATTCCTTTGCTGTCTGCTATATGTTATTTACTTTAAAGTTGAAATTGTATACAAAGTCCAGCAGTGAAGTAAGGTACAACGATTACATGTACAAAAAAAAAAGTCCTGATTCAAACCGCAGTAAAGAAAATCATTTTATGTTCATTTGCTGCCATCTTGTGACTACATCGTGATAGTACTCAGAGGTTGACTGAAAACTTTCTCCCAAACCTCTCCAATAATACCAGGAAGTGCATTTAACAGTATCCAAAATGTATACAATAGATATCAGTCACTGTAAATATCATGTGTCATATTGAAGAGATTTTTCCATTCTACGGGTCCGGCCCATGAAAAAGCCTAACGTACCTGCCCGTTCGCCTTTCAGAGTGTCCCAGACGTTGCAGTTGAAGTCGTCGTAGCCGGCCAATAGCAGACGGCCACTTTTGGAGAAAGCCACGGATGTAATACCGCAGATGATGTTGTCGTGGCTGTACATCATCAACTCCTGGTCAGCTCGCAAGTCAAACAACCTGCAGGTGGCGTCGTCTGAGCCTGTGCCAAAGGCATTTCCATTGGGGAAAAACTGTAGGAAGGAAGGAGACTGAAATTTAATGACAAAGATTTTTAGAAAACAATTAGCTGTCAAAGTTCTGTTTTAAAGGAAATTTTAATGCATAATGCCATTGTATTTGTGTAATCCTGAAACTTGAGGCTTAATGTGCACCTTTTGGAACTATTTCATTTAGCGACATGCAGGGACTCCTTCACAACTATGGTGGTGACGAACTTTACAACAAGCTGAATTTTTTTTTCTATTAAAACTGTCCTATTCAGTTGCAAGGACTTGCGAAATGGTGGATCTGTATGCGTTTGTGATGGAGTAGTTTTGCTGTCCAACAGGGAAGTTTCAAATATTACTTCTGCTTATTTTGAAAAAAAAAAAATATTATTTTGATGCTTGTTGAAACTGCAGCTGGACAGAAAAAGGTTTTCAGACAGAGAGTGGGATAGAAGGGTCAAGGAGACTGGGGGCAAGTATCACAGCAGAACAATACTAATACTGTACCTTTACAGTCATTTGTACATGGGGGAGGGTCACTTAGTGAGGACGTACAAAACCTAACCAGGAGAACAAGATATAAGAGCAAGATGATGCTTCTGACGTGTGGTGGGATTCTTTTTTAGTGTCTAAACACCTGTAAGAACTTGTGAGTTGATGTGTTAGTATAGCTTGTGTTATTACTGATCCCAGCACAAGTAATTAAAGCCTATAGTGTGTCAATCAAACTTCTTAGTGAATGAACACGATAGCACATGCATGTTGATCAACTGGTGTACAGATTTGCTGAACTGGCACATCAAGGAAGGGTGAGCCCAAAAGGGGCTGGGGCAGCGAGTCCAACCAGCAGGGGTCTCAACCAGGGGGACGCCACCGAGCACCTCGGACCCAAGCCTAACCAAAGTGCCCAGACCAGTCCCAAAGGGAGGGGCACTGGCACCAGACCCCAGAAAGTGAAGCCCAATGTCATCATGATGCACAAACTGTTTTATTCTTTACATTCTCTTTAATTATATTATAACTATGTTTTCATAAAGTGTAATATTGTTGAGTACTGCTTTCTAAAACCATTATTATTCTTTTCCTTTCGGCTTGTCTTGTCAGGGGTCGCCACAGCGCGTCATCTTTTTCCATCCAAGCCCATCTCCTGCATCTTTCTCTCTCACACTAACTGCCCTCATGTCTTCCCTCACAACATCCATCAACCTTGTCTTTGGTCTTTCTCTCACTCTTTTGCCTGGCAGCTCCATCCTCAGCACTCTTCTACCAATACACTTACTCTCACGCCTCTGGACATGTCCAAACCATTGAAGTCTGCGATTATTATATTAAACATTACAAAATTTTCTTTGGTGTTTTACAGAGTACTGGAACAAAATAAAGAAATTTTCACTCATTTCAATGGGGAAAGATGATTTGACTTTTGTATAAAGTTAGCTTGGATGCTCTCCAGCTCTCCCACAACCCTCGTGAGAATAAGTGGCTTGGAAAATTGATCAATGGATGATAATGAAACTCCTGTTTTTAAAACATTTTAGGCTTCAAAAAGTAGATATGTTAGAGAAAAATCTGGTCACCCTTATATAGCAAGTATAGAACTATAAGAGAGAGCTATGTAGAGTTTATTACTCTTGAACCAAAAGAAAATCTAAGGCAATCAAAAGAAACCGCATATGAACCATTTTAGTTACCACTTTCTAACACCCACTTGTGTATGTGTGTGTGTGTGTGTCTACTTGTAAGACTTACAGTGACAGCGTTGATGTCAGACACGTGCCCAGTGAAAGACTGCCTGCACATGCCATCACGGATGTCCCACAGCTTTGAGGTGGCATCACATGCTCCAGACACAAAGGTCTTGTAATCCGGGCTGAGTGACAAGCTCATCACATCCCCAGTGTGGCCAGAGAAGGATGTGGCCTGCTGGCCTGTCTCGATGTCCCATAATGCGCTGGAAGAAGAAGTACTCAAGTAATGTGCAAAATGGTACAATTGTATATTCTTTAATTATGTCATTTAGTCACGTGATGTCACATACTAAGAAAGTGTAACTGGATTGGCTGGGTGTTGGGTTCTGACATCCTTTGCTAATGTCTGTGATCTGAAGTAACCCTGCCTGTTTTCCACTGAATTTACACATTGAATTTCAGACAGCGATTTTTAGCCAATTGAATTTCACACAGCAAATTTTAGCCAGTTAAATCTCAGGAGACTGAAAATTTTGCGTTTAAATTTTGAAAGGTTGTTTTTTTTTTGATATGTCAAATTTGTTAACATTGAAAAGTTAAACTGAAATACAGCTATCAAAAATGTAATCACTTTGAAATAATGTTTTTTTTAATAGGTAGTCAAAATATGTATACAAAAATACAACCTTTTCAGTGGTATTTACAAATGTCCACTGTCATGAAATGCATGATTTTTAGTTTGTTATTAATGAAAAAAAGGCAGCCGGAGTGGACCTATCAGTTTTTTCACCACAAAACGTGATTTTGACGTATTTGGCTTTTTGTAACTCCCGCCATGAAAATCCTCTGGAGAGATTTGGTTTGGAGAAGAAGCAGGAAGTGACGTCAACTGCAGCAGCGCACTCAGGCTGGCTCGTCTGTTTATACTAGTTTTACCTGCTGGAAGGTAGCTCGTTGTTCCTTTGAGTTAGTCAAAATGCCGACTCGTTGTATTACTGGATATTGTTTGAACTTTTTGTATAGAGATACTAAAAAAACGTACGTAATCTTGGATCACCACCGGCCTTGTTGACAAGGCCGGGCTTGCCTTGTGGATCGCTGTAAGGACGCGGAGGTGAATTGGGCGGAGAGGTGGTTTAGCCGGGCTCTCCTTGCACCATCCACCGGTGTCAGAGCACCCCACTTCGCGCGTCGGCTCGGTCGCCACGGTTCGCCTGCCAACGACGGCTTGCTTGCCGGCGACGGCTTCCGCGTCGACCCCGACACGGAAGTGGTATGGCCGCATGCGGGAGGAGAAAGGAGCTCTCCCTCCCGCCCGGCATGGGTCCTCCTGAGTACGCTACATACTGACAGGGAGTCTGTTGTTAATGAGAAGTGATCCGCGTATTTCACTTGATTGTGAGAGGTTCTCTTCTTCAAAAAGAGCTTCCGTGTTCCATAACAAGTTACCACTACGTGTTTTCATTGGCGAAGGTCCCGGTGTAACATCTTGCAGCCAATATGGCGGCCACTTGGATGTCAAATGAGACTTCCGCAACTTTGCGCTTGGATGACATGCTCTCTGCTCATATTTTTTTTTCCCGTATAGACATTGAAGTGAATAACGTTTTATGCATTTTTCATTACAATATCTATTTTCAAATGTTTATAGGCCTGTCAGTTGGATCTAAAGTCTTTATTCCAAGACATTTGGACAGTTCTTTTTCCAACTTGGAAGGAACAGTTTGCTTAGCTTTAATTCAAATCCTAGTGGCACATATTTACTTCCATAATTTGCTATCTTATTTTCATCTGTAAAATTGAATTTCATCTTTCATACCGCTCACTATTCATTTTTGAGACAGCTGTCCATCTTGTGGAGGGTGAACATTTGGTGACTTATATAATAACAAAATTAATACATATATGTTGTGTGTATATACTTTGGGTTCTTGGTTGCAGCTGGACATTCATTCCTAAATATGAAAACCCCTAAATCAAGTTTGTATAGAAATCGAGTTTCTTTTAACAATATTGACACTTTTATACTAAGTGCATGTTAGACTCACTCCAGGGAGGTCTACATCTCCACAATATGGGACCTTTAAGGATATCTTGTGCATTTTCCCATTCCATTTCTTTGGTCTTGTAGTTTATCATTTTAATTTCCATCACTAGTTTTATTTTATCATTGTCATTATTCCTTTCATCCATCTATCGCTGATGGAAAGCAACAGACATGGCAAGTCCACCTCCACATGCTGTTATGCAGTTAACAACCACTTTGTAATGTACATTGTGGAATGGCACCGCATACTTTGCTGTTTTGTGAGACCTTCCATCAATTGTAGATTTGAGAGTTGAACTCTCCAAAGAATATGCACACTCACCAAGTGGTGTCTCCAGAGCTGGTAAGTATCTGGTTGTCATCCAAGAAACGACAACAGGACAAATAACCTGAAAGAAGAGACAGAGTCATGAATTAATTATAGGCAATGTTTTACTCAAGATGACATTGCTTTGTCTACACTAATGGGACCTCATCCATCACATTATGTTTACACTAATTTATTTATCTCATCAGACAATGTATCAGCAATTCAGGAAGTCTTTTTCCGTGACTTCAAAATCAGAACATTATTTTTTTCAAACCCGTGATTGGTCTTATGTGGACTGATTTCTTCAACAGTGCAAGACAATAGACCCCTCCGTGGATATTGCGCAATCCGCGTCCCTGACCAATCAGAGGCCAGAGATCTGCATGAACCACGCCCCTTTTTGCTCCCGCCATTTTCTCAGACAACGTTGCATGGTTCAGTATAGGTTTTGTTAGCGTTTTATTGCGTATTTTGGTTATTTAAGAAAAAATATGGTTAAGAGGTGTAGTCACTGACTTTGTAATAGTGACGACAGGTATCCTGAAAGGCTAGTTGGAGGAGTTCGATCCGTACCCTTTCCAAAACCCAAGACCCAGTACGAAAAATGCCTTCGATGGATCAAACTTTGTGGAAGACCGCATCAACAACTAAATCCATCTAATATCAACCGGAACAGATATGTTTGCACGAAGGTATGCCTTGTATTTGATTTTTAATACATGTCTAGTATAAATGAATTTGAAGTTCTTCGCTATCATAACATTGCTACGTGTGAACGATTGACACACTTGTTCTTTGTTGAGCGTCATTTAGCGATGATCGGACTGCACAACCGTGTCGCTTTGTTGCTGGCTCGCGGCCGAAGCTGAACCAGACAGTGTTTGCACGAAGATATGCCCTATATTTGATTTTTAATTCACGTCTCGTATAAATGAATGAGACGTTCTTCGCTAGCATAACACCGCGACGTGTGAACGATTGACACACTTATTCTTTGTTGAGCGTCATTTAGCGATGATCGGACTGCACAAACGTGTCGCTTTCTTGCCGGCTCGCGGCCGAAGCTTAACCAGACTGTGTTTGCACGAAGATATGCCCTATATTTGATTTTTAATACACGTCTCGGATAAATCAATGAGACGTTCTTCGCTAGCATAACATTGCTACGTGTGAATGATTGAATGAAATCAGAAGCATGGCGTCTCTCTCAGTTAAGAATGTATTGTATTTAGAATCTATAATATATCGTTGATTTGAACAAAATCAGAAGCATGGCGTCTGTCTCAGTTAAGAATGTATTGTATTGTATTGTATTGTATTTGCCATTTTTACTAATTGTTTGTCTTACGTCAGCGCACGTGGCGTGACGTCACTTCAGGAGGCGTGGTTAAGTGCCCTGTATGGAGGGGTCAATTGTTGTGCTCACCTGTATGTCCCGGCAGTTCTCGGGTGACACGCACACTGCCCTCACGGGTCTTCAAGCTGTATATGGAGCAGATGTTGTCCAGGCCACCACAGGCTACATAGTTCCCGGAAGGGGCATAGGCACACGTCATTACCCAGGAAGAGCGCAGAGGAATGGCATGCATCTGTGGATACCAATTGCCGTTTTATTATTAACACTGTACAGAAATTAATTGAGATTTGAACTGTAAAAGGTAGTTTAAGAGTGTTCTCCAGTAAATTAGAAATTAACTACTGCTGGTGGGTTTTCGGACCTTATTTGTGGTGTAACTGTCCCAGATAATTAGCTTTCCATCTTGCGAGGCACTGACAAGAAGCCTGAAAAACAAAAAAATAAGATGACACATGGTGTGCATGCATTTTACAAATGACCATGATCTACAGTGCAGGCATGTGGTGCTTTCAAAGCAATAACAGGCAGCCACCGTGCACACTGTGTACCCAACTCAACTTTCACAACAGCCGCAGCTGTAGCAAAGTGTACCAAAACCAAAATGTAGACAAAAGTTCAGGTGCACAGACAGAAGACATCTATCTTGTGCTTCATTGTTGCTCAGTACTGTAATGTCCTTCTTAATGTAATATTATTCAGCATGGAAATATCGATTGTCACAGAGATGGGAACCTTGAGGGGTGTGGAGAAAACAAAGACACTGAAAATATGAGAAATTTACTGGAGAGGAGGAAGAAAATGCAGAGGCTGAATAGAGAACTAGAGGAGACAGGGATGCCGAAATAGTGCAAATGCCGAAACACTGACCGCATGTTTCCTGCTCTCTAGGGACAGGAAGTGGCTTGATGGGGCTGTGCTACAATCAAGCAGGAAGGTACCGAGCACAAATGTCAGTAGCTATGTACAAAATAAGGTCCCTGGTGGATCATACAGAGGGCATAAGCATGCTGGATAAACTGTTATTGCAACCATTCAAATGATGCTAAAAATAGTCTGTAAATTTGCCTGAGATTAAGAAAAAAAACAAAAAAAGTTAATGTTGTGGAATCCAAAGAGAATGCACATCATACAAAGATAAAGCCCCCGCAGGGACTTCATGCACACCATGTAGAAATAATTACTTAGTGCAACAGTTAAAAACGCAGTTTGTATTGTTTTTTTCTATGATGTGGAAATGTGTGCAGCCATAGTTTGACTACTGGTGAAGACCGAACATTTCTGAAACCTTCAAGTATTCAAAAAGCTCTCAAACTGCATCTTTAAGGTGATTTTAAACAAGCTTTGTTCAATGCTGCCATCAGTGCACAACAAACATAATCCGTGTGGTAGTTATGAAATGTAATTCTCTCCAAACACATGGTAAGTAGAAGTGGAGGTGCCAGTGTCATTCACTGATGGTGGTATTAGTCATATTAGTAGAAGTGGTGGTAGTAGCAGTAATAGCTGTGTATAGCCCCACACCTGGGACTGCCGTCACTGGCCCAGTGCATTGCATTGGGAGACAGATGGACAGAGAGTAAAATGTAAGTCATATACTTAGAGAGACATAAGATACTGACACACATACTGTATCAAAACTTACACTGGAGTTAGCGCTTATATTATCCGCATTATGTACTTAAGTTCATATGCGAGAATAAGCAAACGTTTAATAGAGCTGCCATTTTTGAGGGGGAGGGGGGTCTCAGGAATAACTGTCCTACCTGGAGTCACTCCCCCAATGCATTGCATAGATCTTGGCCAGGTGGCCCCTGAGAGTGCGTCGTGTCCGCATCTGTATCCGGCCCACCGAGTCCAGACCAGCTGTGATCTGCCAAAACACAGGAAGGAGTGTCAGTGGTTACATACACACATTTACTGTAACCACTCACCACTGGATACTACCGTATTCTGGGTTTAAAACGTCATCTGTCAAAAATGAGGTGAAGAGCAAATCAGGAAACACAGATTCTAATCATGAAGTTATAATACATAAAATTACAAAATGATGAAATGATTCCTCCTGGATATTTTTTGCTCCTATCGGAACACAGAGTGCACACCACTTTGCCGGGAATGTCCACTTTTTGTATGTGTTCGATTAAACATGTTGATACCGTTTTCGGTCCTATCTGTACAGTTACACTTTTTTCAAGCCATGCCCGTCTGATTTTTGATTCCAGCATCCTTGTCAATTGCCCTCACTTGATCTTAATCCTTTTTTCTAACATTTTCACCATTGTATAACTTTGAACACACCGTCGCTCACTCCGCGCTAAGTCCCACGTGCCATTACTTGGCTAAATAAGTTACACTGCGATTTCTGAGAACCGAGAACACATGTACATGGCAATGGTGAAATTCGATTAACCACTAACACGATTGCATCGTTATACTTTATAACTCTGTTGTCCAATTGAGTAATCTGCCTCAAACAAGTTTTAATGTTTTTGTCGCAAAATGCAAATGTTTACACTACCGAGCAAGTTAGAACAGCATATGATAGTCGTGCTTGTGCTAGCACTAAGCTGAACTTCCAGCTCGGAGCCCACCACCGAGAGGCAGTCGCACGATACCCCCCTGAAATTTTCTCTCAACGGATTTGCGCTTAGCTCGAGAATGGTCATTTTGGTCTGAAAAAGGTCGGAAATCTGGCAATCGGCGGAAAATTCTCATCCCTGATACACACAAGGGCCCTCCTTCGGTCCAAGGGGCCAGTGCAAGAGTCTGCACTGTTTGCCGGCTTCACTCAACACTAACACTATCCCCTACCCCCGCCCCTCTTCATCCACCCACAAATTCAAATGTCTTTAAATAAATATTAACATGGATGAGTGCCTGTTCCTATCCTTGAATCCATTCATTTTCTGAACCCCTTATCCTCACTAGGGTCATGGCCGTGCTGGCTCCTAAAGTAGGTAACTCTGGTCAAGAGATGGAGGGTGCACCCTCACTGGTTGCTAGCCAATCACAAGCCACACATATAAACAACCAACCATTCACAATCACACCTAAGGGCAATTGATAGTCTTCAGATGATCTACCATGCATGTTTTTGGAAAGCAGGAGGAAGCCACAGTACCCACAGAAAACCCACACAGACAAGTGGAGAACATTCAAACTCCAGACAGGCAAGGCTGGATTTGAATCCAGGACCTCGGAACTGTGAGGCAGAATTCGTTTGGTAAACCAGGGGTCGTGAGTTCGTATCCCACTGGGGCCTCCATGCCCCGAGAGGGGTTGCGTCAGGAATGGCATCCGGCGGAAAAACTGTGCCAAACAGATATGAGCGTTCATCTGAGACGTCACACTGTGGCGACCCCTGACGGGAAAAGCCGAAAGAAACTTACTTTTTATTTGAATCTGTATTATTTGAAAACCTTAGTAGCGATTCCACAATAAGGTACATCTCGTCTCAATCTCATTGTACTTCAATATAGCAACAATAGAAAGGCATTCTCTGATGGCATCAGTTTAATATTAAACAATTACCAGGTATATAAACCCTACACATATATACAGGACCCTGATTTAGCTTTCAATCAGTTTTGGTGTCCTTTGTCTGGAAATTGTGAAAGCCCCCTGGTATAAATTTTATATCATCAGTATCAAATCAGTTTTCAGTAGCAGCAAATTAAAGGATTGGTGTTGGTGGAAAAAACGGCATCCTTACTTGTCATAAAACATGTCACACAGACTTCTATTTGAAGGTAAATTATAATTGCTAACCCGTTGCCCTTTGAACTCTTTAAGGGTGGCACACTGTGAGGTGTTTGGGCATACTGTAATGGAGGTCTTCCCACCTCTGGTCTGAGTGACTTTATATCAGGTTTTATACACATGCCCTGAGAGCCATGTCAGCTAAATGTGTACATTTCACTCTGTGTCCCCCTCCACGGAGTGCAGACAAGTATGAAAGCTTGTGCACTTTTCTCTCTCATGCAGAACACGTTTTAGGTAATGATGCTTTCTATGGCCACAGACTTACACACTGCTGTACAAAACTGGCTCTGTCACTGTTACAGTAAAGTACAACTATTAAAAACTAGTGGTATCAAGTAAACACTAATGGCAAGATATCGCAATACTTTTCCAGTACCAATATACAATGAAACCCTATTTCATTATATTGGTTGATAACACAGAACTTGTCTAATTCAAATCAAGAAAATGATTATTCTGATTAAATGTCCAGAGTTAAGGTCCATAAAGAGATATTCTTCTACATACTGCCTCTTACCTGCGACAAAGTAGAGTCGCTGCAGGCTTTCCTGGCATCCTGCATTGAATAAACATTGTATTACAGTAAATCACAGAAATCGGGAAATAAACATTTGTGGCATCCGTCACCGTCTCATCCGAAAGTGTTTGCGTCACATCTTACAGTGAGCAGTCGTTCGTTCATGGGATAATCACGCTCAATTACACACAATGTTGCCGTACCCGAATCTGATTCCGTAGCTGATCGGCCTCCTGCCGCAACTGTTCCAGCTCACTCATTGCTCCTCAGATGTGTTTAGGTCACACTCCAAACCAAATGCTGAGTGAGGGAGGAAAATGCACGTGACTGAATGCACTGGCTTTTGTACACAAACCCACAGACAGACAGGTGCTCCTCAGTCTCTTGCTAGCGGTTACCTGCAAGAAAAGGGGAGAGAAACAATTATATTTAGCAGAAGGTTGGTTACTAATACATCCATCAAACAAAATGTACTGTATCCTGTTCAGGAAGCAGCAAAGGGTAGAGCAGGGCAGAGGCCTGCAGGAGGTCTGGCTCTTCAAACACCCCCAGCATGGCTTGAAAAGGCCACCTGAGACACACTCTGACCTTTAACTCCCTCTATAAAGACTTTGCGTTGTTACATTGTATCATAGCATGAATTTGAATCTTGCAACACTGTCGCCCCTTTCACAAAGTTCATAGAGGCAGGCATTTTTTCTACCTGTTTTCTGTGTCACTGTTCTGTATAAACAAGACTAACATGGAATGGCGGGAGGAAGCTGACTTGGCAGTTTTTCCAGTGGTCGTCTTGGAGTTGAAAGACAGCAGAGGCAATTCCTGTGTTAAAATGAATTCCTAAATGCTGGGACAAGGGTGATAAATGGGTTTTTGAAAGAAATATGCACATCAGACTGGTATAAGTCATAAAAGATGCCGGCCTTTACATTGTCACTCATCAAATTAACTGGTAGAGGGATGTTCTGTCGCTGTGTGAAAGTACACACTGTTGTGGAAATACCCTTCTTCGGTAGGTTCTGCCTAAAAGGCAACAATTTGCAAGTTTACAGGATATCTGAGTAAAAGAGGCTAGGATCACAACACATTTAGGACAGAGGACAACAATAATTCCCAGTTTTTAAAAACTTGGGTTTTTGCCATACACTGTGTCTATGCTCAAAGAATATGGGATCTTATATACCATTTGCCCCATGGAGAATGACAATCTCGAGCAGAATTATCCAAACACTACTTCAATGATTTCCAGGAAACCTTTGGGGCAAAATGTGGGCTAAAGAAGCAGCTATTGAATTAGGAGTGTAGAAGTGGAGTTAGTTTGAATGAGGATAGTTCTGAGTCAATGTGGTGGTCCAGGCAAGTCATTCAAGTATAACTGTATAGTGTAAGACTAGTCACCATAATGTCAATGTGTGTCTATTTGTGTGCATGTAGCCCCCTTTCTTCACCTTAGGGAGCATGAATTTGGGTGAGGCAGCACTTAGAAAGTTCCCCACCCACTTCACGTCGACAGAGAGATTAAAATTTCACTTCTATAATTCAACAATTACAGTCGACCCCTTCCCTTCTGTTCATCACGACAAACATCTCAAGACTCACCAGAGTGAGGGGAACATTTGTGCTTTGGATTAAAATCCCTGTTAGTTGTTAACAGAGCCAAGTTACTGCCACACAAGGTGTATTTCAAGTTTCACAACTTATTTGAACACATGGCCTGATTTTTCTCGGCCCAAGAGGTATTCGACTGGAATGACGCATCTGTATAACCAAGAAATGAAAGTGTTTCAGCTGCCCCAGGAAAGACGTCACTCTCCTCTGGTTTACGCAAATCTCCTGGAGAGAGGCTCTTGCCACTGTCTCCTCTGCAACATACAATGCTTCAGTGAACATTATTTTTAATTTAGATTTTGCTTTGAGTATTGAGTCATTCCTGGGACCTTGTAGTCATATGGAATGACCAGCCATGAAATTCAATACAGATGAAATTAGTACAAGTAATAGAGACTTGCAAACAAATCAACCATCTTGGGAGAGGTTTTTTACAGTGGTGTGCTTGTTTGAAACTCCCCATTGTTTATAACAAAGTAGATGCCAGCCACAGGAATAAGTAGTGGTGCTTGGCAGAACTTTCAGAGAGAGATCTGTAATGTCTTCTCTGCCCTACGATTGTGTGGCGAGTGGAAGGTCGACCAACCAGACACTCTGTGAGACTAATTAAATAATTTCTCTAATGTGCACAAAGTTCTTTGGTAGATTTGTCAAAATGCAGTTCTATAAATAATTCATTCAAGTCTCACACAGAATCAGACTAATAATGATGGTATTCTACTTCAGCTCAGCGTCTCGCCTGCCATCTCCTGGTGGATCTACAACTGAGGCTGGGGAACACCACCTCATCCACACGTACTATCAGCACTGGGGCACACCAACGCTTTGTCCTATCCCCTCTGCTTTTCTTGCTCTACAGAATGACTGCACCTCGTGGCGTCCGACTGTCAAACTCCTGAAATTCGCAGATGACAACATGGTCATCGGCCTCATCAAACACGGTGACGAGTCTGCATATCGACAGGAAGTGGCGAGACTGGAGCTTTGGTGTGATCAACACAACCTGGTGTTGAACACTAAGGATTGTGGAGATGATTGTGGACGTCGGGAGGCATCCTTCACCACAGCTGCCCCTGACGCTGTCCAACTGTCTTGTGTCAACAGTCGGGACCGTCAAGTTCTTGGGAATTACAGTCTCAGAGGACCTGAAGTGGGGGATGAACATCAACTCAATCCTCAAAAAAGCCCAGCAAAGGATGTACTTCTTGCGGCTTCTGAGGAAGCATGGCCTGTCACAAGAGCTTAGGGATGAGAATGATCAATTTGGAAAAATACTGAAAATGTCTGCCTTCGGGGGGGTTCAAAGGGAGAGCAGAACATTGTTTTATAAAACACACTGGTAAATGGTGACCTCTGGTTACGTCTAACAGTGTAACGACAGGGTAATCATAATATTTTGAAAAATTTAAATCTGAATCCAAACAACCAAAATAATTTTGCCAAACGTCAGACATAAAAATGTAGTCAGTGAAATTTATATCAAATAGGCGACTGCACTTACAAGTTATACTTCAGAAATAAGTACAAAAGTAATTTGTTTATAAAAGAGAGAGAGATCATGAAATATAAAAGTGAGCAATAAAATGCGTGATCTACAGGGCCAGTGCTACAGATAGGCCTAATCGTATAAACAGTTGTCAATAATATAATATTTGAGAAATTTACGTCCAACTTACCTTTGCGTTTCCTGGTTTGGATATGGTCCTGGTTATTTTTTTGCTCCTATCAGAACACAGAGTGCACAGCTCTTTGCTGGGAACGTCCACTTTTTGTATGTGTTCGGTTTGACGTGTTGATACAGTTTTCGGTCCTATCTGCACGGTTACACTTTTTTCAAGCCATGCCCATCTCAAACTGTTTTTTGCCCCGTGGTTTTTATCAATTTCCCTGGCACGATCTTCATCTTTTATCTCCAAGACTTTTCCCATACTGGCAAATGTGCAGACCGCTCGATAACATATGCGTACATAGGTCTATAAGTTATAAACATGTCGTAGTAAACAGAATGGTTCTCTATGAAATGTTAACATCAGAGTGAAAATACTGACGAAATATCGCCAAAATACTGCCGGAAAATGGAATGTTGTCATTATAATCACAAGATAGCAATGCCGTTTTCCAAGAGCACAGGTGTGACTAATTTCACCACGAGCGTTGCCATAGATGCTGGCGGTCGGTCTTGATCACAGCCTCGCCCCACCTCAAGCTGTACCCAAACCCACCCCCCACACACACAAATTTTCTCAACGGATTCACACATTTTACAAAAATTACAATTTCAGCTGAAAAAAAACAGAATTCCACAAAAATTCTCATCCCTGATCGCTGCTGAGACAGTTCTACACAGCGGTCATCGAATCGGTACTGTGTACCTCTATCACAGTCTGGTTTGGGGCCACCACAAAAAAAAGGACAAACTCAGACTGCAACAGGCAATCAAAACCGCTGAACGGATTGTCGGCATCACGCGATCCACTATTGAGGACTTGCACGCAACCGAACTAGGTCCAGAGCAGGCAGGATCCTTTCGGACGCTCCACATCAGTATATTTTATATACTTTATACTTTGTTGACTGAACAATTTGTCACTTTAAACTGCTCCCTTACCACAATTGACATTGTTAAAACACTTATCTATATAGATTTTACATCTTCCGGGTCTTATAAAGAATAGTTCCGATAAACAGAAATGTCTCTTGTTCTTTCTTCTTGTTGCTATGTTGTGCCTTGTTCTTTGTTCTGAATGTCGTACCAGGCCAGCACTGACTGCCAGAGGAAAATTCCGTGTGTGTTTTTACACAGTCGGCCATCAAAGCTGATTGCGATTCTGATTTCGATTGCGCTGCTTTGCTCCTTTAGGACCTGGACAACTTGATGTGATTGATGGAACCAAACATTCTGATCTTTAAAAGAAAATACTGAAGAAGAATGTTCAGCCATCAGCTCGTGACCTCAAGCTGAAGTGCACTCGTGTTCTGCAGCAGGATAATGATCCAAAAGACACCACAAAGTCAACTTCTGATTGGTTTACATGAAAACTAAAAAGGTTTCGAAGTTGCCTACTAAATGTTTATCCGATAAGTTGCATCGAATTTTGTAGGTTTTCTGAGAATCTACTGTACCCACTGGTAACGTCACCGTATTAGTTTACATACACAATTACCCTGAAAACTAATCTATTAAGAAAGAAATGCACTAGACACTAGACTTTAATTGCGTCAGTGGCTCAGATCCCATCCTGAGGAATTGAGCTCGACATCCAGCTCCAGTGGTAAGTGAAAGAATTACATATTTTGCACAAAGATGCAGTGACTTCAATGTTAGGAAAGAAAGAAAAAAAAATCTTGTGCCATACATTTAAGAGCAGCTGTTGTAACATTTAAGTACATTTGCATTTAAACATTTGAGGCACACTACATTTAGGATTTAATCCATTTACTTGAATCACTAACTACAGTTTTCTAATTTTCTATATTGAACCACAGTGTTTGTGTTGAAAGCATGTATGGCTACAGTAGCTAACAAAAATGCGAAAAACATTGGGAATGAAACCTGTGCCTCATTTCAATTAAAACTTGGACATACAACACTTTTAATTAATGGTGGTTTTTTATGGAGGTACTTGGGTTTTCAAGCATTATTTGGGGTGGTATTTGGGTAGGTAAAAAGTTTGGGAATGGCTAGCATACAGTAGATCCTCTTAAAGAGTTCATAGCCAGATACAGTATTTCACAGATGTACGGTAAGTGCCTGTTCATGAACATATTGCTTAAGAACTCCAACTTGCCATTTCTTCAGCTTCCCCCGTGCAGACGCTCCCTATCTGTCACTGCCTCTTCCTCCTCTTTGCTACTATACCACCTATTTTTCAGTCACTGACTCAGGACTATGGGGAATCTTTAGAGGTGGCGGTGGCTGCATTACAAACATATCAGGGATTTTTTTGCAGGAATTGGGAAATTTGCCTCTCTTAGAAGCAGCATGGCACACACGCACAGTGTTTCTGGTTCCAAGAGACTCATTTCATTGCACAGTGCATTTTTCGCTTGGAGGGATACAATCCGAACCAACACTAATTTTTTTGCTGATATAGGACTGATTTCCGGTGTCATAGATTGGTTTGGGCCACCCCTACTGAGAACAAACATTAGGACCTGTGAGTCTGTCCAAGATTCCCAAATGAGAATTTTCACAAATCACAAAGGCGGAGTACCTCAAGAGAGACTGGCATATCAACCACCTGAAGACTTGCTCAGATAACCTGTTCATGACTAGTTCAAACATCCAGGGAATGGAAGAAATGCTTGGTGTGCTTTCAATATGTAAATTTTCCAGTAAGGCAGGTTGCCACTTCAGTCATTATATGCCTGTGTAATTTATGGTTCTTAAAGTCAACATACCGTACATCTGCTTGGGAAACAAACCATACAAATCTTTTTTTTTTGTTTCATCACTCCAAACAGTAATGCAATGCATAATCACCTTTACTTTGTAAAGTATGTAAAAAAGAGGGTGGCACGTGGTGATTGGTTAGTGTCTCTGCTTAACAGTTCGGAGGGCTGGGCTTCAAACCTGGTCCACGCCCTTTACAGTTTGCTTCTTCTCTCTGTGCCTGCGTGGGCTCTCTCTGGCACTCCGGTTTCCTCGCACATCCCATAAACATGCATGGTAGGTTAATCGAAGACTCTAAAATTGCCCGTAGGTGCGAATGAGAGTGCAAATGTTTGTTTATATTTGCCCTTCGATTGCCTGGCAACCAGTTCAGGGTCTACCGCGCCTCGTGCCTAAAGATAGTTGGTATAGGCTTCACCACAGCCACGACCCTAGTGAGGATAAGCGGCTAAGAAAATGGATCTATGGATGTCAAAGACACACAAGGAATTTGTCTCAGGTAGTTGGAGTCGCTCTAGTACGGCAACAGTCAATTGACCGAGAATACAATTGAGACAAAGACATTGCAATAAGTCACTGAACAATAAAAGGTTGGTAGTATGGATCTATTACCCCACATACATTGCACTAGGCACAAGTTCAAGTAAGCAGAAATCTAAATAAAACAATTGCTTGACATGTGACACTACTTTCATTTACTTTCTGTATTTCTTAATAGTTTCACTGTTGGAAATACAGGACTGTACAAATATTTTCCTACATTTGTATGCCAAATCTATTTGCATATTGTAAGCGTACGCCAGAACCTTGAAATTTCAATGCCGCATAATGCTGTTCAACAAAATTTGGCAGTGCAAACAATGTTAAATGTTACTTGAAAGATTGTCTGTAAATCCAAAATGAAAGGGTGAATGACTGTTTTCTGGCATTTCATTTTGTAACTGCATGCAGTATATGAAAAGAGATAACTCAAATTCCATTCAATTCCATGCACTCTCTCTCTCACTTTACCACGCAATTGAAGCATATACCAGTTGGCATTGGGCTCGAGACAAACGAAACCCTGGACTGGTCTGTCTAGTAACCTTTTTAGGGTGCCTCTCGCCCAGAATCAGCTTGGCTAGGTTCCAGCATAGCCGCAAAGAAAAATGGCAAGAGTGGATAGGTGGATCATCATATTCTATTGATAGTCACTATCTCTAATAACCACAGCAGGTAATCGCTACTCCAATATCATTATCCTTAACCCTCTCTGGACCAAATAAAATTTTGCAGAGAGAAAAATCTGATACTTTCACAAAATTATACTGTGAACTTAAAATTTTCGATTATATTAAACCCGTTGCAAATTTGCAACGCCTGCCCGGAAAGCGTTAATGACAGCACTATCATACAAATATCCATCATCAATCTTTTTCTAATCTAAGGCTGTGGGTAGATGACACACCTACAAGGATTGAGTAAACATTATAAGACTACATCTACATCTTAACCAGCAAAACAGTTTCCAAAACTTAGGGTGATTAACCACCTGGGTTTGTGAATTAGTTTTTATAATGGGTTGTTGATTGTCAGATTAAGATGCTTGGATATAGCCTGATTGCCAAGCAGGACCACAATTTCTTGGCAAATCTCTTTTCGATTAATGCCAGACAATTTCTGGACTAATGGCATTCGTATTAATGCTGTTACAAATTAAGTTTTCTGAGTCCATGTTTGGGAACAACTGTAAATCTACATTGCAAATCTATGTCCCAAGATGAAAGCACATTTCTAATTAAGGACTTCAGATAAAAATGTTTGGGAAACCTTACACTACAGCAGTGGTTCACAACTGTTGTCAGTCTGAGGCCTGCAAATCCCTATGATTGCAAAGTCATAAACCGCCTGTGTGGAGTTTGCATGTTGTCCCCATGCCTGTGTGGCTTTTCTCCAGGCACTCCAGTTTCCTCCAACATCCCAAAAACATGCATTCATTGGAGACTCTAAATTGCCCTTAAGTGCAATTGTTGTCTGTCTATGTGTGGCCTGCGATTGGCTGGCAACCAGTCCAGGGTGTCCCCACCCCCCTACCCGATGACAGCTGGGATAGGCTCCAGCACTCCCGTGACTCTTGTGAGGATAAGTGACTCCAAAAAAGGAAGGGTGTCTGTACTCTAGTTCAGCTCTGAATACTTCAACTGCCTAGGGTAGACCCAAAAAAAGAAAGTCAACAGTGAATGCTGAATACTGATTCTGCTAAAGAATTTCTTTGTAGTGACTAACCAGACTGCAATTATTGACGGGTTTACAACGTTTCTCAGCAAAGCATAATTTGAAGGTTTGTCGCTTTAATAGTTGCAGACTTAACAATCCACACAACTTGCAGTTATAAAGGTAGTGGAAGGACAGGAATTGGGATGTGATTGGTGAATCTACAATGCACAATGACCGTGCAATGCCTTACAAGTAAAGAAATGCACAATTTCACTTCACAATTGCACACACAAAAAGGTGCCTTCAAGGAACACAATCGGCATCCATCTTCTGTATCTATACATCTATCTGTCAAATAAGTCTATAGAGAAGTGCACTGGGAATAGTGTGATTATGTTTTGATACTTACTGGACAGTGTTGTCAATTCTGCACAAATTTGCTTTAATCATGTTGATGTAACTGTAACTTGTGTGGCCGTACATTACCAAGTAATGGGTTCAGCTAAGCTAATGTTTTTTTTTTTTTTGTTTTGTTTTTTTGTAGTGGACAAAGGATATTCCTGCCACTCGGCAGCTGCTGTTCTGAGAATTGCTCCAAAACCAAACACCAGAATTTGATGGACTGGCAAAAAAAAAAAAAAAAAAAAAAAAGCGATCAACAAAACAACACAGTTCCCATTATAAGTAAATCTAAGTATTAACACTACAAACTTTTTCCCCCCCGAAATGGAAGCATTTGCTTGTGGCTTGGCCTAAGAAGGTAGTGTAAATAGCAAAGATGTGCCACAGATAGCAGTGAAGCACTATATTGAGCACATCACCTCACTTCAACATAGTTCTTTGGCACCAATATGCCACAAGATGGTGCCAAAGCAATTATAACGGACTGATTTAGCCTGAGCACAAAAACAGTGCAGTTTTTCAGTAAATAACACACTCTTATTGTGAATTCCTAATGTACACTTTTACCTAAAGGTCTATGTTGAAAATCAGTACGCTTCTATACTGTACCCAAAACTGCCATGAGGGGTGGTCCCTTAACTTCTGAGTTACTCAACTGTTTTTTTTAAAGGAGCTTCAAACTGTTTATCATCAGTTGGAGCATACAATCTAAAAACTAAATAAAGCAAAGAGAATCACATGCATGTAAAGAACCATACAACTTTGGCTAAGGAATCTTCGCTAACATATTATATAAAAAGCCTTTGGATATTTGAACACAAACAATGAAGCAGCACATCTAGAAAGACGCAACACGCACAGGCATATAATCATTGTCTTCTGTGAAAATAACTGATATTGTAGTTTACAAAGTCATTTTTGACACTCTTCTTCATCCACGTCTCTCTGTGTCTTATACGGCCGCTGGTGGCCATGGCACACACGTAAGGAAACTTAATGTGGGGCTGGAAGGGGTTAATGGCATTCCCCTTAATTTCAATAAGAAAAATTATTTGCAATAAGTGTTTTGTTCAACGAGGGTGGTCTTGTAAAAGCAAACGTATCTCAAGGCAATGCATGTGCATTTCTTTACTAGCTCTCCACAAACCACTTGTTGAGAATGACTGTGCTACATAAAACAATTCAAAATATCAAATTACATGTTATTTTCAATTTCCCTCTTGAGCAAGAAGTTTGAAAGCTGCTGATCCAGGCAACCACAAACAGCATGTAATTAAACGATGATACTGTCCTAATGTATTATGTAAAACAAGTCTCTTGAAATTCCTGAATCAAGGAACATTCATATAAACACTTGTGAAAAATTCACGTTATGGAACGACTTCTGGAACAAATTAATTTCATAAGAGTAGAGGTACCACTGTATATATAAAAGACATCTGACAGAGAAGGGCAAAGAAAAGCCAAGGACCACCTGTGGAGAGCTGCATTCAGCAGGTATTGTTGTCACAAGGAAAATGGTGAGTAATGTACTCCGCCCACATGGCCTGTAAGTACCCTCACCACGCAAGACCTCATTGCTGAAAAAAAAAACATGTCAAAGCTCATTTAAGGTTTGCTGAACAACATTTGGACAAGCCAGTTAAATACTTGGACAATTTAGTCTTGTAAGGTGAGAGCAAAATTGAACTGTTAGGATGCCACACCGTGTTTGGAGGATAAACGGCACTGAACATAATCCTAAAAACACCATACCAAGAGTGAAGTTCGGAGGTGGAAACATGGTATGGGGCTGCTCTTCAGAAAATCGTATTCATAAACTTCATAATATCAAAGGATGGAAGAATGGACAAATGCTCCAAGACATTCTTTACAAAAATCTGACGCCATCTACGAGGTTGACCACTAAATGCCCAGCCAACCACCTGACTTGAATCTAATTTAAAATGAAATAAATAAATAAATAAATAAATACTCTATGGAAAGGACTGAAACCAGGGTGCACATTTCTGCAGGATAATGATCGAAATTATATTGCCAAGGGAACACTCCATTGGTTTACAATAAAATAAAATGAAGCTGATAAAATGGCCCATCCAATCACCTGGCCTGAGTCCAATTGAAAATGTATGGAAAGAAATGAAATTTGAGATCCATAAAAGAAGCCCACAGGAACCTTTAAGATTTTAAGATTACTTTTGTACTGGAATGGGCAAAATCATACCAGAGCAATGCATCAGACTAGTTTCTCCATCTTGAAGGTGTCATTGCAAACAGGCTTTTGTACAAAGTATTACGTATCAGCCGGTGTGTTCAATACCTTTTCCCTTGTGTCATTGCACATTATTAAACTACATTTCTGAGCTCATTTGAATGTAACAATCAATTACTTGGGTTGTTCCCAACATCTGGTGAAATCTTCATGTTAATAGCGTCTTTGGAAATAGAGTACAGTTCCAAAAATGGTAACGTTAAATATTTCAGCGACTGTAGACACACAAACATATACACACTGTGTGTATATATAAAGAACCGGCAAATTGGCAGTGGCGGCTCCAATTCATAAAGGCGGCCTCGACTAAGAATTAGTGTGTGTGTGTGTGTGTGTTTGTGTGTGTGTGTGTTTGTGTGTGTGTGTGTGGTGTGTGTGTGTGTGTGTGTGTGTTTGTTTGTTTGAGAGATAATTCATCAATATGGGTCTACCGGCCCGCCTGGATCGTTGTAGACTGCCAATTCGTAAAGAAACATGTTATACAGAGTAATAAGATAGTGGTAGCCTGGGGACATTGACGTCAAGTGTTCACGGATGGTAATATACCAGCGCAAAAAAACAAACAAACAAACAAAAATAAATAAATTTGTGTGTCTTTACAATGAAAGCAGTGCGACCAAAAAGCAGGAAACATGCGCAGGGCAAGAGCGCGGCGTTGAGATACGAGACAGCACGTCCTCACCTGAAAAACAGCCTTTTTGTCCGTCTCGTCGTCTCTCTGCCTTCCCCGTCCTTAGAGTCCGATAGTCCGTGTCACGCTAGTCCGTTTTCACAAGATGACCATAGTCACGGCTTTGTGGCAGGGGAGATGGCAAAGAAGGTCGTTTGAAGTGAGTTTTGGAGGTTTCCAGGCTTCGGGGCTGGCGCCACTGTGGCCAGATTTGTCAAAAAATTTCTCCAAGCAAGCTAATCACCACACCCATGAAAGTGGGATCATGGCAACAGCCTACGCTAAAGGGGTGTCCTGGTTTGAATTGTGTTCGGAGTTTCAGAACAAAACAAACCATGTACAATAAACCGCCATTTCTCACAATTAAACAATATAAATAGCCTCTTAGCTCGGGTATTTTCCAGTAAAATCATTTCCTTTAACGCAGGATGATAGTTAAAAAAATATTGTGTACCCTTTACGCAAATGGTACAGTCTGTTCGCTCCCCCAGTGAAAAGGGAAGCAACCAGGATACAGGAAGCAACTATTAAATTTACAAAACTGGTTACAATATCGAGGCAAATTTAAGCACCGATTTATTCAAATACGGGCAGGCTGCTAAAGTCAATGAATCAACCAGAACTAAAGAAAGTGTGAAAGCTTATATTTGCCCTGTTATTACTTACATTTCCCAATAACACTTTCAAAACTAAAATAGATAGATGACCTTAAAAAAGAAAGACCTATGATGCCGCAATATAGTGTCGTGTATGGTTTGTGGAGCTGGAACCACCAAAACATGTTACTCGTTTAAAAAAAAATGTATTTGTTAGCACAATCTGTAATCCCCAAGATATTTTAATTCAAAATCTGTGGCCAAATAGAAGGTTTGAACTGTTGAGGGAGACAGCTGAGCCACGTCTCACAATGGCACATCACGGCAGGACTGCATCTAATTCATTGAAAGGGATACCGTTCCATTAAGTTGGGATGAATTTTTAATGGGGGCAATGAAAGAGAGCAGTGGGGTAGGCTTTCCCATATCTCTGCATGAGGTATAATCAATAGAGGGAAGATGAAAGTTGCCCAGTGCTTGGTTTCCTTTCAAAGTGGCATGGGGTCAGATTAATTCTAATTGAATTCACACTCAGCAGTAGTTTAGGTGAGTCAAATTGTCAAATTGACTTTCCTCCAAACAGATCATGAGGACAAGTGTGATACCGTGTTGTTGGTTTGTCATTTTGGCATCTCTGATTTTTCTAATTCCACAATCATCATTAATAATCACTTGCTATTATCACCAAAGTAACAAAAAAAATTGTGAAATTCAAGACCAATTAAAAAGAGGATGTTATCATTAAATATTAGTCCTCATCAATGCCAGGCCTGCAGGTATACATTACGATAAAAAAAAAACAAGACCAAGCAGAAACCTTAGAAGATAGTGCCAGATTAGGCCTGAAATTGTTCAGTGAAAGAATAATGTATATGATGCAATCACGGTTTGCCAGTACAGGTAATTCACTTATTGTGGCACAACAACCTTGAATATATTTTTCACCAGAAAATGTTCCAGTGTTGAACTCCTCTTCTTATTTATTTATTTTATTTTTATTTCCCCTGAAAAGCCGCTAAATGCATTAGCTTGCTGAGATTCAGAGTTAGTGTCTAAAAGCACATCTTTGTCCAATCACCCCCAGTCCATTGCTTGGCAACCAAAAGGGGAGGGTGCAGATTGATACTATAAAAAGAGAACATCAATAGCTCTGTTTGAAAAAAAAAAAGAACAAAAGAAAGACACAGGGTGGTTAGGCTATAAATAGAATCAGGGAGTAGGTCAATTCTATTGTCACCTGCAGCACATAATGGATGGCAGAATTTTGCCTCTATGCAAAATCCAACAGAGTAACAGTCATATTTAAATTTGTGGCAGTTTTATGGCTCTGGTTGAAATAACTTGAGCTGACATTACAACAAATCACATTTATTAAGAAAAACTGAGAAATGTTGTGTGTGAGTGTGTATAGTATACTGTATACATCTTCCAGCTTCCACATTATATTCTTGATAGTGGTTTGTCTGAACTTTGGCAGAGAGTACAGCAACGAATTTGAATGGTTAAAAAAACAACAACAATCAATGTGTAAATAAGTGTATATTACAGCTAACATTTCTATTATTCAGTTAAGTGAATAAACTGATAAAATAATAATAATACAAATGCATGTACAAATGCATGGGTGGCTGAACCAAGTTTTTTGCATGAGCTATGATTTTTTAACAATTTTAATTTATATTTGTCCAAGATACAGCACAAGGCCCAAATGACCACCATGTAATATTTTCTCTCTATCAAAGGCAATTAAAAGGTGTTGCAACAGCAGGACCTTAAAAGGCTTTATCAGGGCTGTCTTATCCACCAGACATCGCTCGGGAGGCTGGCCGTTGCCAAGGCAACCTTCACAAATGGCTACTGACGTCAAGAAGGTAGGAGAAATACCAGGGAGAGGAAGAACTTCTATGCATAATGGATTATCGAAAAAAAAAGAACTGACTTGAAGAGTGCGAAGTGATTTAAGATATGCGAGTTGCGCTTGACTTTCTAGGGTAAATTAAGGCTGACAGTTTAAAGTGTTAACTTGTTAGCTAGCAAACATGAAAATAACTATCTTCATTCATTGTACTGTATCTCGTGGACGTTGTATTTCCTAGAAAAGGAAATTCTTCAAGCGGGGAAAATATGTATACTTGTGAACACTGGTGTTTCTGTGCAACATGTATTTGCAGCAAGGCAAAGCAGCTGACTTGTTAAGACGTCTCACTCAAATTTCTGAGGTTGTGGGTTCTAATCTGGGCTCTGGCCTTCCTTCATGGAGTTTGCGTGGCCTCCCAGTGTATGTGTGGGTTTTCTCTGGGTATTCTGGTTCCCTCGCACATTCCAAAACATGTATGGTAGGTTAATTAAAGACTCTAAGTTGTCCTTAGGTGTGAATTGTTATTTGTTTCCTGTATTTCTGTTCTGTGACTATTTCAAGGTGTACTCATATCTTCCCCAAAGTCCGAAAGGATAGGCTTCAGCATATATCTGTGGCACTGGTGAGGATAGGTGGTACGGAGAATGGATGCATGGAGGAATTTCAAGAAATGTAACTATAGTGGAGGTGCACAAAATCTCGACATCAGGATCATATTTATTTTTACTGATAATGAATTATATTCATATATGTGAAGAAGACACTGATCATGTTAATGATTTCTCAAAATACTTGCAGGTGCTTATATTTTCAAATAGTCACTTCTAGAACATTTCCAGGAAATCACAATGTCCCATTACTGGTGACGTATAAGGTATTTAGAACAGGCTCATGGGCTACTCATGTGGTCCTTCGGGGCTACCTGGTGCCACCGGACACCATGTTGGTGGCCCTTGGAGTACGCAAAGCATGCTTGAGTACGGATGACTGCTGCGCATTATTGGGTAACTTGGCTAAAGTGCAGTAAAGGACAAGTGGACCAGTGGGGCTGGGTCCCTTTGTTAAAACCGCACCAAGATCCTACCAAGAACCCTAACCCTAACCCTCCATTCCCATCAACTTACTTGTTAACATCCAAATACATCCTGTTGATTGCAGAACCAACTAACTCGGCAGACTGTGGTCAAACAAACAAAAATTCATGACTTACTCTGTAATGAGTCCACAATGCCATTGATTCAGTTTTAGAGAAGTGATCCCGTTGGACAGCTTATGACAGTTTATTGTACGTTATCCCCTTTTGACAGCTTCTTGTCTAATCTCAGTTCTATTGTTGGCACACGAGACTGTCCAAGCAAAGGTTTGGTGAAGTGTCCTCATCATTTCTGTGATAATGCCTCTTGTGATGTGTTGGAATTACCAGACTGGCAAGGTGGATGCCGATTGTGGTGTCACGGTCAGTATTCGCAGAAGGCCAAATGCTCTGTGCCTCAAATTACAACTGTAGGAAAAAGCACGTTTGTCTAAATGTGCCCTGCAATTGGCTGGCGACCACTCCAGAGTAAACCCCAGCTCTTGTCCAGACTCAGCTGGAATTGACATGTGGTAAAGACAATGCATTGCGGATGTTTAACACAATAGTGATATTAGCCAACAATAAATATCTTTAAGTTACTCGACCGATCATGTAGACAACATGGTTTGGCACGGGGAACTATCCAGGGAGGGGGGGTGGGGGGCGGCAGAAATATTCAAAGAAACTCTTCTGTCTTTACTAAATCATTAATGTCAATAATGGAGCCCTAAAGGATTGTTTCAAAAGAATGTGCAGTGAAGTGAGCTCTTAGTGGGGAATTTCCAACACTTCTGCTATCTGACTTGCAACAAACAACATGAAACATGAACCAACGTGCTCTTACATTTCCACTTAAATGAATCACACATCAGGAACAGTTTTAAAGGAACCATTGAGCAACATAGATGTAATAATGTCACCCACTTCAAATTGCTCTTGCCGTAGCTCTAACACAATGGTAACAGATGATGCTTCATTTATGAATGTGATCTCACTATTTTAACTTGATCTCTGAGTGCAGCAAAGGTTCAAAACATGACATAAGCACCAACAGATATACTGTAGGTTTTAAGGAAAGTTAGCCATCCATCTTGTTTATATTATTAGACAGTTAGAGGTTCATGCCATAGAAAGATCATTTTCTGACTAGGAATAATCATCTCTGTTTTCCAAGAAGCTATTTAAGGAATGTACGCAATCACCCAAAATTGAGGCAGTGATTTAACAAGAAAAAAATAATTGTGAGCATTCCTACCGATTGCAAGAAGACCAGCACTGGCTGTGAGTGTTTTCTTGGTAGGTCCTTCCTGGTGTGGACTTGAAAGAGTGCAGTGGTTTTGGTTCTCTCTTTTGCTGACGTGTGGAGGCTTTAGGGAGCAGTCAATGGAGAGAGAGGACGTAGAGCTGGAGTATGAGCCTGTTGAGTGGGAGAGTGAGGATATGGAAGACAACGTAGTATTTTGTTGTTAAAGGGACAGTGTTGGGCATTCATAAGAGTGAAGTTATCAATGGATGACATACTGTTGCAAACTGTCATGCAAATTACGATTCATTCCAAACAAATTCAACTGTGGATACTTGTATTTTCATGTCGCATGGGAGTGCTAATGACTCAAGGTAACTCCAGGTCAAAAATGAATACTTCCCTGAGTTTTTACCTGAGTGGTTGGCTTTAATTTGAACAGAAACTTGAATGCTCGGAGGGGATGATTTAAATTATATTCTGGACTAAAATTCTATGCATTAGTAAAAAGGAATCTGAAATAAAACTGCTTGTGTGGTGCTTTTGCATTATGGCAAGCATGGAGAAATTTCTTAGCAGGGGTTATTACATTTAAGTCATAGTCTATTTCTAAACAACCATGCAACTACATAACACATTTGTTTAATGTCTTTATGGATTAAATGTTCCTGTTAATTCTTCAGCCATGCAATGAGGTCATTCAGAACCGGACACAGCAGATAATGCCGTTTTGAAAAAAAAAAAAAAAATACTTGATTGTGAAATTCATATGAATAAATACCAGGTCTGGCATGGTGAGGCAGCTGTAGAGCCTTGGCCTCACAGCTCTGATGACCAGGGTTCAAATGCTGGCCCCGCCTGTGTAGAGTTTGCATTTTCTCCAGGCACAACGGTTTCTTCCCGCATGCCAAAAACATGCATTCATTGGAAACTCTAAAGTGGCCCTACGTATGATTATGAGTGGGACTGTTGTCTGTCTCGATGTGCCCTGCAATTGGCTGGCAACCATTTCAAGGTGCACCCTGCCTCCTGCCTGATGACAGCTGGGATTGACTCCAGCACTCCCGCCACCCTCGTGAGGATGAGCGACTCAGAAAATGGGTGGATAAATGGTAAATGCCAGGTCTTCCTCTGCTTTTTCTGGTATGTGGTGAAGAGTTGTCTTCTGTTCCAATTTAAATGGGTAAGTTGCATTTGACCCCTTGTTTATCAATGTATATAGATTCTGTTAAGTATATTAATTGAACAATTAGCAATTCATACTATTTTTCTTTCTGTTGGAAGTGTTTTTGTTTTTCACGAGAGCCCTGTGGAAGGATGGCAGGATGGCAATGCAGCAAATGTGCAGCAGATGGTGCCGTGGTAGTTACAAAAGTTAACTTTTTTCATACAATGACTGGTGCAGAATGCGTACGTAAACATAAACTTTGTACTTTGCAGAGCATTTTGGAGAATAATGTTCTGTAATAAATGTTGACTTTGTTCCTGCTGAGTCTCCCTGTCCTTTCTCTGGCATGTCCATCAGGAAGCACCCTTTCCCTTGACATATTCAAGGGAACCCAAAACATCAAAACGTGTTCATAATCCAGACAGATAAATGAGAAACAGTGAATAGAAAAATAAATTATATGTTATTTTCATTACTTTTTCAGCCTGCTAGTTGCCTTCAACATCATTTGATATTTTAGTAAACCTCTAACCGGCTAATGACCACTTAAGAGTGTACCTCACCTCTCACCCAAATATAGCTCGGATAGGCTTCAGCTCGCCCGTAACTCCAGTGAGGACAAGCGATACAGAAAATGAATGGATTTTACTCAACTATGTAGTCCCTGTCCAGGTACGATTACCACCCCAACAACAGGCAAATTTAATGTTTACCCAAGGTTGACTTAACTAACAAACTAGAACTATGTGCAACGGTATGATAGAAAAATATTAACTTGACATTTTAGGAGTGAATTGTCAAGAACTACAGTGATGAAGCCAATGTACTGTACATTTTCATTTAATATATACAATAATAAACCAATATTGTCGATTGCAGTTTATGACAGAATGAAATGTTTATTTTAAGAGAATATAGTATCTGGTACAGTCATTTAGCACAGAAACTCAAATTCTACGTACATCCATCCCAACAGCTAAATCAACAATCATAGATGCATTCAAAATCTATCATTTCCAGATTTGCTTGGTGTCTGCATACTTCAAATTCCTGATTCACATCTAACCCCGAGCGCTCCATAGTACATGACTTACTCCCCCCCCCCCCCAAAATGTTAACCTTTTCTAATTGATAGAAGCATAGCCCAAATTTGTCATGATATCCGTTGCCTGACCAAACAACGAGCAGCCACAGGTGTCACTCAAATTTGATTCCCTGTGCAAGAGGAAGATCCTTGCTGTAGTTGATGGTGCAGGTTGAGCGCCTCATATACTGCTTCCAAGAGTCACTTCCAGACTCTCTGCCTCCTCCTGTGTGTTTCTCTCCACCGAAGGCCCCTCCGATTTCAGCACCGCTTGTTGGAATGTTGACGTTCACAATGCCACAGTCAGACCCTTTAGGTCCGAGCCAGCGGAAAACCCGTCCCAGATCCTTGGTGAAGATACTGCTGGACAGGCCCTGTTTCACCTCGTTGTTCCACGCGAATGCTTCCTCCTCGCTTTTAAACTTGAGGACGTAGAGGATGGGGACAAATGTTTCTGTGTGGACAACTGGAGCATCGTGAGCCAGCCCGGTGATGATGGTGGGCTCCACATAATTTCCAGGACGGTCCATCATTTTTCCTCCACAGATGACAGTGCCGCCTTGCTGCTTGGCCTTCTCAATTGCAGATAGGTACTGCTCCACTGCTTGTTTGGTGTGCAGAGGCCCATACAGGGTGCTGGGATCCCAGGGATCTCCAATGCGGACTTGCTTATAGGCCTTGGTGATCCTCTCAATCACTGTGTCATGGACACTCTCATGCAGCATTAACCTTCTCGTGGTAGTGCAGCGTTGGCCAGCGGTTCCGACAGATGCAAACACTGCAGAGGGGACCACGAGATTAAGGTCGGCATCCTCAAAGACAATGATGGCGTTGTTCCCACCGAGCTCCAGCAGCTTGCGGCCGAACCTTTCTTGGACCATCATGCCCACCATCTTGCCAACATGAGTGCTGCCAGTGAAAGACAACAGATCCACCCGCTCATCCTTGGCCATGGCTGTGCCAATATCAGCTCCTCCACATGTCATAGCACAGATGGCACCTGGAAGGTTGTTCTCCTCCAGCACCTCAGCTACAATCTTTGAAACAGCCACGCTTGTAAGTGGTGTTGTTGGTGCTCCTTTCCACAGGCAGACATTTCCACACGTAAGAGCGAGGGCATTGTTCCAGCCGTAGACTGCCACAGGGAAGTTAAAGGCGGTGATGATCCCGACAAGACCAACTGGGTTCCACTGTTCGATTAGAGCATGGCCCGGTCTTTCTGAAGGCAGGACAGGCCCACCAATCATTCTTGACAGGCCGACAGCATAATCACACACATCAACATATTCCTGAACTTCTCCCACTCCTTCAACATAGATCTTTCCCATTTCTAGAGACACCAAACTTCCCAGAACTTTGATTTTCTTTCTCAGCCCATCTCCAATCTGCCTGACGATCTCTCCTCTTTTCGGAGCAGGAATATCCGCCCATATCTTCCAGGCTTCCTTTGTTTTCTGAACAGTTTCTTCATACTCTGCCATTGTAGCTTGGGTTACTCTGGCAATTGGCTCATTGTTGGCGGGGCAATAGGAGGTGATAACCTCCCCGCTCCCTCCCCAAGTGCCATTGTAAACACCAGGGTTGTCCTCAGAGAGACCCAGCTCCTTCAGCCAAGCATATTTGGGCTGGCTAATGAGAAGAGTTGACATGGCGGCTGACTGGTGAAGAGATGGCAATTTATACTTCAAGAGGAGCCTGCTGTGTCGGGCAATGGTCAAATTGAGGCACTGCTGCATGAGTCCTGCAAACAATGAAAAAAAATGATTTGTGAACAACCACAACTTTTGAACAAATTGCACTCTCATTAATGTCATCTTTTGTAGTGGTACACAACTTACACTGTAGCCAGGGTTTTTGCCTATTGAAATTTTCGGGGCCACTTGTGGCTCTAAAACGTAACGTAATGAAGCCTGATATCTAAACAGGGTGGCATATTAAAGTGCCACAGACACATAAATCATAATTTTTAGTCAGTTTTTAATGGAAAAAAAGGCAGCCGGAATGGACCCATCCATTTTTTCCACCACACGTCATGATGTTGTTGTATATGGATTTTTGTATCTCCTGCCATGAAAATTCTCATGAGGCATTCGTTTTGGAGAAGAAGCAGGAAGTGACATTTTTTCTAGAAGCCCACACTGGCGGTTTCGTGTGTTTATACTTATTTTACCAGTGCAAAAGTAGCTGTTTTTCCTGCGTGTTAGCCAAAATGCCGTCTCGTTGTATCGCTGCATATTGCTCAATTACTTGGGAGGATGGCTTCACTCTTCACACGTTTCCAAAATACCCGCTTTGTCGTGAAAAATTGATTGCACAGGTGCAAAGGACGAGAGCTTCGTGAGTTCCAAATGACAGGTAGGTGTGCATAGAGCTATTAAAAAAATAATAGTTTGGGGGACGACGTAATCTTCTCAGAAGTAACAAAAGATCTACGTCATAATAATTTAATAAAGTATGTAAGTCAGGGGTGCTAAATGTGTCGATGTGAGCGGCCGCGAGTGGTGTTGTAGTTCACCACCATGGAGGTGGATCAGGCGGGGAGGTGGCTTGGCCCCGTGCGGTTTGGTCGCGTGCAAGAGGAGAAAGAAGCCTCGCCCTCCGTACCGGCCACCGGTGTTTCGCCCGGCATGGGTCCTCCTGACTACGCTACATACTGTCATAAATACTGTCGGGGAGTCTGCTGTTAGCTAGAAGTGATCCGCTTATCATCTAAATATGGCTCGAAACTTCAGTCGATTGTGAGATGTTCTCTTCTTTGAAAAGAGCTTCTGTGTCAGAAGGGGCATCTGAAAAATCTGAAAAACTCTGTCTCCCGTAGCAGGTGGCACAGTGTCTTCTCAATACCGACTGTCCCAGTGTGACAGCTGTAAATGACGTAGCAGGCAATATGGCTACCACTTGGATGTTGAGTGAGACTTTGTGCCTGAATGACACGCTCTCCGCTCAAATGTATTTTTTCGTATAGAAATTGAAGTGAATAATATTGTAGGTAAGTTTCATAATGTCTATTTTACAGTGTAGATAGGGATGTCAGTGGCACTTTAAATTGCAATTTCAGTAGGACTATTTTAAGTACCTTAAACAGTTGGACATCAAAAGTTACTCCTTAAATCTCAAATGATCAGAATGGTAAAACTCAGTTTTGTTTTTAGCCAGAAAAAAAGGATGTCTGTAACAAAAAGAGGTGTTACCTTTAAACACATTCAATTGTCCAGTTGATAATGTTGTGGCCAGTGCATGTACAAAAGGAAATTACCTTTTTCTCTAACAATTAAATGTAATGTAAAAGTAGACCGAATGTAATGCAGTCTTCTCAATATACTGTATTTGTCAAACTATATTTACACAAGTAGCAGCTCATTAGTTATTCACTTCTTTTGTTTATTGCATTGCTACGCAAAAATAAATCATAGATTACATGCTATATATACACAACAAATATCTAATTAACTTTCCAACTACATTTATTATACCACTTGAAAACTTTGTCCCGCTGCATCTGCTCATTTAACCCCAAACTGTGAAGCCAAAGTGGCGTTCTGAATTCTTATGTCTTCGTCTTACTGGGCAATTCTGCCAATATTTTAAAACTTTGACGACTTCTGAACTTCCAATTGTGCGGGCTGGTGATGTGACGCCTATCTTTATTTATTTTTAACCAGTGTCATGGTCGCCAAGATTCGGGACACATTGTCAAAACGACCGTGGCTCAAGGTCTCGAGTTTAATTCTGAGTCACTGCTATCATCGTGCAGCTACAAAACAGCAACTCGTTTCATTTCAGCATCATTTTCAAATAGGTTTTTAAACGAAATTCGGTGAAGTCTTTTCGCTTACTTTGCTGTATGGTCCGTCGGGCCACGTCCACTGAAGAGCATGGAGCGTACTGTCGTCCCCTGTTTCATGCGTCACCACGCCCTTTGTGCGCTCTGATTGGAGAGCCGCTGTGACGCGAAAGTAGCGCCCGCTTCGTCGCGTACCCATGCGAGCTACCTCAGGCCCTTTGTTTTCATTCAGCAATAATAATCCACATTATCACGTAAACGCACTGCTGTGAACATTTCCGAAATGAGCGGTGGAGTGTACGGGGGCGGTGAGTGGTATTTAATGGTTGCAGAAATTAATGGCTTTCCTGTGTGTTGTTCCTCTCCGTAGCCTTGTGCATGGCAATCTAACTGCGCTAGCCATGCTACCGGTTAGCTCCACGATTGGAATGTTTATTTTTCACAGTCTTTGATACGCACAGCCTTGAAAATCTATATTTACAATAAAGGGTTCATGCCAAAGTGCGTATTTTTTCCATCGTTTCAAGTCTGTTCAGTTCCGCTGTCCTGTATAGCTACCGTTTTAGTTGGATGAAAGGAATGAAAGTGGGCAGGACGAAATTAAGAATCATGTCCGTTTGCTGTGCAAAGCGTCTAAAATTGTAAAACCCCAAATGGATTAAGCGTTATATAAAATCAGTGCCGTTTTGAATGCTTTGAGATATATATGCATACACACATATCAGGATAAGTGGTCTAGAGAAAATGGAGGGATAGCCGTATATTGTAACCTCGTATTTCTCCAAATGCACAATCTTGAAATCAGCAGAATTGCAAACATACAGTCCCAACTTTATAATACAGTCAAAAGTATTAGAACTGCAAAGCCACTCAGCCATTCAGCACTGAATACATTTGGGTTTAAGATCAAAAGATTAGTATGAGACAGAAATACGGAATTCCAGCTTTTATTTCATGTTATTTATTTATCTAGATGTATTTAAAAACTCAGGACAGGGCACCTTTTATTCGAAGCCACCCACTTTTCAAGTGAACAGAAGAGTTGGAAAACATGCCTGGTGGGTGTTTCCAGTTGCGCAGGTGTTGCCTTCTAGATTGATTGCTTAAACATTAGATAGTGCTTGGTTTTCTTTTTTGTTTCACGTGAAAACTGCAATTACTGTTAAGCAAATATGAACATCCAAGACTGGTCTATGGGAGAAAATCAAACCATTTTGAAGTTGAGAGAAGAGGGAAAATCGATCAGAGCTATTACAGAAATATTGGGCATTGCCACTACAACAATTTGGAATACTCTGAAAAAGAAACCACTGAAGTGCTGTGTAACAGACATCAAACAGGTCGGTCAAAGGAATCAATAGCAGCTGATGACAAACTTTGTGAGAGCTGTGACGAAACACACACAGACAACGGTCAGTGACATCAGTGGCAAGCGCCACAGGCCAGGCTATACAGGCCATACAGCAAGGTTGAAACCGTTTAACAAAACAAATCAGTCACCAACGTGGTCCCCGCAGGCGCATGGTTGCCTGAGAGGACCGCTTAAGGTGCCTGCAAGGCATGTTCTAAAAATAGCACAGGTCACAAATTATTAGTATTTGTGCTTTAAATTTTGAATCTGACTTGCATAAATTATTTTAAAAAATTGTGTTGTATAATATAAAGTATTTAGATATTTGTCAAGTGTAAGAACATTTTTCATTTTGTAAGTTTGCCGCAAACATGTCATGTAGCCCCTCATACGATCGGTGCTCACAAAGTAGGCCTCAGCTTCAAAACAATGGTGACACCCTTCTTAGACTGTCCAGGTCAGTCACTGTCTAACCCACCGGAGCATGCATTTCACCTCTTGAAGAAGAGACTGAAGTTAGACACCCCCAGAAACAAACAAGAACTGAAATGGGCTATAGTCAAAGCCCGTAAACTCATTGCAAATAATGGATCCAATAGTCTAGTGAAGGCAATGGCAGGCTTGACGAAGACAGTGCAAGTAAGGATTATGCCACCAAATATTAAATTTTAGTCACTTTGATGTTCATCCAATCATGTCTGTGCCAATTCTTTTGCTCACTTTAAAGTGTGTGGATTTAAACAAAAGGTGCTCTACTGAGTTGTTTAACACATCCTGATGTTATATAGCAAGAAATAAAAGATGAAATTCTAAACTTGTCTCATATTAATCTTTTGATCTGCATCCCAAATGTTTTCAGTAAACAACAACAACAGAGGAATTGACCTTTCTATTATAATACTTTTGAAGGGTACTGTATTATTATAACACTCCTATTACCCCTTCTGTGAGAAATGCTATGAGCTCTAATAATTCCATGCAATATTTTCTTGGATTCTTGTGAAAAGGAATTTCATCCATTCATTTTTTTTTTAACCTGCTTATTCTCATGGGAGTGCTGGAGCCAATCCCAGCTGTCATTGGGCAGGAGGCGGGGTACACCATGAACTGGTTGACAGCCAATCGCAGGGCACGTGGAGACAGACAACAGTCGCGCTCACAATCTCACCTAGGGACAATTTAGAGTCTCCAATTAATGCAGGCAAACTTCACACAGGCGGGGCTGGGGTTGAACCTCGGTCCTCAGAACTGTGAAGGCAACGCTTTACAGTTGCCCTACTGTTCCACGTGAAAAGGAATTTATTTATAATACACATTTTTTTACTTGTATCAGCTGAAGTAGTAGAAATATGTTGTTAATGTTGTGTTTGCATTTTTATGACTATGAATATTTGGTAGTTGAAGAAGCTTTACATGTCCTTTTTCATTGGAAAATGATAATATTGGTCTTAATAATCTTGCAGACGTCTGACCAAAATTGTTATAATAACGAACTAACAGATTAGAAATCAAACATTTGATTCGATGTACACTGGAGCCTAAATTAATACACCAGTTTTGAAACATCTTCATTGGACTTTTTTGGTGTATGCTTATTTACATAATAGTGAGTCTCAGAAATGATTTTTTTTTTTTTTGCATAATTGGTTCCTTCACCTGAGTAAATTGTAGTGAGCATGTGTAACACTGGGTTCTGTTTCAACTCTGTGATGGTATGACCGATTTGTCTCACTGATCCTGAGATTAAGTGGTGTTCAGTCTAGGTCAGGGTGTAATCAGTCTTTTGTCTGAAAGGAGCTGTAATAGGGTCCGGCTCATATATATTCCTTATAGAAAAATAATTTAATTGAAAAAATGAATTGATTTGTCTGTTTACACTCATTCGTTCACATTTGGTAGAGTATTTTCTAGCAAGAAAGGACAGAAAATATTGATTGTGAAAGGAAACTATGTCATATTCTCCAGATGAGGTGGGCGCTCTGGTGTTCGACATTGGCTCGTACACGGTGAGAGCTGGTTACGCTGGAGAAGACTGTCCTAAGGTAAAAGGATCACTCAATAACCTTATTCAACATGTCCTTGTTTTTTTTTTTCTCTGTGACTTCGTCTTCTCTCTGGGGCTATGCCGATGATGTCAAGAAATGAGGTCAGTCACCCAGGAGACAGACAACATAAATGAGTTCAGATCATTGTGTATGACTTGCTGAAGTTAGAGCTACTGCTGCCTCTAAATTAAATTTAAAAAATAATTAAAATGAAAATAAATGAAATTACAGTTGTTCCACCAGTTAGAGGGGAACCTTTGAGGTGGAGACACAGCTACGCAATCTCCAATCTGTTCAGAATTGCGGAAAGATTTCCCATTCTCTCAAGATAATCATTGAATCAGAAATAATCTGGGGTGAAACAGTTTCTCGCCTGAATAATTTACTATAAATGAATAATTGTAGTCTTTTAAGTAATACTTAAAATATGCTCAACTGTCACACAGGCTGAACCATGAAATGCCATGTGCAGATGGCATTTGACGCACTGCACCCTGAAATTAAAAAAAATAATACTAAATTATATTTATTTGTGAGTGTTGGTGTGCTCACATACCCTCTCCGGTAGCCACCCCATATGAGGAAAGGGGCTAGCAGAATGACTTCTGACTGATTTTTTTGGATGACTTGTACTGTAAATGGCAATAGTGAAACTAAGGAAGTTATAATAAATGCGGTGTCTCACTATCCCAATTTTTGAGATGATAGCAAAATGATATACTGAGACTTTTTTAAACTACTATCTGCTCAGACTGAACTATGGCTCGGGGCGCTCTTCATGGAACCGAAGGTCACAAACATTCTTAAACTGTAATATCCTTCCGTGAAATTAGTATACGATGCACAAATCCCTTTTTGACTTCTACTTCACACCTCATCCTTCTTCCTTTCTAAGCAAAGCAAGGGCTTTCTTTTGCAACAGTGTCATATTTAATTGCCATGGTGCAGACTACTTGTCTAACAGGAAGCAAAGCCTCCCGACTTCATTGTAGCTTGCTACATCAGCACTTGGAAAAATGGCCATGGTTGGTTTTGGTCGCATTGGAGTGCCATTATCTCTGCACACTGCCGTGTGTACCTATCACACTTGAGCTAGTGCAGTGTGAAAAGGCCTTTAACCCTCATGTTACACTTGCCTCTTTGGAAAACCCAAAATGTTCATAGGTCATTGTAATCTGTTTCATGTTCAATACTATAAAAAGACAATACAATTTTTTGGGGAAAAGAATGTATAGTTTAAAAAATAAAATGAAAATAAGGCCAGGTTGTAGGTTTTATTTTTTTATATTTTTGCATTACATGTCAGTACCACACAAGAAAAACCCTTTTATAGGCAGTGTGAAAGGCGCTAGTATCAGTGTCAGTAAATTGAAATCTTAAAATACTGAAGGAGTGTATGTCCCCTGCCCCCAAGGCTGACTTCCCCACGGTGATCGGTGTGACCCTTGACCGTGAGGATGGCACCACTCCAATGGAGACGGATGGTGACAAAGGCAAGCAGAGTGGCACAATTTACTACATTGACACCAACCAGCTAAAGGTCCCGAGGGAAACCATGGAGGTCATGTCTCCCCTCAAGAACGGCATGAGTAAGTATTTCTGTCACCTTTTTACCATACAAAGTACAGTGCCCCAAAGCCAAATGATGGAAAAGTATAAAGTACCTCTGAAGTTGCATTACATTTGTTCTATACAGTGTCGTGGAAAAGTACTGCCCCGCTCCTCTGATTCTTAGATTTTTGCACAGTTACCCCACTTTATTTAAAATCATCAAACAAAGGTAAATATCATCCAAATATAACCCAAGTGCACTTAGAGTGGTGTTTTTTAAATGGTGATTTAATTTTTGGAGGAAAAAAAAACATTCAAAGTTACATGGCCCTATTTGAAAAAGTAATTGCTCACTTATTAAATTATGAAATAATTATACACGCACGCACACGCAGTCTCTTCAGTCTGTCGACATCAGGGAGGAGACTGCGGAGTCTGCAAGCCAGGACCAGCTGACTTTAAGCAGCTCTATTCATCAGCATTTCAGGACACTATTGTACCTGCTCTGCCCCCTCTACCTCTCTTGTTCTTTGCCCACCTGAACTCTGAACCCCCGTGTTCATGCAGGCGCGCAGACGACCCCTCACTCTGTTTTATTTTCTAAATATCTTTATTGTGCCTTGGAACATGGACTTTGACTATGTTGCACATCTCCTAATCTTATTTGCAGATTAAATTTATATTTTTTATGCAGTATATACCATAGTTTTATTTAGTTAGATTTTATTATATATAAATACACATTTATATGATATTATTTATAGTTTTTTTTTCACAATTTTTTTTTCTGTCAAACCTTGGGCCATTGAGTATCATAATATCAGTTCACTCTATTTACTACACATATTGTAGAATTGTACCTTGTACTTGTGCTCCAAAAGTAAAAAAAGGAGGTGTTGGCCCGACATTGTGGCATAGCGGCTCTGTCTTCCTTCTTGAATTCACTGGCTCTTGCCACATTGTACTGTATTCATCCAGCAAAGGCAGCCATGCTTAGCCTTACAAGTTCAGAGTTCCTTATCCCAAATTGTACCAGTTATCTTATTGGAAATGTGACTTTATTGTCTGCTCTGTAATACAGATGCATGATATGGCATAAATCCAGCTGAGCTGCATCGGTAACCTCAATTAAAGTGGTGTGAAAAAGTGTCCATCCCCCGATTTATTTTATCGCATGTCTCACTTTTTGCTGCCTCGGAAGTCCCACAGGGTAAAAATGCCAGATCAGTCTTCAGCTTGACAGCATCCCTCACTGTTGGTGTCCACCAACGTGTTCTGGGGTTCCCAATCACACCCTTCCATGTTTCACTGTCATTGCCCACGTGAGCATTGAAGTCCCCCAGCAGAATGATTGAGTTCCCATAGGGAGCGCTCTCTCGCACTCTCTCAAAGGACTCCAAAATTGGTGGGTACTCTGAACTCCTGTTTGGTGCATAAGCACAAACAAGTCAGGACCTGTCCGCCGACCTGAAGGTGGAGGGAGACTACCATCTTATCCATAGGTGTAAACCCCAACTTACAGGCCCCGAGCCAGGGGGCAATAAGTATACCCACACCTGGTCTGCGTTTCTCACCGTGGGCAACTCTAAAGAGGAACAAAGTCCAACCCCTCTCAAGAGGAGTGGTGCCAGAGCCCAAGCGGTGCGTAGACGTGAGTCCGACTACATCTAGTCAGAACTTCTCCACCTCATGCACCAACTCGAGCTCCTTCCCTCCCAAAGAGGTGACATTCCATGTCCCTACAGCTAGTTTCTGTAGCCGAGGATCAGATTGCCAAGGTCCCCGCCTTTGGCCACCGCCCAGCTCACATTGCACCCGACTCCTACGGCCCCTCTCACAGGTGGTGAGCCTGGCTGAGCCCCATGAGTGCAGGCCCAACCACCAGGCGCTCGCCTTCGACCCCCACCTCCAGGCCTGGCTCCAGAGGGGTCCCCGGTGACCCACGTCTGGGCAAGGGAAACCAAGATCCAACATTTTCACTCGTCATAGGAGTTTTAGAGTCGTACTGCCTCTCACCTAGGACCTTTTTGCCATGGGTGACCGTCACAGGGGCGTAAAGCCCCAGACAAGTTAGCTCCTGGGATCATCAAGACACACAAACCCCTCCACCACAATAAGGTGACTGCGCAAGGAGGGGGTTGTGGGGTCTCTTGTGACCTATTCGGTGAATTGACCCCTCCGTGGATATTGCGTAATCCGCGTCACTGACCAATCAGAGGCCAGAGAGCTGCATAAACCTAAGCCCGTTTTTGCTCCCGCCATTTTCTCTGACAACATTGCATGGTCCAGTATAGGGTTAGTTAGCGTTTTATCGCGTATTTGGGTTATTTAACAAAAAATATGGTTAAGAGGTGTAGTCACGGACTTTGTAATAGTGACGACAGGTATCCTGAAAGGCTAGTTGGTGGAGTTTGATTCGTACCCTTTCCAAAACCGAAGACCCAGTACGAAAAATGCCTTCGATGGATCAAACTTTTTGGAAGACCGCATCATCAACTAAATCCATCTAATATCAACCGGAACAGATATGTTTGCACGAAGGTATGCCCTATATTTGATTTTCAATACATGTCTCGTATAAATGAATAAGACGTTCTCCGCTAGCATAACACTGCTACGTGTGAACGATTGACACACTTATTCTTTTTTGAGCGATATTTAGCGATAATCAAACTGCACAAACGTATTGATTTCTTGCTGGCTCGCGTCCAGAAGCTTAACCAGATGGTGTTTGCACGAAGATATGCCCTAAATTTGATTTTTAATACACGTCTCGTATAAATGAATGAGACGTTCTCTGCTAGCATAACACTGCTACGTGTGAACGATTGACACACTTATTCTTTGTTGAGCGATATTTAGCGATGATCGGACTGCACAAACGTATTGATTTCTTTCTGGCTCGCGGCCAGAAGCTTAACCAGACGGTGTTTGCACGAAGATATGCCCAAAATTTGATTTTTAATACACGTCTCGTATAAATTAATTTGGCGTTCTCCGCTAGCATAACATTGCTACGTGTGAATGATATGAATGAAATCAGAAGCATGGCGTCTCTCTCAGTTAAGAATGTATTGTATTTAAAATCTATAATATATCGTTGATTTGAATGAAATCAGAAGCATAGAGTCTGTCTCAGTTCAGAATGTATTGTATTGTATTTGCCATTTTTGCTGTTTGTCTTACGTCAGCGCCTCCTGAAGTGACGTCACGCCACGTGCGCTGACGTAACACAAACAATTAGTAAAAATGGCAAATACAATACAATACAATACATTCTTAACTGAGACAGACGCCATGCTTCTGATTTCATTCAAATCAACGATATATTATCGATTCTAAATACAATACATTCTTAACTGAGAGAGATGCCATGCTTCTGATTTCATTCAATCATTCACAGGTAGCAATGTTATGCTAGCGAAGAACGTCTCATTGATTTATACGAGACGTGTATTAAAAATCAAATATAGAGCATATCTTCATACAAACCCAGTCTGGTTAAGCTTCGGCCGCGAGCCGGCAAGAAAGCGACACGTTTGTGCAGTCCGATCATCGCAAAATATCGCTCAACAAAGGATAAGTGTGTCAATCGTTCACACGTAGCAATGTTATGCTAGCGAAGAACGTCTCATTCATTTATATGAGACGTGTATTAAAAATCAAACATGGGGCATATCTTCGTGCAAACACAGTCTGGTTAAGCTACGGCCGCGAGCCGGCAAGAAAACGACACGTTTGTGCAGTCCAATCATCGCTAAATATCGCTCAACAAAGAATAAGTGTGTCAATCGTTCACACGTAGCAATGTTATGCTAGCGAAGAACTTCAAATTCATTTATACGAGACATGTATTGAAAATCAAGTATAAGGCATACCTTCGTGCAAACATATCTGTTCTGGTTGATATTAGATGGTTTTAGTTGATGATCGGGTCTTCCACAAAGTTTGATCCATCGAAGGCATTTTTCGTACTGGGTCTTGGGTTTTGGAAAGGGTACGAATCGAACTCCACCAACTAGCCTTTCAGGATACCTGTCGTCACTATTACAAAGTCCGTGACTACACCTCTTAACCATATTTTTTGTTAAATAACCCAAATACGCGATAAAACGCTAACAAAACCTATACTGGACCATGCAATGTTGTCTGAGAAAATGGTGGGAGCAAAAAGGGGCTTTGGTTTATGCAGATCTCTGGCCTCTGCTTGGTCAGTGACGCGGATTGCGCAATATCCACATAGGGGTCAATTGTGTAGGTGTACCTAATGAAGTGGCCTGTTTTGTTTTTTGCATGGATGGAGAATGCATTTAAATGTATTTCTATTCGAATATCTTGCATGTTTTTATTGTCAGGATAGACAATTTACTGTTAGAATGCTGCAACATCATTCAACATATCTCTTTGTACAGCTTATTTTTTGTGTAACTTGATTGTTTTACTATTGGTCACAGTAACAAAATGTTCACAGTAACAAAATTCAGAATGTATTGTATTGTATTTGCCATTTTTGCTGTTTGTCTTACGTCAGCGCCTCCTGAAGTGACGTCACGCCACGTGCGCTGACGTAAGACAAACAATTCATAAAAAATGGCAAATACAATACAATACAATACATTGTTAACTGAGACAGATGCCATGCTTCTGATTTCATTCAAATCAACGATATATTATAGATTCTAAGTACAATACATTCTGAACTGAGAGAGACGCCATGCTTCTGATTTCATTCAATCATTCACACGTAGCAATGTTATGCTAGCGAAGAACGTCTCATTCATTTATACGAGACGTGTATTGAAAATCAAATATAGGGCATACCTTCGTGCAAACATATCTGTTCCGGTTGATATTAGATGGATTTAGTTGTTGATGCGGTCTTCCACAAAGTTTGATCCATCGAAGGCATTTTTCGTACTGGGTCTTCGGTTTTGGAAAGGGTACGAATCGAACTCAGCCAACTAGCCTTTCAGGATACCTGTCGTCACTATTACAAAGTCAATGACTACACCTCTTAACCATATTTTTTGTTAAATAACCCAAATACGCGATAAAACGCTAACTAAACCTATACTGGACCATGCAATGTTAGCGTGTGTCTGAGAAAATGGCGGGAACAAAAACGGGCTTTGGTTTATGCAGATCTCTGGCCTCTGATTGGTCAGTGACGTGGATTGCGCAATATCCACAGAGGGGTCAATTGTTGCTGGGGTAATTTTGGCCAGTCAACCACTATTGGGTAGATTCACCACCGTTCAGCTTTATTCGTGAATAGTGACTCTCACTGTGGTCCGCTGCGTCCCAAAGCTTTAGAAATAGGTGTCTATTTTTTTCCATATGGATAGATCACAATTATTTTTTCTCATTCATCCAAATTTTTTTAGATCGTGGCATGATGTCTAGCTTTGGACAATCTTTTGGTCTACTTCACCATGTTAGTCAGGCCTTATTTCAGTGGTTTCGTATTTGAGGACAGGTGTGGCAGTGTCAGGCTTGGGTGTGACGAGAGAAATTGAACAAACTGAAATTGAATAAACCACGGTTATGTTTTAACATTAAACAAACATTGACCAATATTTAAATTTCCATGATAATGAGAAACATTTAAATATGACAATCAAAAAAATCAGGAAGGGGGGAAAACACTTTTTCACACCACTGCATAGAACTTGCAAATGTGAAGTAAGATGGCCTAGCTGATTATGCTCTTCATGATGAGAACCCATGGAAATGTGACTATTTTAAGGCCATTGTGACACTAATTTTAATTGCAGCAGAGCGGCAGTGTCAGATTACAACTTCCCTTAGAGAACTGACCTAGAACATTGGCGCATGCACCTTAAATTACAATCTTAAAAAAAAAAAAAAAAAAAATCACCAATGCTCTATTTATCATAACGACACTGACCTAGTGCTGATGATGAAAGAATCTTTTTTGTTCTTGTGACACACAAATGCAGCAAAACCTTGAACACTTTTAGATCATGGTATCTCCTTTATTTTGTAGCGGGTAATTTTATGATTTTTTTCCACACGAAAGGTGTTAATTTTACAGTACAATTGACAATCGGTATTGGAAGGGAACAAAGAAAAACAAACTACTGTACTTGTCTTTGACAGGGACAGACTTAATGACTTAATTTTCAGTGAAACAACTTCTTAAATTTTGACAAAAGTGCAACATCAATTGTTCATCTTCTTTTTAGGTAATGAATGGTGTAGACAATTGCAATACTAACATTTTAACTATGAATTAAGATACTATAGAACATTGTTTTGGCTCCATCAGTGTGTTTTTAAATGTTGCTGCAAGTTCCATGATAGTTCTTTTTCAACATATGGCTAGCCATGACAACTGGCTAGAATTTGCGTTGTACTGTTTGTTTGTTTCCGGATTAGACATGCGACTAGAGTGCAAGGCAGGTATCATTCTTGTCCTTAACTTTAGATTTTGTGAGGAACTCTAACAATCCCACTATCATATTACATAATTTCCCTTGTATTAATATCATCATTTTGTGACTAGTTTTAAACAGAACTAAAAAAAAAAATGTGCCAAACCTTTGCAGCCATATAAAAGGAGAAGAAGGTCCTGACACCTACCCTCTATATAGAGCAGCTGAAAAACGTATTTCACACGTCACAATTTTTCCACTATATATATTTTCAAAGGTGTTATAGACATGATAATGGACCTTTCCGATTGGTGATCTTCAGCTCCGTCCCCCCTTAGCTCCAGTTGCCATGCCCCACAATCTTCCAAAATGGCGACTGAACATAATAGGTTTGAACTGGGTCCTCTATCGCATATTCCATATAATATTGGGGTAAGTTTTTTTGCCAAATGCGACGGACTTGTCCAAGAGAATTCTACAGAGAGGTCTCAACTATTCCACGCAAGGATATGTAAACAGAATTAAGATTTTGGATGGAGCAGGACGCAATGTCAGACTTGGTGGTCGATGCAAAAAAGTTTGACGCCTCACAAACTTCATAGTGAAATCCAACAGGATGAGTGAAGTGGAGGCCCCAGTGGATACGAACCCACAATCCCTGGTTTACCAAACCAGTGCTCTAACCACTGAGCTACGGGGCCTCCAACAGGATAAAATAGGTAAGAGATATTTACTTTGCCCCCACGCCCCCCACCCCAAATGTGGTTCTGATATCCAAGATTTTAGAACTAGGATTGGTTTTTGTTACTAAATACTTTTTACTCCATCTCCAGCACATGGTGTTGCCATTTTCTTGTCAATTCTTGTTAATTCACATTCTGTCGTGCATAATGAGATCAAAATTCATGATGGCGTCTCGCATTACGAAACACCGGAATATTAGCACAGATGAGAAATAAACTTCATTTTGTCACAATTGAGGCGGAGTGTAGGACCCAGACGTAGGAAGTCAAGAAACGTGGCTTTTACGAAGATTTATTACCAAGCAGAGGTCGTCAGAATCAGTTTTATTGGCCAAATGTGCAAAAACACACAAGGAATTTGTCTCCGGCAGATGTTGCTGCCCTGGTATGATATTCAGAACACAGTACAAAATAACGAGAACAAGGAAACAAGAGGCATTCTGTTAATAGGAACTATTCCTTATAAGAGTCACAGATGTGCAAGATGCAGAGACTTCTTAATTTAGAACAGGTAAGAGATAAGTGTGTCAACGCCCCACTTTGTTAAGTTTGTACAGAGTGCCCTTACCCACTCACGGTTCCTGTTATAGACCAGCGCAATGACAATAGAGCAAAGGGAGCAGTTTGAAGTGACAAATCGTGCGATAGTTTACATAATTTATTACTAATTCTAATACTGATTAGACCAGCAGGATGTGAGGGTGTGTCCCAACAATGGCACAATCCAGAAAATAGTAGATTTGCTGATCAAGAATTTAATGACTTAATTGCCAGATACGAAAAAGCTGTTTAAATGCCTGTTACTCTCGACTTGCATTGATCGGTAGCGCTTATCTGACGGAAAGAGCTGAAAGAGCTGGTGGCCAGGATGTGCAGGGTCCACAAGGATGCTGCCAAAATTCAGACATGGCAAAACATGAAAATCAGTCACACTATTACATGGGACGAGGCAGTTAAGCCAGCTGACGCTCGTGAACACACTTGCATATATACACAACGATCTAGCAATAAGTGCTGTCAAAAACAAGGCTTAAATACGCGACGTAATCAGGGCGCAACGTGGTGCATCAGCGCGCACGAGGAAGTGGCATGGCTACGCCCCCTCCTGCTGCGGCTGCTGTCAAACAGCCGACTTAACTGTGTTCTTCCGCAGCAGTGGGCTTTTGCACAGCGTGTATTTTACAGGCACGTTAGCCTGCAGCGCACGAGGTCGTGGAGAACCACGCCCCTGACACATTTTATTACGTGGTGTAAAAATGTTAAGGTTGGCGGGATTTTTAGGGTTGTTTGGGAAATCGGAATCACAACTTTTTTTTTTTTTTTTTTACGCCTTAATATTTAACACTTTAATATTCTGTACAAAAGCTTTTGTAATGACATGTTGAAGACGCCTCCTGTATGAAGAAACTAATGTCATGCATTGCTGTTGTGTGACTCCGGCCCATTCCTCCATACAAGAAGTTTTTAAATCCTGAAGGTGTAAGTGGGCCCATTTTTATGGGCCTTGAGTTTCAGTTCTTTCCATAGATTTTCAATTGTATTCAAGTCAGGTGATTGGCCAAGCCATTCTAGTATCTTTGTTTTCTTTCTTTGAAAGTAATTGAGTGTTTCCTTGGCAGTATGTTGAAATTGTAAACTGTCCACCCTTGTTTCATTTTCAGCATTCTCGAAGATGGTGGCAAATTTTTGTCAAGAATGTCCAGTACATTTTTCCATTCATCCTTCCTTCAATAATGTGAAGTTTACCAGTACGATATGCTGAAAAGCAGCCCCACACCTCCGAACTCCACAGTTAGTCTGGTGTTTTTAGGGTGCTATGGAAAGCCAAACAGTGTGCATTATTGCATCCAAATAATTCAATTTTGGTCTCAGCTGACCAGACTGTTTTGGCAGTATTTAACTGGCTTGTCCAAATGTTGGTCACCAAACTTTAAATGAGCTTTGACTTGCTTTTTCTTTTAATTAGCAATGTGGTCTTGCATGATAAGCGTGCATACAAGGCCATGACGGCGGAGTTTGTTCCTCACTCTTTTCCTTGTGACAACAGTACCTCCTAATTCCAGGTCTTTTCAAAGCTTTCGATATGTGGTCCTTGACTCTTGGACAACTGTTCTGATTATTTTTGTACTCCTCTGACAGAAATCTTGCGAGGAGCACCTGATTGAAGTAAATTTATGATGCTATGTTTGGCTTTCCACTTGTGTACTATGGCCCAACCATGCTCATGGAATCGTTCAGAAGCTTAGATATGCACCTGTAATCAATGCCGTCATTATGTTTTGCAACAACTAGTTTGCAATGGTCTTGAGACAGCTCTTTGCTTGTACCCATCATGAAATGTATCTTGACTCACACCTTGGCAATCTGACCTTTTTGTACTGTAGGCCATCAATTAGGACTGAAACAACTGATATTCATTTGTGCTGACAAGGGTCTGGATTCCCGTTTTATTATTGAGAGATTTTATGTGTAGTCTTGGCTTTCCATTCTTTTTTGCAGCTCTATTTCTCCATGCGTTCTATACTTTTTCCCTGTGTCATTTCAGATTATTACACACAACTTAATTTCTGATCTTATTTCTTCTTGTTTCTTTTTATGTATGGATTACTCGGGTTGTTCCCAACATCTGGTGAAAATCTCATGTTAGTCGCACCTTTGGAAATATATTTAGCGAAAAATATTGTGACACTGTAAATACTTATTTCAGCCGCTGTCTGAGGATTCTACCTTAAACTGGAGTAACATTATCTGGGATATATTCAGATAAAGATTTCTCATACATTTGTGCCCATCAAAGACATCAAAATGTATTTTGTTTTAATATATCTTTTTTTTTTTATCCCCCCATAATAGTTGAAGACTGGGACAGCTTCCAAGCCATTTTGGATCACACCTACAGGATGCACTTCAAATCAGAACCAAGCCTGCATCCTGTACTTATGTCGGAAGCATCTGTGAGTTATTTTCTGTGAGCTGGAATTTTGAGTGCAAATGGGAATCTGTCTCATATGATGTTTTGGCTTTGCAGTGGAACACGCGAGCAAAACGAGAGAAACTGACTGAACTGATGTTCGAGCACTATAACATTCCCGCTTTCTTCCTCTGCAAGTCAGCTGTGCTGTCTGCGTATCCTTTACACCCTTCAATGCTCCCTTTGTCTTATGGAAGAAGAAGCGACCTTCGGCTTTTCCGTCAAGCGTTGCCTTAACGAGTCATTTCATGATTTTGTTTGTCTTACTCACAGTTCTGAGGTTTGCATCTTGGCTCAGATCTGCCTGTACGAACCCTACTCCGACTTCCTCCCAAATTAAAAAACAAACAAACAAACATGTATTAGGTTTGTTAGTTACTCTAAATTGTCCATAGGTGTGAATGTGAATGGCTTTTTTTTTTTTCAGTATGTCCCTTGTGATGGGTTGTGTACGCCCTTGGCCCAAATCCACTGGGATAGACTCCAAACCATGCTCAACCCTAATGAGGACAAGGGCTAGAGAAAAAGGTGATGTTCCGTAATGGTTATATGCGTGTCGTATATGTTGCTACAATTCCTTTACTGAGAGAAGCTTCGCCAACGGACGGTCTACAGGCTTGGTCCTGGACAGCGGAGCCACACACACCACAGCCATACCGGTGCACGATGGCTACGTCCTACAGCAAGGTAACGCATAATCATTTCCTTTTTTATATGTACACATTCTTCCTTGAAGAAGGCAATGGCACCTCTAAATGTGAACACCATCGTTTTCCAGTGCTGGTTGACCAGTGTTGTAGTTCTAATTTAAAAAGATGATACTGATACTGTTGGTTCACTGCAAAGAAACCAAATTGATCCAAACTTCTAAAAAATATAATGGTAGCCTGATGTTGTAAACGTTGGTGCTGCTATCTCGCTGTGGGGGTCTGAAGCACACTTGAAACTCAAAATTCTGCATGTAATTGCTCGGAAAGTTAAAAACATAAATCGAAGCACCTGTCTCATGCCATCACTATAAAACCACATACTGTAGTTTCAAAATGAAATACTTAGAAGGAAAATGAAGGTCTTTACAGTGCAATACTGTCACCAAGTGTTGCTTTATAGTTACTGCTGTGTTCAGGCATCTTTGGAACTTGTTCTGAGCTATGTTGTTGTTTCATTAACAGTGTGTACGGAAAGTGTCCAGATCCTCCTAAAATGTTTCACTCTTTATCATATTGCAGCCATTTACTAAAATCATATCTTTTTTTTCTTTATGAATGTACACACAGCACCCCATATTGTCAGTAAAAAAAAAAAAAAAAGATTTTTGCAAATTAAAGAAAAACTGTATTATTACATGGCCCTAAGAATTCAGAACCTTTGCTTCTGTTTCATTTCACTTGTAATTTTTCTACATTCTACACGTTCATTGGAGTCCAGGTGTTTTTAATTATATTGATTGGACCTGATTGGGGAAGGTATAAGAGGTTTGGGTTGGAATATCTGCTTTGGCTTTCTATGTGCAATCTGTTTGGCTATGCTCGCGTCTGTAATACTCCGGTTGCTTTCCACATTAAAAAAATAGGCTTCTTGGACCCATTTTTCCATAAAGTCTTGGTGTTTCTCTTTGAAGGTTCCCCAATGTGCGTGTTTTATCTGAGTCACTGCAATTTTTATTTTCTTTGACAGGCATTGTCAAGTCACCCCTGGCTGGAGAATTCATGAGCATGCAGTGTCGAGAACTGTTCCAAGAGATAAATGTTGAAATAATTCCACCCTACATGATTGCATCAAAGGTGAAACCCCTTTTTATCATTCATATGGGGAGTGATGCATTTGAAGTAATTTTGTCAAACACACCGTTATTTTGCTGATGGGCGCATTGAGATGACAGTAATATTCTTAACGAGTTGACTTTTTGTCACTTGAAATGTATATTCTGAAATTATCTGGGTGACATGTACCTCCAATGTTAAGTAGAATATTTACATCACTGTTAATTATGCCAGGATCCAGTGCGAGAGGGATCGCCGGCTAGCTGGAAGAAAAAGGAGAAACTACCTCAAGTCACACGCTCGTGGCACAACTACATGTGCAATGTCAGTAATACAATCTAGCATTGGTAATACTTAGTTTTATAGTCCAAATTTATACTTACACATTGTGTTTTGTCTTTGTGATTACAGTGTGTCATCCAAGACTTTCAGGCATCTGTCCTGCAGGTGTCCGACTCGCCATACGACGAACAGTAAGAAAATATAATGTGGCCATAAAGCGGTCCCATGTTTGCCATGCTCAGATCATGTCAAATACTATGTATGATTAAGTTATATGTCGAGTAACTGGAGAAAAGAGATTTGAAACCAAGAGTTCTCAACTGTGACTTCTGTCATTATTAGAACTATGTTAATGTATTCTAAAATCATATTATAGGTGGATTAAATAGGTGGTCATAGCGTCTGTTTTGCGCTATCCTCTTCGCTTTTGTGGAGGTTCGATCCGCTTCCAAGAAGATTCAACCAACTGTGAATGCTATCCTCTTCGTTCAGGGTTGCTGCTCAGATGCCCACAGTGCACTATGAGCTTCCCAACGGGTACAACTGTGACTTTGGTGCAGAGAGGTTGAAAATCCCCGAGGGCCTTTTTGACCCCTCTAATGCCAAGGTGAGCTTTGCCTCATTTTATGGTGCATGGACCAGGTACATTGGTATCTTTTGGTGGACTAACGATGTTTCATGATCCACGGTCAGGGCTTGTCTGGAAACACAATGTTAGGAGTCGGCCATGTGGTGACAACCAGCGTAGGGATGTGCGACATCGACATTCGGCCGGTGAATATCGACAGTCATGCGCTCAGCGTGATCATAATTATTATTCCTCTGAAATCCCAAGATATTTTATTGTTAGAAATCACTATCTGAGGCACCTCTATGACTTGTGTATCAGGGTCTGTATGGCAGCGTCGTGGTGACAGGAGGAAACACCCTGATTCAGGGCTTCACCGACCGACTCAACAGAGAACTCTCCCAGAAAACACCCCCGGTGTGTGATCTCAACCACTGCCTCCTTTTTTGTCTTAAAAAAAAAAAAAACAATAAATGTGTGTGTTGTGACAGAGTATGCGACTCAAGTTGATAGCCAATAATACCACAGTGGAGCGGAGGTTCAGTGCTTGGATCGGAGGCTCCATCCTCGCATCACTTGTAAGTACACAGGATGTGCTTCTGATATTTTGATATCTAGTACTGTGTCCAAGTAGAGATGCATCAAATGATTTCCTTGTCTTTTAGGGAACTTTCCAGCAAATGTGGATCTCCAAACAGGAGTACGAGGAGGGTGGAAAGCAGTGTGTGGACAGAAAATGCCCTTAATTTTACACCCAGCATATCACCATACTTTCATACAGAAAACAGACCTTTTTTTGTTAAGCTGTCTACGTACCGTGTTTGTGGATGTGGTGTAGCAACATTCACATCACTTTGTTCAAGTGAGATTAAATTTCTTTGTTATAATGTTCAGTGTGCGTGCTGCTGTATCTTCTGATTGACAAGTGGTTTATGGAAATTTCAGCAACTCAATTTCACATATGAACAATATTTTCCTCCATTTGCCTTTCATTACTTTTGATCAGTATGGCACCCAACAAAAAGACAAACCTGGCTCAAACTTAGTATAAATAAAACTTTTTTCCCGCACACAATATTGATATGTACTTTTGGAAGTTCACTTTCAATAACTTTTTTTTTTAAAGACCCTTTAGTTCAGTGCTTCTCAAATAGTTGGCCGCGTAGTTTTTTTTTTTTTTATTGCACCGAGCAGGTAATCTGAAGTCCAGAAAACATACCCATGACATGAATTTTTTTTAACAGGGATGAAAAGAAAGGCAGAGAGATGAAGACAATGAGACAAAAGAAAGTCACCCAATGTTAATAGTTATTTTTGTAAGTTGAACTATATTTTTCCAATTTATTTTTTCGTTTGTTAATAAGGATACAATGTTATGCAGAGCTGTATTTATAAGAATTTTATAGACAAATGATATCTATAGTCATGTGGGGGGCACAAATTGTTTTCTTCTTACTAAGGGGGGTTAACAGGAAATAATTGAGAAGCACTGCTTTTGTTGAAGTGATACGCTGTGGTACATAAACGGTGTACCAACACATCATTGACATAGGCCTTGTTGCCTCTGGGAGTTTCAACTGAAAATTTTCATTGTACATTTTTCACTGCATTCACCTTATGGTCACGCTTAGAAACCCATAAAAACTCATTCAACATTGTTAGGTAATAGTTTATGGTACATAATCACAAAAGTTACTTCAGTTTACTCAATTGAAAGTCCATCATCAATGAGGTGTGGTGACACTGACTTGTACAGTACACATAACATGGTTTTCATGATGCTGGAACCTTCATCTGGGGGAACATTTCTTGAAGTTTGGCCAGCTTTTTCTTTTCCAGGTTTTCTTTCCTGTTCTTCGCCCGCATGAACTTCTCAATACGTAACCTACAAGACAAAGAGCAGAAATAAAAGGGACATTTATAGTACAACATATGGATTTTAGAACAAGATGGGAATGCTACCTGTGCGCTGTATCCTACCTGATGTGTGGTTCAACAAACTTGGGTGTGTAAAACCTCTTACGTTTGTATCTTTTATTCATATACCAAGGAATGGCATACTCTTTGAATCGATACCTGGATGAAGAAAAAATAATGACCTCAATTAAGGGACAGGAACATTTTTTTTGGAAAGCGAGTCTCATAATTTTTGCTCATTAGCTATTTTATTTACAGTTAAAACCCCAGAATTCCTGGAGGTTATAGTCACCCATCCATAATTTGTAAAAATATGAAGTAATTGACACCACCAAGAAAAGTTTGAAATTTCCCATGTTCTTTTCCTTTCAGCTTGTCCCGTTAGCGTGTCATCTTTTTCCATCTTAGCCTATCACGTGCATCTTCTCTAACACCCACTGTCCTCCTGTCTTCCCTCACATCTATCAACCTTCTCTTTGGTCTTCCTCTCCCTCTTTTGCAAGGCAGCTCCATCCTCAGCACCCTTCTACCAATATACTAACTCTCTCGCCTCTGGACATGTCCAAACCATCGAAGTCTGCTCTCTTGAACCTTGTCTCCAAAACATCCAACTTTGGCTGTCCCTCTAACAAGCTAATTTCTAATCCTATCCAACCTGGTCACTCCTAGAGAGAACCTCAGCATCTTTATTTCTTCAACCTCCAGTTCTGCTTCCTGTTGTTTCTTTAGTGCCACCGTCTCTAATCTGTACATCATGGCTGACCTCACCACTGTTTTATAAACTTCTCCCTTCATCCTAGCAAATATTGTTCTGTCACATAGAACGCCAGACATCTTCCGCCAACTGTTCAATCCCGCTTGGACCTGTTTCTTCACTTCCTGACCACACTCACTGTTGGATTTTTGACCCCAAGTATTTAATTTATATTAGAATTTATATTATTAGTACACAAAAGCCACAAGTCAAAATAATGCATATGATAGTGACAAATTATTGTCCAAGATGATTATTGGGGCCAATATGGGCAGGTGTCTTTTCACAGCAGATTATCTGTTATGTTAGAAGTTGGTCAAAGTGGGTCTAGTTTTACAGCATGACTACTCTTCCAAAAACATTACAGGGAATTACAAATTGCCCCATAATGGCATCACTGTTCTCAAATGCTAACAGACCTAGGTTTTTAGCAAATATATTTATACTCAAGACTTTCTGAGGGCTGCTTTAAGATGAATCCCGCGTCAGGATCTTCTCTTCAGCAGAATAGACTGCCAAGTCAATTTTCCACATACAAACTATGAAGTACAAAAAAGCAAGATAAATCAACCATTAATGTGAGATAAATAAGGTTCATTAAGGTACACAATAAGGCACATTCAATGAACTACTGCTAACAATTACACAAACAAAATGTAATGAAATAGGGAGTTAAATTCTTGCATTATCGCTTGGCATTCTGGGTACTATGTGGTGTGACATGTATTCTTACCCAAGCAATAGTGCCCCCCGCCACAGACTGTTCGTTCATTGCTTGCTTATTTGAGACAATTACTGTGTGTGTATAAATTGATTTCAATGAAGTGTTGCCGTTTTATAGAAACTTACGCAAAATTTTGATGAAAATATTTTACATTGTACTGTAAATGAATATCAGCTCCAAATATTGGTTATCCGCTTCTTTGATTACTAAAAATCTGTATCAGTCTTGAACAAAACATGTCTATTACTACCATACAGAGAGCAAAACTCCACAGACAAGCAAATACAAAACCGCTAATATGCAGAAGACGACTATACATGCCATTTACATCAGCTTGGTCAAATTCATTTTTTGTTGTACATTTTCGCAGAAAATGTTAGCTATGGTTCAAATGTGTTGGTGTACTATCTCTCACCAATAGATATATCCAAACACGTTCCTCCTCCAGGCCCCTGGCCTGCCCTTTTCCTGGCCTGTTTGGAGTAGACGCAATGAAGTCTCTCTCTCACTCACCACTGTCTCCAGCCTGATCATGGATCGCTGCACCTAAAAGGAAAAAGACAAACTTGAAAAAAATAATCATGGCTGTGGCAATGGCCAAACCTGTCTGTATGGTGAAGAAGTCCTCCAAAAATGGGACCAACCTTCCGTATTCTCTCTGGACTTGGCATTTGAACTCTTTGTCTTTTCGCTTCCTGCTCCAGGGTGAGCAGCATGTTCTTTTCTTTCAACAGCACATACCTGAAAGAAGACAAAATTTTTAAACACTGCTAAAATATATGGATTTATTACATTAAAATGTAACCCAAACAATTATACCAGAGTTTGTGCAAATCCTCATTGCTCTTTGTTCTCAGTTGTTTGGCAGTCCATGGTGCACCTGCAAATTGAAAACCCCCCAAAAAAATCAGATACACATAGTGGTGTGAACTACATGTTGCAAACTATTTACCATATGAATGTTTGAGTTTTACCTGATTTCACTTTGCTTTCTCCCCAGTTCTCAGGAAGATCAAAGAACTCATCCAGCCCCCTTCTGTGGATGCTTGTGTGCAAGCTGCGACATTGAACCAGAGGAATGCTGCGAGTGAACCAGCACTGGGGAACATGTAACTTTTCCCTGGAAGGGGGGCAAAATATGTCGAGTGTTCCTTTTAATCTATTATCCACAGAACATACACAGTAATTCCTGCTATAGACACGTTTACCTTAACAAATGCGAACAAGGCTACAATAACACCATGAAAACCATTGCCGGGCGGTTTGATTATAAAGTTTAACTTTGCTCTATCTACTTGAAACATTACACCCTTGCAACCTGTAATGTGTATAGAGGTCAGGGGGGAAAGTCTGTGTTAGCGCGAAGCTAATGGGACACTACATCCAATTCGTATCCCGGTACGCACAACCGGCTCTTACCTGGAAATGTAAGGGTTGAGGTTTGTAAAACTAGCAGCTCGTTGAATATTTATCTGCGAAGATATTCGACAAACATCCTGCAACTGCTTGCAAAGACTCAAAATACGTCCCATTGAACAAGACGTCGCCATCTTTACAATGCATTTGTCATCCGCCACCACGTGACCCATAATGCATATCGGTCAGATAATATTTTAACAAATTTTACTTATTTGTATGTACAGCAAAATATTGCAATAAACCAGACTTTATACGTTTATAGGTACTTAAAATATCGTAAAATTAAAACAATTACTAAGAACTATTTAAAAGTATCATGTGCATACATGCATGGAGGAGAAGTCAACTCGGCATACAGCCCTCTTTAATTGACATGCCTGCGGGGCGGCCATGTTGGAAAGGTAGACCATCTCATCATAGGCAATGCATGCACATTGAAATTAAGCCGTAACTTCACCATATTTTTACGGATTTTTACAAAACCTACTCTTTTATGTAGGCCAAATTGTATGCTAAAAGTGAAAACGTTGGAAAAAACATGGAAAGGGGAGCTTCAATTTTGTCGTTATGATTCTATGACATTTTACCCATCAGTATGCAGTACGATGTACCGACATTCTGTTTTCTTTTAAATTTTATTTTCTTGCCATGGAGTGTGACTTTGACCGTCCTAGTTTGGCTTCACTTTGGGAACTGGGCTCCCACTTGATTTGTTGTATTTATCTCTGCGTACATAGCTTTTTATTTGCCCCTACCAACTATGGCGGCTTCCGCTTCGGACGCTTCGACAGCAAATCACAGTCTGTTTTGTTGGAGTGCCATCCCACAGTAGCCATGGTGGGTATCGGTCTGCTCAGGGCTTCTGCAGCCGTCGCTGCCAGACTAAGTCCGCTGAAATCTGCCAATGCGGTGACAAATTTACTGTCTCGAACAATACCGCGTACGGAAAAAGGTACGTGACACGACGATTGCGGCGACTATTGTAATTTCGTGACAGAAGCTAGTTTTCTTCCTGTGACCTTGCGGCAGGGTTTCTTAGCATGCTAATGATAGCTACGTGGTACATATGCCTTCCAGTGTTGCGGAGAAGTAACACTATGTATCAACTTCATCTAATGACTTAATTAAATGCACCAGCGACCCCTTTATGCTCGTAATGATTTAAACATATGACTTAAATGCTCAAGTTTTTTTTTTAATTCTGGACAAATTACTTTAAATTGTAACTTGTTCGGACTTTATAATCAGAACGTCATTGCATTTTTTGAGCACACTATACTATTGCCACACTGCCATCTGTTTTTCTTTATTGAAGTTGGGAATAAAGCTCAATTAGTCACTAGGGATGTGAGGTCATGTCGGTGTACATGGGCTAAAAGCATGGAAATGCAAAAGCTACACTACAATTAAGATCCATCCATTTACATTACCGCTTATCCCCACAGGGGTCGGGGGCGTGTTGAAGCTTATCCCAGTTATTTTAGGGCGCCCCGGCCGATGTGGCTCACTTTCTGGACCTTGATACGGAATAACGACCATCGTACTTGGCTACAACAACAATATCTTGGGGCCAGAGGCAGGGCACTTGTAGGGCACATACATGTAAACAAAGAACCAATCACACTTGCATTCCTGTCTATGGGCTATGAAACTTATATGTATGTTTTTGGGCTATGGGAGGAAACCAGAGTACCTGGAGAAAATCCATGCAGACACGGGGAGAACATGCAAACTCCACAAAGGCAAGGCTGGGTTTTTAGCCCCAGTCCTCAGAACTGCGAGGCGGTCATACCTCCTGCCTATTCTCACCCAGTTTAATTTGGAACATTTCGGTCCATGCTCAGTAGTTAAATGCTTGTTTTTCAGTGGCTGTCCGTTGGGGCCATGGAAAGAAAATGTTTGTCATCAAACCCACTGAGTTCTATGACAAGAGATTTTTGCGTCTCCTGGTAAGTGTAAAGAAGACATGCAATTATTCACCATTTAAAAATGGATTTATTGATGAAAAAGGTCACAGACATTGCTGCATCAAAATACAGAGAGCATAAAGAACAACAGTTCACTTCAAATAAATGTGGTACACACTCTTTTTAACCCCCCCAAAATTATCTAGAATTTTTTTCATTTTCAAAGACAAATATGTGCGTTCATCTGAGATGACACGCTGTGACGACCCCGAAAGGGACAAGCCGAAAGAAACTTACTTTTTTACTTCATGTAACCCATTGCTTATCAATAATTGGGTTGTTTTTTTTTTCCTCATACCTATTGTTGCTGATTATTTTTCTGTGCTTGAGTAATATTATTCCATCAAACTTTTTCTAACATTCCATACCAAAAAGTGATTGCATGTGATTGTACAGTGCTGATATCGGACCTGAAGTGAAAAAGTTGGCTTGGGATGTCCCTGCCTTTTAGGGGCAGTGTGGTGTAGTGGAGCGCATGGAGCTACTTGTTTACTGTTAGATGAAAAAAAAAAAAAAAGAGTATATGAAGAAAGTCATGTGATAATTTAACCTTGTTTATCAGAGATTAAGAAGAATACTGTAAGTACCTGTCAGTACTATTATATTAACTTTCTATGCCTTACTTTGGCATTTATTTTTGATGATAAATGATAATATTAGGTAGTCTGTCAAAAGGGTTTTCCGTTGAGCATAAGGTGGCAATTTCAAAAACGTCTTGTATTTGAATGAAAAATTAGGGTAGTTATTTTTATTGTATGTTTAATTAAACAGTAAACTCCAACTGAGGTGTCAATAAACATCTTAAAGCATGCTCCAATTTGGATTAATTGCCCAGCCTCCCGTTACACTGTACATTTTGTCTCAAAGTGTGAGCTGTGGGTGACTGTTTAATGTGATTGGGAATGAAAGGGTTTGATTGACGACCGCTGATCATGTTTTCCACGGAAATCGACCATCACTCTACAATTTTTTTTTTTTTTTTTAGTTTTAGATTGGTGTCCAACCAGTGTTTAATATATCACTACCATGTTATTATCCAACCAGTGTTTAATGTATCACTACCATGTTATTAATTTTAAGTAAATTTTATGGCAATTTCCTTCTGTGAGAATTTACTTTGGTTGTTTCTGTTTTATTTATAGTGACAAAAAGTGCACAGGGTTGCTGATTTTTATGTTTTTTTTTTTTTTTTTGCATTCAAAATAATGTTTTGCAATGCCCTCTGAGGGTGGATCAGTTTTTTGTCTGTTTAGACTTCATTTTGTAATACCTTCACAATCACCAATTGTGGTGATGATAGTTGAGATGAGAACTGTTTGCATTCCATCACTAATGAGCAGGCACACCAGGGATGCTACTATTTGTAAAAGAACAAATTACATTTTACAATGTCCCTGTTTAAATCCTTGCAAAATTGATTGGATTCATAGAGGAGACAATAAGTCACCATTTTTCCTTTTCTCTCTTAGCAATACTACATCCTGCTGACCGGTATTCCAATGGCTGTAATTGTCACATCTGTGAATCTCTTCATTGGTGAGTGATCTGACACGTCGAATTCAACTCTTTAATTTTAGACTGTAATCGAGCATGATTGTGTTGCGAAGGTGAAGCGGAGCTGGTGGAAACCCCCGAGGGTTATGAACCTGAACACTGGGAATACTACAAGGTATGCAGCATCTTCCCCAACACAAACAATCATAGGAGGCTGTTGTGTGTAGAATTTCCTCAAAATTTGAAACAATGGAAAATTTGATGAATCAATCAATTCAAAGTGTCACTATTAAAAAAAAAAAACGTTTGCTATTTACTGCACAAGCATTGTTTTTAACTATAATTTGCCTGTGTCTGGAAGGTCACGCTCTTCACATTTTGACGCATAGTTGACTTTGCAAAGTATATTCTGTGCTGATGACGTCTTATTGTCATAATAGCGGGGATGATATTGCAGTGAGGTGAATTACCCGATTTTTTTCGGTTACACCTCTGTTGTGACATCAAAATAAGACAAACACACTTGAGGAGTTAATGCTTTCGATCAAGGGTGGACAATACATTTTTTGAAGAAGCCACATGACAAAGTGGAACATTGGTCAAGTGCCATGCCAACGTGCAAATCGCAATTCTGTTCCTTATTAATTTTGTTAGGTTTATCACCTAACTTGCTGGAATAGTTGCACAAATAACGGACAAGAAGTAGTCTTTCTTCTGATCAGGAGGATGTGAGAGACAGGCCAGTTACAGTCTCCAAACACGTTCTGAACCAGCCTCTCACGTACTCTTTATTTATTTATTCATCTATCTATCATTTTATTTATTTTTTTTTATTAGCGAAAACACAAGGTCAAAAGGAGGGGTGAGCAGATGAAATGAACAAGGTACAGTTTTGGTGATGATGTGGCACATCCTTTGGTTATGATGGAGTTGTTTTTGGCCACTTCTAGAAAGATACTATTGCATCTGTGGGTAAGGAGTTCGTCCTGTAAACAAGACTCTTCGAAGCAAGGATGATACTTTGGCTTTGTTTCAAGTCCGTAATAAATTTATTACCGATAACTCTAACAAATTTAATGAATGAATCTACAATAAATGTACCACAATGGAGTAAAAGATTCATGTAAGAGTCTTTTGGGATCATAGTTTGTGATACATTTTTTTTGCTTGAAATTTAAATGATAATATAGGGAGGGGAGGCATCAATTAAATGATTTGTACTATTCGTAGCAGGACTCTGTCCCTGTCACCAAAATATAGTGGAGTATCACTGTGATTACGATCAAGAATTTATTGTAGTCAAATGCTCCAATTATGTGAAGGACACCATTTAATTGAAATGTCCTGTATGCCCTCTTCCCCCTTACTATTATTGCAGCACCCTATCACGAGGTGGATTTGTCGGACCTTCTATGACTCTCCAGTGAAGGACTATGAAAAGATGATGGCTGCGATCCAAATAGAAAAAGAGAAGGCAGACATGAGGTGGGTGAAAGCACTATTGTGTCCTTTTAATTGTTTCTCAATGTCTATATTCTGCTCTTTTACAATTAGTTATTGGTGAAATGTCTTTCTGAAAAAGAACGTCACACTATACACTATATGGCCTGGTGTCTGAATAAATGAGAATGTATTGTAAAATGTAATCTTTTTTTAGTTCAATTTGGAAAAAAAGGTGAAACTTGTATTTTCCCCAGATTCTTTAAAAATATTTTCCAGAAGGCTAATTTCAACCAAATTTTTACTTTTAATTCAACTTCTGTTGAAGTAATTTTGCAATTTCTTCAAATTTTCATTTTTATTTTTTGATAAGTGGAATGGTGGACAACTGGTTAGCACATGCGCCTCTCAGTTCTGAGGACTGGGGTTCAAATCCCGGCCCCGCCCGTGTGGCATTTGTCTCCTCGTGCCGGTGTGGGTTTGTCCAGGCACTCCGGTTTCCTCCCACTTCGCTAAAACGTGTGTGGTAGGTTAATTGAAGACTCTAAATTGCCCAAAATTGTGAATATGAGTGTGAGTGTGAGTGGTTGTTTGTTTCTGCATGCACGGCGATCGTCTGGCGACTGGTCCAGGGTATACCCTACCTCTTGCAGCCTGGGATAGACTCCAGCACACACGTGACCCTGGTGAGGATAAGCGCCTCAGAAAACGGATGGATGGAATTTTTTTTTTTATAGCTCGTAAGATATAATTAAAATCATGCAATATTATGATCTGCGTGTAACAACTCTGCTAGTAATTTACATTTTTAAATCGAACCACAAAGCATGCATTAAATTAAGTTTTCTACGATATTATTATTATTCATATGCACTGTGAGTTATCTGCAGTGTTGCAAGATAATTGTTTTTGCCCATGAATACTAGTAACTGATAACTTGCTGCTTCTCCAATCTAATACTAAAAAGCAATATTTTTTCAGTGGTTTATACCAGGGGTCTTTAACAATTTCCAGACCAAGAACTCCTAAACTGATGGAAAACTGGAGCAGGGATCCCCTACTCTATATAATTGTTTTGTAATAAATCTAAAATGGAAAGTTTTTTGTCAATGAACTCTAATACAAGATTGAGATGTATAAATGTACCTGCAGTCATTACCAAGATATTCAAATGATACACAATTTTAAATAATGTATTTTAAGCAATATAAGAACAACCATTCCTTTTTATGTATGTATTTATTTATTTTAAACCAGTCCTGTTCAATTACATGGCCTTCCACAATTGAGTGGATCTGTATCCCTTTTGTGCGGAAACACTTTTGCTGGGAAACAAGAGAGTTTTAAATACTTCCTCTGCTTATTTTTAATTTTTTTAGTTATTCTGATGGGAGTCGCTGATGGTGTAGTGGTCCACACGCCTGCCTTTGGTGCGGGCAGCGTGGGATCGATTCCCGCTGAGTGGTGGTTGTCTATCTGTGACTGACTGGCGACATGTTCAGGGTGTAGTCAGCCTTTCGCCCGAAGCTAGCTGGGATAAGCTCCAGCTTTCCCGCAATCCCTGTGAGGGGCGGCATGGTAAAGAGTTGGCCTCACAGTTCTAAGGACCCGGGTTCAATCCCGCCCACGCCTGTGTGGAGTTTGCATGTTCTCCCCCGTGCCTGCGTGTGTTTTCTTTTTTTTCTCTGGGCACTCCGGTTTCCTCCCACATCCGAAAAACATGCAAGATTAATTGGACACTCTAAATTGTCCCTAGGTGTCATTGTGAGTGCAACTGTTTGTCTTGATGTGCCCTGCAATTGGCTGGCAACCAGTTCACTCCTGCCCGTTGACAGCTGGGATAAGCGCCAGCACTCCCTGCAATCTTGTGAGGATAAGCGGCAAAAGAAAATGGATGGATGGTTATTCTGATGGCTATTGAAAAGCAGCTGGACAAAAAAAGGTTTTCGGGGACAGACAGGGAAAGATTTGACAAGGGGACTAACGGGTGAGAACTACAGTAGAACAATAGTAAGATAGTTAGGACATTAGAACAGCAGTAACAATACAACGGTTATTTGTAGATTGGAGGGACATAAACACACACTCTGAGGACATGAAATAACTAACTCGGTAAGAGGGGAAACAAAAGGGCAGGACGGGATGTCGGGAAAATGAGCAAGCCAGTTGTACTGTTGAGTGCTGTGGTAGGATTATTTTTGTAGTCTCTTATTAACACTAGAAAGAAACTGAGGTGACATGTAACCTGCATTGTTAGTAGTGAGCCCAGCACAAGTAATTAAAGTCTCTATTGTTTCTATGGAACTTATTAGTGAATAAACATCCTGTTACATGCATGTTGATCAACAGGTGTACGGAGTTCCTGAGCCAGCACATTGAGGAAGGTTTCACTGTCTTGTCACTGTTCATTTAGTGGATGGTCTGTCTGTCTGTGGTTGATAGGCTGACAGAACTGGAAGTACGCAGACACATGAGGCAGAGAGGAGACGGCCCCTGGTTCCAGTTGGAAACCCTCAACAAGGAGCTCATCGACTCCAGCCACAAGGCAACACCTGATAACTAAATCAGACCGTTGTCAGTATTTTGAGCTGGTCTGACTTGCAATTTGTACATTCTCCAACCCTTCGTGCTTAAATAAAATATCTATGTGTACCTTTTGTGTTTGTGTATATGAAAGGGAAGATTCTTTATAAAGTCAGTGATTTATGAGGACAAAAACAACTAGATCACAACATTACCACTGGGTAAGAACTATATTGGTCATTAAACCTAATAAAATGTAATCATTTGACAATCTTTTGTCTAACATTTTGAGCAATATCTGCTGTTGACACCAGTCCTGGTACATTTCTGACAAGCATTCTTAGTTACCCAGGAATTATTGAACGTAAACTAAATTACTGTCCAATGTTTACAGTATAAAATTGTATATTATGAATAACTTTCTCAATAAGATTGCCCACTTTTAACTTTGTAATTCAAAGTATTTAAGTTTCCCCAGTGAATTATATATATATATATATATATTTTATTTTTATTTTTTTAATATAAAATATGTCTTGGTTCAGTCAAGGTTCGGAGGTGACAGCTGCTCCTGCCCATCTACTCTTGTAGTAACACGGATGGCCACAAGAGGACAGGTCAGAGCCACTAATCTTAAAAAAAAAAAAAAAGATCAGTGGTCAGAGCCGATAGTATGCCGTGCATCATTGTACAGTACAGTACAGTATTGCGCACTGCGATAGACAAAGGTTCAGATTCCTCGGATGGAGTAACATAGTGTTTTGTTCCGTTGCATCGTGTGAAATACATGCCTGCATGTTTCCTTGCAGGTGTCGTCACGCCAGTGTAGTAGTAAGCGTGGGCGTCTGCCCGAGTCATTTTCAAGACGTGGGAGTGGCTCCCGTGCAGAAATATTTCCACGCGATGTCAAGTGACGCTGGAAAACAAACACGAGAGCCTCTGTGTTTTTTTTTTTTTTTTAAGCATAGCATATCATAGCATCCCGCCTCGTGCACGTCTTCTGATTGATTCGTTTGACAGTACTTGGATGTTTCCCATTGGCACGCCCCCGACGCCGTCCTCCACCTTCCTTCTTTCCGCCCTGCCTCCAATGGCCGGAGGAATGTAGTAGTGTTGCTTTGCCACTTTAAAAATAACACCCCTCACCTCTGAGAGCGCGCGGCTCTGGTGGCCGCCCTGCACTGTGCGAAGAGGAGCGGGAATGCCAACATGGCTACAGACCTCGGCGAGCTGCTGGTGCCCTACATGCCCACCGTCAGAGTGCCCAAAACCGGAGACAGGGTGTTTAAGAGCGAGTGCGCCTTCTCCTTCGACTCCCCGGTAAGTGCGCGCTTTATTCCCGAGGATGGGGAGGGTGGGGGCAAGGTGAACCTGCAACATCTTCATTGTTGAATACATGTGAGGAGTTGGGGGATGCTGAATAGATGGACGGGCTTTCCTTGACAAGCTCAGGCCACACATGGGCGCCTGCATCCGGGATGCGGACTTGGGCTACTAGCTACTACCTTCCTGGTTGCCGTTTGAATTAGGTCCTTCATTGACGACCGAGTTCACGATGTACAACGTTGACTCAAACTTAATGTAAAATGGGACGAGCCGCAGTCTGCTACAAAAAGTCTCAATTCCTGAAAATATTTATTTACAAAAAACGTGTATAAAACAATAAAATGAAGAACTTTAGAGTAGGCTGGTAACTGAGCGTGCTATATTGTGCTGTGTAACGACATATTCAAACGTCTTTGTGCAGACTAGCACTTAACTGGAGTAGTACTTCAATCCGAGCTGTTAGTCCTCTTCTTTCAATCATCAGTGTAATGTAGAAAGCTGTGTACCATATGAATAGAGAGTTATGGAAGACTAACAGCAACTATCTACAGAGGCTCCTCAGTTCACGACATAGTTCAGTTGCTATAACATGTGTCGAACCTGAATTTAATCTAAATCCCGTAAAGATGTAGTCTGTCACAGCGATTCCCAACCTCTGTGCCGCTTGTTGATGCACAGTACTGTGCTGTTGCAGCAGGATATTGTATAATTTCAATTCATTGGCCTGAAAAATAGGATTGAATGGACAAGGACTCGTTCATCCATTTATCCCAGATGTATCGTGGCAGAAAAAAACAATGTGATACCCTCCCAGAGAAAAGTAGGTAATCATCATCATTACAATATGTATGCACCTTTTGTGCCATTTTGGCCTGTAGTCTGCCATTAGATTTCACTGATATAAAATACTGATGTGCCTTGGCTTAATAAAGTTTAGGACACATGGGTCAATCACACAGTCTTAATTACAGTGACTATTGATACAAAGAAAACAACCATCACTTCAAGGCTATAAATATAAAAAAAAAAAAATCAAAAACAATAAGTGCGATCGTAACTCAGCATGCCCTCTTGTGCCGGGTGATAACATATTCTTATGCCACTGTGCAAACTAGTTGATCGTGTAACATGCATAACCTCTTAATGTTATATGATCAGACCATTGTAAACTGATGACCTTCTTTATCAATTTCTCTGTTTAATGAACAAACCTGTGGACCTAGGATAGAGGGTTGTGGAACACCATAACTATTTATCTACAGGGGTGTCCCCATTTTATGACAGAGCTCTGTACTTCTGGTCATGATTTAACCCAAATTATTATGTAAGTCAGAATAAACATTGCGAGTTTTCCTTTTTAATTACATATGACGGGCTACGCATCACGGTGATGTTGTGGTTCGCATATCCTCATAGTTGAGAGCTCCCCAAGTTTGAATCCCAGCTCAGGCTCTTGCTTTCTCCCACATACCTAGAACATGCAGGTTATTTGAATGTGTGTGAATTTTTGACGCCCATTTGTGCCGTACGAATGACTTCTACCATGCGCAGAATGTACCTCATCCGTGTGGAAGGATATTTTGCGTTAAGCTTATATTTTAAAACAGTTTACTTGTTTAAAATAAAAATCACTTAGCATTAGGCTCTAGATTGCCTACACTCTATTTTAGAGTAGTGTCTTAGAGCCCAGTGCCTCTTCAGTTAACTTTGTATTTCTTTGTTATACTGCTAATAATTGTCAAATGACTCCTGCATATAACCTGTACTCTGAATAAACACATTCAAAACTCACTCAACTGTTTTAAAAGTGACTCAGCTGTCTGGAGTTCATCATGTTAGCTTGAGGATGGCTTTTATTTTTAGCCTTGTGCTGTTCTAGCTCATATGTCACTCTGGGCCACTTAAAAGTTTATCACACTGGCTCTTTAGATGTGGCACAAGTAGGATATTGCATTTTATTTTATTTTTTTAATTTTTAGATATGGCACACGAAGGATATTGCATTCCCCCCCCCCAGAAAAAAGCAGGCTGAGAATGATTTGTAGTGTTTTAAATATTTCAATATGAGTGGCCCTGTTGAATTGAAGCTGACTGTATCCTTAAACATGTGTTGAAGTAATGATCTTGTGGTGTGGAGTGTCTTAAAAATGAGCGAAAAACAGTTGGGATGAATCAGAAACATTAAAGCTGTTCAATCGATTAAAATGTTAAAGATGAGTACAGGTATGTGTGTGTATCCCACATAAGCAAATGTCCCCAGTTTTTGTAGGTGCCTCCTTTTGCAAAAGGAAAAGTTCTATAAAAATCAGCTAGAAGATCTGTACTTCTTTGTGAGCACACCTTTTCTTTTTTTCATATTAGGCACCCTTTTTTTAACCATGCTACTACACTGCTGATTTTGGACCCTTTCGTGATATGTGAGTGCTTGCATTGCTATGGCAGTTGCAATTGAAGCTATTATCATCATCATCTGATTGGCCACAACTTTTTAGACTGCACTGACACCTTTTTATTAGGCCACTTAAGTCATCCTGCACTTGTTATGGAGACATTTCATTGATTAGAAATAGTACAACATACTACAATTAGAATTTTTTTTTTTTCACCACTATACAGTATTTGACATGATAATCTAGAAGCTCTTTGGAGAAAGAGAGCTTTATTTTTATGTAAATTGATAGTATCATTTGTTTTTCTTTTTTTGTTTTATTTTAAAAATCAATATTATTTTCATTTCCATTTTGCACTGTTTAAAAAATTAGACCAAAATTCCAAACAGTTCATGCAATGAATTTCACTTTTCTTTTTCGACAAGACCAGAGGTGAGGAATCATTTGTGCTGATGGGCCGCAATTCATTTTTAAAACAGATAGATGGGCTTGGTCGGAGGGAGAAAAAAAAGAAAAATACAAACCAAAAAAGTTAAAATGCTGTATCTGTATAAAACAATTAAATAATCATTTCATTTTCGTTAATAATTAAGCAATTATTTGATGACACAAAGGCACATATAAACAAACAACCATTCACACTCACTTACCTATGGGCAAATTAGAGCCTTCAATTAACTTACCATGTATATTTTTGGCGACACAGTGGGGAAACTTGTTAAAGTATCTGCCTCACAGTTCTAAGGACCGGGGTTCAAATCCCAGCTCTACCTACAGTATGTGGAGTTTGCATGTTCTCCCCGTGCTTGTGTGTTTTTTTTTTTCAGGCAGTCCGATTTCCTCCCACATCCCCAAAACATGCATTAATTGGAGACTCTAAATTGCCCGTAGGTGTGATTGTGAATGGTTGTTTATTTATATGTGCAACCAGTTCAGGGTGTACCCCGCCTCCTGCTCAAATTTAGCTGGGATAGGCTCCAGCACTGCTGTAACCCCTGTGATGATGAGCAGCTCAAATAATGGATGGATGGATTTTAAGAGAACGGGAACGTTAGTTAGTTAGTTAGCTAATCGCCTCTCAATTCTCGATGGCCAACCCTAATGACTAGTTTCTTCCCTCAAAACAGTCATACTGTACTATAAAAATAGTAATAGTAGTATAAAAATGGGCCTTTGTGAGGCACCAGGATGCTACAGGGCCCAAAAAGTCCAAAAACAAGAAAAAACTGTTGTAGAAGAACAAATAGAAACTAGGGGAACTGTTCTTTCAGTTGCTCACACTTATCCTCATCATGGGGAGAACATCCAAACTCCACACAGGAAAGGGTGGGATCGAACCCTGGACCTCAGAACTGTGAGGCCAACACTTTCCAGCTGCACCACCGTGCCGCCTTAACTTTTGACTTTACTTTTTTTAATTGGACACTCTAAATTGCCCCTAGATGTGATTGTGAGTGTGACTGTTGTCTGTCTCCATGTGCCCTGTGATTGTTTAGCAACCAGTTCAGGGTGTACGCCGCCTCCTGCCCGATGACAGATGGGATAGGCTCCAGCAGTCCCATGACCCTTGTGAGGATAAAGGGCTAAGAAAATGGATGGATGGATGGATGGATGGGTTTTGTGGTGAGAGCACACCCTTTGGGACAGAAGAATGTAAACATTGACTCAGCAGGGCCTTGTAATGGTGCATATTGTGTCGCTAATAAGACAATTTTGCTCTTAGTGCTCCCTCCAGTAATTGAATAGCAAAGACTTTTTTCACCCAGTATATCTGAAACGATGTGAAAGCCATGCAAAAACTCAAAATCCTACTTTATTTTATTTCCCGTCAAAACTAATAAATTAGATGCACCACGCAAAATAAATTAAAAATAAAATAATCGCCACTTTTGTATAAAAAAATCAATAAATTACTCCCCTGGCAAACTTTTTGTCTTTCTATTTCAAGTAAAAATTATCTTGAAACAAAGCGATGAGTCATATTTTTTGTATTTTTTGCTGTGTTCGTATGTATTTTTGGGTTGGAAAAATTGAATTGCCATAACTAAATGTGCTAAATTGAGTTAAATCCTTGCTTAGGGCTCACTGATGGTGTAGTGGTACACTTGGCTGACTTGGTTCAGGTAGCATGGGTTTAGTGCTCTCTCAGTGACGGTATCTGTATGTGCCCTGCGACTGACTGGCGACCAGTTCAGGCTGTAGCCCGCATTTCGCCCCTTGTCTGCTGGGATAGGCTCCAGAGTTCCCTGACCCAAAGCAAAATAAGCAGTGTTAAAAATAGACGGATGCTCGTTGAGCACAAGACACCTTATGAAACACTTTTTAGAAATGTCAGCTTTTCAATAAAATGTCTTTTGTTTCTTTTTTGTGTCATTTTTAAACTGTATGTACTGACACTACATTTCCAACAGTGTTGTTTTTTACTCAAATCAAAAGGAGACCTTATAAACAACCTTTCTTCTTTAACAGAACTACAGACAAGCCAAATGTTTTTTAATATATTTTTCCTGCGATTAAATATTCTTACTGTACTCATAATTTCACAAAGGTTCTGTGCTTTTCTGATAATAAATCTTCTATGATGTCTTGAGTAAATGTTTAATAATAATAATTACACAGTACTAATGAGAATATCTTCTCCTCCTTTTTCTCATTCTCATTGTTCTTCTTAGCATCTATTAATGCTGAGGCTGGCTCTCATTTGGTTTGCCTGGCAAATGGTCATTTTGAATGTATTAAAAAGTTTGATCAAATTTCAGATCAGTACTTTCCAAAATGAGGTAATGGGCTCCGCTCATTCAAAGTACTCGACCTAGTCTCGCCGTTGATATCAGCAATGGGGAGTTTGATAACACTGCCATTGAAACAGCTGTTCAGAAGATCCAAAGAGATTTACATGCAACACTTCTTTAAACAGTTCATTGATTATTTTCCGCCTACAGTCAGTCGAGGAAATTTAATCAAACGTCCCTAATTTTGACCCCCGTTGTGTCATTACTTTTACCCTCCCTTTTGTGTATATGTATACATGTGTGTCTGTGTGCACGTGTGTAGGAATCTGAGGGAGGCCTATATGTGTGCATGAACACATTCCTGGGCTTCGGGCGAGAACATGTGGAGAGACACTATCGCAAAACGGGCCAGAGTGTTTACATGCACCTCAAGCGACACGTCAAAGAAGTAAGTACCTTATTCCTTGTAGCTCAGAGGTTAGCCATTGTCATTCAGTAGTGTAAAAATGTCAGACATATGGCCCACTGGCCCAAACCAGCCCGTGAGGCGGTAAAATCTGGAGTAAGGATAATTTTGAGAATTATTATGCTCAAATAAAAAATGAAATGGAGGTGTAATAATTCCAAGGTCTTCATAAATTGATTTTATTTAAAGTGGAGGATTACCATTTTTAATTCCAAATACCTTTGACTTCAAGTTTTGTGCCTTGAAATATAATTAAAGTGATGAGTTATGTGCACATCCAGGTGACAAACTGAAGAAAAATTTTCAATCGGAGGTCGTTTTATAAAACGCTTAAAGTAATGTAAACATTTTAAAAATGCACTTATGTCATTTTGTTTTAAAACAAAAGGAAGAACTCAGTTATTTAGTATTAAAGTAAGTATGGTAAAATTATAGTGGTCCGGCTCTTTGACACACCTGGTATAATCCCTGCTGCATGTTTAAGCATCCAAAAATGCCCTCCTTTTGCTTCTTGTGTCACTAATTATTTTTAATACATGTCGATTAAAAACATCAACAAAATGTTATTGAAAATAAAAATGGACAGCAGAAAATATTACAAATAATATCACTTAAGTATGTTGCTTTGTTTTGACCAAGAATTCTGTGTAAAAAAAAAAAAAAAAAAAATAAATAAATACAGATGCCCTTTGTAGATGTTTTGAAATCCTTCTGTTGGTTCTTATGTTGGTTCTCTTTGGATACAGTATGTTGTGTTATTGCACTGAGCTATAATGTAATATAAAGCAGTACACCTGAAACAGAATATTTACATTCTACAGTACAGTACTCCGCATTATTATTTTTAAAAAGATTCTTTTTTTTTAGTTGTGTTGCTATTCCATCCCAGATAAATTCATAACAATCTGTCTTTTTCCAGTATTTCTCATAATGTATTTTGACATTTTGGGTTATATCGGTGAAACTGAAAATGGAGCAAGTTTACTTTGACCTCTTTTTGGGGGGTGGGAATTAACTTTTATAAATGTGTCCCATTTGACCTGAAAATTAGTTGAAATTTGTGGAGTTGTGTCTGTGGTTGAAAAATCAAAAATCCAATTGGTCCTGGACCCAAAGTGAACCTTGAGTGAGCACTAGAGGCCTCAGCTTCCGCTGTATTTTCTCACTGGCTCTAATTGCTCCCAGATAAGCTGTGCTTTGTAAAGAGCTGCTATTTCCATGCCCGGTTCTGAAAACAGAAACAGCTGTTCACATTCTACAGGCTCCCATGTCTGCTGTTTTTTTTTTTCTTTCCCATGAGTACTTTCTGCTCTCGAGTAGTTCAGCATTCTCTCAGTCTATGATGTGTAACATTTTGTTTCCTCACTCTTGTTGATTTTGTAATTGGTAATTTACACATGAAGACTCAGACTTATTAACCAATAAAATGAGACAGAAACAGTGGACCACTTACTCTCCAAATATTCAAAAACAATTGGCGTGCCTTTCAGTGGAATAATTGAAAAGTTGACTTAAATTGCAAGGAAAATATGGTCCTAGAATTGAATTGAAAGATAGTTGATTTCCCTAACTCACAAATGTCTGGCCCCTCAGTCTGAACTTATTGTGTTTTCCCCACTATATTTCGCTTGTGTGTTTTTTCAATGTGTGTATGAACAAAAGAATGTCTACTAAATGACAACAGAACAAAAAAATGAATGCTTCTCCAAAAGCAATAACTGAAATACAGTCTAAAATGTGAAATGCTTACAACACATTGCACTGCCAGTGAATTCATACCTAATAGGCATCTGCTGGACGTGGTCGTAAGTACGGGTGGTCGTAACCCGGATACTGACTGTACAGTAAATGCTGAAATAGAGCAAAATTGGTCAGTGATGTGTCATGGAACATGCCCCTGACTTCTCTTCAGGTTGCATTTGTTCAAGTTCCCATTCAGTGATAGTGTGAACGTGAGTGAGTAAAAATGGTTGTCTCAAGTCTGGTCCCTCACCTCAGATCTGTTTTCCACGGGTGACCGGACCAGGGACATGAAGCCCCAGACAACAGGATCTTTGGGACAGACAGAAAATATTGTACACATTGGTGTATTGTGATAGATAGGCATGTGCTTTGAAGAGTTGGCGCCTAGTGGGGTGGAATGTTACGTTGGCAAGACTACTTTTGAGTGTCTGGTTGAGAGCTGTGGTCAACTGCAGCTTCTGTATTAGTGCACTTATTTGGTTTTTGTGTTCTCCCACTTTAACATTTGGCTGAATGTGCATCAGTGTCTGTGGCTCTCCATTCCTACATGCAAGGACATTACAAAAAGTTCAGTATTCTGTAAAATCCCATTAAAAATGTGCCACATAGCAGGGGCGCAACCGATGAACTGCGATATAGTTAGTGGAACAAACGCTGTACATACTTTCTGACAGTGACCCTGTGAGTTGGTGGTTGGGGTTTTCCCGTGAACTTGTAAGCTGACCTCAGTACGAGACCAGCCAGCATCTATTTCTAACGACCTATTTGAAGTGGCAAGTGTAAAACAAATGCTAACATATTTCTGAAAACTGTACGATGTCATGGATTGATTTAATGATGAATACTTATTTTTTTCTTTTCTTTGGGTCCCTTTCTCCCGCAGAAAGCCACAGGAGCTGCAGGAGGCGCCATCCCAAGGCGACGGAACGGAAAAGTGTTTTTGGGTAAGCTATATTTGTGTCACAAACTGTGTTTAAGGTGGAGAATTTATAGTATGTACTGTACCAGCAGAAAGTATTAACACCCTTCACTTTTCCCACATTTTGCTGTTACAGAATTCTATCCTAAAGCTGAGTTAATTATAAATATAATTTTCATGAAAAAATTGACATAAAATACTCCATAATGGCAAAGTCAAAACATGTTTTCAGACAGTTTGATCAAATTTATTTTTGCAAAGAGGTTGACCAAGTTAATATTTTCCTTCATTTTTGCCAAAGACAGCCATAATAATCAATTAGTCATTTCATTGGTTGTTAATAGCATCAGTGTCATCATTGTTCATGAAATTAAACGTTTCCTTTTTGTCCATAATCTGAAATATCAAGAGATGAATAATAGAATAGATTGAAGAACTAATCAACCTAAAGACCATTTATTCAAATTGAGTCAGTTGACCTTCTGACTAGTGGTTTGCATATCTTCCTCGCAGTCAAGGGGTTCATGTTCGAATCTCGGCTCAGGCCTGCCTCCTTCATTCCAGAAAAATACATGTTAAGTTAATCGAAGAACAAATTGTGTGATTAAGTCAAAAAAAGATTCAAAACATTGACTGGTGACCAGTCCAGGGTGTACCCTGTTTCTCACCCAAAGTTATCTGACGATGGCCTGAAGATCACCTGCGACCTTAATTTGCTCAATCAAAAATTGATGGATACTCATCTCTAATTTTACTTCCTGTAACAGCCAAAGGACCCACTACTTTTGGTCACATTGTGTGAAATATAGGGACAAAGTACTTATGTGACAATGTTCTTTTGTTGCATTTGACTGGGTCACCAGTTTCTGTAGTTGCAGGGCACTTAAAGTACTGTACAGTCAAGAAACCATCCAGACTCACATTCACTCCTAAAGTATTCAATGATTGAAACAAACAAGACAAAACCCACACAAGTCCGGGGAGGACAAGCAAACTCCACACAAAGCTGAGATTTGAACCCTGAACTTCAGAATTTTGAGGCAGACGTGCTAACCAATAATATACCATTCTGCCTCGTCTTGCATCACAGTGAAAGATGAATGAAAATCACCAGCACAAGGTTGAGCACATAAAATTATTGTATGGTTTTTACTAAAATGCAATACCAGTGCATGTAACTTAAAACTGTCGATGCATTCTATACATTTTGACTTATTTTCGTGGTTATAGAAACACCACTACCGTCATTGTTTGTTCCTGACAGTGTCAGATATTTGGACTAATCAGACTCCTCCTCTTCCTCCTGCATTCTAAATATAGGCCGTTTATGTGTATGTCAGGTTAGTAACTGTACTAAATCAAAGCGCCACATGCACAACCATGGCCCACAGGGTGCTTGGTTTACAGCGGGGCTGCCTCGTGTCTCTCGCCGGTCCTTCAGCTGCTGCCACCAGTCACCTCCCCCACCCCCCACTGAGTCTAACACACTTCTATTGCTGCTATGACGCTGCTTGGCAAGGACCAGCAATCTCGCCCCCCTCCTCTCACCTTTGGCCCAGCGGAGGAGGAATTCCTTCCACTTTACCCCTTAGGCCTCGATTGTGACCAACATCTCGAGTTTTTGCTTCTCTCTCATTCACACACATACACATCAGTTTAGCAGTACCCTCATAAAAAGTAGTTGTTAGCACATTCATCTTTAATTATTAATGTTTTCATCCATGTTATTTATGTATGTAGGGTAATGGTCGGCCCCATACCATGCCTATGAGCCAGTCTATCCTTTTGTTGCCTCTCTGAGATGTTTCCATGATCCTGTTGGCTGTGTGTCATTGTACAACAAGGCTGCTCAATAACAACAATATATGACCAAGCTCCTCTTTAGAGTCATAATATAGTGGGTCCTCATTTTTCGAGGTTCCCGACATGCAGTACAGAGTTTTGAGGTTGTGAAATGAGTGGAACGATGTAGTTGTGCAGCGGCACGAGTAGGCTTGCTCATTCACTGACAAACCTTACTGTTTTTCACTGACTGTTTTGTATTTAGAGCCTCAAAGGGTTTTTCATACAAATATTCTTTGTAATTATGACTTTACTGTTATCATGTCTGGGGTGATAGTTTGGGTGAAATCCCATGGTTCCACTCTATTATAATGAGGGGTACACCTTAAATTTACTGAACATTTTTCATTGCCCTATAAAGGGCTGTGGTTGGGGTCTTTTTGATGAGATGCCCTTGAACCACCAAATGCTGAGTCAAGTATTACACAAAAAAATCCCCACTGTACTTTTGGTAAAAATGTGGTGAAACATCACTCCATCTTCCTGGTTGGAAGGATTTGAGTCAACCATCCGTAACCCTTTACTGGTTGACAATGAGGGCTAAATATACAGCTTGCACTCCAAATAGAAGCAGTCATCACGATTATAGCAAGGTAGCAAGAGACTGAACATTAAAAAAAACATGCTTTTATTGTTAGTTTGTTTAAACTGAGTTTTGAGGTCGTTTTTTTTCAACAATGTGTATGAATAATAAGGAGAAAGTATGATGTAAAAAGACCAATGTAAAACTGTGTCTTTAACAGGAATGACTGAATATTTGCTTCCTTCCTTTGAAGATTTAGAACTAAACCGTGATTTTAACGGTGAGGACTATGAGTACGAGGACGAGGCCAAGCTTGTTATATTTCCAGACCACTTCGAGATCCCCTTACCAAATATTGAGGAGTTACCCGCTCTGGTCAGTGGATCCGATGTGTTTTCATGCATGTCAACCTCTAAGGGTGCACTCAGTGGCTTTCACCTTTGTTCCACTCAAAGTGGGCCTAATATCTACACGGTGTCACTCCATTACAGGCTCTGTAGGTCAGTTTGTGTTCTGTGAACACAAGCACTGTTGGAACTCCTGAGTGCACAGCAAATATCCTCACTGGCCACAACATTAGGTACATCTTATCTATCTAACTGCGTCTAATACAAAAGCTGGACCAATAATTCTGCCTTCACAGATGCAAGGTTTTAGGTGAGCAGTATTAACAAGTTTATTGTTGTGGCTGTTTTCACAGAGGTGTACTACTCCACTACATATATGGACATCCGTTCATACCGTAATTATGAAACCGTTAAAACAATGTAAAAGCATCATTTTGATTGCTCTTTATTGATCGCACTAAATTGACCCCTCTGTACAGGGCACTTAACCTGAAGTGAAGTCACGCCACGTGCGCTGACGTAAGACAAACAATTAGTAAAAATGGCAAATACAATACAATACAATACATTCTTAACTGAGACAGACGCCATGCTTCTGATTTCATTCAAATCAACGATATATTATCGATTCTAAATACAATACATTCTTAACTGAGAGAGACGCCATGCTTCTGATTTCATTCAATCATTCACAGGTAGCAATGTTATGCTAGCGAAGAACGTCTCATTCATTTATACGAGACGTGTATTAAAAATCAAATATAGGGCATATCTTCATACAAACACAGTCTGGTTAAGCTTCGCCCGCGAGCCGGCAAGAAAGCGACACGTTTGTGCAGTCCGATCATCGCAAAATATCGCTCAACAAAGGATAAGTGTGTCAATCGTTCACACGTAGCAATGTTATGCTAGCGAAGAACGTCTCATTCATTTATATGAGACGTGTATTAAAAATCAAACATGGGGCATATCTTCGTGCAAACACAGTCTGGTTAAGCTACGGCCGCGAGCCGGCAAGAAAACGACACGTTTGTGCAGTCCAATCATCGCTAAATATCGCTCAACAAAGAATAAGTGTGTCAATCGTTCACACGTAGCAATGTTATGCTAGCGAAGAACTTCAAATTCATTTATACGAGACATGTATTGAAAATCAAGTATAAGGCATACCTTCGTGCAAACATATCTGTTCTGGTTGATATTAGATGGTTTTAGTTGATGATCGGGTCTTCCACAAAGTTTGATCCATCGAAGGCATTTTTCGTACTGGGTCTTGGGTTTTGGAAAGGGTACGAATCGAACTCCACCAACTAGCCTTTCAGGATACCTGTCGTCACTATTACAAAGTCCGTGACTACACCTCTTAACCATATTTTTTGTTAAATAACCCAAATACGCGATAAAACGCTAACAAAACCTATACTGGACCATGCAATGTTGTCTGAGAAAATGGTGGGAGCAAAAAGGGGCTTTGGTTTATGCAGATCTCTGGCCTCTGCTTGGTCAGTGACGCGGATTGCGCAATATCCACATAGGGGTCAATTGTGTAGGTGTACCTAATGAAGTGGCCTGTTTTGTTTTTTGCATGGATGGAGAATGCATTTAAATGTATTTCTATTCGAATATCTTGCATGTTTTTATTGTCAGGATAGACAATTTACTGTTAGAATGCTGCAACATCATTCAACATATCTCTTTGTACAGCTTATTTTTTGTGTAACTTGATTGTTTTACTATTGGTCACAGCAACAAAATGTCACATCAAGAAACAAAGTGTTATGTAGTTTATGTGATAGAATGTGTCTTAACGTTTTCCTCTGCCCCATCCAGGTAACCATCGCCTGTGATGCAGTGCTCAACGCGCCGTCGGCCTACAAAAAGCAGGAACCTGAATCCTGGGAAGAGGAGATTCAGGTGTCCAGACATGCAAGAAGTCTCAGACAATTGGACAACGGAGTCAGAATCCCCCCAAGGTAGGACAACCACCAACCAGCCATATAAAGAGACTGATGGGGCCTTATACATCTTCATTGGTACCGTCATATTTTCTAAAATGTTGTCCTTTTTTTAATTGGGCCAATGTAAATGTACGTAATAATGTTTCCCATTTGGCGGCACAGCAGACAACTGGTTAGAACATCTGCCTCACAGTACTGAGGACTACGGTTGAAATCCCAGCCCCACCCCTGTGGAGTTTGCATGTTCTCCGCGTGCCTGCTTTGTTTTTTCCAGGTTTCTTCCCACATGCCAAAAACATTCTTGGGAGGTTGATTGACAACGCTAAATTGCCCGCTAAGTGTGAATGTGAGTGCAAATGGTTGTTTTTTTTTGTGCCCTGCAGTTGGCGAGCAACTGGTTCAGGGTGTACCCTCCCTCTTGCCCAAAGATAGCTGGATAGGCTCCAGCATGCCTGTAACCCTAGTGAAGCTAAGCGCTACCGAAAACGCATGGATGGATGTTTCCCATTGTATGCTAACAACGGCTAAGTGGTTGTTTCAAATAAACATGTACAGTGGAACCTCCATATAACAGACTCCGATAGAGTGGACATCAGATGACACGGATCATTGGGAAGGAACATGCCCTGCAATTGGCTGGGGTAGGCTCCAACGCTCCTCTGACCCTTGTGAGGATAAGCGGCTCAGATGATTGGTGGATCTGGGTGGAACAATTTTTTTCAAAAGTAGCTGGCATTTGTCATTTGAACTGCTGACAAGAATGTCACTTCCAGAATTGGCCGCTGTCGTTGGTGGCGTGGGGCGCTGCAGTGAGAGAATAGGACTGATGTATTTCCAGGTCATAGATAAACAATATGGCTAGATACAATTGCATAAGACATGGCCATGTTGAATGTAGCGCATTGACTTAGCAGTCAGGTTGATGATGGATGTATCTATTTTGTATTGTGCATAGAATGCTGCGTAAAAAGAGTTAGTGCCATAGCAGCGGTGTTAACTCTTTGCAATACAAAAGACAAGTGTTTGTAGTCTGAAACATGCTATTTTTGGTTCATTAACCTTTTTTTTGTCAAGCCGTTCGCCTTTGCCAACAGATGTGGAACTCGGAGGTATACTAATACCTCACAACTCATGAAAAAGACTCACCTATGGATACTCTATCTCAACAATGTCACCATGATAAAGCACAACCATGTGTTAAGTGTGGATAAAGTCAAACACTATTCTTTCTTTTTTGTTTTATATTTGTTTACAATAACTTTGTACTGTTTTGGTTGTATAGGCCATGGAAAAAAACCTACAAAACTATAATTTTGTACTGTACAGTGATATGGGTGCATATGGCCACAAAAAAAGTGCTTGACTATAATGGACAATCGGCTGTCATGGACTATCCCCACCCCTTTAAGTCCATTATATTGAGGTTCCTCTGTAATTCTCTTTGCATTATGTTTCGTTTGACAGTAACATCCAGCAATTTTATCTGCAAAATTTCTTGTTGCGAAGTTAGATAAGTCACCTCCCATCACGCAGCATTCAAATACAGTATTGTTTGCGCTTGCTGGTTTCAGCAAAAAATGTAATTGGACTGTCGGCATGTATCTCAAAAAAGCTGTAAAGCGGGACTTGTAATGTGACTCAGCAACTCAACATTCTTGTATTTCTCATTACAGATTTTTTTACTATCCCGTTTTTTTACAATAATTGATGACTTCATTACCAGAGAGTGTTAACAAACAGCTGTCCGGCTAATTCATTGATAAAAATAAAATGACACCGGTCTCATTCCTATCAACAGTGGCTGGAAGTGTCAAAAGTGTGAGATGAGAGAGAATCTGTGGCTGAACCTGACTGATGGCACCATACTCTGCGGCAAGTGGTTCTTTGATGGCAGTGGGGGGAACGGACACGCTCTGGACCACTACAAAGAGACCAAACACCCGCTGGCTGTTAAACTGGGCACCATCACTCCAGATGGAGCAGGTCTGATATCGCTGAGGTCTTGGTTTGAGCTCTCATCCAATACAAGAGAGTCTCTCGTCTGTCTTCTAATTTGAGATAAACTGGCAAACTTCATCAAATCAACATTGTTTATGTCTGAGTGCAGGGGTTGTTAGGTCCCCTAAAAAGGATTTAGCTCTTCAAGAACCATCATCATGACCAACATTAATTAATAACAATATTGTAGGATAGTAGGCCCAAGTCTTCATCAAGAACAAGCCTGCCCCCCCCCCCAAAAAAAATATATTAAATATTCTTGTAAACCACTATAATGCAGCCACTATATGCAGCGTATGGACATTAACTCTGCACATAGTGTACATATAGGGGAAAAAACTATTCAACTCTCAAGAATTGCGCATAAATCTTACCTAAATAAAGGTTTGAAAACCGCCATTTTATAAACATTATATGCACATGTATGTACTGTACTTACTACCAAAGTGTATTCTTTCAGTGGTACTTCAAGTACCACTAGAGTGAGGCTTCAGATAACTCCAATAACTCATTCATTGTCTATACTGCTGATCCTCACTAAGGTCACAGGCGTGCTGGAGCATATCCCAGCAGACTGAGCAGTACATCCTGAAGTAGTCGCCGGGCAATCTCAGGGAAGATGCAAACAAACATTAATTTGCACTCACATTCACACCTAAGGGAGATTTAGTTTCTTCATCCATGTTTTTGAAGTCCTCAGAAAAAAATCAGGTGAGGCCATATTTGAACACTGGTCCTCAGAACTGTGAGGCAAATCTCCTTACAAGTCATCCATCGTATTGCAGACAATACAGTGAAACCTTTCAATTTGAATTAAATTTGTTTTTCACAGGAGGCATGTATTTTTTCCCCAGTGAGTTCCCACTTCTTAAAAAACATTTCCTTGATATACTTACATCATTATACCCCAAGAATAAAGAATTATAGTGTACTTAAAGACACCGTGGAGGCAGTGTTTCATTACTGAGCTTTTGAATTACAAAAAGTGTAGCAGTGTAGTGCACGACATCGCTAAAAATCAAATAGCCCACACCCCCACATCGGCACCTTGCTGAACATTCGAGTATGTGCCAATTATTAGAAGCACATACTGATAAAATTGGTAATGCAAACTCCTTGATAATATGTTAATTAGTCCCACTCTTCATACCCGTGGAATAAAGAATGGGTCTGTCATAGACACATTTTAAGAGGTAGGCAGATAACAAAAGAAGTACAGTACTTGGTTGTTCATTTCACAATTTACGTGTGGGCTTACAGTCCAGAGATGCAACTATTTCTGTCAAAACAATTTTTATATTAGTCCATTTTCCATAATATGGCCCATTTTCAGACATTGGCTGATCTTCGCATTTAGAATCATTTTCTCCCTGAGGAGAAAATCGTGAATGAACTAACCCATTTTAAGGTCAAACTGTCCCAAAAACATTTATCATCTGTACAGTTATGTTTCAAGTAACATTTGAAAATTCTTACAAATGTGAAAATAATTTTATATATATATTTGAAGCTCTAGAAGCATTAAGTTGTGTTCTCAATTTCGATGATGATTCATGGACGAGGTAACATCATCAAGCCTGAGGGAGCTTATTGCTTGAGTTACTTCATGCAAAAGGCCATTTCACACTGCCTGAAAAAGACTAACGGAACGCCTGGTTTCAGATGTCTATTCGTTTGAGGAAGATGAACCTGTGTTGGACCCACACATATCAGAACACCTGTCTCACTTTGGAATAGACATGCTACAGATGCAGAAAAAAGTAAGTCAACCTGGCTTTGATACACACAATCTGTCCACAGATGAAAAGCATTGAATGGCGGCCTTCGCTCCATCCTCAGACAGAAAATGGCCACCACACAGACAACAATGCCCGGCCACGGGTCAGCGAGTGGGAGGTGATCCAGGAGTCAGGCATGAAACTGAAAGCCGTGTACGGTTCCGGTTACACGGGCATCAAAAACCTCGGCAACAGCTGCTACCTCAGCACGGTCTTGCAGGTCCTCTTCAGCATCCCAGACTTCCAGAGGATGTGAGTAGACACATAAACTTCACTACAAGACATTATTGAATGGGTTATTAACGTTATTCATGTATTTTTTTTCTCATAGGAACTAATGTGAATATGCTTCTTTTTGGTCGCAAACTATCACATTCTAAAACCTTTTCTTAACTGCACAGCAAAGTGTTGAAATCATTCGTAACTGGCACACAATCATAAACAATAAAGTAAAACAATTCATGCTTTACAGACCTGTAAGACAGAACAGTGGTGCTTTAAGATATGAGTTCCTTTGAACGTGTGACCACCCTATTAACTCAAAGTTCAAATAATCATTTCCCATTGAAATGAGTGGAAATGCCATTAATTCATATGAACAACACAGTTTTTAATATGTTAATGTTTTAATGAGAAAAATACCAGTATAATTTTGTATGTAAAAACATGTAGTAATGATATAATTGAATAGAATGTAAAGAATATAAAACTTTTTGCCACGTTTTCTTCAACTCGGAACAATATGCTTCTCCTTGGCCACATGAGGGCAATATAATACAGACAGAGACACACATGAAGAAATGTTTCACAATTTACTCAGTAAGCTGGAGTAATATTACTTTATTTTTTGCAAAGGATAAATATATGCCTGTATGTGTTGCTGTATTGTCGGTGTACATGTATTACTTCACTGTTTCTGTTTGAACATCTATTGGTTGAAGGGTTATAACAATGTGTCTAATAGATGCTATTTGTTTACCTGTGAAAGGTGTTTTGCATTGTTTGCTGGCATTAAGCTAAACTGACTTCATAAATTTGCCCCCCCGATCAGAACCTGAGTGGTGTACTGTTACTGGACAGATTGTCCATAACGAACACCATGTTCAGGCATAAGGGTGTCCACATCTCCACCTGGGACCACCAGGACACCCTAGGTCGCAGTTCGATGATCGATTTTGTGGTCGTGTCATCGGACTTGCGACCGCATGTCTTGGACACCCAGGTGAAGAGAGGGGCGGAGCTGTGAATTGATCACAACCTGGTGGTGAGTTGGCTCCGAGGGTGGGGGAAGATGCCGCTCCGACGTGGCAGACCCAAACGTATTGTGAGGGTCTGCTGGGAACGGCTAGCAGATTCCCGTCAGAAGGAATTTCAACTCCCACCTCCGAATCTTCTATCTCTGGGGTTGAGGTCACCGAAGTGGTTAAAAAGCTCCTTGGTGTCAGGGCCCCAGGGGTGGCTGAGATTCGATCGGATTTCCTAAAGGCTCTGAAGGTTGTGGGGCCGTCCTGGTTGACATGCCTCTGCAACATCGCGTCGACATTGGTGACATTGCCTTTGGATTGGCCAACTGGGGTGGTGGTTCCCCTTTTCAAGAAGGGTGATCAGATGGTGTGTTCCAACTATAGAGGGACCACACTCCTTAGCCTCCCTGGTAAGGTCTATTCAGGGGTACTGGAGACGAGGGTCCGTCGGGAAGTCGAATCTCAGATTCAGGAGGAGTAATGTGGTTTTTGTCCTGGGCGTGGAACAGTGAACCAGCTCTACACCCTCACCAGGATCCTCGAGAGTGCATGGGAGTTTGCCCAACCAGTCTAACCTGTGTTTTGTGGACTTGGAGAAGGCCTTCTACCGTGTCCCTTGGATAGTCATTTCGGGGGTTCTTTGGGGGCATGGGGTACCGAACCCCCTGATATGAGCTGTTCAATCTCTGTACGACCGCTGTCAGAGTTTGGTCCGCATTGCCGGCAATATGTGGGACTCGTTTCTGGTGTGAGTTGGACTGCGCCAAGGCTGCCCCTTTTCATCGATTTTGTTCATAACTTTAATGGACAAAGTCTCAGCCGCGCAGCTGAGGCATAGAGGGTGTCCGGTTTGGTGGCCTCAGCATCGCATCTTTGCTCTTTGTAGATGATGTGGTTCTGTTGGCTTCATCAAGGCGTAATCTCCAGCTCTCACTGGAGTGGTTCGCAGCTGACTGTGAAGCGGCTGGGATGAGTATCACCTCCAAATCTGAGACCATGGTCCTCAGTCGGAAAAGGGTGGTGTGCCCTCTCCAGGTCGGGGATGAGATTCTGCCCCAAGTAGAGGAGTTCAAGTATCTTGGGGTCTTGTTCACGAGGGAAGAATGCAGCGGGAGTTCGACAGACGAATCGCTGTGTTGCGGACTTTGTATCAGTCCGTTGTGGGAAAGAGGGAGGCTAAGATCTCGGTTTACTAGTTAATCTACATTCCTACCCTCCCCTATGGGCATGAGCTGTGAGTCGGGACCGAAAGAACAAGAACCCGGATACAAGCGGCTGAAATGAGTTTCCTCCGCAGGGTGTCCGGGCTCTCCCTTAGAGATAGGGTGAGAAGCTCGGTCATCCAGGAGGGGCTCAGTGTCGAGCCACTGCTCCTCCTCATTGAGAGGAGCCAGATGAAGTGGATGGGGTATCTGATTCAGATGCCTCGCGGATGCCTACCTGGTGAGGTATTCCAGGAATGTCCCATCGGAAGGAGACCCCGAGGACGACGCAGGACACGCTGGAGAGACTATGTCTCTCGGCTTGGGAACACCTCGGGATCCCTCCGGAAGAAGTAGTTGGGGAAAGGGAAGTCTGGGTGTCCCTCCTGAAGCTACTCCTCTCACGACCCGACCCAGAAAAGCGGTAGAAAATGGATGGATGGATGGATGGATGGATGGATGACTTCATGAACGCAAATCAATTTTAAATATACAGCATGTAATTATCCATCCATTTTCTGAGCCCCTTATCCTCACAAGGGTCGTGGGAGTGCTGGAGCCTCCCCCAGCTATCATTGGGCAGGAGGTAGGGTACACCCTGAACTGGTTGGCAGCCAGTCGCAGGGCACATGGAGACAGACAACAGTCACACTCTCAATCACACCTAGGGGCAATTTAGACTCCAATGAATGCATGTTCTTGGGATGTGGGAGAAAATCGGAGGCCACAGAGAAAACCCACGCAGGCACGGGGAGAACATGCAAAGTTCACTGTTTGTATTTCAAAATTTTGCATACAAATCAAAGAAAAAACCTAAGAAGAAAAACAGCTCATTTGTAAATTGGGTCACTTGCTTCTCAAGGTACCACTGTATTTCCTACTTTAATCCAGTGCTCTTTAGTATATATTGCTGTAATGAATGTATGTTTTGTAGGTTTAGCAAGCAGTATAAGAACATGCCTTGATTTAAATATATTTTATATATGTTTCATTGACTGTTTCACAGTGCACAACTGGGTAGTGCACTGCCTCACAGTTCTGTGGACCCGGGTTCACATCGTGCCTGCCCGTGTGGAGTTTGTATATTCTCCCTGTGCCCGTTTGGGTTTTCTCCGGGTACTCCGGTTTTCTCCCACAGCAGTACATAAAATGGATGGATGGATTTTGTTAAATAAGAACGACAACAAAAAATCACCTTTGTGCTTGTTTCATCATTCAAAAATGATTTTCTCTGTAAAACACCTGATAATTAAATTGTGTGTGAACCCCCCCTTTTTTTAAATTAATTGGCTGCTACTCTTGTCCCCATTGACTAATGGATTTACAATGTGTTTTATTTCACTTTCCTGAAATGTGGACATTTAACTTCTATTTTAGACAGTCTTTTATATTGCTTGCTAGAAATTGCTGAATCAAAAACATAGAAGCTATTAAATTGGTTTAGCGATGATAGACTAATATTCAGATATTCTCCAAAAGACCTCATTGGTGGGATTTACAATACACAATGCAGCACACCCAGACAGGGACTTGGGTGCAGATGCCATTGCATTCAAAATGTGAACTTGGAAACGAGTAATTTTCCAACAAAAAGATGTCTTGAGGTGTGTGTATAACAGGTATTTCTGTGTGTAGGTACGTGGGGAACCTTCAGAGGATATTTGACTATTCACCTCTTGATCCCACACAGGACTTTGCCACACAAATGTAAGTGACTCCGGTGTTACTCAATACTGGTAAGACTTGGTAATTTTGTAATATGCAATAATGTAGATGTATGATTTAGACTCAAGGATTTTCCTACAGTGTGTAAGTCTTGCTGTACTTTTATGACGTACAGTTAGCCAGTGTGTTGGGAACACTGTGAGTGTGAAGCTCAAAGCTGAGTTCTGTCAGAGCCATTTAAATTTAATCGGTAAACCCATCATCACAATTTTTATTTCAGGATAGATCAAGTGTTTTTTTTTTTTTTTATATGTAGGTTTCATGTTGTTGTCATTCACCGCCCAGAAATAAGTAGATAAGATTTGCAGTAGAAAAAGCTTAATGCTGAGTCATCAGTGTGCGTGTGACTGGCTGGTTGGTGTGCGACTGGCGGGTGACCAGTCCAGGGTGGGGCGCCTCTCACCCAAAGTCAGCTGGGATAGGCTTCAGATCACCCATAACCCAAGTGGGAATAAGCGGTATAGAAAAAGAATGGATGAATCAAAAAATGAATAACAAGTGCGTTGTAAATGTCCCAATAGTACAGTTCCTGTATTAGACTAATAAAAACAAACCCGTCTGACATGTATTCATTCAGAAATGGCCAATGACACTGGATCAATTGAGTTAAGATGTCTTCAAACAACTATTTACCTTAAAGTCATTCTCCGATCAGTGAAGACTTCATGTAAAAATAGAACAATGTGTAATTTATGCTTGCTGTCTTATTTTTAACTGTGTTTTGTCCAACAGGGCTAAAGTGGGCCATGGGCTCCTCTCAGGGCAGTACTCCAAACCGCCCATGAAATCTGAGCTCATTGAACAGGTGATGAAAGAAGAATACAAGGTATTAAACTGGGTATGTTCAGATCCTCAACTGGCTGGGTAGAACACACAAGCATGCTAGTAGTCAGGGCCACCAAATAAACGAAAAAAAACAAACAGTTTTACTCAAATGCTACTGTATGTTATGTATGTGCAGTGTTGGGGAGTAGTAGCTAATTTCATTGTGTAACTACAATATCCATCGAGCCAATCCATTACATTGCTTTACTGGGAGAAAATGTACAGTGGTAATTAAATTATAGTTGCTTTTGGAAATTTCCGTGATTGGTTTTAGTTACTATTTGAAAAATAGCCCTATAGGCTCAATTTATTTTTTATTTCACTTCCTCCTGCTTATGCTGACCCTTCTAATTGGTTGTCTTTGCTCATGTTGTGCAATTTATCAGTTTGTATGAGATTTTGATAATGTTAGATTCATTGTTACACTTGTGAACACAAAAAAGAACACTGAGTTATGGACAGTTTCATCTTTATAATTTTTTACTTTTTATAGATCTTTTCGTCTGTCATATGAACCAATAGTGTTTAAATTGTGTTCATTTGTTGTTAGTGCAACATGACACAATTTTTTTCCACATCCTGTACACATACAGACTCATACAATAAACATTTTTTTAAATTATTTATATTTCATCACATTTTGTTATCAGGTTGTTATTTGTCAAAAGACCAAATATTTGCTTAATTCCAAAATAATATGCTTCATTCCACCATTTTAAAAGAAATATTCAAAAGTTGAAAAAAGTTGATTTAATCTAATCATCGACCATGCTAGTTAGCTAGTTATATCACTATAGAGCTAGTTATATTACTATAGTTATATTACTTATGAAATTAATCTCTTCCGGAAGATGTTTTGTAATGTGAATTTTATCTATATAGAAGCGCATTTTACATGTAAATAGCGTAATAATTCGTTCCAAGCCGCCCCCCTCCCCCTGCCACCATTCAAAGTACATAATGTAATGATAAAAAATTATGTTCATTTACCTTTGGCGTTGTGTGAGTATGCAAAGAGAAGAGGGAGTGACATGCAAAAGGCACCGTGGGGGACGGAGGAGGAGGTAAACTTTGACAGCTGAGAGAAAACATACGTACGGACATATGCACACACACAACTTAAATTGCACCAAAGTTTCTTGGGGCCCATGGTGAAGAAAGATAAATAAACTTGCAAAAAACACAAAGGAAAAAGTTGTACTTTTCCAATGTGTGTTAGCTTGTAACAGCTCTAACATGATTTGGTGACAGTCGAGTGTCCAAGGGAATCAAAAAGCAGCAAGTGCATCATTGGTAAAGATTGACGTCCCTCCTAACCAATGGGATACCAGGAAGATGCTACAGTGATTGCTAATGGGAGAGCGGCTCTACCACGCCACACAAACAGAATGTTTACGTTCGGTGGATTTTGGGAGCTGCGACCCCAGTGGGCATTTTTCTCCCTTCGTATCCTGAATTTCCTTCATAACTAGAGACGATATTTTTCCGAGGAGGTGTTTCGTAACCTGGATTTTTCTTTACTGGAGACATTTGTAAGTAGAGGTACCACATTTTCAACAGGGTAGCCTCTAACTTTAAACAATTATATTGCCAAATTAATCTTGCCAACATTGCGTATGTAGGTACAAGTCTTTCTCGCTTTCATTCAGTTTGGTGTTTGTGACACAGAGGCTGAGTGACACAAACCAATGCTTGCTTTTTAGAATGTGGTTGGACCATCTTTCACTCGCTCTGAAAATAGCTGTTGGCTGCAATGCCACATTTGCAGCTCAAAGCTCTTCCAAAGACAGCTGTCATGGTTTCTCTTGCACCATTGCTGTCTTTTTTTTCTTTCCTCTTTCTTTATTTTGCTCCTCAGATGTTTCTTTCGCTGTTGTTCACAGTGCACCATCTTCTACCTTCTCTCTATGTGCCTGCCAGGTCCCTACTTCCCTCGTGCTCTCTCTCACCTGTGTCATGAAGTCGCCCCCCCCCCCTCCCACACACGTACACATATTCACTGTGTGGTACTTAGAAGTTCCCCAACTAAGATTTTTTTTGAGTCACAAGGTGCTGCTTGGTTGATTTTTGTTTTTGTGTTTTAAGCCAAAATTTTCAGATAAGAGTGAGGAGTCACGGTCACATACGCACTTTCAGCCATTTTTTTTAACAACAGCAACAGTCAAACGCACAAATGAAAAATGAAAACACCCCCAAGAAGCTGCTATCTCACATCAAGACGCTCACACTTTTCTCAAACTGGGCAGCAAAACGCCAGCTCCTGACATTTTTCAGCAAGCCACACCCCTTAAAGGTACACTCGTAACACACATATATTGCATTCCTAACAGTATAACACTTTATAAAACCAGTTATTCCTGTACATTCTCTTTAGTTTTACTGTTTTTGTACAAAACACTGCTGTTTTCCTCAATTTAAAAACATCATAAAACATTAATTTTTTTTTCGGTGGGCTACAACATACGGTGCCCCTAAAGGCCGTAAGAACATCTTAATGCAGGTCAATTAATTTCTATGTGCAAAATAGAGTTACAAGGTTGGTCATTAATAAATTAACCTTGTAAGTTAAAGTACCGCTATACAATAGACCTTCCCTTGTAAAATTTAATGATACATGTGTCTTGTCCCACCTGGTAAGTTCAACATAGCATGGTTTTTGCAGTTTCCTGCGGTACTATGTTGACATGGAAAATGAATGGCCCCAAACAGGCATCAAGATACAATCCCAATTTCATTCAAAACACTTGTTTTGTGTCTCCCAACTACTTTTACACACTTTAAAAAATCATTATCTTCCCAAACTGTTGTGGATGCGAAAAGCTATTAAAGCATTATGGAAGCCGCTGAGCGAGGAAGTGAATTTGCGTTAAGCCTCATCAGCCTCAGTAATTGATGGCTCAGAGTGGGGGTCATTCTCCATATGTAAGGGTATATATTAGGCCTGGACATCTAACGAATGACAGCTCAGGGAGAAAGGCTGTGGCTGTCAGCCTTGGTCATTCAAATGTAAAATTAGGATTCAACTCTTTTGAACAGCTTGTATCAATCCCAGAAATTGATTCTTATATACGGTCTATTAACAGTAAGGTTTTATTCCTATCCTTTATTTACCTCTTGTGCTATTAATGGAGGATACATAATTGCCCATTCCTGCATTCAATATGTTGTTCCTGGGTTATCGCTTTTGGTTTTATATGTAACAGTATTATTTTCCTTAGAGGAACCAGTTAGATCTGGTGGGGTATTGCTTTATGCACAGTCAATGTGTGTAATGCTGATGTTTTTCTTCCAGCACCAACAAAAAGGCATCTCCGCACGGATGTTGAAGGCCCTGGTCGGCCGAGGACATCCGGAGTTTTCCTCCAACAGGCAACAAGATGCACAGGAGTTCTTCCTGCATATGATCAACTTGGTGGAGGTGAGTTGGACTTAACATCCACGTCCACCTAGAAACCATTCTCTTGTGGCCTTATCCTGACTAGAATTTGAGACCGTCGTCTAGCTGTACCTGATTCTAGATTCAGTTAATGCGTTCTGTTGTAAAGACAACAAAAAACTCTCCTTTGTGGATACCTGCCAACATTTTGTGGGATGGAATTAACGGTCGTGTAAGTTCAATTACCCTCTCACATTGACTGTAAGATACAATCATTATAGAACTATGGCGTAATACTGGGTTGTGAGGAATGACTGGTAGTTAATCATGTCTTTGAAGCAATTGTGACAAAATGGAGTGCCTACTGCTGCTGATTCAATCTCATCGAGTTTGCTGTCTAAAGAAGGGCAACATGACATCAGGTATGAGATGAGGAGCAACATTGGCAGCATTATTCTGATAGGTATGCCTCCGCCAATGATTAAGGAGTTCAAAACCTAGAGATGATTTTCCCATCCCAATACGATAACTATCCATCCAGCTTTTCCTCGCTAGGGTTGTGGGTATGTGGTAGGCTATACCAGCTCTCTTTAGGCAGTAGCTGGGGTACACCCCTTCCCATGGTCTCACCACCTGTGGAAAGAGCAAAGGAGGTTGGGTACAATTTATTCTCCTCAGGGACTTCATGGCTCACATGGGCATTGACAATAAGACCTAGAAAGGCGGGACTATGAGGAACGGAGACAGTGCCCCTGGAGTGGCAGACTGGGGTATTGGTGCCTCTTTTTAAGAAGTGGGGCCAGATGGTGTGTGCCAACTATAGGGGGTCTATTCAGGGGTTCAGGAGAAGAGGATCCATCGGGAAGTCAAATCTCAGATTCTGGGGAAGCAGTTTGGTTTATGTACATGGATTGGTGGACTAACTCTTCACCCACAGCAGAGTCCTTGTGGGTGCAAGGGAGTTCACCCAACCTGTCTACATGGTTTGGTTGATACTTTGTGGACTTGGAGAAGGCATTTGAGTGTGTCACCCAGGGTGTCCTGCAGCGGGTGGTTTAGGAGTACAGAGTACCAGATACCTTAATACTGGCTGTTTGGTCACTGGACAACCACTGTCAGAGTTTGGGCCGCGTCACCTGCTGTAAGCCAAATTTGTTTCCGGTGAGGGTTGGTCATTGATTCTGTTCATTACCTTTATGGACAGAATGTCCAAGTACCGATGAGGTACGGATGGGTTCTTGCCAGAGATGTTCCTAGAAAAAGAGCTAAGACAAGCGTGAGGACTGTAGAGAGTGAACTCAAACCAACCAAGATTGTCTTTCTCGCGAGGGACAGATAGGAAGAAACACTGTGTGAGTGCGCTCCCTCAGACTGCCAAAATGGTAGTCCCTGTCTGCTCTTTTTTATTGCATTCTCAGGTCAAAGGGTTACATGGTTACACAGTGAAAATGCTGACACAGATGGCTAAACCAACAGCACATAAACACCAAGGTACATGTTTCTTCAAGGCTGCAAGAGTGTCCTGATAAACACACAAGAGAAAAAGCAGGGCATTGTTTAAAGACATATTTATGGCATTTGGGGGTATCATCATGTGGTAGAAAGGGGTTATCTCCTCCAAGTGTTGAGGAGTATCTGCTTAAGATCAGAAGGGAAACAGGCTGAGGTCAGGATGGAGACATCGCTTCCCAGTGTTCAGGAGTATCAGCTTGAGGTCGGCAGGGGGGCATCGCCTCCCAGGTGTCACTGGGTCACACTTCAAGACAGGCACACAGCTCACAAAGAGAACAATTCAGACTAAGACAAACAGAAACAAACACATGGTAAAACAATCTTGACAGCAATTATAGTAGTAATGATAGATTTTTTATCATGATAACAAACTTAGTAATAAATTCCTTATCAGTTCTGGTTTTGTGACCTCAGCATTGCGTCACTGGTTTCTGGCGATGATGTTGTGCTCTGTTGGCATAATCAAGCCACGATTTTCAACTCTCACCAGGAGCAGGTCGCAGCTGAGTGTGAAGTTGTTGGGATGAAAATCAGCACCTTCAAATTTGAGGTCATGATCCTCAATTGGAAAAGGGTGGTGTGCCCTTTTCATGTCACGGACAAGATCCTGGCCCAAGTCTCAAGTTAAAATGTTTTTCTTTAAGAAAACCTTTTATTTTCCCCTTTTGTTGTTTAAAAGTTTCAGAATCTCAGGGTCTTGTTCAGAAGCCAGCGAAGAATAGATTGGGAGATTGACAGCCAGATCTGTGCAGAGTTGGGGAGTATGTATCAGTCTGTTGTGGTCAAGAAGGAGCCGAGTCAAAAGACACAGTTCTCTATTTACCGGTTGATCTACAGTCCTACCCTCAGCTATGGTCATGAGCGGTGGGTCGTCACCAAAAGAACAAAGTCAAGGATACAAGCGGTCTAAATATGTTTCCCCCGCAGGATGTCTGGGTTCTCTCTTAAAGATATGGTAAGATGCTTGGTCATCCGGAAGGACGGAAGGAAGTCGAGCCGGTCCTCCTATGCATCGAGAGGAGTTAGCTGAATTGTTGAGAGGAGGCCCCTCTGGCTGACCCATGGCATGCTGGAGAGACTACATTTCTCGGCTGGCCTGGGAACGCCTTGGGATCTCCTTGGAAGAGCTGGACGAAGTGGCTAGGGAGAGGGAATTCAGGGCTTAATTGTTTAAGAGGTTGTCCCTGCGACCTGACCTCAAATAAATAGAAGAAAATAGATTGATGGATGCACGGGCTACACTCTGGATTGGTCGCCATCCAATTCCAGAACTGACAAATGTCCATTCTTTCATGTACCGAATGTACATATTTTGGAGTGTGTGAGGAATGCGGCACAAATGCCACACAGGGCTGACTGAGCCAAGAGTCATACCCTGATGTAGAACACTGTGTTGCTGCCAAAAAAATATAATTATTCCTTAAATGATTTTACTCCAGTTGTACACATGGTCGAACAAGGACACTTTGTGCAATTACCATCAATAACTAGAATGATAATCTACCAGTCTGTATTATGCAATGTAGTAACTGTCATCCATCAAGGGAAGTTAATCTCATGAATAAGTATAATGAAAAATACATGATTATGGATTCTATTGGTCTGTTGAACTGATGAAAAATACTCCCAACATTACCACAGGATGTTCCAGATCATTATTTGCACCACTTTGTTGACAGAATGACGGCAGTGCCAGTAACTGATGTCAGGAAGGCACACAGATGTGCTGTAAATAATACAGCACACACCACATCTGTGTACAGTGCACATATAAAACCCTCTACCGTATATATCTGCAGAGGAACAGTGCGAGTTCAGAGAATCCGAGTGATGCCTTCCGCTTCCTGGTGGAGGAGCGAGTCCAGTGCTGCCAGACACGGCGGGTTCGATACACTCAGCGGGTGGACTACTGCATCCAGCTGCCAGCCCCCATTGAGGCCGCAACCAACCGAGGTAAAGGAGACGCGTGTACTTGATGACAGAAACCATACATACTGATCCAAGATCCATAGGGGGCAGATGACAGAACTAGAGGGGTGCCCTGAGATATAAATTTAATGCTCATTAACTCAAAATCATCATAATTGAAAGGAATGGAAATGCCAACAATCTGTTACAGCCCCCTCCACCCAAAAAGAAAGCCAATAATCCACATAAGAGGCTGCATCTGATGTTTTCTAATGTAAAAAAATAGCACTCTATCTATCTATCTATCTATCTATCTATCTATCTATCTATCTATCTATCTATCTATCTATCTATCTATCTATCTATCTATCTATCTATCTATCTATCTATCTATCTATCTATCTATCTATCTATCTATCTATCTATCTACAGTGAAGAAAATAAGTATTTGAACACCCTGCTATATTGCAAGTTCTCCGAAATTTTCATTGTAGGTGCACGTCCACTATGAGAGAGATAATCTAAAAAGAAAAATCCAGAAATCACAATGTATGATTTTTTTTTTTTTTTTTTTTTTTTTAAACGATTTGCGTGATACAGCTGCAAATAAGTATTTGAACACTTGAGAAAACCAATGTTAATATTTGGTACTGTAGCTTTTGTTTGCAATTACAGAGGTCAAATGTTTCCTGTAGTTGTCCACCAAGTTTGCACACACTGCAGGAGGGATTTTGGCCCACTCATCCACATAGATCTTCTCTAGATCAGACAAGTTTCTGGGCTGTCGCTGAGAAACATGGAGTTTCAGCTCCCTCCAAAGATTTTCTTTTGGGTTTAAGTCTGGAGACTGGCTAGGCCACGCCAGAACCTTGATATACTTCTTACGGACCCACTCCTTGGTTTTCCTGGCTGTGTGCTTCGGGTCATTATCATGTTGAAAGACCCAGCCATGACCCATCTTCAATGCTCTGGCTGAGGGAAAGAGGTTGTTCTCCAAAATATCACAATGCCTGGCTGCGGTCATCCTCCCCTTAATACAGTGCAGTCGTCCTGTCCCATGTGCAGCAAAACACCCCCAAAGAATGATGCTACCACCCCCATGCTTCACAGCAGAGATGGTGTTCTTGGGATGGAACTCATCATTTGTCTTCCTCCAAACACGGATAGTAGAATTAACACCAAAAAGTTCAATTTTGGTCTCATCTGACCACAAAACCTTCTCCCATGACTCCTCTGTATCATCCAAATGGTCATTGTCAAACTTAAGACGGGCCTTTACATGTGCTGGTTTAAGCAGGGGAACCTTCCGTGCCATGCATGATTTATAACCATGACGTCTTAGTGTATTACCAACAGTCACCTTGGAAACGGTGGTCCGAGCTCTTTTCAGGTCATTGACCAAGTCCTGTCGTGTAGTCCTGGGCTGATGCTCAGAATCATTGAGATCCCACGAGGTGATATCTTGCATGGGGCTCCACTCCGATTGAGATTGACCGTCATGTTTAGCTTCTTCCATTTTATAAAGATTGCTCCAACAGTGGACCTTTTTTCACCAAGCTGCTTGGCAATTTCTCTGTAGCCCTTTCCAGCCGTGTGGAGTTGTACAATTTTGTCTCTGGTGTCTTTGGACAGCTCTTTGGTCTCGGCCATGTTACACGTTTGATTCTTACTGATTGTTTGGGGTGGACAGGTGTCTTTATGCAGCTAACGACATCACACATGTGCATCTGATTCAGGATAATACATGGAGTGGAGGTGGACTTTTAAAGGCGGACTAACAGGTCTTTGAGGGTCAGAATTCTAGCTGATAGACAGGTGTTCAAATACTTATTTGCAGCTGTATCACACAAATAAATCGTTAAAAAAATCATACATTGTGATTTCTGGATTTTTCTCTTTAGAATATCTCTCTCACGGTGGAAATGCACCTAGGATGAAAATTTCAGACCCCTCCATGATTTCTGCGAGAACTTGCAATTTAGCAGGGTGTTCAAATACTCATTTTCTTCTCTGTATCTATCTATCCATCTACATACAGTTGATACAGTATATATATGGGCGGCGCGGTGCCACTGTTGTAGAGCGTTGGCCTCACAGTTCTGACAACCGGGCTTCAAGTAATCTTCCCAACACTGTCATTGTGTCAGTACTTTTTATTTGCTCTTATCTAACAAGGAGCTGAATGACAAAATTCACAACAGGCCTTTGATCCATGAATCAATCAATAGATTTCCACTTCCAAGCTAGTCTGTTACTCTTCCAGTCTCTCTGTAATTCACTTGTAACCTACTGATGGCTCATTGGCTGCTTCAATCTGAAAACATTCTGTTTTGAAGCCTCGCACCAGACAGGTACTGTTGCTCACTTGATCGGTCTCATGATGAAAATGTATTAGTCATTCATGTATCAAACACCTGTTTTGATTTTTGCTGTTCTGTTCTTTAAGAGGCAACAGCGAGTTGTGCAGAATAACCTGAAATCTTGGATGTTGGACATGTGCATTAAAAAACAAACATTATATAACCCTTGAGGTGATAGTGAATTTTAGGTAATCTTGAAAGCCCAGTACACATTTTCTCTGAGTAGTGTATGTTACAACAAAAAAAAAGAAGTCAATAAGTGACTAAAGTTTTAACAGTTCCTACTCTACAAATTCTACCATTTCCCAGCAAGTGGTAAGGTTGACTTCCACAAAGGCAAAATTGAGGGGAAACATTTGTGTATCCTTGTAACAGGTTTGTTTTAGGCACATGCTACGTTCCCACAAATTTTGTGCAAATGTGTTCGTTCATCACTTATGTCTAATCCCAACAAACCTAACCCTAACCACCAAAATAATGTGATTTAAAAGACCTCATAAACCAACTGGTACTTTCTGCATTCATACAGTTTGAAAGTTGCTCTTTCTTCACATCAGAGGAGCTGTTGGCTTACGAATCCAAGCGCAGGGAAGCAGAGGAGAACATGAGACCCCCCCCAGAGCCGGTGAGGGCTCGGATCCCTTTCACAGCCTGCCTGCAGGCCTTCACTGAGCCTGAGAACGTTCCAGACTTCTGGAGTTCTGCGCTGCAGGCCAAGTCTGCTGGAGTAAAGTAAGCTACTTGCATATTAAATCCACAAATTAGCATGCTTTAATTTATCATCCCTTTTCTCCTCAGAACATCTCGCTTTGCGTCGTTTCCAGAATATCTGGTGCTCCAAATCAAGAAATTCACATTTGGAGTTGACTGGGTGCCAAAGAAACTAGGTAAACTGTTGGGGGCTTTATCTGCTTTTTCATATTTAGATACTTCTGTGGGCCGTTACCTTCATTTGTGACCAGGAAGTTGGGACTCTTATTGCTGAGGAGCACAAGCGTCTTATATGCGAGAATGAACTCTCATTGAAGTCTTTTGATCTTCACTGTTCTATGTAAAAATGCGTGTACAATAGCTATGTTCTCATGCACCGTTTCCTAACCAGTGTACCGTGGGAAATTATCTAACGTCGCTAAATTGGTCCCCCAAATTATTTATCCACTCCAAATAATGCCGGGACCGTATAGTATTTAAATGCACCTTCTACAGATGCCATGATTAATCTGTCTCGTCTCCACTCTCTTGGGCATTTGTCTGGTGGTGTGACTCGAGATTTTCTCAAATGTAAAATATGTGGCTTGGCCTTGTAATGGTTGGGAATTGAGTGCGGTGCTTGATTTGTCTTGCTCATTTTAACAGTCACAGTAGTAAGTTCAATGACACAATCGTTATTCCGCTATTCTGATATTTGGTTCATAGCTGCTATGACACACTATAACACCGTCAAACTCAAGGCCCAGGAGCCGGATCCGGCCCGCCACATAATTTTATGTGGCCCACGAAGGCAAATCTGTCAACTTTCACGATTCTTGTGAAAATCTGTACCAAAATTTCAAATTGTCATATGTCATAAATAATGTTGAGATAAACATTTTGACTTAACAAACATGAACAATGGTTGAAAAACCCACCACCCTTGATTTCTGATTCAAAAACCATTATACATAAATTTCATGTGTAAATATGATGATGAGCCAATTAAAGATTTTTATAGTTTAGTCAGAAATGCCTCTGAAGGAACCCCCTGTACTATAATATCAATCAATAAATTTTGCATAGTGCATATTTTTATTAGATTTGTGAGTAAACTGGAGCCTAACCTAGCTGACCTTGGGTGAGAGGCGAGTTACACCCTGGCCTGGTCACCAGCCAATTACAGGCCACACATAGACGAACAACCATTCAGACCAAAGGAGAATTTATAATATAACTTTAGAATGTGGGCGGAAGCCAGAGTACTCGGAGAAAACCCGTGCATTTGTTTCAAACGTCCAACAGAGGGGAGCATTGGGCTATGTTTCATGTGGTTTACTTCATCACACATACTGTGGAAATTCGGGTTTATTTATTTCCATTTGTAAATTTAATTTCAGAACACATTTTTTTTTAAACTTAAAAAATGAATCACAGAAATGGCAGCAGAGTGAGCATTAATTCCCACATCTGTCTCGCAGCCCAAAGGTTCTGGATTTGAATCATGGCTCTGGCATTTGTGTGTGCAATTTGCAAGTACTTCTTGAGCTCGTGTGAGTTTTCTCCAGGTATTTCAGCTTCTCTCACATCCCCAAAACACACGTTAGGTCAATTGAAGAGTAAATTGTCCATACAGGTAGGTTAATATGAGTGTAAATTCTTGTTAGTCTATATTTGTCCTGCTATTGACTAGCGACCAGTCCAGGGTGTACTTCGCCTATCTCCCAAAGTCACCTCTGACTAATAAGGACAAGCATTATAGAAAATGTATGCATGGCTAACTAATAATGAATAAAACATTTTCTATACATTTGGCATCAGCAACAAGAAGGTAGTTCTACATACAGTACAAGTAAAAAAATTTCCATGTTTGTGTATAGATTTGGGCATAGATGTTCCTGACTTCCTGGATTTGAGCCGTCTTCGGGCTACAGGGCTGCAGTCAGGTGAAGAGGAGCTCCCTGACCTGATGCCACCCATTGTGTTACCTGAAGACACCAGAGGTATTAAAATATACATGCACAAATCTTAATATAGCTCTAACGTACCAGAGTTTTTGTGACTACACAAGTTATGTTTTATTGCCGCACTGCACGGCACCTACTCTGCTTTACGTGGCTCTAGTTCTACATTTTAGGATACACGGCTAGAAATTATACAAATAAACACACATCAACGTGAGCTTAATGTTGTTGCTTTGGATTGCTTGTACAACGTTACATTATTCTCCACCATAGTCTCCACATTGCTGCAACATGCCTCTGCCAAAAAAGTGAATAAAAGGGATCTTCATTCTCCTCTAATTTGGTGGATTTTTTTTTAACGTATCTATATTGGAGTTTGAAGTAATACAGCATTAGTGTTGGGAAAGTTTATTTCCTTTGCAAACGAGTTCAAAGTTCAGTTCATCATTCCAAAAATGGACTAACGCTGTTCATACTGAATACGAATAATCAAAAAAATCTAAATTGTGTTCACCAGTCCAAAAATGAACTAGTTCATAGTTGCTGATGTGCTACTAGCCTTATAATACTGGCGTAGCATTTCCCTATTTTTGCCACCTGTTCCATTCCACGGCCAGCTGCAGCTTTCACCCTACAATGTCAAAAACATGAGGAAAATCTTATTCCTAGAATTATGTTATTTTAAGTGAGGAATTAAAACAAAAACAGGACTTTTGTCCTATATGGAAAAACAAAAACGTGACAGTATGCGAAAGGACATTAATAGCTTGACACTCTTGGGAGCTCTGGATGACTTTATTGACAAAATAATTTAATAATCTATTCATATACAAAAAAACAAAATAATTTCTATATTATCACGGTGTGATCCTAAAGAGTTTTAACAAAAGCATTCCATGACAAAAAATAATGTTCTTCATTATCCATTTTTACCGTTATGTCATGTATTATAAAAGAACACATTCACTCCCATTTCCGCAGTGTCCCCGAATACATCTTATGCCCTCACAGAGCTGCCACGTGCCTCCCGAGTTTCATTGTGAAAAGCGAAATAAGTTCAAACTGTTGTAGTCCAGCACACCTGCAACACTTGTGAGGATAAGTGCCTTGGAAAAATGAGGGATGGAGGGATGTTCCCTCTCAGAAAATTGAGGGATGGGGGGATGTTTGCTCTCGTGGTCACTTTTAATATTACAGTTAATGCACTGCATGTTACTGGACATCAACATTACTGGCAGCAGACCATGCGATGTCACTCTTGCGCACACATGCATCCCCATGGTGATGCTCAATCAAAACATTGTGCAGCCCTAGTTTAAAAGGTCCACGTGACCTAAAAAATTATGGCTTTGATAGCTTCCCCATTTTCAAGTTGAAAAGTGAGCTGCAAGATTGTATGCTGTTTTTGAAATGTTCATTTTGGGATCAGAAAATGTCCATTTTATTCTTTTAGAAACGCTCCAGCCACTCAACCGCAGTGATTACAAGCACAATTTGCATTTTGTTCATTAATACTAAAAAGTAAGCTAGCACTCTTGAAAACACCCTCATCTATTTATCCCTATTTACTGTATTATTTTAATATTACAAAGGGCAATAGTTTCCTTGAATATTGCTTAAGCTCTTTTCCCTCAGACAACCACGTCTTCATATTGGTTTACTAAACCACATCTTTATGCTAGTAAGGGGATATTAAGGGAAACAAAATGCTTGTTTTTGTACAAATACTTGGGTCTCTGGAGTGCTTGCTCACCCATCAAGTGTAAAATTATAAAACTGTTTAAATCACTTATCTGTCTGAATCTGAAAATGTATCAGTGAGCAAGTCATTGTAAATCTTACATAATAGCCGCCTCCACAAAAAGTTTCTCATCCGTGACTGGAGAGCGGCGACTTGATCTGCCATTGACCAGCGATGGCTCGGCCTCACATAATCAAAGCTGGGTGGACGCCTTTAGTTGTCCTGTATTCGGCAGTGAAGGCTTTGTGCAGTGTCATTTCTTTTCAGTCTTGACCCGGAGAAGTGAATGTATGCTCTGGATGGAGTCTCAGTGTCTCACAAAAATCTCCAAAAAACACCACAAAAATTTGCTAGATCTTTTGCGTGTCACATTTTGGGAAAAATATGTGCAAGTGGGATTGGGATAAACAAACGAAAAAACAACAAAAGTTTTCATTACTGAGTAGCCGCTTGGTTTGGTGAATAGACTGGCTCTGCCTTTGCTTGTCATTGTAACAAAAGCATGACGCAGCATTTATTTGACAAAGAACTGCACGTGATTTAAACAAGTGTGAGACAAATGCTCTATGAGCCCTGTGATTGGCTGGCAACCAGTTCAGGGTGTACCCTGCCTCCTGCCCGTTGACAGCTGGTATAGGCTGCAGCACTCTCCGCGACCCTGGTGAGGATAAGCGGCCAGGAAAATGGATGGATGGATGTTGAGACAAATGGATATTAAATTTTTGTCACGAACCTCCGATACAGGAGTGGACCCAAATGCAGGGCTTCGAGGCAGAGGCCATAATGTTCAATGTAGTTTATTCCGGAAACTGGGTCATACACGGTGTAGCAGTCCGACAAGGCAGAGGTACAGAAACGCTAGGCGGGATCCAAAAGACACCCAGCAAGGTCCAATGACTATGGGGCAAACTAACAACTCCTTGGGACAGGAACAAACAAAATGGCACAGAATCGCTGTGACTAGGGTTACTCTAACTTACATGTAGAGCGGAGAGTCCCACAGGTATATCCAACTCACTAACACAAAGCAATGAACTGGCAAATGCCAGTGATAAAAACTCCAACTTGAATGCCTGTCTTATTACAGTCTCAATGTGAAACAGCTGTGAGCGGTGACAGGTGTCACTGCCCAGAACAGTGGCATGGCCACGTATTGCTCATGACAATGTTCTGTAATTCTTTATCTTTTGGGTATTTTGACTGACGTTTGCCGACCTTTGAAAAATAGACTTGGGAAAAGACCTTCTCAAATTGGGAAAAAGTGTCATGCGGGCTGACTGGTCACCACATCTGCCTCACAGTTCTGAGGAACCGGGTTCAAATCCGGCTTCGCCTGTGTGGACTTTGCATATTCTTCCTGTGCCTGTGAGGGTTTTCTCCGGTTTATGCGTTTTCCTCCCAAATCCCAAAAAGATGCATTGTCTATTGATAGAATACTAAATTGTCTGTCGTTCTGAACGAAAGTATGAATGGATGTTTGTTTCAATGTCCCCTCCAATTGACCCCTCCGTGGATGTTGCGCAATCCGCGTCACTGACCAATCAGAGGCCAGAGATCTGCATAATCTCGGACTCAAATCTCAGACAACGCCGGCTGGATGGTCCAGTATAGCTTCTGTTGGCGTTTTATCGCGTATTTGGGTTCTTTAACAATAGATATGGTTAAGAGGTGTAGTCACGGACTTTATAATAGTGACGACAGGTATCCTGAAAGACTAGTTGGTGGAGTTCAATTCGTACCCTTTCCAAAACCGAAGACCCAGTACGAAAAATGTCTTTGATGGATAAAACTTTGAGGAAGACCGCATGATCAACTGAATCCATCAACCGGAACAGATATGTTTGCACGAAGGTAAACGCTAAATTTGATTTTCAGTACATGTCATATAAATAAATTAGCAGTTCTTCGCTTGCATAACATAGCTAAGTGTGAATGATTGACACACTTGATCTGTGTTGAGCGATATTTTGTGATGATCTGACTGCACAAACGTGTCTCTGTTCGGCGCTCCCGAGCGAAGCTAAACCGGACTTTGTTTGTTAGTACAAAGGTATGCCTTATATTTGATTTTCAATACATGTCTCATATAAATGAATTAGCTGTTCTTCGCTTGCATAATATAGCTACGTGTGAATGATTGTCACACTTGATCTGTGTTGAGCGATACAAGAATAATTATTGAGGGGAGCGCGTGACGTTACAGAAAGAAAACGAGAGAAACAACTCATAAATCAAGCCTTCGCCTTCTTTTCCTTCAAACGGTGGTGCACAAACGGCTATACAGAATCTGCACACAAGTGTGATATGTAACACGAAAATAGGAAACTGTCAATGACGAATTCGTCTTTGAGTTATAATCTATTATATTATGTGGCTTCTCGGTCTTCCTCTGACTCTGGAAAGATCTCGCGCTAATATCAATGGTTTCTCCGTCGATATGCATGTAAATACCATTGAAATACCCCTCGCTGAAATACTTGAACCCTGCTGTCTGCTTTTCAACGATATTTCACTGTTAGCTATGAATGCCGGTAAATCGGATAGTTTTGCTCTATTCGTTTCTTGCTGCGCCGATATTTTTCCCAATTGTTTGTCTGACGTCAGCGCACATGGCGTGACGTCACTTCAGGAGGCCTGGTTAAGTGCCCTGTACGGAGGGGTGAATTGGCTGGTGACCACTTTGGGTGTATCCCGCCTCTCTCCCACAGTTAGCTGGGATAGGATCCAGCACGCCTGCGACCCTAGTGAGGATAACCGGTACAGAAAATAAATGGATGTCTCCTTTCATGCACTCCAGATGATCATTTAGTTGAATTGTCACGAGATTTGAAACCCTCGCATGATTGTTTGAACATTATTAGACTTTTAAAGCATAGTTTCCAGAAAATTTTGGTTAACCTTGTTCTGTCGTGTTTTCTGCCACTTGTATAATCTCCTAGAAGGCATAATTGCTGACATTGCTATATAATCAGACTTTGTAGGTGATATGTTGGCACACTGTCTAAAGTGTGACGTCACATTCTCTACTTGCAAATTTGTCCCAGGTACTTTCCACGGCTTGTGATTTTAATAACAGTGCTGTTCCTCGTGTCACTCGAAAGGTTCCGCTCCAGCTACTGTTCAGCGTCCACATTAATATTTTAGAAAGCACAGCGTGTTCAGAATGGCCTGACCCGCTGAACACTATCTCCAAAAAAGAAACTCACAGCTTCATGTCTTTTGTGTACAAAATCATGTGCTGCCTATGCACTGACATTGCACCCAGAAGCTCACCTTCATCTTTTGTCTGAGGGATGGATGAGTGCAATGGTTGCTATATCCAGTTCCATGCGCACATTTAAAGGTACCTTGATGTGACATGGCATGCCAGTGCAGTTGCATATCTGTCTGACAGCGGGACGTACTTAAAAGGACCAATGCATGAAAATACCTGGATTCGCTTCTATTTTTAACTTTAAGTAAACTTATGTTTTTCACTTTTCAATTTACAATGAAAGTATGCCCGATTTGACAAATATTGAGGCTGCAACTTTTCTACGTATTTACATTTAAATGGTAGTGTCTTTTCATCAATGCTATTTTTCTATTGTATACACATGCTACAGTGTTCCCTCACCACAGCATATACTGGTTCATTGTTCAAGCCCCTGCTATATATTTTTTTTTTGTAAAGCGACTGTTTTGAACAGTTATGTTTACACAAAATGTGTGTTTAATACTGTAAAAATGTGCTTAAATCATGTCATTTGGGTAGATCTATAAGTATAAAAAATGGTTTTCTATATCAGATTTCCAAATATACCTCAAATGTTAAAGACAACCCTTTCTTTAATGTTGGCTGTTTGGATTTTTTAAAAAACTTTTCACACATAGGCTTGATGTTGATAATGGTTATGAACACCCTCAAGTCCCATTTTAGTCTATGCCCAAGAAAATGGATATTCATAATTTCGACATGCTTTATTTAAACTTTGCAAACTTTTCTGAACCAACCCGTTTAAAGAATCCTAATGGAGAATCGTTTGGAACTGGAATCGCTCAAATTCGAATAATCCCTAACACTAGTGATGACCTACTTGGCTTTCCCATTGGTTCCGCATACCACCTACGCCGCCGCTTTCTTGATTGATTTTGCAGTCTATAATTAAATCATCTTGTCATGGAGGTCGACTTGTTCAAGTAGACACTGTTCCATCAATCTATTTTCTGAGCCGCTTATCCTCATGAGGGTCGCAGGAGTGCTGGAGCCTCCCCCAGGTATATTCGGGCAGGAGGCAGGTTACACCCTGAACTGGTTGGCAGCCAATCGCAGGGCACATGGAGACAGACAACAGTCGCACTCACAACCACACTTGGGGGCAATTTAGTGTCTAGAATTAATCAATATTTTTGGGATGTGGTGGGAAACTGGCGTGCCCGGAGAAAACCTACACAGCCATGGGGAGAACATGCAAACTCCACACAGGCGGCACTGGGATTTGAACCCCAGTCCTCAGAACTGTGAGGCCAATGCTCTAACCAGTTTTCATTGATTTGATTTGATATATATGGTGCAGCTCTAGAGTGTTGACCTCACAGACCCGTGACCCTTGTGAGGATAAGTGGCTCAGAAAATGGATGGATATATGTGTGTGTGTGTGTCTATATATCTGCCAGATGGTCCCAGAAGACCCACACAATACATTTGGGCATGCCACAACAGAGAGGCATCTTGCCCCACCATCGGAGCCAACTCACCACCAGGTGGTGATCAGCTGACAGCTGGCTCCCAAGTTGCTTATGAAATATAGAAAATCAGCTTGATAGAAAAGTATAGAAGCAGAAAAGTCACTTAAAATTTTGAGTTATCGAGCAGTTTCTTTCATTCTTTTAGTTATTATTGACTTGGACCTGAGAATTCTCACCATTAAACAATCATAAAGATGCCTTATAAAATGGATCCTCTATTAGACCCTCACTCCCTTCCTCTCTCCACAAACCATTTTTTATTGTGGTTTAAGCAGAGGGACAAAAAGAGGTTAGGAAAAACAAAATGTTCTCTTTCAGTCAGTATTTTTTTAATCCTTGTTTGTATTATGAGTTTTGGCTATTGCAAATAATCCAGTGGCCCCATCGTCCTCCGGCTGCCATGCGCAGTGATTAATCATGTTGACCCCCTTGCCACTCTCGCTACCAAAGACTCCCGCGCCTCATTGAGCACAAATGTTTGCCCTTATACACATTTGTTCCTGGTAATGGCCACTTGAAACTAGCAGTGAGGGGAAGTAACTTGCAATAATTACAAATAATAACGATAATATAGTATAACAAAAAGTTAGCCCTAAACACACTGGTTACACTGTTAGCATGCATGCCAGCACGTGCTTTAGCGTGTACGTAAGATACCATATGATGGCGGTCACCAGGCAGTGATGAACAATTGTATTTTACACCTATTAGCAGGGCGGCACGGTCGAACAGCTGTAAAGCGTTGGCCTCACAGTTCTGAGGTCCCAGGTTCAATCCTGGACCCACCTGTGTGGAGTTTGCATGTTCTCCCCGTAACTGCGTGGGTTTTCTCAGGGCACTCCAGTTTCTTCCCACATCCCAAAAACATGCAACATTAATTGGACACTCTAAATTGCCCCAAGGTGTGACTGTTGTCTGTCTCCATGTGCCCTGCAATTGGCTGGCAACCAGTTCATGGTGTACCCTGCCTCCCGCCCGTCGACAGCTGGGATAGGCTTCAGCACTCCCAGAAACCCTCGTGAGGATAAGTGGCTAAGAAAATGGATGGATGGATATAGATGATTTTATGGGTTTTATGAGCTGGAAGCCCACATTATGTCAAAATAAACAAATGAATACTTGAAATTGTTTAAATTGTGGGCCCTGAATCTAAAATCTATGAAAATGTAACTTTTAAAATGGAATTAAGAAAATAAATTTAACTAACTAACTAACTTTCCCACGATATACAAATTTTTTGAAAAGGATCTCTATATATAGACATGATGATGGTTGGATGCGGCTTTTTGTTTAGCATGTTTTTAAAGTTTTAAAGTTGAATTCCAAATTGTGTGACTAGTGGCATATGACTTTGAAGTTTCCATTGTATTATGATAAGTCAAACCCAAGTTAAAACCAAAGCATTTTAATATCGGCTCATTCACTGCCAATCCTCCATGTTAACATGAATATTTGAATTCAACAGCTTCCAATCAGTGTTAAGGGGGGGTTCTTTCAGCTTTAATATTAGCGTTGGAGGCTGTGGAGTATTGGTTTCATATTCATTTATTCCATTCATGTATGTGTAATCACTTGATACCAAAAGCATAGAAGCGCATATATGAGAGAAGTGTGTGATTCATCTCTTTCTCCTCTGTTCCAGATAGCTCCATGAGCTCCTTAGACTGTGAGTATTTTGCCTCTGCTCTCATTAACACGATGACACATTGAGCCAAAGCACTGAGCACGCATGCTTGAGCAGGTGCACAACACTTTCTTGTTTGCGTATGTACTCCATGATAGATCATTGTGCGATGAAGCATCATCCCCAGGGCTCATTGTCTTCTGGTCTCTTTGCTTAATGAGGCCCAAAGAGAGAGAGAGAATGAGAGAGAGAGAGAGAGAGAGAGAGATGGAGAGGGTGGTTGCTATGACACCAGCACATGTGAATGAGCAGCTGTGTGTATGTGTGTGTTTGTTTTAAGTTATTGATGCTGCCTCTCCATTGTGCCCCTTAGCTCCGGAAATAGATGAGGCAGCAGTTATGCAGCTGGCAGAGATGGGCTTCCCCCTCGAGGCCTGCAGGAAGGCCGTCTACTATACTGGAAACATGGGCCCCGAGATGGCCTTCAACTGGATCATAGCTCACATGGAGGAGCCTGGTAAGCAACTTTTGAATACGGTCCTACTTTGACATATGAGTGACCCAACTTGCGTGTTTTTCAACATATGAGGTAACATTTGACCGATTTTGTACTTTGACTTGAAATACAAGCGTTGTATGGTGCTAGTGAACTCCGTTTAAACCTCCTCACAATAAGCAGCCGGTTGGAAGATAACTAACAGTTCTTCAAAAGAGACTTTAACCCTGGAGAACCCATGGGGTCACAATTTTAAAAGAGGATTTGGATGTCTTGGGTTCTCTAAGGTTAAAATGTTTCAATCCCAGTTGAGGTTTACTGTCAAACTAAACACAAAACAAGGAAAATCCCACATTGAAAATGGCCTTGTCAAAAGAATGTCCCACTAGCTTACTGCTTCTTACGCGATAAGTTCCTTTGATGGGCTAACATTTAATATTGTGTTAAAACTTTTCATGAAACTGATATTTGAACACAAATGATGGAGCAACACACGTAGACTGACAATATTACAATACTTTGGAACTCTAATTTACAAAGACCTGTTCAATTTACAAACGACAGACCAAACAAAAATATTCACCAATGGTCAAACCTAGTTGTAGTGGGTGAACCTTTCATAAATTCCTTTTCTCCCAGGAGGTGGATCGCTCTCAGTATCTCTGGTTTCACAGTTGGTACTTTGCTTAGTGCGTCTTTGTGTGCCTTTTTGGTTTTTTTTTTCCACGTTTTGCTAGCTTTGTGGGTCCAAGAAATAGGGAAGCACTCACTTTGGACTTAAAAAAGACCATGGTGCACGCACTGCAAAACCTTTCTTACAGTATAGTGTGGAATAAACAAATCCACAAAAAAAATCTTCGTTGCCGCTGACTTAGCCAAGTGAACCAAGTATGTTTGGTGGAACCAAGAGAAACTTCTGGGCCAATTGTAAAAGCTGTACGTTTTTTTTTTTTAAATGAAAAACAGCGAGCATATAACATTTCCAAGACTAACATTGGAAAGAAGGTGAGGTTCTTACATGCCGACTCGTTGTCAAGAGAACCTGCTGCAAGCCATCCAGCCATCCATTTTCTTAGCCGCTTATCCTCACGAGAGTTGCGGGAGTCCTGGAGCCTATCCCACTTGTCAACGAGCAGGAGGCAGGGTACACTCTGAACTAGTTGCCAGCCAATCGCAGGGCACATGGAGACAAACAGCCACACTTGCAATCACACCTAGGGGCAATTTAGAGTGTCCAATGTTGCATGTTTTTGGGATATGGGAGGAAACCAGAGTGTCCGGAGAAATCCCACACAGGCACGAGGAGAACGTGCAAACTCCACACAGGCGGGTCCAGAATTGAACTCTGGACCTCAGAAGTGAGTACCAACGCTTTACAGCTGTGCCACCGGGCCGCCCTGCTGCAAGCCAATGAAGTGGATTTAATTTTTTATTCTTCATAAGTGTCGCAACCTGGTTGTTAAGGTGAAGGGGTTTTTTTAGATTTCCAGCAGGCTGTGAACACACCAGAGGGACTGTTGACACCGTGACACAGTTTGGGTGCCTGTCAACAGCGTGGCTGAATATGAATGAGGAGGACGTGTCTGTTTGTTGTTGTCGAATTGATTTTGAAAGAGAGTTTTGTCACGTTTGATATACAGTACTCTATACTGTTATATTATCTACAAACCTTTACTAATAGAATGACTTTTGTCAAAGTTGGAACCAAATATTCAACTTTATGCTATTTCTTGTGAGAATGATGTCCAATTTACAAACTTTCCTATTTACACACCCTGTCAAGAACTAATGTAAGTAAAGGTTCCACTATACTCACAGGCATTTTATTTATTTGAAAAAAATGTATATATTTGTATAAATACAAAATATAAATATTAAATAATATCACAGCAACCTACGAATTCACAGTAGTGATGAAACTTCTTTATGTCTGCATGCCTGGCCAAGGCGGATACAACCAGAAAGAGCAGCATTATGAATTGAGTTGAATTGAAGCATTACAACATGATACACAAAGTGTTTGATGCCCAATATTAGGGAGCTAGTTTCCTTATTAAAATCCTATTCCAAAAAGTGTTGGGTGGGGGCTGGAGCAGATTAAATTGTGATGACGTGAACTGAAGCAAGGGACGCCTGCAGTTCTTTTGCAGATGTCCGGAGTTCCTTTCTGGCCTTCTGGATGAGCCATTGATGTTCTTTTGGGCTAATCTTTCTCAGGTGGCCACTCCTGGGATGGTGGACCACTGTTCAATCTTCCCTCCGTGTGGTTCGCTAGTGCCAAAAAGCCTTAGATGTTTCCTATGCACAAATGTTGATCTCTCATAGCACACCTGGGCACAGTGGTTGCAAGTTAAAAGATGTTTTATTTATTTATGTATAGTCCTGTTCGGCTGTTAGGTCAAGCAGAATGGAGTACTGTAAACAAGAACAATGGCACCTTAGATATGTGTGTTCTATGGGGCAGTAGTGCTAGATCCTGTGAGGAAGAACATGACAAGATGGTACAGAACAAGGACAAGAGGGGAAGCATGCAGAACAAGGGTTGTGAACCTAGCCGGCTGTACAACTGAATTCTGGTGGGAGTGGCTACATAAATATCCAACAAAATTTCATATTTATGTTACAAAAAGTGAGAGGCCCCACTTCCAGCTAAAAAGTCCAAGGGATGTGTGCCTGCGATCATGTACTAGTGAATTGACATGATTTGACCTGCGCAATTTTGACAGAAGTTGTTTGTCTTCAAAGCATCATGTCACAAAACTGCTGCAATCATTTTTTTCGTACTGGCAATCCGCTACAAGAATGCCAATATGGTTTCTGAAGTTGCCTTGAATTTATTTGAATTTAAGAGGTCACATGTTATATTTTCATAGTTTTTCTATACATCAGTTTCTTTTATGCCCCCTGCTCCCTCTCCACAATATTGCCAAAAGTACTTGTGCAGCAACTGTGTCACCACATTTTCCTCCTCGAGGATACTGGCGTGAGGAAGTAACACATAATGACAAGACACCTTTATTGGTATGGGGCCTTTTAAACTCAAAGGTAATTTAAAGTGAGAGACGAGTCAAACCTTTGCCGGATCAGGCAGGACAGCTTTTGTTTACTCTGGTCGTTTATCGGAGCATGTGTCCGTGACAACACCATCAAGTCTGTCAGCGCGTCGCAGTCAAGATGTTCCAGCGAGGCCCTAAGTTGTGTCACTTTTATTCCCTTGGTGTGAGGTAAAAGGCCTCAAGAGTGCACGGAAACGAGAGCAGCCTCTTGCTTGTCAGTTTGAAAGAGGGCGATGCAAAAGTGGTGCCATATCATGTTTTTTTTGGGGGGGGTTAAGAAGCAGTGGAGTTGGTGACGTTTCCAATGCATCATCAGACGATGGACAAAATAATGACATAGGACAGCCCTCATTAAAAAGGGCTTTAATATGACACAATTTGTTTTTTCCCTGGGTACTCCAATTTCCTCCCAAGTTCCAAAAACATGCAAGGTGGGTTAATTGAAGACTCAAATTTATCCTTCCATGAGAATGGTTGTTTGTCTATATGTGCCCTGTGATTGGCTGGCGAGCAGATTAGGGTGTGCGCTGCCGAAATAGGCGCCAGCGCACCTGAAACCCTAACTGGCTCTATTGAACACGTTCTTACAGAATCAGAATCAGCTTTATTGTATACCTGGAAGAGGTAGGAACATTGGGCGATTTATAATACCAGGGGCAGAAGCACACAGCACATGCAAAAATGGAGAAATAAAAGTAGGGAACGGTATCTTGGTCATTGATCCTTTAATAAAAGTATTATCAATCATTCTCCACATAAATACTCAAGTAAATGTCAAAAGTATGGTGCCAAGTACAGTTTATCAAAAATGTTACTTGATTAAATGTCACAGAGTAAATGTAATGTGTTAGTACCCACCTTTGCTCCGTATTTGTCTCAACTGCCTAAAAAAAGTGGCTATCACCCACAAAGTATTAAAAAACAAGGATTGAATGGTCATTAAATCACATCAGACTTAGATATAATGACAAACTAACCCATTAATCTGAGTTATTAAGGTACTTTGATTATGTAACTGTTTGTTGCTGTGACCAATTGCCTAATAATAAAAGGATTGGCTAAATTTTTGGTCATTGTCATCCTCTGAGTGTATATTGGAAAAGTCAAAAGAAAACCCTCATCAGGACCTTTGATTTGATGCAATATACACAGTCATCAATGTGATGAGATATGCGCATTAATGGAGAAGGGCTCCATTAGTAGTCAAGTGGAAACGAGCAGTTTAACAGCCTTTTAACTGCTCTTGCAAACATGCCGTTTATTTATTCACCTCCTTAGTTTTCTGGTGGCTGGACAACACATTGAGTGGCAATCGAAAGCACGCAAAAAAAGGCGATAAAGGCATTAGTGGGTAGATAAGGAGTTTGCATTATTTCTTTTATGGCAACGAGATTAATGAAAGCTGTTTATGACCGTCCGTAATTACAGCCACAGTGTCCTTGCCGAAGGGCCACTTCACTTTGATTTAGTCTTGCAGAGATGCCAGATTCATGAAACAATAATTCATTGTCACATTTAAATGTGATTCATTTACAAGTTCATAAATGTACATACTGTACTCAATTATTCCCCCACTCTCGCTACCATACCCCCGCTTATCCCAGATTTTTATTTTTTGTGGAATTAATTCCTTTGTCTCAGGCAATTTGACAGTTAATTGCTGAAATTTGTGCTTAATAGTGAGGCTTATACAGTGCACAATGGTACCTTGATTCACAATTTAAAATTGTCAATTCAGGACTTGGTTATACAGTGGGGAATAAAGACAATCTGTCACGACCCATCGGAACGGAGGTAGGACCCAAATGCAGGACTCGGGAGATGCAAGGTAGTTCGGGGAAAAACTTTTATTATTCAATGGTCGGGGATCGGGCAGGTAGTCACGTGCAGCAGCGGTAGTTGGGATGTTGGGCGAAGAGAGCAGGTGAGCGGGCAGGCAGGAGTCGGTACACGGGAGAACGATCAAAGCAGGCAGAAGTGTCAAAGGAGTCAGGCTCACGGGGTCGATCGGAGAACAGGCGAAGGTCGGTACACACGGGTTGACGATCAGGGATACGAGAGTGCTGGAACGGGACATGAACCTCAACGATCTGGCGGAGAACCAGTCGTTATCGGGGTCCTATATATACAGGGGATAATCAGCCCGCATGAGGCGCAGGTGTGTGCCTCCCAATTAGCGCGGCCGCGCGGGCACCCGCACAGCCCGGGCTGGAGCGGCAGGATCATGACACAATCCCTGGTTTGAAGAGCAAAAATGCACAAATAATTGACATACCCACAAAAACTATACGTAATTTCATATCGATGGCAAAAATGATGGAAAAGCACCTAAAACGAAGAAGACCATAAAGCAGGGGTGTCAACATTTTTTTTGTCATTGCCACAGTTTCCTTTAGCCCTATGTAAATGTTTAATCATCACATTATTACAAATATACAGCAAATTGATGTGATAACTAGTTATGAAATCAGAACTTGATTAAAATATTTTGTTCACCTGTTACTATTACTACTGTCAGCCACTGTAAAGAGGTTTGGTAGCAAAAAATAAATAAATAAAAATGCCTGCCAATATCTGAACATTATTTTTTAACAATGACTTTAAAATGTTGCTACATGTTTTTGCAGAAAATCAACTGCATGGGTTTTCTCCCACATCCCAAAAAACATGCATAGTAGTTTGTTTCAAGACACTAAATTGCCCGTAGGTATGAATGTGAGTGCGAATGCTCGTTTGTTTCTATGTGCCCTGCAATTGGCTGGCAACCAGTTGGGGATGTAACCCACCTCCCGCCCAGAGTCACCTGGGATTTGTTCCAGCACACCTGCCACCTTAGTGAGGATAAGCGGTATGGAAAATGGATGGATCATTCGGACCCTTGTCACAATGTGCAGTAATTATGCTTGATAACATCATCTTATTTGTCTACATTTCCCTTCTTGTTGATATTTATGAACAACATTTAAAAGCATGGCATTGTTTTTTGGGAGGTTGGTTAGGGTAGGTCATGGAATTTACATTCATTTCAATCAAGTAACCGTGGTGATGAATGATTTCCATTTCATTGTCTCCAGACTTTGCAGAGCCTCTCATGCTGCCCTCTATGTTTGACCCGGGCCTTTCCAGCAGTGCACACAGCCTCATGGGCGCCACCCCGCTGGATAACTCGCCCCCCGAAGAGAGCATCGCCATCCTTACTTCGATGGGCTTCCCTCGCACTCACACCGTCCAGGCGCTCAAAGCCACGGTCAGTGTGGCGCCCACTTTCTCATCGTATTATTGACTCACTCATTCACTCACTGGGCAATTTTGTGATATCCAAAATGTGAGAAATATTTACACATGGATTTATATCATCAAAACCAGGGGGTTCAAGCTCATTCTTTCATTTTTGTCACTGGCCACATCGGTATGACCGTGGATCAATATAAATGTTGCATCTCCTGATGATTGTATTTTATATACACATCAAAATAATGGGAAAATACTTTTCAAACCAGAAATAAAGAATAGTAGTTTGTTGAACTGCTGTTCAAGTTACTCTCAAAAGTTGTTTTGGCAACCAAAAAAATGCTTGCAATATCTCAACATTGTTTATTACCTGTTACATTGTGAAATTTTGGTACAGATTTTTGGCAACAATCATGGAAGTAGATTTGCTTTTGCTGGCTGCATAAAATGGAGTGGCGGGCCGGATGGGGCCCCTAGGGTGTTTTATTTTTATGTTTTTATATATACATCCACTTGATAGTCTTCATCGAAGAGGTGTTGCTTGATGATTAAAACATTTTTTGAGGTTTTAGCAGTACTTTTTTGATTTCACAGCTTTTCAAATTATTAATTGGTTTCTTTTGGCGTAAGGGTCAGAGGACAAAAATTCTAAAAGTTTCTTAATAACTGGAGAACCCCTTTACAAACCAAAGTGATTATATAGCAGATATAAAGCAGTTAAATCAATAAATATAAGGGCACACAATATACAGGAAAACTGCACACTTCGTAAAAGCTTGTCGTGTGACTGAAACATCTAAATATACAGTATAATACATATAGGGTGCCAATATTTCTCGCCACGACTGTATAAAAAGACCCTTAACCCTCAACTGTCTGATCCCATGGGGATGCCTGTTATATTTTATTCATGACTCTGTTTCTATTGACAAGGGAGGATGCTGGAGCAAGGAAATTATGTATTTATGGGATGCAGAATCATACCAGTCTGTTTCGACCTCGTGATCTGCTCAAACCTACGATTTGACGGTGGCAAGTTCAGCTGGCAGCTCCTGTACGTCGAAATCTTCCCCCCATATTCCAACACAATGCTCTCCATTGCGTAGAGAGTGTAGCGCTCTGTGTTTGTCAATTGCAACATCACTTCCAATCGTGTTTGCGGTGGATAGAGTAACTGCAACCCCGTGTCTTGAGCTTCATGAATGTTCAATCCCTGTAATAAAAACCCAATTTTTAACCTAAATTCCTGTTGACAACTTCCTGGAAATAATGTGCTTGTATTACATAAGCTATAAATAATGCAAACATGAATTATAACTGACCCCATAACATTTTTGTCCTCTGACCTATTGATTATATGTGGACCCTAGGAAGATTAGCAAACTGCTACGGCACAACGTAATGGGGATGTCTATTTTTAAAAATATAATAGATGTTTTCAGTGGCTGACTGGAGCGAGTGCTAACAATTAAGAGGATTTCATAAATAGGGTGTGTAGCTCCTGTGGGAGGTCGATGATAACTACAACAGCAAAAGTTATAATAATTATAATTATAACATAACAATAGTTCCACTTTAATATCAATACATAATAACAATTGGTTTGTCATTAAGGCCCGGAAATAGCGCCAGAGAGTATTTGTCATCTAGTGCTCCCAGTATGAGTACACAAATAAACACATATTTCTTTTAATTAATGTGAAGCTGGAGGTTGGCACTCAACACTGAATTTATTATTAGCCCAAAATAAGAGGAGGTATTTTTTCTGATCTTAGTGATCTGACTGAGAGCCAAAATCAGCCACCAAAATATGACCGCTGTGTTGTATTTGGATGCACATTCTCCAGGAGTCACATGTCTATTTACAATCCCCCTAAAAAATATCCCCTGGAGGTGCTTACTGTAAGTGGAGGTGGACATGTGTCACCGCAAATGTACTGAGAATAAGATGATTTTATGAGGGGCTACCAAAAAATAGATCTGGGGCTTCTTTTCCTTTCTACCCTCCTACAAATATACTCACTCTCACACCTCTGGACATGTCCAACCCATCAAAGTCTGCTGTCTTGGACCTTGTCTCAAAAAAAATCCAACTTTGGCTGTCCCTCTAATGAGCTCATTTCAAATCCCTAGAGAGAACCTCAGCATCTTCATTTCTGTCACCTCCAGTTCGGCTTCCTGTTGTCCTTCAGTGCCACCATCTCTAATCCGTACATCATGGCACGTCTTCTGTTTTACTTCGGCTAATCTTCATTCCTCTCCTTTCCAGTGCATGCCTCCATCTTTCTAATTGTTCCTCCAACTGCTCCCTGCTTTCACTGCAGATCACAATATCATCTGCGAACATCATGGTCCAAGGGGATTCCAGTCTAACCTCCTCTGTCAGCCTGTCCATTTCCACTGCAGACAGGAAGGGCCTCAGAGCCTGTAGTTGCCTGATGAAGGGCCAACTCCACCTTAAATTCTACTTGTCTAACATTTCTTTGCCACAAGACTCACGCATGCGGTACCACAGTTCCTCTCTTGTTACGCTGTCATATGCTTTCTTTTGATCCACACAATATAGCTCCTTCTGACCTTCTCTGTACTTTTCCACTAGCATCCTCAAGGCAAATAATGCATTTGTGTACTCTTTCTAGGCATGAAACCATACTGTTGCTCGCAGATACTTACTCCTATCCTATCTCTAGCCTTTCCTCCATTCTTCATGTATCTTCTCACCCGCTAGTATTCTGTTGAATAAGTTGGTAAAAAACTCCACAGCCATCCCGCCAAATTGCTTCCATACCTCCACCGGTATGTCATTAGGACCAACTGCCTTTGTAGTGCCTCTCAAATTTCCCCCTTACTAATCGTTGGCATTTCCTGGTCCATCACACTTTTCTCTTACATTCTGTCTCATTTTCTTCATTCATCAACTTCTCAAAGTGTTATTTCCATCTATTTAGCACACCACTGGCACCAGTCAACACATTTCCACCTCCATCCTTGATCACCCTTACCTGCTGCACATTCTTCCCATCTCTATCCCTCTGTCTGGCCTTGTGTGTAACCTGGTGTACATGTTGTGCTATGCCTCCTGTTTAGCCTTCGCCACCTCTACCTTTATCCTGTGTCGCATCTCAATGTATTCCTGTTGCTTCTCGGTCAACTCAATGTCCCACTTCTTCTTCGCTAATCTCGGGCTATCAGCAAAAAACACTTTATTAGGTCAATATGCATTATCCATCCATTATCCAAGCCGCTCACAAGGGTCACTGGAAAGCTGGAGCCCTTCCAAGCTAGCTTCGAGCGAAAGACTGACTACAAGCTGAACTGGTCGCCAGTCAGTCACAGGGCAGATACCGGCACCATCACTGAGCGGGAATCGATCCCACACTGCCCGCGCCAAAGTCAGACGTGTGTACCACTACACTATCAGTGACTGTCAATATGCATAATTTAATTCAATTCAATGCGAAAATATCTTACAATGCCTGATATTGTTAATGATTATTATTTTAGTCATGTTTTTTGTTATTGTTATTGTGGTCATACTCTTGTTTAACTGGGTGAGAAACAGCAGTGCCTCATCATGTGCTGGAAAAGCCTGATAAACATTGCACTAAAATACTACAAGCACATTTCAGTATGATTCACCACATCTGCCTTTGATTTCCGATCTTCCGGCCTCGAATCTTGGCTTTGTCCTTCCCGTCCGTGTACAGTTCGCAAAGGCTCAGAATTGAACCTGCAACTTTCAAGGTGAAAGACGACCTTTCCACCACTAGCCGTTCCTCACAGTTTTATGCACTGAAATTGCACACAACTGGAAAGTACAAGCAAAAGACTGAACATGCCTTTAAACGAATAGCTCTTAAGATTGCATTATCTTTGAAAAGGTTGAATTTTTGAGCAAGCTCTTGATCTGGATTTAATTAGATTGTCCAGGTTTATTATTTTTTTTCTGGCAGTGATTTGACACATTACTGTATATTTCATAAAAATGGATAAATGGTTGAGAAAATTGGTTGGTGGATAGATGTATGGGACTTAAAGTAATTTAAAGAGTTGAAATATTTTTTTTGTGTGTTTTCATCTTCAAGAACAATAACCTTGAGAGAGCGCTCGACTGGATCTTCACCCACCCGGAGGAGGAGGCGAGCGACGCCCTTTCCAGCATGGCCGACACGGAGCCCAATGACAACGCTTTGTCCAATGCCAACTCACACAGTGACTCCACATTGTCCCCAGACAGGGACATGTCGGGGCCGCGCGTCAAAGATGGACCGGGACGTGAGTGAATGACTTTGTTTTGTCGGCGCTATTACATCTCCATTGATTTTGTACGAATGCAACGACTGCAAGAAACATTTGAGTCTCGTTTTAGTATTTGAAAGGAGGATTACTGATCTTAACCAAGATGTAGTGTGCACACTAAGCCAACTCAGCAGATCTTCACATTTATGTATCTTGCCAAACTAATGCGTGCCAGGCTCTATCCTTCCATCCATTTTCTTTGCCGCTTATCCTCACAAGGGCCGTGGGGAGGACTGGACCCTATCCTAGCTGTCAACAGGCAGGAAGCGGGGTACACCCTGAGCTGGTTGCTAGCCAATCGCAGGGCACATTGAGACAAACAGCCGCACTCACAATCACACCTAGGGACAATTTATAGTGTCCAATTAATAATGTATGTTTTTTGGATGTGGGAGAAAACCGAAGTGCCCGGAGAAAACCCATGCAGGCGTGGAGAGAACATGTAAACTCCACACAGGCGGGGCCGGGATCGAACCCGGGTCCTCAGAACTGTGAAACCAACACTTTACCAGCTTTGTCACTGTGCCACCTCTTTACATTATGGCTGCCAACAGAGGACTGACACTATTTTGCCACCTCCAGTGGCTACATCAATCATTCCAAGCCGGTCCCTCACAAGGGTCACGGGAAAGCTTCGGGCGAAAGGCAGACTACACCGTGAACTGGTCGCCAGTCAGTCGCAAATATCGACACCATCACTGAGTGGGGAAACGATCCCACGCTGCCATGTCAGGCGTGTATACCACTACACAATCAGTGTGGCTACTGCCAGGTCCTATTATATTTTTATTTCTTACACGCGTTAAGATATTTATATAGAGCACATAGTTTATTCACCCATCCATCCATCATTGCTCTTATCCTTATTAGGGTCATGAGTGAGGTGGGGCCCAACTGGCTTTTTTCAGGTTCAGATTCTTTCCATATTTATATGCATCAAATTATCTTCCTATGATCCACCTGGATTGATTTGTGCTTGGCAAATTAGCCTTCTGAAATTGTTTCAAAAGGTTCAATCGATTGCATTGATAGTGGGAGATAACACACTGGATTTAAGAGAGGCAGGCTTTATATAAATGTAATTGTTGTAGTTCCAACACAAATGCTTGGAATTCTTCTTAATTTGCTTGATTTTTTTTCTTCTTTTTTTTTCCAGTTAGTCTACTTTTTTCTTCATTTATTTTTTTTCACCCCAAATTTAGTCACTCCTTTCTGTGGTGCCCCTAGTGTTTGGATGAAACACCACGGTATGTGTGTGTGTGTGTGCTGTTTTTTGTTTGGTTTTTGTCTGGTGAATGGCAGATGAGGAGGAGGCTAGTGAGAATGTTTCAGGCTCACGTTTGTGCTACAAATAGCAGGTTCGTTCATTTATTTAGCGGTATATGTATTATTAACATGATTCCTAAAATATTTTCCTGATGAAAACCTCAGACTGCTTCATTTTACCCATCCGTCCATCCATTTTCTGAGCTGCTTATCCTCACAAGGGTCTCAGGAGTGCTTGGGTCTATCCCAGCTATCATCAGGCAGGTGGCAGGGTACACAATCCCAGGGTACATAGAGACAAACAGCCGCACTCACAATCACACCTAGGGGCAATTTAGAGTCTCTCCAATTACAACTTTCTTTTGGCTTGTCCCGTTAGGGTTCACCACAGCGTGTCATCGCAGATGAACGCTCATATTTGTTTAGCGCAGATTTTACACCGGTTGCCCTTCCTGACCCAACCCCTCTTTGGGGGGTGAAGGCCCCAGTGAGAAATGAACTCATGACCCCTGGTTTACAAAACCAATGCTCTAACCACTGAGCTATGGGGCCACCAGAGTCTCTTGATGCATGATTTTGGGATATTTGAGGAAACCGGAGTGCCCGGAGAAGACTTGTGTAGCCGTGGGGAGAACATGAAAACTACACACAGGCGGGGCTGGGATTTGAACCCTGGACCTCAGAACTATGAAGCCCACATTCTTACCAGCGGCTCCATTGTGCCCTTAATTGGACACATTCCTTAGAAATACACTAAACCACGAGTTGCAGACATCAACATGAACCCATCCATCCATTTTCAATAACACTTATCATGGTTAGGGCGCTGGAGCCTATCTGACCTAACTTTGAAAACACCCTGGACTGGTCGCCAGTCAGTCGAACGGCACATATAGAGCCAGACAACGATTCACACTCACAGTCACGCCGTCACTGAGTGGGAACTGACCCCACTCTGCCTGCAAGTAAGGCAAGTCTACCAGTGACTTCAACATGAATTGAATTGCATGCTAAAATGTTGTTTTACGCTCACATTCACAATATTACAAGTTACCCTGTACTCTCTCAGCTGTATTAGTTGCTACTTTTTACTTTTATTGGAGTCACATAATTTTGAAGTAAAAGTAATCTTACTTAAATACAATATTTGGCTACTCCACCCACCTCTGGAGGGGACACCTTTCTAGAATGAGGATGCTTAAAGAGTAAGATGCTATTCATGTGGCACAGCTTGAAGCAGGCATCAGGTGCAAGTGGAGATGGGCCTTGCTCAAAACAAAAAAAAAAAGCAAAGCAAAAATTTCATTTTAATCTAAAATGTGTACATCCTGTTTTTTCTATGCAAAGATTTTTTTATTTCGCCTTATTATGCTCTTCAATATTCCAGATTGCATAATTTATATTAAAAAAAAAATATTCCGGGTCTTGGACCCCCCCCCCTCCCCCAAGTCCGCTGTACAATGCTTTTTTTGTTTTGGTCACTTTTTTCATGCTTTTGGGTGTTGCTTTTCTCTCTACACTGTGCAACACACACAATAAAATTTTTGACCTTTTAAAATAAAAAAAAGAAATACTGTATAATCTAAATATTTCCAATATAATCTAAATATTTAATAATTTATCCCAACAGTGAAAGTCTTGAAAACATATTTAAACAAAACAAAAAAAAAAGTTGAAGAGAATGGTTCAAAAGTTGTTTTTTTTTTTTCATTGTAGATAATTTATTAGAGGGCATTGTAAAGTCAGTATTATTTCTTCTAAATGAGCTGTAATAAACAAATGTATTTTTATTGCCCTTATTCTTAATTCTGTCAACATTTTTTACCCCAGGTTATGAGCTCTTCGCCATCATCAGTCACATGGGAGCATCGACAATGTCCGGGCACTATGTTTGTCACATTAAAAAGGAAGGAAGGTGAGTTGACAAACCCAGCATTCTTTCAAACATACTTGGATTGAGTCATTATTTTTTTCGTTTACAAAACAGACAAATTTGTATTGATGTTGAAAATGTGTGCCAACTAAATGTTTTGTCACTATTCTGCTGCAATGATGGCTTCTTAATTAGGAGACACTTTTATTTCTCAATGTTTAATATCTTAGTCTGATTTCTATAATGGAAGGGGGACTTTATGCATGTATCAAACTCTAAAATTGATATAGAAGACTGCTTCAGTGGCCAAACTGATTTGCCATCTTTATAAAAGGTCAACATGCTACAAATTTATAGTCAGCTAAGTAGTCATTATAGGAGAAACTTTAATGGAGAAACCAGTTCCATCTCTCACAAAAGAACAACAACCAAACAAAATTTGGGAAAGTCAGTTGCTCACCTGATAACCCCACAACTTGCCTTGTATTCTGTTTTCCTTGGCTTTATCATGCAATTAATTTAATGAAACAGTTAAAGGATGTTATGTTGTTACTGCAAATGTTATCCATTTGTCCCACAGTTTAGTTCTTCAGGTATAAAGTAATCTTTTCTGGTCTAATCCTCAGGTAGAATAAAGAATATATGCTCATGAGTAACTGCGTATTATGTGGCTGCACCTAAGTTGTCCTGCAGCCTGGGTTTCAAACGCCAACGCATGAGCATTCCATGATATTTGTTCCAATGGAATTTTGCGTTGTTCACCGGCACTACCCAAACAGACTTCCCTCATGAAAAGCTACACTGCAACGACAAAGTCATAAATATTATTCAAGGTGCTACTGTCGTTGGTTGTATACTTGTAAACACACAATAGAATGCCAAGTTCCATAATATCTCTCTTTCAAAATGGTGATGTGACGTGTCCCTTTTTGTCCAGGTGGGTGATCTACAATGACCACAAAGTGTGTTTATCAGAAAGGCCTCCAAAGGACTTGGGCTACATCTACTTTTACCATCGACTGTCAAGCAGTTAAAGTTCGCGCCCCCACCCCCAGCCAACCAACACCCACCTGGGAGAACGGCTCCCAACAGTAGCGACAACCTCGCCTGTTAACCTGCCTTAACCACGAGGCCCAGTGACGAGCAGCTGTGTTCACAAAGGGAAAGCGACATGCTCTTTTTGTCTTTTTCGTTATGATGAGTCGAATGTGTTTGTTGTTGTCGTCGTCGTCATCGTCTACAGTCGGGACAGCGGGACGTGTGCAATGGCTGGCGTACTCTACACCCAAAGAAGTGCATATCTCATCTCATATCTCACTGGTACCCGTTTGATGCCTTTGCAAAACGTGTCAGTATTTTCTAAAAGGTACATTTTGTAAATGTATTGCAGTTATATCAAGGTACTGCCGGTGCTTGACACCTGTCAAAAATGTGCAATTAGCATAACTTTTTGCAGTTGCATAGTAGCTCAAATATGGCGCAATTGAATTTGCCAGTTTGTCACTTTTAGCAACCAAAACTTTTTTTGTTTTCAAAATTAAAGTATTTTCCTCACTGAAAGCACTCCCCCCCCCTTCAAACAATAATATTTTGCAGCCCATGCCCAAGAAAAAACTACACAGACGTGAATGTGATTGTGATGTAAATGTCAACCACATTACTGCTGTGAATCTGTGAGAGAACATCTCAATGATATTGAGGTCCTTGCTACTATTCGTTGGGTATTTTATTACAGAAATCCAATGTCTCAGCAGTAAAAAAAAAAAAAAAAATGTTTTATTTTAGGTGCAACTAATTTTTATTTAGTCCATCTATGCATTTATGTCCATGTTCATGTCTAAAGCAATATACACTACAAGCAAAGCTACTGCATTGTACAGATTTGCTCTGAATGTGTAAACTAAAAAAACAAAAACAACTCAGAACAGATTTTTCTTGTAACATTAAATCTGAAAATCATTAGGTAATTGACCCTCCCCTCCCAAAAGTTTGTCATTACATATCAGTGCCTCAAGATAGCAGCAAAGCATAACTCACGCCAAAGGAAACTCCTCAACTGACTTTGAAATCCTTTGGTAAATGTTGAACTCTGGTTATGTGGTAATTCACTGTACATGTACCGTATTTCGGTAAATGGTGGCTACAAGATGTCATATCCCGAATATTCACCCGGTGCATCCATCTAGGTAAATAAACATTTCAAATACACAATTCCTTTGTTTACCTCAAAGAAACAAAAATCAGAGCAGGCAGCTGTAAATACCTACAGTAGTAGTCACACATGGCATCTGTAAAGCTGAAGTTTAAAGGGAAAGCAAGCGAAGCAATGTGTTGGGAGGTAAATGTTCCAATTCCGCCTGGTGGTGGTTCAATTCATCTTTGGAGGCCGCATTAAAACCAAAATGGAGGCGCAACGATGTCTGGTCAGGGTTTTTCAATTTTGCAGCAAATATTGCGCTGACGTATGTCATCACGTGTCTGTGGGATGTCGTGCTGTTGTAAAATAAAACTTGTCTTCTCACGCTAAACACGAGAGCTCCCTATAGTTGCGTAAATAATAATAATAAAAATTCTGGGTAAGTGCGTTAAAGTACTTCCCTTCAGGGGAGTTCTGCTGATTTTAGCCTGCACTCATATTCAGGACTTGAGATTCATATTTCCAAAGTGGAAATAGACACCAACATATCGCAAAACCGGTTAGTGTAGTATCTCAGGTTTCGGATGTGTCTCTCCTTGAGGGCCAGTGTAATAATATTTCAGCAACGCCGTGCCTACAAGGTCCTCAAGCTGGTTTCAGTGCAGTATATCTCAAATTCCCGAGGCAGTGAGGAAATGATCAAACATCTCTATGCAAGTCCTGGCTGGCTTTTTGCATCCGCCGTGTCAAACGGGAGCTTCTCGTGTGATGAGTGGCCGCCTGGTAAAATCATCTCAACGGTGTCGAGTGGTGTACGTCATGTAGATCAGTTAATCTCCAATACTATCGTGCGTGTATGTTTCGTTTGCGCTTTTCCCTTTCAGCTGTTGTTCAAGATGTGGTTCAATCAGTCGCCACTATTAGCATGTGCACTAAATGTTGACATGTTAGTTATTTGGATTGCAAGATTGTACTTTTGCTGGGCTTTATTTTTATGTAACTCACATGTTCAAGCGGTTCTTTGTTGCCTTTGTGGAAACAGATTTTGTGCAACTGATTTTAGTTTTGCCTTACGGTGACTTTTGAAATGTATGCGTTCATTCAAATATGGCTTGGCCGTATATGACTAGAAACGTGTGGACTAGAAACGTGCAGGTATGCTCGCTGGCCCTGTTTACTTCTAATATTTGGGTAATTTAATAAACAACCTTTTGTCCAATCTTGCCTTTTGTTACTGAGTCTTTTGGAAAAAGTAATCGTAATTGTTTATGGCGGAAAAAAACGTGACTCAGATCTCTGTCAATGCAAATGGTTTCAAACCAACTAAAGGGTAATTAAAATTTAAGAATTGTATCTGGGATCCGCGAACCTTGTGAGGGCAAGCAGCTTGGAAAATGGAATGGGAAAACAATATATATGGATGTATGAAAAATAAAATCACATTGCATAGTTGTATATAGGTACATAGAGTGGTAGAAAATGTATACATATACATTTCGGTATGATATTCGATGTCTTATGTTACACATTTATATTTATTACGGTAATGTGCGCTACCAACCTGAAGTCTGACCTCCTCATGGGAGATTTCCATTTTACAATCGTTAGTATAGCATATTTGTTGCTGGTGCACCAAACATCAGAAACGACTGCCCGTAACTTTGTTTTAACTTAAACTAAGACAAAGAATGTCGACTACAATAGCTAGTTGTGCAGCCGCCATTAAAAGAAATGTGCCTTATCTCACTCCTGCCAATGACCCGGAAGTAGCGCCGCAGTCTGAAAAAATGATAGCTTGCATCAGTGGCTTCACGTGGGTATCAAAACAACGTGAGCTCAAACTACGCAATAGAAGCGTCATGGGCACATTAAAAAATAAAATAAAAAAAAAAACAGGAGAGCGCACACAAATGAAATGCTCGTTTTTTAAAAAACGTGCCCATGATGCTCGTTTCTACGTCGTTTGAGCTCACGTTGTGATATCCTTTGGATGCCGAAGCAAAGCTGCTCCAGATTGTTAGTCGAATGGAGGGCGAGAGGGTGCGCTGCTGAACCAAAACTCTTGGGATTCATAACATATTTCCTGACAAACGCCATGGATGGCACAGAGGATGACATGCTGTGGGAGAAAGATGGGATGTTCATAATGCAATGCAGGAGGCACCGGAACTGGACCAAGTCATCAATGATGAGTTCGACAGTGATGCACCAAAGGTAGCTACGATGGATATTTTTCACATTGGAGATGAATCAAATGCTTCTTTTGAAGTCTTGGCCAAGGATGTGCAATGTAGAGGATAAACTGCACTATGCACAAATATCTAATGCAAAAAAATTTGAAGTTACCTAATACTATAATCATAATTTATTGACATTGGACTGAGACAGACATTTTCAAAACTAAATTTTCATATAATAATCATCATTTTATTTCATCATGATGTATTGTTATAATCTAGCGTAATTTACAGCGGTATCTATTGGCAATCCATTAATGAAAGCTAGCAATAGATGACCCATATCTTACTAAAGCATGGGGAGGGGAAAAGTTTTCAACTTCAAGATAACGCGCTACCACGGGAGAAAATGACCGTACACATTTAGATACATGGATAGACTAGTCTCATGTTAGAACTTAGATCAAGTAAAAGTAAATCACAATCTCATTATAGTCAAAGTAAATCATACTCATTATAGTTAAATACTGAAACATTACCTGCGTTATGTCCCAGACATGTTTTCAGTATAACTGAATTTCCTTTGACATGGCTCATAATGTTGATGACTTTCGACGTAAATCCGCTCGCAGTACGTGAAGCAGCTTTTGGCGTCACTTCCGAACATGCTCAATACGGTTAACTTGCATTACCTGTTTCCGGTGATTACTGATTGTTTAGCATCAGGCTTTTGTTAACTGGTTCTTAAATTAATGTCAAGACCAATGTTCCCTCTAATTTTTTACGTGTCTGAGCAAACACACTAAGACCTTGAGCGCCCCCTTTGACTACTGTGAGCAACATGAGACGTGTGCATTGTGGTCAGATGAGTGTCATCCATTGAAGCTACATGGCTCAATCATAGATTCACATTACAGCATTTACATTCCCATCAGAATATTTTTTCACAACATTTTTGTGTTTTTGCAAACTTACAATGAAAATGTCAACAAACAAAAATATACACTAAACCAAGCCATTTCTGAACTATAAATTTGAATTAGAATTTTTTTTTTAACCCACAATGATATCCCCGTCTGTTTTTCTTGGTGTAAAACTGAATTAATGCTCGCAGAATATCATTAGCAATGCATGTTGAAAGATGAATGATGCTCCCAAACAGTTTTAAGGTTCATGTTATGTTGCCTCCAAAAATTAAAATACAGAATTAGCTATTTATGCACTGTATTGTCTGTGCTTGCATCCTCAATCAGGCTGTGCCAAGGTGTAATTTTAACATTATACACCATCTCATTCTGTACTTTCTACTTTGGCTTCAGACCAGACCTTTTTTTTTCCTCAAAAAAGAGAAAATCTCATCCAGTTTCACCACTTTTTCTTCTATTATTCACGTACCCTGGCATTCATTAAAGCAACAGGACTTATTATTATTATTATTTTTAACTTTTAACATTATTATCGAGAGTAAACACAAACAGACTTTCTAACTCTCTTTGCTCTATGTTGCCCAGACTGTGTCGCTAACTAAAACGCTGGTGGGTGGACGGTGCTTATAATTATGGATGTACCCCTTTAAGAGCCAGAGGTGGGCGGAGTCAGGTAAGCTCGCAGGAGACCAATTGCTTCCATGTAAAAAAAAAAAAAAAAAAAGTCAGGCTGTGGTTCACTGCGCTGGATTGATTTTCATATGTGCTGAGAATGTCTATGTATTTCTATTTGTAACTAATTTTACGTGAGTGATTTTTCATGCTCAACTGTGCAGATTTGCGAGTGTGAAGGCACACGGGCGCAATTGCGCCCGTCAAATCACAATGGCTGGTTAAATAGTTTATTTATTTAAGATTGCAATACGTGTTATCAACAGTATTGACAAAAGTCATACCATCATTGAGCATTTATTTTAATTGGTTGAGGGATTCTGTTCTGACAATCACAGGGACCAGGACAAGACGTGTCCTGTGGCCTGTCCCGAGATTATATTACCGCTACATCAGCACATGTACAATGATTATTATTAATGATTGTTGTACGGACAATTTTTTGAAAATACAATACAGGTACAGATCTAACAAAATATAAATTCAGATCATTCCTAATATTTTGAGCATATGGGTAGTAGCAAATTGGTATTGCGCAAATGTAGAAGGGTTTTCCTGATTTCTTTTTTTTGTACAAATGTACACTTACAGGTAAACATTTATGTTTAACTCAATGTTTCTGTATTTGTGTGCACACAAGTTACTGATCTGCAACTAGGAGCAGAATGGCAAAATAGACGTTTGATCCATGACTATACCCAAAGTTGTTCATTTTGATGCCTTTGTGTTCCTCTTCCAGTCTGATGGCAACTTCATTGCAACTCTACCACGGATGGCTTTTTTTGTTGTTGTTGTTGTTGTTCAGTCTTCTCCTGATTTAACTGAGGCAAGGGAGGCCTGCAGTTCTATAGAAGTTGTCCAGAGTTTCTTTGTGACCTCCGGGATGAGTCATCATTGTCCTCTTGGGGTGATTTTGGTAGACCGGCCACTCCTGGGAGGGTTCACTGCTGTTCCATGTTTCTCCATTTTAGAATAAATACTCTCACTGTGGTTTGCAGGAATCTTCAAGCATTACAAATAGCATCCTAAGCCTGATAAATGTTAATGGCTTGATTTCTCACGAGTTCTTGAGTTTCTTTGGCTGACATAATTGAATCAATTTAGTTCTATGTAGTGATTTCTTGATTGAACAGCTCTGGTCTTAATCAGTGAAAATTAACTTTAAAAAATGGGATTAGCCACAGTTCATGATTTATGTAAGGAGGGGGTCTTCCTTTTTCTACATAGACAATTTAGGTTTGATTATGGTTTGCCCTTTACAAATAAATTACCATTTAAAAGCAGCATTTTATGTTAACTTGGGTTTTGTTTGTGTGATATTTACATTTGTTTGATGATATTGGACATAGTGAGGAAACTGCAAAAATATAACAATTTGAGAAGGGCCCCAATCCTTTTACGTACGTCCTGGAGAACTGCAGTCTGATGTCCATTTTGATTTCATCAGGAAAGAATGCAATTAGGACGTCAAAGACAATTTACAAAATATGGTTAGGGTGCTCCAAGTACAGAAGCAGCACTACTACGTCACTTGAGTTCTCACTGAAACGACGACATGGAGGATTCTACTTCTAGATCCAGATACAAAGTGCAGTCCAATATGAAACTGGTGAAGTGAGCGATGCAAATGATAATTTTTTTCTGTAATAGGCACATACAGCCTTTTCTTCTTGAACAACACAAAGACATATGCACAGAATTTGTATGTATTACAACTTTATTTTCTTTTGAAAAGATTACTTTCATCTTGTTCATTTTAAAGGTTCTAATGCGTTCATTATGATTATACAGGGTAATATGCATTATAGTGTCCAACTACATGAATTGATGTATACTGTATAAAGTGTATTTTTTCAATGTTGTCCCACGAAAATATCACTTGCCTCATACGTGGCTAAACAAAAGCGCAAAATAGCTTTTGTACACTTGTATGTAGACAAAAATACTGATAACTCTGATAAATCCCAACCATTTATGCACTTTGCCAACATTGAAATGAGTGTAAGAACTTAACAGGTCACAGAAAATGACGAGGCACATTTTTAGATTTCTTTTGATGATCATCAGGCAAGAAGATGATTTTTAAAATAAATTGAGCCAAGGTTTTGAATTCAGTGACTTAATTCATCATGTGGATGAAAAGGACAGGGAATGTTATTTTTAAGAGCATAATTTACTTATGCTGTACTGTGAGTTTTTGCAAAAATATCATTGCACATTCAACGGCAAAGAAAGGACTAAAAAGTCTCTTGTTTAATTTTTGTCAGATGAAGGAGTAATTTGGGCTGCACCTTATCTTCATGCAAGTTAAAGTTTGTGCTGTATTACAGCAACATGACTTTTCCCATGTAAAAATGTAAAAAAATTTTTTTTTTATTTTATTATTTTTTTAAATCAAATTGCATTTTTTTTCACTTTTACTTTGCTCACAATAAAGCATTCTTTTCTCTGTACTATTCAGCCATTGTAATTGGAGGACTTTGTTGTACAATACTTTTTTCTACAAGTTATTTTTCTCTCGAATAAAATGTTTATTTTTCATTCATTTTTCATTTCATCATAACATAGCAAATTAATCCAAAAATGATAGATTTTCCCAATATGTCAACATAGTCAAAAAAATCTCATTATTACTAGCTTTTTCTTTCAAAAGTATGACTTTATTCCCATAAAATTAAGATTTAAGTCCATTCCTGATTTATGGCCAGTCTAACTAAATTCCCCCAACCAATGAAATGGATTCATATGTAAGTCAAACTTTTTGAGCAATATTACGAATGCATTCTTACAGGATATCAATCATAATTTTCAGATGATTGAACTTTCTTCGTGCAAGTCTACGGCTTTATTCTTGTCTTGTCACTTTTATATTCAGTTTTGGCCCAATACTGCGTCACACATTTCATGATCTTGATACCATTAGAAGTATTGTAATACAATACAATCCTGTAAATATGAAATAATGGTCATCCCAGTATTTCTGTCACAAAATTCTTGCACTCATTAAGTGTTTATGACACAGCAAATAAGTGAATTTGATGGATTTACTGATCAAATAATGATGATTAATGGCAACAAGGAGAACATTCGTGGAACTGTCTCATTCCAATAGTTGGGTTATTAAAAAATGTTATCAGTAGTTTTGCACACGTCAGAATTTGAAAATTCCTAGCAATATCGCTGCGTTGTAGTAACTTACTAGTGAGCTTCATAGTTTGTGTTTTAATCTATGTCTGCCTCACGCAGTTGCTCGTAACCAAAGCATTTTACAGAATATAGATCTATGTATATGCAATGTTTTCCCTTCTAGGATGAAGCTTTTAATTGCAAACACATTACAATGAAATGCAATATTGTATGTTATGATACGCAAGTGTGAATAAAAGAAAGCAGTTCCTCGTTATTCATGCATACGAACTCAATGTAAAGGATCTGGCATGCGATCAAGCTGGTTTTGTTCCTCAGGAGCATGCGTTATGATATTCACCTGAGAGGTTTCAACAAGTCACTTCTACCGACACTCGATGCAATGCAGTTGCGTTAAAAAAATAACTTCTTCATTTCAAGCAAGCCTCCATCACACAAAAAAAAAAATATTAAATTTTTGAAGGAGACATCGTATCAGTTTGGATCCAGAGCTGAAAAACAACATGTGTGTAAATGACTATTGCGTATATCTATGAAAACAAAAAGAAAAATGCATGGAGGCTTGTTGTATTGGTCCCGCTGAGGCTTAGCCTCTGTGTGGCTACCTTTGCAAAGTCACCATGTAGGACAGTGTGGGGGTTGGGTGGGGCTGCTGAAAGCAAACAGATGTGTTGGCCAGCTGTGGCACACACAGGCACAAAATGACTCATCCAAAGCCATTTCTATCTGGCCACGTTTAAGTATCACACTGAAATAACAAGGACAATAATAGGGGGGAGGCGGGGGAGCAGTTACACATGGTTTAGGGACACCATCAAACTCTTTCTGCTGGTCTCACAGACTATTTCCACGATGCCTTGTATTGGCCGGAGCTGCATGGGCATACAGAAGGGCCTCAGTTTATAAATCACAGCTTAACGCAGTAGTAAAGTCATAATTACAGTAAATCTATGAAAACACTTGCCCTGCCATAAATAAAAATGCCCAATGAAAAACTTGAAGTAAAGCGTTAACTGTGTGTTGTTCATAACCTCAAAGTGACATGTCGGGACCGTCGTAAACGTAAAAATGATGTGACCATAAATATTAGAACCCATCCCAGGTCAGTTCAACTTTTTTTTTTTGCCATTTTTTTTCCATATCTGATCCAAGTATCACCTTTCATACTGTATGTGGATGTTAATCAGATATGCAGAGGAGCGGTGATATAAATCTGGCGTTTTAGATGGAAACAAGGCCAAAAACAAGAGTACGGCATTACACAACGTCTCACTACAAGGTACAGATCGTGTCGCGTGTATCTTCAGATTTGTCTTTATCAGCTGTTTTTGTCTCACATCTTCAGATTTGGCTTTATCGGCTGTTTTTGTCTCAAACAATGCTTTCCTAATGAAATCCTTGTCCTTATTCAAACTGTGACCACACAGCCGCACGACTGGAAAGATGAATGGCTCAAGCGCTCGGCTCTGGCTTCTCCTGATAGCATTCTCAGCAAGTTTATTTATTTTTTTTTAACATAAAACATGACCTTTTGCATAGGATCAGAAACAAACAGCACCCCTCCCACGCTCACCCCATCCCTCAGCCTGGCAGGGCTGTGGCCATGCTGAGCTAAATGTTAAGCAAAGCAGATGAGCTATCATTTACTCCATTCTACTGAAATGGAAAGGTTGTTGCTGATTTGGCAGAGTGACTTTTAGACAATGGCTCTGTAGAAGACATGAACAACAACTTTTTCAGGTATTTGACTTTTCTGGCTTCTTACAATCATTTATTTGTGGCCGAACTCTTACTTCCACCAAGTAGAACAGTGTGATTTGATATATAAACATCTACATTTCCTCTGTAAAATCTTTTTATCCTACCATATCCAAACCTTAACCTGAACTGCACTGCTTGTTGAAAACGTCGGCGACGATAGATCCCGATTAAAACATGAACGTGATGTACTGGCGAAAAATCATCATTCAAATGATGATGCCTGCTGATAGAGGCCTATTTGAAGGTTTAAAAGATTTAACACAGTACAAAGGGATGTTTTTCTTCTCCAAATATGTTGCCCAGCTGCAAAAAAAAAAAGTTCTCAGGACCATTAACTTAGAGCGAACAAAGATTTTAAAATAAGTCAAACTGAGTGAGTCAAATGAGAAAACAACAACAAATTAATGGCTCAGAAAGTTTTCAAGCTTGGAAGATGGCAGTAAATTTAAAAAAAAAAAAGTGAAACAAGTCTGGTAATATAATTTGTAGGATGCAATGGCTTTGTGTTTTTGTGGTGCCATAAAAATAGTATCAATAATAAATCTTGTTGGCATGCTTTTGAGTAAGGCTTACACAACCTGGCTTGCACATTCCACTCGGATGGAGGAGGTTACTGGTTTGTTTCAAGTGCAAAATTGAAACTTTTGAAAAGTTATGCGGGAGCGTTATTCCAAGCCAGGAACAGCGACGTGAACTTCAGGTTCTGCGGTGCAGTCGTTTTTGTTTGCCCGCTCATTCCGTCGTTTGTCTTTCTGAGTATTTGAGTTTGGAAAGGTTTGTTTTTGCAAAGCGTCAGCACTTGTGTGCCGCCAGCAAATTGAACGTGACGTTCCCTCTGCCAGATCTCTCCTGGTTCAACCTCTGCTCCAATGAGTGAGCCCGTTTTTAATTGATGTATTCTCTAAGGCGTTGCTCGTACAATCTTCACTTGTCCTTGTGCTCTTCGGGATTCCTACAAATTGAGTGCAAATCTCTCACAAAGCAGTCACTTGGAAGAACTTGTCCTCAGAATTGCTCCAAGGTAACTGGGGTGGACGACGTGCATAAAAAGGGAAAAAAAAAAAGAAATCTAATCTCTCCAGCATGGCCTCCGAAGCATCCTGATGTGTCCACTTTGGGCTTTCAGCTACTGGCTAGAAGAAAGAGGAGGAAATCTGCTCGACCCTACGCTATTATAACTCATATGTCTAAGTTAAAGGCTCGCATGAGAAGATCCAGATCACCGATGTTTGCAGCCTGAAAGAGCTCAGGCTGGTCCATCATGGACAAAGCTATCCTGAGAGCGGCCCAAATGTTTCCAGACATGACTTGGTGGGACTGCTGCCGACTCTGGCTTTTCCGCTGAAGGCTGAGGGCCGTCAGGAAGTTGCTGGCCGCCTCTCTGGGGAAACGAGCACAAACGCTCACGTTTAATTGGGCTGCCTCATTATGATAAAACACACTGAGAACCTCAAAGGTTAAACACAAACCCTTCTTTAATGTTGGCTGTTTGGATTTTTTAAAAAACTTTTCACACATAGGCTTGATGTTGATAATGGTTATGAACACCCTCAAGTCCCATTTTAGTCTGTGCCCAAGAAAATGGATATTCATAACTTCGACATGCTTTATTTAAACTTTGCAAACTTTTCTGACCCAACCCGTTTAAAGACTCATAATGGAGAATCATTTGGAACTGGAATCGCTCAAATTCGAATAATCCCCAACACTAGAGATGACATACTTGGCTTTCCCATTGGTTCCACATACCACCTACGCCGCCGCCTTCTTGATCGATTTTGCAGTCTATAATTAAATCATCTAGTCATGTAGGTCCATTTGTTCTAGCAAACACTGTTCCATCCATCCATTTTGTGAGCTGCTTATCCTCACAAGGGTCACGGGAGTGCTGAAGCCTATCCCAGCTATCATCAGGTAGGAGGTAGAGTAGACCCTGAACTGGTTGCCGGCCAATCGCAGGGCACATAGAAACAATCAACCAATCACACCCAGGGGCAATTTAGAGTCTCCAATAAATGCCTGTTTATGGGATGTGAGTGGAAACTGCAGTAGCCGGAGAAAACTCACGCGAACATGCAAACTCCGCACAGGTGGGACCGGGATTTGAACCCCAGTACTCAGAAATGTGAGGTCACTGTGGTGGCAGACATGTTGTGGAACAAAAGTAAAAAAATCCTGTGGTGATCTAGCCAATACCAGCAGTGGCGACACCTCCAATTTGAAGGACAACTGCAGAACACTTTCAAAACAATGCACATGGGTTGCACTCCAATATAAAGACAAACTGTGTGCAGAATAGCCACAGTGATGTCAGCACAGTCACCACCCACGCGGGTATAAAGAAGCCTGTGAAAGTGTGGTCACATTTCATTGGTTCTGTAAAAGTTGTGTGGCGGTGATGATGACTTGCATATCGCGCTATAGATTCAACTTTGTCACACTCAAACCTTTTTCGTAATTCCCCCTCCCCCACCTTAAGCAATTGCACTCGCTCACCTGTGTGCTCCGAGGTTAATGCAGCTTATTCCCAGGTTGTAGCGGGACCTGATAAATCCCGGCTGCAGCTCCAAAGCTCGCGTGTATGCCTCCACCGCCTCCTCGCTCCGGTCTCCGTTTGCCAGCGTGGCCCCTAGCCGGTTCCACAGCAAGTAATCCTGGGTGAAACATTGATTTTTTAAGTCCTTAGATCTGAATTATATGTTTTGCGAAAAAAACAAGCACCTCAATTTTTGCAGCGAAAAAGTGACAAGAACGTCAACGTCAGCTCATTGCTAAACTAACAAGGGTAATTTAAGGAGAGCTCAGTTGCATCACTCAGGGTGTCCTTGTGCTTGTTTGCCACCTGCAGGCACACACACACACACACACACACGCACACACAAACACACATGCCCACAGAGGTCATGGTCTACGACAAGACAGAGGGCCTTTAACTAAGGTTGAGCATTGCAGTGGGGATATAATTATCGTCCTTTGTGTTCTGAGCTGGTTTTGCAGCAGGCGGCACATATTACCAAGTCAAATGTGGGAGGGCGGGATTTAACAGTGAGTAATGACCATGCTGACCTGGGACATCGTGGAGGAGAACAGATGCTCATTTGCATCAAGGGGATAGAGAGACACCCCAAAAATGTTCTGTATGCCCGGGCATATTGACATTTTCTGTTTTGTGTGAATGAGTGCTGAGCACATCTGCACGAGAGGCCATTAGGGACATTATTCTCAATTAGCTCTCACACTTGCTATTCTAATGATTTCATACACACTACTGAGAGGCTGTCATACACAATACTGAAATGTTTTGGCTCATAAACACTTGTCAAATACTCTCATAAACACGAGTGAAATGTTCTCATACATACGACTGACTCATTTGCACGACTTGCTCACATGAACACAACTCAGTCACTCATGCTCATGAGTGCAAGTCAATCACACAAGATTTTAGATGGAGTGGTACGCGATTGACAGCTGAGAGTTGAGCAGGACGTCGTTGCAGGGCATTCCACCGACAAGGCCACCCACAGCCTTACAGAACAGAAACGGTCTGATATTTAATGATTTGAAAGCTTCATTTTATATAGTAGGGACATTTTTAAAGTCTTTCAAATATATTGAAATAAAAAGAATGGCAGGGTTGTTAACAGCACTCTATGTTGTGGCACTTTTACAGGACATATTTTTACACTACAGGGACTGCGTCATGGAGAGGGGAACCTGTTTACCACATGCGGTAAGTTTTCAAACCGTCATCCGCAGGAGAGACTTTTGATGTGCTTCTGTGTAGCTATTTTGGTTAGCAACAGAGTGGAAATGGACTGAAAGGGGAATGTTCGTATGAAAAACAGCAGGTAAGAACTGATACTCCTCCCTGATTTTTTTTCTTAGCTAGGGCCATTTAAGGGAGACATTTAGTTCTCAGATGGACGACAACTAATTGGGGCAAGCATTTATGAGAGGAATGGGAAATGTTCACACAAGTGCCCCTGCCAATAAATGGAATTTTGTCATTTTAACGCGTCTGACAAACATTCCTGATTAAGTAGAACCTTAGAATACTCCAAGCACATTATTCGTATCACATCTCATGCATCAATCTACAGTCTAGTTTACAGTACGGTTCTGTCTTTCCCCGAGTGGGTGACTACAGTTCATCGGCCTGCTTTACCTCGGGCCGCACTGACAAAGCTGTGTTGAAAGCATCCACTGCCTTGTTGAACTCGCCACTGAGGTTGTAAAGGACCCCGAGGCCCGTCTGCAAGTCTGGGTCAACGGTGTCCGAGTTGTGCTGGACAGCTTCCAGGAAGAGCTCCTTGATGTCGGGTAGCATGGAGCTGGGGACATGGTCACATGGGGATTAATGGGACGCCACCTTGCTGAGTGACACTCGCTGTTGTTTGTCTCTCTTCAAAGGAAGGAAGAAAACAAATGTTCAGGTTTTTCCATGAAGTCATTGGTTCCCCCTCCTCCCCATGAGGTTAGGCATTACATATGCATGGAAGATGGGGGTGAAAGATACAGTGGGTAATTGCAGAGAACAGTTAACCAGCAGGGCTAAAGGAAAGGGGACGGGGTGAGCAGTAGAAAGAATAGAATAAGGAAGATCCTACATGGATTAACGGGAACATCGCAGTAATTGGGATGTACCTGTATCTCTTCACTTTGACTCGGCGATTAATGATTTGATAGAGTTCGTCTTTACCTCGGGAGGAGAATTAAGCTTCTTCTATCTGATGTTCAAGGCTTAAAGCCTCAATTTTAAAGGCTTAAGATAGAAGCGTCTCTTCGTAAAGCAGGGATTGAGAGTGCTTTAGAGAGGACGACGCGGCGGTCAAGATAGTGAAAGCACGCCGGCACCAGCCACGGTTCACAGAGCCGGCCAGTTCTAGTGCTTTGATGCGGTTAATGGAAGTTAGGGTATAACAAATGAGCTTGTTGACCACATGACAATGTACTCTGTTGCTCAGCATTTTTGAGATAAAATACATGTATTTTGGCAAGCTCCTTTGAATGATTTGACAGTTTTACAAGCACACTTTGCTGTCAGGTTTTGCACTGATGACTTTGGAGGAAATGACACTGAAAGTGAGAATTGGGGCCATGATAAATAAGCCAAGTCGGCAACCAGTCCAGAGGTCACCTCGTGTCCCGCATAGATTCTCCAGCTGATTCGTCACCCTAATCAGGACAAGCAATTACACGACTACAGCATGGATTTCTTTTTTTTAAATCTATTTGAACTGAGATGCACATTCGCTTTTGTTATAATCGGGCCAGTAGTGAAAAATGAGTAGCAAAGAGGTGACAAATCAAATTTACCAACCTTCAAGAAGTGAAGAAAAACATATATATCTACGTGACAAAACATTAATAGAGCCATTTTGTCGAATACCTTTCATGCCTGCCGATGTTGGGCGCATGAGACATCCTGCGCTGGGAGTTTGGGGATCCCACAAGATGGTTTTTGCCCTTCAGGAGGTGTTTGTATTTGGGACTGTGTCGCAACCAGCGGAGCAGCGCCTCGCATGCGTCGTAACGCATGCCCGTGTTGGTCAGGCTCACCGCCAAGGCCATGAGGGCTGGGAGGTTGTTGGGGTGGAGCTCCAAGCACCTGAATGAAGACGGGAAGCGGGTGAGGTTGCACGCATTCGCGTGCAGGATTACATTCTGGATGGATTGTCCTTGGATTAGCGTGCATAGAAAGCGTTGTTGTTGTTTACCACTAGGTAACAGATGAATTTTGGATGAACGTCTTGGATTAGTTTAAAGACTATAAGAGGGGCCAAAAACAAGATCTAGCAAGATAAACTCATGTGCCAAACACTTAATCTCTCTTAATCTTAAAGTGAATTATTTCACCCTGCGTATTGAAAGTGACAGTTACATAAAGTCGGAACAGTCAAATCCACTGCGACCAAATGACGCTGTTCTTTGTTCATAACACCCAATCACATACACCATCTTTGAAGTCCAAAGCAAATGTTAAGATTTTATTTAAAGGTATCCTGACAGCAAAAGAAACAGTGGCATGCATCCTATTCAAAGTGTTGCCAGTACAGCTCCAACAGGACGAAAGCCAGGTAGACATCCAATCTGACTTGAAAACATTGTGCACACAGATGGCAGCTGTTACATAACAACGCCGTGTAGACTCAAGCGCCTCATACTTGACTGGTGACTGTCTGGAGGATTAAGTGCAGAAATGTTCTCTCCAATAATAACATGTACTTGGAAAAGCAATTATTATTATTTATTTTTTATACATTCAATTTCACAGAACAGTCTAGATTGAATGAAAGACTTGGAATTGTCGTCTGGTTGATGTCTGTGGTTTGGAGCAATATAAAAGCAATTTCTGCTTACAAAATGGCGGTTTAAATTGCCTTGTTTGTACTTTGCTTGTGTGGATGAGGTCACTTTTTTATGGTTGGGGAACAGGAAAAATAGAGAGTCCATTCACAGTAAGACGCCAAAAGGGTGCCACATTTCCAGTGTTCTTTTTAATCATTTTGAAACTTTCTTTGGTATGTTTAAAGATTCTTTTGGAAATATCAAAGTGTCTATCGTATACCATCCATGAGAATTATATTATTTCCCCAATAATTGTAAAATATAATTTTGCTTTCTAATTGAACTGTATTTCTCGACATTGTGGCCATCCTCCTAATGGGTGCGTCATCCATGCAAAAAAAAAAAAAAAAACATCTTTCCTCAAAAAGATTCCTCCCTTTTGCACATCATCAATGTAGCTGTAATCATGACTGCTCATGGATGCTATTATCTGCACTTGGACAACGTCACAGAGATAACAAAGATTAAACTGTGAAGTCGTATCATTGAAGCGCTTGTGTTATGTGCAGACTACCAGCTTTCCCCTACTATGTGATTTCAATGTCAATTTAGCACTCCAAAACAGCAACTTAGAAAGCAACAACTTATTTTGTTTTAAATCAGCTTCATGTGACCTGAATTGGAATTCATCCATCCATCCATCCATCCATCCATCCATCATCCATCCATCCATCCATCCATCCATCCATCATCCATCCATCCATCCATCCATCCATCCATCCATCCATCCATCCATCTTCTTAGCCGCTTATCCTCACAAGAGTCGTGGAGAGTGCTGGAGCCTATGCCAGCTGTCAACGGGAAGGAGGAAGGGTACACCCTGAGCTGGTTGCCAGCCAATCGCAGGGCACATGGACACAGACAACAGTTGCAGTCACAATCGCACCTAGGGGCAATTTAGAGTTTCCAATGAATGTTACATGTTTTTGGGATGTGGGAAGAAACCCACGCAGGCATGGGGAGAACATGCAAACTCCACATAGGCGGATCTAGGATCGAACCCGGGACCTCAGAAATGTGAGGCCAACGCTTCCCAGCTGCTCCACCGTGGCCTGAATTGGAATATTGTTAAATAATTCAAAACTGCATTTTTCTCAATTATGGCTTTGCACCTGCAAAAGATGACTTGATGATAGTAACGTAATAGGCCTGACAGTTTATATAAGCTTCTTATACATTGCCCCGCCCCCCCTCCCCCCCACCACTGTATCTCTTAAGTTGTTATCCAATGCATCATTTATTTCTTTACCTCTGGAGGGAGACAATTGCTGCCTGCTCATTCTCATTTTCGGCCTGGGTGGTCCCCAGCACTTGCCAAGCCTGTCGAGAAGCAATAAGGAGGCAGTGTGAGGAGAAGCCAGACATGGGTGTTTTCTTGATTTGTTACCCATCACAATTCGGCATACAGCATCATGTATAGGGTTGTTTGTTTCCTCTTGTCTTTAAAAAGTTGTCTTATCCATTGCCAATCCAACAATCAAATAGCTGGAACCACTTCTATTTTCTCCTCCAATAAAAATAGCACATACTTTATTTTCAATCCTACACTAACCAGCCACCCATTGCTGTTTTATAGCTTTCGTCCTCTCGAGGGTTGTGAATGAGCTGGAGCCCCGAGTCCAGGTGACTTTGGGCGGTAGGCGGTGTACACCCACCCTGCAGTGGTCGACAGCCAATCACAGAGCACATACAAACAAATGAGAATGCGCACGTGAATTATTACCGATGCTGTAAGATGTGTCAATGCTTTTAGAATGCGACCATAATATCGAGAACTTCGCAGCTTCTCTGAGGCAGACATGCAACCCACTATACTACTGTGTGTCATGATCCTGCCGCTCCAGCCCGGGCTGTGCGGGTGCCCTCGCGGTTGCGCTGATTGGGAGGCGCACACCTGCGCCTCATGCGGGCTGATTCGCCTGTGTATTTATATGTCCCCGATGACGACTGGTCCTGGCCAGTTCGCTGAGCTTCATGTCCCGTTCCAGCACTCTCGTATCCCTGATCGACAACCTGTGTGTACCGACCTTCGCCCGTTCTCCGACCAACCTTGTAAGCCTGACTCATTTTATACTTCTGCCTGCCTTGATCGTTCTCCTGTGTACCGACTCCTGCCTGCCCGCTCACCTGTTCTCTTCGCCCGACGTCCCAACTACCGCTGCTGCACCGGACTGCCTGCTCGATCCCCGACCTCGGCATATAATAAACGTTTCTCCCTGAACTACCTTGCATCGTCCGAGTCCTGCATTTGGGTTCTACTCCCGTTCTGATGGGACGCGTCAGAACGAACTGGCCAACACAGGACCCAGCAAGAAGGACCCGGCGTGGCCGGGACCGACGCAAGGTAGACCGTCTGTCGGAGGACCAAGCCTGTCCGATCCGGGTAGGCTCCTTGAGGTCCTCCGCTTCCGTGTCTTACGCTCCGCCAGAGAGGTATGAATACGTCCCGACCACAACGCGTCCGGCTCCTCATATTCTTCTGGACTCTGACTTTTCGGAATATGAGGAGGACCGTGATTTGTATGACCGGCTGCCGGAGTACGACTCCGATTATTCTGATTATGAATCTGCTCGTCCGATCTTTCATCCCAGTCAGTTTGTTTCACCTCCCCGCGTTTCCAGCACCCGAGCGTCTTCTCCCGGTGGGTACAAGTACACCAATCTGTTTGAGGGAACCCGCTTGGCCATCCACCCAGGACCTCCGCGTGGCGGCCAGAGGAGACGCCCCGGCCGGGCGCTCCCTTGTCCCTCCCGCTGCGCGGCAACTAAGACACCGTCCTCCCACTCCTCGCCGGCAACAGCGAAACTGGCAGACCCGCAGCTGGTGGTGAAGCTTCCAGCCCAGAGGGAGGAGGAGCCGCCAAATCACGAGGTGTTCCGCCGCGAAATGCGGGCGGAGATAGAGCAGCAGAGCGCCGAATTGGCAGCTCTCACGGCCCAGGTCCGGCAAGGATTGGTGAACCAACCGAGCTACGCTGACGTCACAACTGCGACGGACTCGCTGCTGACGCAGGTTCACGTGGCAGTTGGAACTGACCCGCTCCCGAGACACGCCCATGTGTCAGTTTTGACTGACTCTCTGCCTACTCTCGTTCACGTTGCCGTGGAAACAGACCCGCCCCCTCGCCAAGCGCACGCTGCAGTGGCAACAGACTCGCCACCTTGCCAAGCGCACGTAGCTGTGGAAACTGACCCGCCTCCTCGCCATTCCCATGTCGAGGTTTTGGCTGTTCCGAGCAGAGCTCACGCGGCAGTTGGAACTGACCCGCTCCCGAGACACGCCCACGTGTCAATTTCGACTGACACTCTGCCGACTCTCGTTCACGTAGCCCTGGAAACGGATTCGCCATCGCGCCACGCTCACGTTGCTGTTTCAACGAATGGACTGCAAGCTCACGTGGCAGTGGGGACTGACGCGATGCCGCCTCACGTTGCTGTCCAGGAGGTGGCGACGTCTCCACAGCCACTTCTCGTCCGTGCCCTGGAGTACCAGTTTGCGACCGCTCTGCGGTCGCTCCCCGTTCTTGCTCTGTCGGCAACCGGTCCGCGGTCGTCCCCTGTTCCTGCGGCGATGGGCACGTCCATATGTTCCCGTCCAGGAGATGGCGATGGTGCCACCACCTTCTCACATTCCTGTCCAAGAGGAGGTGGCACTGGCGTCGCCTTCTCACGTTCCTGTGCAGGAGGAGGCGGTCGTGGTGTCACCGCCTTCTCACGCTGCTGTCCAGGAGGAGGTGGTGATGGCGATGGTGTCGCCGCCTTCTCATGTTCCTGTCCAGGAGGAGCTGGGGAGTTCTGTGGAGCCACCCCGGAGCGGGAGAGACTTCGGGATGGCTCTGGTCCTTCTCTCAATCATCCTCTTCGCTCCTGAGGCCTCCCAGCCGCTTCAGGACCTGGCCTCGTTGGTGACCAATCCACGGCTGCCTCCTGACCAAGCCTTGGTCTCGACCAGTCCCTGGTCGTCTCGCAACCACGGCATGGGAGGTTCTCGTCTGAAGCAGTTGCCTGCCTCGGTCTTGTTCCTGCTTCGCCGTTTGGTTCCTCACAGAGGCCGTCCCCCGAATCGCTCCCTGGGGACCCTGGTGCTTGGCGTTCGGGTCGTCCTCCTGACCTGTCCACCTGGACGCCTTGCATTTGATGGCCTGGATGGCCACCAGACTGGGGTTCGGGGGGGGCATGCCCTCCTCCGGATCCCCCTTCCGCCCACCCCTGCCTTTGTTAATTATTCTGTTTCTTTCGTTTTGGCACGTCTGGGAGCTGTGCCTTTGGGGGGGGGGGTACTGTCATGATCCTTGATCGTTCTCCTGTGTACCGACTCCTGCCTGCCCGCTCACCTGCTCTCTTCGCCCGACGTCCCAACTACCACTGCTGCACCGGACTGCCTGCTCGATCCCCGACCTCGGCATATAATAAACGTTTCTCCTTGAACTACCTTGCATCGTCCGAGTCCTGCATTTGGGTCCTACTCTCGTTCCGATGGGACGTGACACTGTGCTGCCCCAACACATAAATATGAATAATCAGCAGTAGAGCAAGTTCCCCAAATAGGCAGTAGAGGACAGAACAACTAATTTTAAATCCATGTTTAAAACTCTGTTATAATCTCTTTTTTTTTCTTCCTCTTTCTTAAATAAGGAGAGAAATGAGTTCTCAGAGGTCTTCGGAGTGAGGCCACTGAGCAAGCGCCCCAGGTGGAATTTTGGGATCGTATTAGTTCCATACACTGAGGGATTATCCTTCCCCTGCAAAAACTGGCACATTTCTGTATATTCTCGGGGATACCAGAAGCACTTTATGCAAAGGCCTTGCTCTTTCAACCTGCAAAGAGGTCACTCGTGACTAAGAAAAAGGAGGGAAGGGGAATGAAATGAGTGAAGATTCAACTCACAGGTTAAATGGAAATTTTCATCAAGTGTATGAGCAAGTTGGCCCTTTTTGTTACAGTAAACAACTCAAGAAGGCGGAAGAAATTCTAGGCAATCAGCGTTCAGGCCGTCTGCTCTGAGGACAAAATCTGCCTTGCACACCTGGCAATCACTGAGGCATTCTTTTTGGACGGTTTCTCTCAGGACGAGGTGGCGACGATGCAGCTTTCTGCTCGCACTTGCTACACTCAAGTTGACCTGTGCGAGCTTGAAGGCTTCGCGCATTCTGGAAAACTCATCTCAAGTTGTGTTGCTGTGGCCAACCTGCTTGATTACAGGTACTTTACTGGAAAAGCACTTTTAAATGTAATGGATCAAATATTTTCGTCGGTATTTGGCAATGTGGCATTTTTTTTTTTTTGGCCTGGATAACCCAACCTTTAAGAAGAAGAAAATTAACAAGAGTACCCTCCCGTTACAACAGAATAACTGACTGCACGAAATCGAAACTGAGTAGATTAAGACAAGCTCATCATTATTTAGGAGTTAGTCAGTAAAGATAACAAAAAAAGGAGATATGTGACCGGTGGACCTCTGAATTATAAATGAAAGACTGATATTTTTTTCTTTCTACAAATGCACATTGCAAAAGTTATTGTTGATTTTTATAGGGAGATTAACAGATTAATAGCATTTCCATTCGTGACAATGAGAAAAGATGATTTGAGTGTTTTGAGTTACTCATTCATCACGGAACAAATTAAATTTGTATCTCGAGATTTTCAGTTGTGATGGTAGATCCCTCAGTCTGTTACATAACAATTGTAACATTAAAGGTCTACTAACACGTAAAGCATGATTTTGAGTATGTTTATTAAAAAAAAAAAGGCACACGTCATGATGTTGTCGTATATGGAATTTTGCATTTCCCGCTATGAAAATCCTATTGAGGTATTTGTGTTGGAGAAGAACCAGGAAGTGATGGTTTTTGTAGTAGCGATGTCGAGTGTTTATATTGGTTTATGCCTATTGTACCGGCGTGTTACCCAAAATGCTGGCTCGTTAAATTGCTGGATTTTACTCAAACATTCGGGAGGATGGATTCACTCTCTTCGTGAAAAATGGATTGAACAGGTGCAAAGGACGAGAGCTTTGTGGGTTCTAAATGACGGGTAGTTGTGTATAGAGCTATTAAAATAAATAATAGTTGGGGACGACGACGTAATCCTCTCAGAAGTAACAAATGATCCGCATCATATCGGTAATATCCATGTACTTGTCCGATAGCAGTAGGATGAATAAAAAGATCCATCCGTGTCCGAGGCTGGGTGGACTGTGCTGTCACACCGCTGGCAGGGAAGAGAAAGCACCCCCCCCCCCACCCAGCCTCTGGTGTCTGGGCACCCCTAAAGTAGTGACTTCATCCGGGATAGGTCCTCCTAAGTACGCTACATACACAAGTCTTTTTGAATATTTGATCGGGTTCCTTGTCCGTCTGTTGGGGAGTCTGTTGTCCGTTAGAAATTATCTGCATATCGTCTAATACGGGTCCAAACGATAGGGTAATATTGCCCCGGTCATGTCACTTCCTTCTGAGATATTCTCTTCTTCAAACAAGAGCTTCAGTCTCAAAAGGGGGGTCAGAAAAACCCAAAAATCTCTCTTGTTCATCTGCCTTAACAGGTGGCATAAAGTCTTCTCAATGGCGACTGTCCCAGTGTGACATCTGCAAATGACGCTGCAGACACTATGGCTGCCACTGGGATGTTGAGTGAGACTTCCTCAACTTTGCGCATGAATGACACGCTCTCTGCTCATTTTTTCCCCCCGTGTAGACATCGAAGTGAATAACATTATATGTAGTTTTCACAATATTTCACAATGTCAATTTTAAAATATATATATGGATGTCAGTTGAGCTTTCAATAAGAATTAGCCACAAATTGTACAGTATATATTTTTCTGTGCGCGTATCTATGTATAAACTTTGATGAGTGGATTCACCTCTGAATCGTGAGGATCCTGCAAGACTGCCGCTTCAAGCATCAGCACCGCATTTGGCAAGTCTCCTTCTCGAGACTTCTTCAGCCCCTCCTCAAACGCATTAGGCAAGTCCTTATAGGGATTATCTGTGTGGAAGTAGTAACCCTGTCAGCAAAAACAAAAACAACAACAACAGAAAACAAGTTCAGTGGTGACGTCGTCAGTGCCCCTCGGATGCAAAACTGCAGCATAGAGTCGATCGTTAGCGCATCACATAAACCCTGGACTGGGCTCCCCGGGGGTTTTCCGTTCTCTTTAAATGTTAAACTTTGAATTTTCCAACTGTGATTACCCAAGTGTGTTTACGGGTGCCTCTGAGCAAGATGACTTTGAATGAACTTGCTCTGCACTGGGATCAATCAGGAGGCCCGCGAGTCTGCTTCTTAAATCTTCCTCGTACAGGAAGGTCATCTCGTGGGCTCTCCCTTCAAACATAGTCACTTCCCGCTAGATGCTCAGTTGGCCGCTACATCACATCTTCTTCAAACGTACGCCATATTACTTAGTTTGAGCAACATGTCAACCGAATGTCTCAACCTTTATAGGGTACTCATTGAAATATTGAAGATGTTTACCCCACAGACACTGCTTATCTGCAGTACGTACATGACATATTTTACATTAGCATTTTTTTTTTTCAAAATGATGTCAAATTGTGCACTGAGGCCACGGGAAGTGGCACATCACTTAATTGTAAATGCTCAATCCCAACACACTCATTAGCAGTCCTCATTGATTCTGCATTTATTTGTAGTTAACCGTTTATATTGTTGCTGTTGCCTAAGAAACCACCCAGGTGGTCAGACAGTACAGTGCCACTGTCTTCTGTTGAAATTGGAATGAGAGAAGTTAGCTGTTGTCGCACAGATGTGATAATATTAGTTCAAGGTTCAATTGAACACCCTAGTGACTGGAACATTACAACTCCGATTTGAACAAAGACAGGAGAAACATGAAGAGGAGTACACATATTAGTATTCAAAATTTTAACAAAACTCAATATCTAAATATCTACGTATTTATTTTAATGAGTTTGTGCATTGCATTTCAAATGAAGGTGCCAAAAAACAAGTCCTAGGTTCATTATTGGTACTCACTGCATAGGGCTGTTTTACCTCAGAAAAAAAAAAGTATACTGCCGATACAGTACCGTGTAAAATATATTTTTATTGTAATTTTGTGTTTCTTTTTCACTGCAACGTTCTGATATATCAAGGGTGAAATGAGTGTGGAAATGTGCGGTGCTTGACGCCAACGTCATGGTTGGCATACATACATTTCTACAGCAGTTAAAATCTCTTAATAATAATTCTTGATAACACATTTTAATCATGTGCATCTGATGTACATGTTCGAATGAAGTCGATTGAAAGGACTGCGTGTCCTCTCCTGTGTATTAAAATAAGAACTTGAATCCTCTTTAATGTGTTGACCTGCTTCTTTTCAAATTCAAAAGATTTATTACAAATAGCATACAAACAACATTTTGCATGAACCTTTACCTCACAGGGATGAGCGTTGATTATTGTATAAACACATTTGTTGTGATTTCAAAAAATATGTAGTGCAGTATTTACCTTGTGGGGTGATCAGAGTCACCCACATGTGCTCCCACCACCCCTGATAGAGCGGCAGCACCCCTGATTGCAACAACTCTCTCCTCCAATATTTCTTGTGCCTGTTTTGGCAACACTTTGGTGGTGGGCAGCTGTCCGTCGCTTCTTCTGACCGCCTCTTTTTTAGTTCAGCATTTGCGCGCCATTCCGACCCCACAGCATTGACAGCCGCACGCACTCTGTCCCATTTGTTCCTCTCTCGTTTGTTGTTAAGGCTGGAGGATGGCGTGCCAAAGAGGATTTTTGTGCACAGCACATCATTGAGCTGCGTCTCAACTTCACCTGCAGATTTTTTTCTTCATTATTTTGCTCATTTTCTTTTTTTTCGCCTGATCAAGCAGACCTTGGGATTGCAGTCGCTCATTTAAAGGGGAATTCCGGTGGTTTGCATGAAAAATGTATCCAATAGGTCATGTAATATGTACTCTATTTTGACAATGTTATGTTAAATCCTCTCTCATTTAATAGTGTTTTGAGAGGATTTTCATCAACAATTACACATTTTCAGGGGCACATGACTTATGTGTGAGGGTGTGACGTGTACCGTGCCGCAACAAACACGTGATTACATGGGACACCATCTATGCCCAGGGCTGATTTCTCAGATTTATCCTCATCTGTTGAAGAAATAGCAGTATCGGTTTATACAGCCGTGAGCGGTTCGGCCGCTCGGTTGATCAGGAAGAAGGAGGAGCGTGAGCGATGCCAGCTTGGGGATGTCTGTCCCCCGCATAACACGTGTCACTCACGCCTTTTTCCGCATTATTGGTGAAGAGCCGAGATTGAAGGATCAAAAGGGGCCTTCACTATGAATGCTTGTCTGCCACAAACCAGTCATCCCTGTGGTAACTTTTCTGACACCTCCCACTTGAAACCCACACTCGGACATCCTCCATCCCGCGCGCGCAAGGCCTCGGGACAGGGCTGCTGGTGGAGAGCTCAATCTTGCAGAGCGCCGTCCCGCAGCCACCGGCGTGCCGGGCCCTGGTTAATTCCAATAATGAACGAGACTTCTAACTAGTTACGCGGCCCGGGGCGGCGTGAGTGACACTGCTCATGGCTGTGTATGGAAGTATTCCTCCGTCTTCCCGATCAACCGATACTGCTATTCTCCATCAGATGAGGATAAATCCAAGAAATCAGCGCTGGGCATAAACGGTGTCCCATGTAATTGAGCCTTTGCTGCGGCACGGTAAACGTCACATCCACGCATGTAGGTCATGTGACTCGCGAAAATGGCAGTGCCCCTGAAAATTCGTAATTTTGTTGATAAAAATTTTCTCAAAACACTCTTAAATGAGATCAGATTTAACATCACATTGTCAAAATAGAGTACATATTACATGACCTATTGGATACATTGTTCCTGCAAACCACTGGATTTCCCCTTTAAATATGATTTCCATATTCAAATTAGCCTTGGACAGGAAGGAGTTACTGCAATGTGCGCTCGATTCTACGTTGATTGTGATGCACGAATAAAATGTGCTTGGATTCAAGCGTACGCACAGATTTATACATGCTTCCGACATTTTCTGAATGTGAGCGTATGCCATGTTTCAGTCGGGAAATCGACGCAAGTCTTTGTACATGAGGCCCCTGGTCCCCTCTCAGAATTTGTTTTTTCCATTCAATACACAGATATGATAATGACCTTCTCATGTGGAGAGACAGTGGAGGGAATCTGGGTTTGCTCATTCTCCGTCAGCCAGTTTCGCCGAGCCAATTCCTCCCACTCTGCTTGCATCTTATCCCAGAATTCTGTATCTGACTGCAGACAACAGAGGAAAAAGGGGGAGGAGTCAAGGAATGGAGAGGAAAAAGAGAGGTGAATGAATGACTGGTGCACATTTCATCAAATTTCATTTATATCTCACTTAAAGGGCCACTGTCATGAAATGAAAAATGATTTTTAGTATGTTATTAGTGAAAAAACGTCAGCCTATATGTGCCCATGTGTTTTTTCACCACAAAACATGATTTTGACGTATACAGTTTTTTGTAACTTTCGCCATGAAAATCCTCTCGAGGGATTTGTTTTCGAGAAGAAGCAGGACGTGACGCACATGGCGGGACCGCCCTCAAGTGGACTCGTTTGTTTCCATTAGTTTTACCTCCAGGAAGGTAGCTCGTTGTTCCTTCATGTTAGCCAAAATGCTGCCTCATTGCATTGCTGGACATTGCTTGAACACTTGGGAGAATGGATTTACCCTTCATAAGTTTGCAAGAGACCCGGTTCGTTGTGAAAAATGGATTGCACGCGTGCAGAGGACAAGAGATTCTCGGGTTCCAAATAACAGCTAGGTGTGTATACAGCTACAAAAAAAAAAACAATAGTTTGGGGCGGACCATGTAATCGGTCTCTCATAACATAACAAAAGGTCCGTGTGCGAAATATGTCGATGTGCGCGTCAGACGGTGTCGGGCTGCTGCGCGGACGGCGCTGAATCTGAATCTGAATCTGAACCTGAAGAACCCAGCCAAGAATGCCTCATTCAGCCGCGTGCGTGCAGTAATGCGCCCCGGCTCGACGGCGTTCATTGAGTACTGCGGCGGCTATGAAAACCCCCCTAAAAGCACCACGGCTCGGCTCCATTATAAGCCACCATGGCGCCAAAAATCAGCCACACCGGCCGAGGCGCCGCGTTCGGCGTTACGGCTTCTGCGAAAGCTGCGCGTGGGCTTTGCGGACGGGGGCGGCTCTGCAGAACCCAGCCAAGAATGCCTCACTCATCTGCGTGTGCGCAGTTAAGCGCCCCGGCTCGATTGTGTTGTTCATCGCTACTGCGGCGTCTATGAACAACCCCCAAAAAGCAGCATCGCTCGGCTCTGTCATAAGCCACACTGGCCGGCTGCGAGGAGCCGCGATGGCTCATCACTGCCGCGAAAGTGGATCGCACGGGGATGGGGTTTGGCCGTGATCGCATATCATCTGAATATGGCTTGAAACAATAGTGAAATATTGCCCCGAGGGCTCGAAACAATAGTGTAATATTGCCTCGGTAACTTCACTCTGTTGTGTGGTGTTCTCCTTTTCGAAAAGAGCTTCCGTGTCAGAATGGGCGTGTTCGTTTCCCATAGTAGGGTGCACCGCATGTTTTCATTGGCGAATGTCCGGGTGACATCACAGACGGAGGATGCAGCCAATATGGCGACCACTTGGAGATCGTAGAATGACACTTCTGCAACTTTGCGCATGGATGATGCCCTCTCCGCTCACATTTTTTTGTACATATATTGACGTGAATAATGTTATATGTATTTTTCATTACAATATCTATTTTATAGGGATGACACTTGGGCTTTAACTAACCATGTGTTGAAAGGTTGAAATAGATGAAATATGCATGAAAGATGCTGCATTTTACATGGAAGGTACTTTATTGCATTTATGAACTACAGTGCCAATATCGTGGGAAAACAATCTTATTTCTTTATTTATGTAATGGGTATGTTGCAGATTACAACCGGCAGCATAATTGCCTAGTGGCGAGTATGTCTGCCGCACATCTCTGAGATACTGGGATCAAATCTTAACTGTCCTCTCTCTTGTGCGGAGTTTGCTGATTCTGCCGATACGGCAACTTCCTTCCATAATCTGAAAAATTGCGTGTGATGGTATTTGAATACGTTTTCTTGTCCATAGATGAGAATGTGAGTGTTTTTCCATATGTGCCCAGCGATTGAATGTCGACTGGCCTCGGGTGTACGTTGCCGCTTGCGAGCACAACCTTGACTATAGAAAATGGATGGAAATATTGTGTCTTGGATTAAATTACGACATAAAATCTCAAGAGTACTAGTGCAATTAGTCTTAAAATCAAATAAATAGAATATTGTAATTTTCTTAAGGAGGGAGTCAATCATTGAAATCCAAACGCAAGTTAAATCTTTATATCAAAGATATAAAGAGATAATTCAGAGTGTGTGTATGTGTGTTTCCGCTTCATTCCAAAATTAGATTTGTTGACACAGGATTGCGTTTGTTTCTTTTTACAAGTCACAGTACATTAATAGCTGTTCATTTGCGCCGTCCTCACAGGAGCGTCATGTCCCAATTTTAGGAGCACGTTCCTCCATTCATCACAGCGTCCATGATTCTTGGCCCACCATTGCTGAATGATGGCAAACGGAGAGGAACAACCTTCTGCGCCTCACTTATGAACTCCTCCATTGTTAGAAACACACGAGTGAAAAGACAGGGCCAAAGTCTTTTCTTTCATGTCTGTTAGCATGCACAGCAAGTGTGTCTACCGACATTCTAAACGGGATCACGGCCGAGATCCACAGTGAACGAGTGTGTTGGTGTCATGGGTCTTTTCATCTCCTCTCTTCAGAGGCTGCTGAATGACACGGAGGCCATTGTTACTCTTGACAAGCACGCCTGGCAGGTAATTGGCAGCTGCTGACACGCCTAGACAATTGCATGAAGGTGACTTTTCATAGGTGCCACTTCCGGAGGGCCCTCTCAAGTATGGTGTCACATCAAATATGAGCTTAGTGAAGCTACTTTGTTCAGATATTGCAAAGCTATCATTTCTACAAATTGAAAAAAAGTGCAGAGTGCTCTGCCAAATTGGCGAACAGCGACAGAAAAACAAAACAGAAAAAAAAAATCAGGATTCGCTGGCCTTTGTTCCGTGCTGCAGATACGCTTACAAATATAGCCCGAAGTCTCTTGTTGGAATTAAATAATATCTATTAACCTACGCTGGATGGTGGGTCAGCTGTAAAACGTTGGCCTCACAGTTCTGGGGTCCCGGGTTCAATCCCGGCCTCACCTGTGTGTAGTTTGCATGTTCTACCCATGCCTGCATGGGTTTTCTCTGGGCACTCCGATTTCCTCCAACATCTCCAAAACATGCAACATTAGTTGGCACTCTAAATTGCCCCTAGGTGTAATTGTGAGTGCGACTGATTGTTTCTATGTGCCCTGCGTTTGGCTGGCAAAAAGTTCTGGGTATATCCTACCTCTTGCCTGTTGACAGCTGGGATTGGCTCCGGCACTCCCCATGACCCGTGTGAGGATAAGTGGATAAGAAAATGGATGGATGGATGGATGGATGAATATTAACCTACGAGAGTATAAATAATCAAAATACTTCCTAGCCTAGCGACTAACTGGCGGCCAGGTCAGGTGTAGTCCACCTTTTGCCCGAAGTGAGGTGGGATAGCACTCCTGCGACCCTCGTGAGGATTAGTGGCTTGGAAATTGGAAAATCCTGACTAACAAATGCATGAATGTAGTCTGAAATATAGTCATATTTCTACACTAAAAAATAATAATAGTGAAGTTTGGCACTTTAATTATGTGGAACAAGGCAAGGTAATTTACAAAGCCATGTACTGTAGCGCTGAAGCGAGACGTTATTAACACCACTGTTGCTTGGGAATGAACAACAGGATGCACATACAGTATCCAAATGTACGGGCTTCTCCGTGGATGCGTGTTGACAACACAGGAAACGATGCCAAAATCAACAGAGCTTATGCAAACCCCAACAAATGCCAGCCTGAAGGCTAATTTAGACTCAGCTGCTCATAATTTTATTGAAGGCATCAGGTACAATCTGTCTCACTTTGTACGTCAGCTATAAATTCCTGCTAGAATAAGAAACATACTGTACATATGAGCATATTCATTAATTTTGAGCTCAAAATTGCAATCCGGTAAACTTTGTTTTTTTTCCATTTACTGACAATGACAGATTGCAAATTCAAATCATTGCTTCAATTTAATTCATTCAAAACACATTCAAGCGTGTATGAAAATCTGTTCTAATCCTAGTAATCCTGGTCTTGTGCAGAAGAATAAACAGAAGAATAAACAGCAAATAAGCAGAAGAATAAACATGGAAATGTCTACTGAGAACAACCAGTTTCAGCCGAGTGACTAAATGTCTTTACTATGACATTTAAGCAACTGAAGTGAACACAACACATTAATGAATGGCATTTTATTTTGTTGTATTTGGGATTTAGGAATGGGTTTATGTGTCAAACAATAGTCACCATATTTTATAATATGGTGGAATATTTTTCACAGATGAAGAAGGCACATTATGTGTTCTACATTGAATATCTCTGTGTATCCATTTTTAATAAGACTTGTTCTCCCTCAGGTTGTGGGGGAGCTGGAGCCGATCCCAGTTGAATTTGGTTGTTGACACCAGTCAATCAATTGCAGGGCACATAGACAGAAAACGATTAACAGAAAAAAGTGTAATCTCCGGACAATTTAGTCTTCAATTAACCTAACGTGCATATTATGAGAATGCGGTGGGAAGTCAGAGTACCTGGAGAAAAGGCATTCAAACACAAGCAGAATGTGCAATCCTCACATAGGAAGGTGAGCGGAGATTTCAAGACCAAACCTTCCTAAAATTGAGGCAGAAGCATTAAACATTCATCCACTTTTTTTTTTTTTTTTAAAGGATTCCCATTTTACTGATGCGCTTGAGGTTCTCAAGGACTAAGAAATGAAAGGGGTTACAACTATGGAAAGACGGGTGTCATCCATCTTGGTCCTAATTCACAAAAAGTTTAATTACGTATAAGTGACAGGAGAGCTACACCTCCAGAGTCTCCGGAGCAGAGCTGGTCTGGCCTTTCAATGCTACAAGCGTGGACATTCCTCGGTCAGCCAGACCAAAATAGAAAGCCGGCGACCCGATAATGGAATAACACACATTTATCGGACAAAGTGCACCGGTTGTGTTTTGTTAGATGATGCAGTTACCCAAGATGTGAATGTCTGTGATAACGTAGAGTTCAGCACATGCAGTTTTCTGCTCTGTCGGCACAAGTAAAGGGCTACCGGTACTTATTAATGGCGCCAACTACAGTTTGTCAACAAAAGCTGATATTACAATACTCCATTGGATTTACAGCTAGGACTCCGAGATGGATGTTCTAAACAAATATTGTATACTAAAAACATCAACTTCATATGAGGTTCAGGGTTTGAATCTCGGCTTGGGCTTTTCTGCTTGACGCTTTCATGCTCTCCGCTTTATTGCCTGGGTTTTCTCTACGGACTGTACGCTGGCTTCTTCCCACATACACGTTAGGTGCATTTAAGATTCAAAGTTGTCCACATGTATGGTACATGAGGGAGCACGGTTCTCTACATATGCCTCGTGAGTGGTTAGCAACCAGTCCTGGGGGGATCCCGTCTCTCACCTAAGGTCACCTGGGACAGACTCCAGCTCACAAGTGACCCTAATGATGACAAGCACGATAGAAACGTCATGGTTTTACAATACCAGGCTGATAGCATCGCAGATAATAGACCACTTGAATTTGTTTGTTTAAAAGCACGTCGAAGGAGGCCGATTTGAAGTTCGACCAAAAGTCCAAGGTAAATCATGCCTATAAAGTTACACAAAATCTCTGAGTCTGAACAGTTTTGCTTTTTCTGATTTTTGAGGGGTTGTGACACCAACATAGAAGGTGATAGCAACAACAAGAAATATGATGTTCATCGCAGAACTTCTTTCACCACAGAAAAGTAGAACATGTCTCTGTCCTGGCTGCTCAGTATATTATGGATCATGTAACAGTAAGTTGCTAATAATAATACAAATCGAGCTGCATTTAGTCCAAACACAACCTGTAGTTAGTGTCCTTTTTTTTTTTTTTTTTTTGACACCAACAAATCTTACAATGCTCCTCATGTATGCATGTACAATTAGTTACAGGTTAATGACGGTGACCTTTAACCCCGGAAACATCCAATTTCTACACATCTTATCGTTAGGGTCACGGATGAGCTGGAGACAAGCTGAGCAATTTGGGGAGAAAGGCAAACTAGACCACGGGCTCGTCACCGGTCCATCACAGGTCACATAGACAACAATTCACATTCGCAATCACAACGTTGCTGAGTGGGAACTGAATCCACATTGAGTCCAGAGATGTCAGCTGAGTGTACCGCTACACCGTCAGATTAATTGCTTCCCATTAGAAAAATTGGTTTGAAATTACAACAACTTGGAAGTCAAATGAAATCATATATTGTTTTCAATCTTAGCGCTTGTACTGAGTTTCTTTGATGGGAAATTACTAAGCACAGTTAGGCACATACAGCAGGTCTATTATTTTGTTGTAAATTGTTCGAGGAATTACGGCAGTAAAAAATTCCAGCCTTGCAATAAAAATGAAGCATATCATGTCCATCTCTGAGGCAGGTGTAACTTCTTGGAGACTATAATTTGTGGGGCAATCAAATTAGGTTAGGCTATCCACAGAGATAGTCATCATTTTTTTAGAGGGGAAGTGGGTGGGCAAAGGAACAAATCATTAAAATTTAAGAGCGCACTAATATCTGCGCTTTTGTGCACAAAAGCTGACCACCAAACTGCTTCCAACTTTGCTCGCATTCTGGTGAACTGATCGTGGCGTTGCCCAAATTGATGGATGCCGCTGAAGGGGCTAAATGCATTATTATTATTATTGACATCTCCCCATTAATATGTGGATTGAGAGCATAATCTGACAAACAACTCAGTATCTGATAAAATCAATACAGTACTGCAGACAAAACAAGTCACAATTTATCCGACCTCATCCAAGTGAAGCGGAACAATACCATATGGCCAAGATATTTGAAACGGTCCTAATGTAGAATGAAAAGTCACTAATCCACGGAGAAAATGTTTCATCACCCAGCCATCTTGTATTAATTTAAAGCCAATTCTCCAGTCCTCATTTCATCCTTTTATTCTTATCTTTAAAGCCACAAAAGCTACATGTACTATCATCAGTGGCAATTTTGTAAAATGGATGATATTTGGGAGCGTTTTCTCATAGACTCCTTCTGTGGGTTCTACTTTTCTTACATTTTGTCTGCTTCATCTCATTGAATGATATGAAAGGAAGGCAGTGTGCTAAATTGATACACTCCCTGAGGCGAAACACCTGGGACATGTATCTTAGCCCCAAATTATTCAAAATGCGGCCAAATATGGATTAAAACACCACTTTTCATTAGGTGTAAAATAAACATCTTGTATTTTCCAGGGATACGATTTACTGTCTACTTCAGCTTTGATGTTGTGATAAAAAGATCCATGAAAACTAGAAAACAGTCTCTACTTTTGGCTCTAAAAGATTATTCTGTGTTGTGGGGAGGTTTTCTTTCCCTAGTGAATCGTCTCGGAAAATAGTCAGAGCCAAGAAAGGTAAATGTTAAACCTGTTCTTATATTTACAATGGCAACTCCTTATGTGTGTGGTCACCACTGAGTTAGGCCAAGACAGGGACTGCTCGATTGTGACGTGAAATTGAACAATAGCGAATTAGTTGGTGACCTGAAGCTCCATGGAAACATATATAGAGGCAACTGAGTGCCTTGAGTTCTGTGTGCAGATAACGACTTGTGAGTCATTTACCACATTATAAATGGGAAGAAAAGTTTGCTATTGCACCTGTTACCAGATAACAGTCTCACTTCTTCTACTACATGAATTAGAGCGCTGAGCTATAATGATATACAGTATACAGTATAGCATAGTGCAATGCAAAAACATCTACCTTTTATGATAACATATTATCATTTATATTGTTATATATCCGGTTGCTGGAGTCTGGTATGGGTCTGCCACAAAAAAATGACAAACTCCGAATGCAATAGACAATCAAAACTACTGAATGGATTGTGGGTCCCACCCTATCTACCCTTGAGGACTTGGACGCTACCCAAATTCAGACAAGAGTGGGCAGGATCCTATTGGACCCTCCACGTTCTGGCCACCAGCTCTTGCAGCTCCTTCCATCGAGTAGATGCTACCGATTTATGCAAACAAAAGCAGGCATTCCATCAGCTTCTTCCCTCTTGCAAATAAGTTATCAAATTCTTGATCAGCTAACATACAGTTCCAATTCCACATACTGACACTTTTCTGCCTTGAGTTGTTGTTTTCATACCCAGCTGGCCAAATCAGTATTAGGATTATACAACAAAGACTACTGCACGACTCGTCACTTTAAACTGCATATACTGGTGACCTTGCCACAATTGTCATTACACTGGACTGTTGCTAAATGCTAGCAGACCTTGGGTCCTTGGACAACTTTGCACAACTGTGGGTTCTTATTAAAAAAAAAAAGTTCCCTGTCAATGACTGTTGACTGTCTATTGTTCTTGGTACCCAACATGTATGTTTCACTAAGGCGGCACCAATTACTGGAGACAAAGTCCTTATGTGTTGTTATATACTTGGCCAATAGAGCTGATTCAGATTCTAAATCTGATTTTACATGTTTTTCACCAGGCTTTCTCTCATCGGTCAGTGTTGTTACAAGGACACACATCTGGTCTGGGAGAAGACAGTTACTATTACTTGTAGAGCGATCGTTAAGTGTGTGAGGTGCTGTGTCATCTCGAGTATTGCCACACTGTTTGAGCAATAGGTAGACAGATGCCATTCTATCGGTATGTGTGTAACCCACTTAACTCATCACCACAAGTATTTGAGGCTAACGTTGCCATCTACATCTTCATCGAGTGCTCTTTGTCAAACAGCAGAAAAGGATGGGACCAGCTCCAGTTTTCTTCTATTTTCACAATCTGTTGGTGTTATGGCCAGGTCTCACAATACTTTGTCCATGTTGTTTTTGCAGGGCAGCTTTAAATGATCCCATTAAGGATATTGAGGAAACCTGAAACCCAAATGGCTGACCCCCGGCACAAAGCTTCATCCACAGTGGAAGCCTGTGGTCATTCCAAGTTTGGAGCTAATGTCACCAATCGATGATGCATTCTCTGATGCTCACCGCCGTTTCTAAATGCCTTCTTTGACCTGCCCTGCAGGTGATCCAAAGACAAATATTTTGAGGTCTTACCGCTTACACAACCTGTGACATCAGTGCTAATTTTAGGACGGGATCCCCCAAGTGGCCGAATGCATTGCTCGTCTACTGCTTCTCTCCCTTTCTGGCCATCTTTCCAGTCTCTGCTCTATTATTCATTAAGGGAGTATATAACAGTGTGTACTGTAGTCTTCAGTCCATGTCAAGTAACTTAATAGAGTAGGATTCACTGCTGTTTTCAGGAAAAGAGGGTATTTAAGTTAGTACAATAATTCTGAAAAGAATTTGGATGACTCAGATAATATTATCGACATGACCTTGTACTAGACATGCCAAAAAGTCAAAGTGCAATGTGCGAGGCCCAAGGCGTAAGTGACATAAATGAATTGATTAATTCCGAGGGGTGCACTTGTGGTTAACACATCTGCCTCACAAGTCTGAGGTTTGGGTATGAAACTGTTCTGGACTTCCTGTGTGGATTTCTCAACATGCTACCGTGGCTCTTCTTTTTGAATTGAATGCAATTACAAAAGGCGCCGGTGGAGCAACTGGTTAGAGTTTGCCTCAGTTCTGAGGGCTGCTGCTCAGGTCTTGGCCCTGCCTATGTAGCGTTTACATGTTTTCCACGTGCGTGTGTGGCTTTTCTCGGGGCACTCTGGTTTCCTCCCACATCCAAAAAAACATGCATTCATTGATGACTCTAAATTTGCGATAGGCTCCAGCAGTCCCATAATCTTTGTGAGGATAAGTGGCTCGGAAAATGGATGGATGGATGGAGTTACAAAAAAAAGTGTGAATTGTTGTTGTTTGCCCTGCAATTGACTGATGGCCAGTCCAGGTTGTGGGTACCGTGCTTCTCACAAGGCGTTAAGTGGTGAAGTTCACAATCGGGGGACAAGTAGTAAAAAAAAATTGATTGGTGCTCCACTTTTCGGGTATAATTAATGTTCATGGGTGGAGGAAGCAGATGCATTAAAATACATCTTCACTGATTACTGTAACGTGGCCTGTACGATATGTGATCTGTCAAGTTGGAAAATGATTGACCTAATTACTGTGTCGTTGTTCACAAGATGGAAGTTGTTGACTATATTTCTTTCTGGGTCAAACACACCTTGAACTTGTGTGGATTTCACATGGCTTCATTAGGTTGTCGAGTGTCAGAGTTGGGGCTAAGTAACGGTGGAGATGATTCAACAAAGGCAGAAAAAGGGACTCAATTTAATGGGAAATAGGTCTCCGCGGGACTTCAGGTAGAGATTCATATCGCACCACTGATCATCTGGCTCATATTGCTATGTTATCAGAAATATGGTCTCTGATTTAGCTCTCCTGCTGTGAAGATTACATTATGACATCTACTTGTTTTTGTGCAGATCCACACAAATGTTAAGTTCGGTACTGATTGTGGTCTGATTTCTCTTAGTTTTGTTGTTCCACCCTCCTGTATCCTCATTTTTACAAATAATATATTCTATTTTAGGTTTATAATGATTACTTAAACCGTAAGCAAATGCATACAGTACATCAGTTCGATTCCATCATTTTAATTGATTTTTACTTGTGAACGTAACGTTGTTAACCTTCATGAAACTCCTTCCCTGTTGCTTTACAAGCAGTGAAAACATGCTTCCGAACGCGAAACTTTTTTAAGATTATCTCCATAGTCCTTCAAACTTTCTTCATTGACTTGTCTTAAAGATTAGTGAAAACTCCCAAAAGCAAGTCAAGTACTTGTTGTGCTTACACTGTTTTAATTGAGGTCAGCCACTCCTACGGTGAGCTGCAACAATGGAGAACTTTCTCCAGGTATGTCTTATCCTGGGCTGGTGAACATAAAGACCTTTAGAGATACTTTGGTGACCCTCTCCAGCTTCATATAAGTTAACAATTATAGTGATTCACTTGCAAATGTGTACATTTAAGTGTCGTGTCAATGATAAACCAGCAGAACAGCTAAAAACCCAGTCATGTAGAAGTACTCTGCCTACCTCTCCCAAAGCCAACCGCAAATCTGCCTACCTCCACAGCAGCCTTGGCTCGCTCAAACTCCTCTTCAAGGGACTGATGTCTGGAAAGGAGAGCGCTGCCCCACCGCTGATCCTTGGTTAGACGAGCCTATCACATATACACACACACACACATACAAGCACGCGGACAATTCATAGTATATACGTATCGGCAGGAACACACTCCATTATTCATCCATATACAGCCCATCATGCACACACACTTACACACAAACAATCAGCCAGTGGGAGACAGGCAGGGAGAGTGTGCAGGGGTCAGCCTTCTCTGGTTTCCCAGGGACGAGCGAATATCTCCCCCTCAACACAGCCCCTGACATGCTCAGCTCAATCATTCATGTCAGCAGCTCACCCCAACCCTCATCTGAACGCCATGCTACACTCAGACAACCTCTCTGGTGTTGAATCGCTTCTCGCCATCCACGCTTGTGCACCTGCACATGCAATTCTACACCCCGGAATACGCTGACGGCTTCCTGGCAGTAACTTCAAACATCTAATATTTAAATGTATAATAGACCACGTCAGGAAACATGCGGTTATATTTACAGTATAATGACGTTCAAGCAATTTCACATTTAAGTGTGTGATTTATTACAATAATGATGCAGACTGTACATAGTAAAAGATGAGGTCTCCAAATCTAGTCCAGACGTTAAAGAACTAACAGGTCTGCGTGGAGTTAGTGGTGTCCCCTGGAACGGGTTGTAGAATCTCTGTACTGATGGATGGATGAGAGTTGACTCTAACATGCCTTTTTTCATTTGAAGCTTTCATTTATAAAACTATCACAGACATAATGTGTATGTCAAATTTGTCAAGAAAATCCACCCCAAAACCCAATAAACACATTTTACAATATTTAAACTGAACAGAATATTACAAATTTTTTTTTATTCCCATCAGCTTCCGCTCACAATTACTGGTAAAGGGATGCAACCAATTCTAAAGATGTGAATCAAGTACCATGTTTTTTGGATGATAAATTGCACCGAATTAAGCATTAAGCATTAAGCGAAACAAAACAGTCACATACGTAAGTCACTTATACACAGACAATAATATTACATTGAAGCACAGTAAGTATTACTCCGCGAGGCTCCTTCACTTCGGCAGCTGTATAGCTCCGACAATCCAACTTCGTAGCTTACTAAAAGATTTTGACAGAATTTGGAGTGCCGTGTCCCAGAAAAAATTGGTTCAGGGTCACTCAGCACAATGTGAATTCATAAATAAGGCGCAGAAGAAGGATTATAATTTTCAGAAAATTTAAGAATCAGAATTACATGTATTAGTCCACATTATACAGTATTAGGACCACTTGAAACGGTGACGAAGATAAGGATTTTACTTAAATGCAGAAGAAGACTAACTTTATTACATTCTCAAAATGATTATGTGTTCATTTCTGAATGGAACAGAAGTTTGCACATTGGCCTTGTGGTCGGTGTGTGAGCCTCCCAGTTATTGGGTTCGAATCTACTTCTCGCTCACTTGGGATAAAAGGATAAGCGCTGTCAAAAATGGACGGACGAAATTAAAAGAGGATTCTGTCTGTGATGTCTTCTGTTGTCTACATGTATTTTATTATTAGCTGACTGTTTGCCCACTTTTGGCATTTAAGAAAACAAACATTGATAAGATGTGGTGCCCTTACTTGAAAGTATGGAGTGACACCCACAAAACAAGCAAATTCTAGAATTGCCTTTTTTTTTTGCATACTCCAGATGAAAGTGGAAGGATAAGGCGTCGAGTTTACCACACTGCAAGTCTGTTGAAAGGAAGCAAATATAATGTCTGTTCACACAATAGAGTATTTGTATATTATATTGCATTTGTGGTGTGTCTTATTGTCTATTTCATTAGTCTATTCCGTTTTTCGCATTTTGTGAATCACTCTATGTATTTGAGAGCAGACAAAAATCATCGCAGTCCATTTGAGGGGAGATCAAAAAATGATCCTTCATCACGTGTGGAAAACACTCAAAATGCCAGCGCTACATGATTACAAAGGGCGTCACTGTTTCCATAGAGTCAGTTTGCAAACTCCATCAAAACACAACTTGAGTAGCGTAAGCAGTCTATACGTTTATTTTGGATGCATACCAAATATTTGGAGACTATACCTCGTCTCAGAAGTGTTCAACTCTTGAGTGCAACAAATTTGATGTGCGTGTTTGAGAATAACTCCCATCCATCTTGCACAGCTATCTTTAATACCAAATCAATTATTAATGCAGGCGTGGAAAAGGTGACGTATGCATAGCTACCTCAGTGAGATCCACACTAATGGGCTCAGAGTAAGATGGCTTAATAATTCATAGGCTAATAATCTAATAATGGCATCGGAAATAAGACCCCTTACGCAGACCTGCACAGACATCCATCCAGCAATGAAAGCTCTTCACATTTGGACCATGAAGCATCACCACAGAGCAATCTGGAAATCCCCAAACGCGACTCTCAGCTTCAAGCCAAGCTGCTTGTTTTGGAAATTAAATTTCACGCCATGGTGCAATGGTCTTGTTGCGGTGCAAATGTTTCAGTCTTTCCATATGAAATGAAAGGATGCATAGGGAGGCTTACATGTCTTCCACTAATATACTGCCTGTTGAGCTGAAATGGAAGAATTGGAGGTGTTAGGACAAATGACGGCGAAACTATCACATACAAACTTAAAGGGATAACATGCAGCAGTGGCATGTTCCAGGGTCTCAATGTCTGTTAATACAACATTTCATATTTCCATGCTGTATCACTTTTTAATGGATGATGACCTCAAATGCTGAGAGCGTCAACAATAAAGATGATTACTGACAAATCCTAATCACACTGAGCACTTACTTGAGACGCTAGGGCAGACTCAGGCTCCACTTTGGTGTTTGCGTCCACGCAGTTCTTATTCAATGGCTCTAATTGGGTTTTACAGTCAATGGACCTAAAGTGGTGCAGAAGAAGAAGTACTGAAATAAGTACTTACAATCCATGTTAGCGGTTGACATAAAATAGTCTGTTTCTACTACACAAAGGACCGCGTGTGGTTATGTCTTCAAACATACGGTATAAGTACCCAATATAAAACATAACAGTAACTGCTATAGTATTTGGAGGTAAACATTTTTTTAAATTAAATTCCTTTGCGGTCACCGTAAGTGTCAAGTCTTCACATTCATTATTTAAGTTAAAATATAGATAGGGTTTAAGAAGCCTTCTGTAAAGTCAAGCTTTTTACAGAAGTAAAAGTATAAAAGTAATGTTTTAAAAACTATTTCAAGTATAAATTTAAAAGTAATACAAGAGAGAGATAAATCCATTCAGCGCAATGCAATTGAAAGGAGTCGTTTTGGCATTTAAATATTTTGAAAAATTCTTCTAGGCCCTCGATATATAAAGGTTGGCCAGACAAAATATTTTCACTGGTCCAATACAATTTAAAAACAGCTTGTGTTGGACCTTCACGTTCGTAGGGGCACTTTCTGGTATGGATGATACGAGCAGCTGCCTAAGGCAGCATGTCCTTTACAAATCCTCATTCTAGCAACACACTCCAGGTGGAACAACCCAAGATGTGGGCATTCACTGGATCTTTGCATGATTCTCCTGTGGGCCTAACCACTTTTCCTCTTCCATACTCTATTAAAGTAATACATCATATTTCACATCTTCATCCACTTCACTGCCTCCTTGTGCTGACAGCCTGGACAATTGGCCTTTCATTTTTCAAAATTTTGTCAAGATTATTTCCAGGCGAGAGTCATAATCCATCCATTCATTTTCTCCATCGCTTATCCTCACTAGGGTCACAAACATGCGAGAGCCTATCCCAGATAACTCCTGGCAGGAGGTAAGGTACATCCTGAATTGGTAGTCCGATAATCACAGGGCACGCAACAATAGGCAACATTTCGCACTCACATTCATACCGAGGGACAATCTAGAGACTTCACTTAACCTACTGTGGAGGTTTATGAGATGTGTGAGGGATCGAGAATACCTGGAGAAAACCCACGTAAACTTAGGGTGCGCATGGAAACTTCACACAGGTGGGGTTGGATTTGAACCCGGGTCCTCAGAACTATGAGGCAGATGTGCTAACCAGCCAAGCACTGTGCCCCCAGTCATAATCATAATCCTTCATAATTTATTCCTTGTAATTGGCACAGTTGAAGCCCAAATCACCCAAATACCGGATATGAGATTTTGGCATTGCATTATCAAAAATGAATGGATTAATTAACCTTTGCCAATTCTGCTTTCAACACTGGTGAAAAAAAATGAAAAAAATGCAAGTCTGATAAAGCACATCAATCACATCTCAAATGTCATAACTGAAACTCAGCACACTATTTTGCAAATAACATTTATGATAGAATGGATTGGATAGTTTTAACTGCATAGGTAGATTAATAATAAGAATATTTTTCCTGTCCATTTTGAGCAATGCATTTCTTGTACACGCGTTGATGGAAAATGACAGATGTTCTAAAGTACGTGTGACTTGAAGTGTGTGTTTCTTTCGGCTTGTCCCTTTCGGGCTTGCCACACCGTGTCATCTCAGATGAACGCATATACATGTTTGGCACAATTTTTACACCGGATGATGCAACCCTTCTCAGAGAGTGGGGGCCCCAGTGGGATACAAACCCACAACCCCTGGTTTACCAAACCAGTGCTCTAACCACTGAGCTACAGGGCTTCTCCATTTGACTTGAAGTACTAATTAATTTCCAGGACAGAGACTGTCTTGTACGGACATATTATTTTATTATTATTATTCATATCTCAAAACATGTATTCATTGGCCTGTTACTTTGTTGTTCAAAGTTGGTTACTCCCTGCGAAAACACGGGTCCAGCGAGACCTATGTGACAAGTGCATTGTATCCTTAAATCACTTATTATTATAACACAGGAGAAAAGAGGATCAACAAGATAACAGACTATGGAACGAACAGCTACAAAATCAGTGACTGGATAAATTGGAAGGGGAAGATGAGGAAGCTGCTGTACTGCAACCATCTGCTGGTTCAAAAGACCTTTTGGTCCCTCCTCTGGTCAACGACCTGGTGGCAATCAAGTTAATGTAGCAAATCAGGAGGTCCCAGAAGTACACAATCAGGCCACAAACATCCCTTCACCCACATTCACATCATCAAAGAACAAATCTATGACATTCACATGCCTCAGGAAAACTTCCGTCTCCGGGAATCACAGGCAGCCTCAGACTTCACTGATTCACGCCTCATAGACTTTTGCGTGCACATTTGGCATGTCTGCATGATGGGGGTGTCAGAATGATAATGTGTGGACCTTTAATGTGCACATGCCAGTCGTGTAAAAAAAACATGATGACTTAAACATGAACAGGAGAATGTGGCCCATAGAGCGCAAAATGTACAGGGCCTAAAACTGACCCTTGAGAACACCCCACAAAAGCGAGACAGTCTCTGACCCTTGAAACACTAAGCAGTGAGTTCCGTGAGTAACCCTATACTACAGCCACAGGATTAAACTTGTTCCACCAATTTCACACATCTTTCAAATCCATTGTGGTACACAAAGACTGTCATTGCGCACATAATTGTGGACCTAACTGTCACGACCCATCGAAACAGAGGTAGGACCCAAATGCTAGAGTCGGGAGACGCAGAGGTAATTCTGGAAAAACGTTTATTATTCCAAAGTCGGGGATCGGGCAGGCACTCAGGTGCAGCAGCGGTAGTCAGGATGTCGGGCGTGGAGAGCAGGTCCGCGGGCAGGCAGGAGTCGGTAAACGGGAGATCGATCAAAGCAGGCAGGAATATCAAAGGAGTCAGGCTTACGGGGTCGGTCGGAGAACAGGCGGAGGTCACTACACACGGGAAAACGATCACAGATGTGGGAGTGCTGGAACACGGCATGAACCGCAACGATCTGGCACCGGACCAGTCGTCCCCATGGTCCTATATACACTGGGGCGAATCAGCCAGCATGAGGCGCAGGTGTGCGCCTCCCAATCAGCGCGGCAATGCGGGAACCCGCACAGCCAGGGCTGGACCGGCAGGACCATGACACTAACTTTATATAGCACATGGATGTTTCTTCCTTTTGTATTACTCTGTCACATATCAGAGTCAAGGACAATGCTTACCACAGAAATTCATTTGAAGAGTTTTTTGATGAACGCCGCCTCTCCAGTTTCCACTTCCGGTTACCGTTTCTCTCAGGGTTGGGGTTCAACTCTTCCCATTTATCCAACGGTGAACCACTGATAGCTGCACACAAAGATAAGCATCATTAAAACTACAAAGCGGATTAAACTGGCATGAGAGGCAACCAAAGTAAAGTTTTTGTTAAAATGAATTCACTGAGTGGCTTAAAGTATGCCGCTGTTGTGCTGGAAATCTGGTGTATGAGTTTGCTAAGAAAACTCACAGCATGCAATTGAGTGAGGCAGATAGAGGTGTACGTAGGCAGTGAAAAACAACTTTCATACTCCTTGTAATTGTATGGTTATAGCCCGCTCTTGCTGCTTCTGAGGCAGTGTAGTTCACTTGGGTTTTTCCTCCAAAAGAGGAGACGCTGATGCTGACCAGGAGCCGAGCAACCACAAGTAACGCTGCAGAAGGCGGGGTGGGGTGGGGTGGTCTAACCTAGTCCGCAGGTTTTCATCTATTACCGCAACGTACCTTTACAAAGGCAAACAGAGTCGTATCGGGTCTTTCACATCCGGATTAATTTAAGTATTGTACTTCAGTTCAATTTTGACAAAGGGGGAGTATTGTATGTCATTTAGGCTGAATTTCAAAATGCTTTTTAAATCTGTAAACATTGTATCACAGCCCACATTTATCATTTTTATATCCTCCCCCTGTCCATTAAATAATATTAACCGACCAAAATCTTTGATATTAATGTAATCAAATAAAAAGTAGGCCTCACACGATCAGGATTTTTGGGGCCGATTGCCAATCAGCGAGTTTAAAAAAATGATAACGACTCAAAGATCTGATCACAGGATGAAGCAATGAATCTATTTAAATGACCTGCACGTTCACTATACATACTTGTTTACTTAATTGTTCAAAAATATTTCTCAGCGGGGGATTGCGACAAACAGAACAAATTAATGATTTTCTGTTAGATGGCAGGGTCACTGATAGTGTAGTGGTACACACGCCTGACTTTGGTGTTGGCAGCGTGGGATTGATTCCAGGTCAGTGGAGAGGGCAGTAGGAACATACAGGAATTAATGTGTCTGCGTGTTGTGACATTTTGTTTGTTGGTGTGTCGTGAGTTTTTTTAACTGTAATCTGTGAGCCTTGGCTTCACAAAAGTTGGAATTCACTGCTCCGGTGAATATCATGTGTTCAACAAAAGGGCAGCACATTTAAACACAACCACGAGCGGTACCACTTGCTTGCTAGCCTACTTAATGTTTTGATGGCTTGCGAGCCGTATTAAAAGTACGTGAACGTTCCTCAAGCAAGCCTTACACGGAGTCCTCTCCTGTCCCGAGCTCCGAGTTCCCTATTTTCTTCCCATAATACAGTCGGAACGATCCACTTGTGTTTTCAGCCCCACAGTAACAAGTTCATCCGGTCGCATTTGAGTTGAAAATATAAAGTCAGGTGATCGTAAAACACAGGAAGCACTGGTATTTTTTTGCAGTAGTCTGACATAGTGCAATCATAAAAGAGCAATTTTTTTTTGTAGTATGATCCGGGCATTATGTTCAGCAAGCCTTGTCTCTCCCATTGTGCCAAAGTTTTTTTTATTGGCTGTCTAATATTTATACTACGTCAAAAACACGCAAAAAAAAAAAAACAATATAAACACGGCCATACAAAAATAAACTAGCTTTTAGAATAAGATATACAGTGCACGACAGCGACGCGCAGTAAATTACTTTCTGGGAACTGATCAATGACGCTACTGATTGGATCGGGGAATTATGACATCAAAGCCAATCGCCCAATTACCAAAAAATACAATTATCGGCCGATCTGGGTTGACTAAAAAAGGTGGATTTGAGAAAATGATTGTATTTCCCGAGTTCAATAAAGTACCTAAAGTTGTTTTATATAAAACTATGAATAAGCAGGTTATTTTTGCATCAGCTGGTACATAAAGTTATTTGTATGATAATAAATTGGTTCTCCATTCATATACTGACTATCCTTCCATTGTAGGGTTTGCATTCGCATCCACCTCTGTGAAAATTTAAATCCGCGACATAGAAATACCTTATTTAAATACAACCGAGGCATGTTTTTTGTTGCATTCACAGCACTTCAATGTTTTGAAAGGTCTACGAATACACATAAAACAATACAAACGCATTTAAACAAATCGACTATATGGAGACCGAGGAAGAGGCATGTGCAACAAAATCAGTGTACAAAGAGTATAAAAAAATAGCGTTAGTGTCAATGTAATTATAACCCCCCCAGGTGGAGCGATTTTTTCCACACTAAATTTAATTTTGGACTGTGAAATCACTAATGGTCCAAAAGATCAAACAAGGTACAAAAAATAAAAACCTAAAAATAACAGCTCTAAAAATAACGTTTATCGACAGTTCAAACAGAGTTTTTTTCTTCTGAACATGTTGGTTATGATTTGCTGCTATGAATTATTCACTCCACTGCTGTTTAACATTGCCTAATCAGTTCCTAGTGTACACGACGTTTCTCTGAAAAAGGTTTGGCTGATTCCTGATATTGTTTGCACGGCGTCCATACCGGAGTCTAATGTTGCCCTCTCTGGTGTCCTCATGCTCTGTTCCACCTCCACCTGGATCAGTTCTGTCTCGGGAGTCTTTTTCCTGTGCGGACTGTTCTGCTCGTCTTTCCTGGATGAACGAGGACTCTTCCTCTCTTTGTTGTTTCTCTGCTCGCTTGGCTCACTGAGGTCCAGTAGGTCCAATGTTGATGATAAAACTGCCAAAAAACAAACAAACAAACAAAAAAAAAACCCTTTATTGGCGCGTTCACACTGTGCAAATCTAGATTTGTTTTGGCTGTTTTATGATTCCCAACCAGGCTTTGATGGGAAAGTGATGCCCAGATGGGGAAAAAAAGCACAAATAATTTTGTATTTTCCCAGGACACGCATGAATTGCCAAATGTAGACTGCAATATATTGTCACTGTTAAATTGAGTTTATGAAAAGTGCTCTTCCCATCTGGAAAGCAGTTGCATTTTATCAGAAAAAAAGTTGCACAGGCTGAAAAAAAATATAGATTCTTTATGAACCTTCCCAAGTAAAAAAAAAACTAAACAACAAACTGCCTCGTCCAAGATTGGAAAGAAATGTCCTGAAAGGACAGTACCAGTGTCATAAACCCATTCATCTATCCATTTTCTGAGCCGCCTATCCTCACAAGGGTGAATGCTGTAGCCATTCCCAGCTGTCATCGAGCAGGAGGCAGAGGGCACACCCCGAACTGGTTGCCAGCCAATCGCAGGGCACATGGAGACAGACAACACCCGCACTTTCAATCACACCTGGAGGCAATTTAGAGTGCCCAATTAATGTTGCATGTTTTTGGGATGTGGAAGGAAACCAGAGTCCCTGGAGAAAACCCAGGCAGGCACGGGGAGAACATGCAAACTCAACACAGGTGGGTCCGGGATTGAACCCCAGTCCTTAGAACTGTGAGGCCAAGGCTCTAACCAGTTGCTCAACCGTGCCACCCGTGTCATAAACAACCTCATAATATTTGCATTCTTAAAACTGTGCAAGTAATTTGAAATATAAAATATTTTCTGATGTACTCAGTCACACTAATCTAATCTAATTTTCACTGAACACATTTTTATTATCACTATAACAAACCTTAAATGGGGAAAAAAAGTATGTGGGGTAATTTACATATTCTCTCACACAAGAAATTCACTCTTTTGTTTTAATATTATTCATATGATGAAATGAGTTTTGAGATGACAGACTATATTGTCCTGAAATCAAATGTAGGTGATTCACCAGCCAATAGTTTGGAGCTGTTCTTTGAAATAATCGAAATCGATGTCAGGCTTATAATGAGGACCATCTTTCTATTTAATTGACTTTCATGATGCGTTTTATGACCCCAGCATTAAAGACTGATACCTCCTGTGTGTGATTTCTTTTCTTCTTTTCTTTCACTTTTTTTGTGAAATAGGACCATCACATACATTTTGGCTGCCAATACCTGACAGAAAAAAGGAATAAAAGTCACATGTTGCCAGTTATTCATCTCTTTTCCAATTTTCCTCAGACAAGACTACTGTTTTGTATCATCAGTGCCATTCACATGTACTGTACTGTCTCTTAATGGTTTCTTCTGATCGCTGTTAATTTTTATGCATACATGTCTATACAGTGGGTGGTAATGCTTAAACTCACATGTATAGAATCTCGGTCAAATTCCTTGTTTGTCCCGTGCAATGGGAGCTCAAAGCCGCAGAATGATGACGGGATAATTGATGTGCTGCTGTTTCATGATAACCAGCTGAGAGGGTTTGTTGACTGAAATCTGGGGGTAATCAGTGTTTGTGTGTCGCCCGTGACTTGTGCTATTTAGATGACAAGCACAATTACAAATATGTGGGAGATGCTCTCATGGGGAAGAGGTTGCCTGGAGGGATTTTAACATCAAAAGGAAACAAAGGTATTCATTACCGAGCAGGACTTTCAAAATGTTTTGACAGCCTTGCGTTTAAATTAATGAGACTGGCAAGACAATTGCTCAGACAGTAAGGTTTGATTTATAAAGCCAATGGCTTTTCCTCACTTCTTATACTCATTGGAAGAATGCTACGTGGTTGGTCCCAAATCAAACGCATCCATAGTTTATGTGACTGCGATGTCAATTGAGCATGAATATGGCTGTTTTTAAACGATCATGAGATTTAGAAAAATAGTGTTGCTATGCAATTGCTTTCCTCTCTTTTTTTATGCGGTACCACTAAAAATTATTGTAGTGTCCGCTCAGAATTAATGAATTGCTCACTTCATGGATAAATACTGTACTGACAAAATTATGACCATCATGTAAAAAAATTGTACTGTTGACTTGCCCCTAGAATCGGAATAGGAGCTTCGTTCGCATCACTGACATTAAGTCATACTTGTTCACTGTGGACATTAGACTGTTGTTATGCTCTTTTGGAATAAAATATTCAGGCACAGCCAGGGTATTGAGGGTGCCTTGTTTTGTGGCCCAAGGACTTCTGCTTATTTGTGAAGGATCTTCACGAAACTGACTTTCCCTGCTTGCTGGGACAGTTCACCACTGATTGTGATTGCGTATACACCTCCAAAACAAAGGCTATGGGTCTCATTGGGGAATTGCGTGGATTGCCTCGTTCAGGTTAGGAGTGAAATCTATGGGAGTTTAAGTATCTCTGGATTTTGTTCAGAGGGGATAGATGAATTGTAATATCAATAGGCACGGTGGCGTTGGTCCCGGAGTTCTGAGGACCGGGCTTCAATCCCGGCCCCGCCTGTGTGGAGTTTGCATGTTCTCCCTGTTCCCGCGTGGGTTTTTATCCTGGCACTCCGGTATCCTCTCACATCCCAAAAACATGCAACAGTAATTGGACATTCTAAATTGCCTCTAGGTGCGATTGTGATAGCGACTGTTATCTGTCTCCATGTGCCCTGCAATTGGCAGGCAACCAGTTGAAGGTGTACCCTCCCTCCTACCCGATGACAGCTGGGATTGCTCAAGCACTCCCGCGACCCTCGTGAGGATATCAATGTGGTGTCCACAGTAATGGAGTTTCTGGGATTTACCCTACATCCTCAACTTCAACAATGGTCGACAGCTCCATCAACCAGAAAGACATAAACCACTGTACCTTCCCTCTTGAAAGGAGGGAGTCGTGGTGTCTCTGGCATCTCTTTTGTATGCCTTTCAGACAATCATTTTTCCCTGGTGAGGCATTCTGGGCATGTCAAACAAGGGAGGAGATCTCAGAGCAGATCTAAGACACACATGAGGGGCGTGACCTAAGGGAGTAGAATAAAGGGAGGTTGCAGGAAGATAGCAGAAGTCTGGAGATCTCTGCTTAGATTTACAATCCCAGATTTGGATATGAAGAATAAATTGCGTGGACAGACTACTACCAATTATAGCAAAATTACCTTAACAGTACTGAGACCTGTGGAGAAAAATTAAGGTCTTTAATCCAACAGCAACACAAGTCTTGACATGATTGCGAACTGTTAGTTTTAATGTCAGAATTCTCTCAACTGTTCTTACACTAAGACTGCATCCCCATGAAACTGCACCAGTATCTTCGAGGAAAGGGCTGGAAACAGAACAAAATATGAGGGTGAATATCATGGAGAGGAGATCGGGGGAAAAGAAGGGGGGGGGTGATGAGTAGCTTCTCTCGAATAGATGAGTTTAAGCAGACATCGAGGCACAAATGACACAGACAACCACAATGTTGACAAACATTGTCTCCATGACTTCACCCTCCCAGGACAAGATGATTACATGACACCATCCATCCATCCATCCATCCATCCATCCATCCATCCATCCATCCATCCATCCATCCATCCATTCAGTCTTGTTCATGGTCTTTGTTAAACTGTAGTCTATCCCATCCAAATAGGTCCGAAAAGGCTGACTACACCCTGTATTGGTTGCACACAGGTACTCATATTCATACGTATACTCCTGGAGCATAAAAGTGAACCCATGTGACCCCGTAGACAATCAAGAACTTTCTTCACTGCCCTTTTCTATATACTATAGTAAGTGAGTGGAATTGGAAATTAAATTATTTCCACCCAGCGCGCTGGCAAGAGGCTTTAGACGGAATGTTCTGTGGCCATCTGTAGTTGGTCCGCCCCGTATTTGAATTTTGTTGTGCACAAACACTTGGAAAAGGGTATTTTATTTTGACATATTTTAAACACTCACATATCCATGAAACTGAACTTGAAATTTCTCAAGCAGCAAAAAAATAAATAAAACTGTATGCCAGAGATCCACTTGTGGATTTGCATATAGTTGACCTTGTAATTAAAATCCTGCATTGATTTTCTTTGCTTGCTTACTCCTGCTTAGTATTTGTTGCTGCTTCTTCAGTCAATAACATTTTATGACAGGCTGGCAAAGGATCACACCTCATGCCAGTGCACTGGCACATATTCAAACTGTGGTATGGGAGGAAACCACCTTTGTATAATAGGATAAGTCCAGGATACATTTCATAGAGCAAACCTTTACAGTTTCGAGCCAAATGTTTTTTTGCTTTTTTCCCTACAAGAAGAAAGACAATCTGCTGAACTTTCCATGAGCACTGTTGGCATTAGTCCCAAAGTTCTAACAAAAGAGTACAGTATCATCAATGTAATTAGTGGTTAATTTGAATACACGCATCATGTGGTATGTAAGATACAAGATTGGAGAACTACAGTACAAAAGTCTGAGTCACATTCAGCACTTGATCCATTTCACACTGCATCTGTGGACATCATTTGTTAAAGGAAATTAAGTAAAGAAGCAGTTTTGTCAGATTTCCTTGTGAAACACTAAAATAAAAATGATTCTTGTTTGTTGTACCTGCTGTGTTGGAGGTCACTGGGCGGGAAAGCCCATCACACTTGGTCTCACAGAGAAAATCGTCAATTGATGGGCTCAGAAGCGGGCGACTCTCTTGTTGCTCACTCACCAGCTGAAAAAGCAAAATGGAAAATAGGATTTCAAAGTCGAAAATCTGCAAGGCTGGATCCTCGAGAAGTTGAAATGCAACACAATTTTACAAGATAAAATTGCTAGCTAATCCTTTGGTGTAGAGAATGAATGCATAGAAAAAGAATAAAAACCATATTCAGTAGATGTGTACTGTTTTGTCTTTACTACTATGGTTCACAAATAAATCAGCCGATTTCATTGAGAAATACATATATAAATATTGAATCAAATAATCACAATTTTTAGGGTCTATGATGATTATTTCCAACTTTAATGTTAACACCATATTTGGCCCAAATAACTTTCACTATCTTCAAAACTCATTTTACTGGATGTGGTCTGTGGATTGAAATGCCGTAGCAAGGCCTAAATACTCTTAATGTTGGAAAATTAATATCAATTTATTCAGGTTGACCAATTTATGTTCATTTTTATGAATTGCTACACATTAAATTGCAAACATTTTCAAGAAGCAGATTCTGAAACTTTTATCTCACTTCACATACAACAGCTCAAAAGTTATCTACACTACTGTGAGAGAAATAATACATTTAATTATGACTCACGACACTAATGTTTCACCACTTAATTGTTTGCATAAAAATCACAGTTTGAAAGAGGAAGAAGAAGAAATAAAAGGGAAAGAGTAAGTTACAACATGGAAGGAAGACATACACCATAACAATGATAAATATCACTCTTGAATAAAGTCACAATGAAGACTGAGACAGAAGTTCGATGGGTAACTTTCAACCTTGGTTGAAATTCACAAAAAGACCCTGGGGAAAAATCATCATTTCACAATTAGGTGACAATGACATGTTCTTGCCTTCACTCGTCACCCCTGAGAGCCGAATGAGTCAGATCTGACGGCTATGACCCAACAATCACCCAACATTTCTTATTTCCCTTCCCATACCGCAAAAATGCTAATCATTTCTTTCCTTGCGATACAACAATCTTCCCGTGCCAATGTAGAATGCTTCCGATTGGTTGCTTCTGTCTTGAAGCTCACACGCGCTAAGACTCCATCAGTGCTCCATAATTTTGGAGCAAAGAGGCAATTGACCCCTCCGTAGAAATTGCATCATCCGCATCGCTGACCAATCAGAGGCCAGAGATCTGCATAAATGTTTTAATTTATTACCTCTGACAAAGTCGCATGGTCCAGTATAGCTTTTGTTAGCGTATTATCACGTATTTGGGTTCCTTAACAATAGATATGGTTAAGAAGCGTAGTCACGGACTTTGTAATATTGACGACAGGTATCCTGATAGGCTAGTTGGTGGAGTTCAATTCGTAACATTTCCAGAACCGAAGACCGAGTACGAAAAATGTCTTCGATGGATCAAACTTTTTTGAAGACGGCATGATCAACTAAATCCATCTAAAATCAACCGGAACAGAAGACCGAGTATGAAAAATGTCTTCGATGGATCAAACTTTGTGGAAGATCGCATGATCAACTGAATCCATCTAAAATCAACCGGAACAGATATGTTTGCACAAAGGTAAGCCCTATATTTGATTTTCAATACATGGCTCATATAAATTAATTAGCAGTTCTTCGCTTGCATAACATAGCTATGTGTGAATGATTGACACACTTGATCTGTGTTGAGCGATATTTTGCGATGATCTGACTGCACAAACGTGTCTCTGTTCGGTGGCTACCGAGCTACGGTAAACCGGACTATGTTTGCACGAAGGTATGCCCTATATTTGATTTTCAATACATGTCTCATATAAATGAATTAGCAGTTCTTTGCTTGCATAACATAGCTACGTGTGAATGATTGACACACTTGATCTGTGTTGAGCGATACTTTGCGAGGACCTGACTCCACAAACCTGTCTCTTTGTTGGCGCCTAGTGAGCTAAGCTAAACCAGACTAGCAGTCCTAAAAGCCTTCGACGTGCACCGAGACACCAAGACTGAAGGAAGGATGTTTGAGGACACTAAAGTAGTGATTGTCGTACTCGGTTGAGACTTACGTAGGTTCGGCACTAATTCAAGAATAATTATTGAGGGGAGCGCGTGACGTTACACAAAGAAAACGAGAGAAACAACTCGTAAATCAAGCCTCGCCTTCTTCTTTTCCTTCATACGGTGGTTCACAAACGGCTATACAGATACATATACAGATTTTGCACACAAGTTTGATAGGTAACACGAAAATAGGAAACTGTCAATGACGAATTCGTCTTTGGGTTATAATATATTATATTATGTGGCTTCTCGGTCTTCCTCTGACTCCGGAAAGATCTTGCGCTAATATTGATGGTTTCTCCGTCGATATGCATGGAAATACCATTGAAATACCCCTCGCTGAAATACTTGAAGCCCTGCTGTCTGCTCTTCAACGATATTTCACTATTCGGTAAGAATGCGAGTGAAAAATCAGCTGGTAAATCGGACAATTTCGCTCTCGGCTTTTCTTCCTGCGCCGCCATTTTTGCCAATTGTTTGTCTGAGGTTAGCAAGTGTGGGGTGACGTAACTTCAGGAGGGGTGGTTAAGTGCCCTGTACGGAGGGGTCAATTGTGTCGTGGAGGAAAGGTAAACGCTGGAGTCGGCTTGTGGGTTTGACGCAAAGGAAACTTGATATTTGCTATTGTGGCTTTGAGAGCTGTATTTGCATGTGGAATTTGAATGGGAAAAAAAAGCCATAGCCATTTTACATGGTGCATAAAAGCCTCAATCTGACAATAGGATGCTTTTATGTGCCTTTGTGGAGAGAGATTTTCATACTTGACAAACCAAATTCAAATTCAAATCAATTGAGAGAATTTGTCATTACTATTTTCCATATGGGTTTTTGTTGTACTGCCAAAAGACCATGTGGCACACGTGATTTGGCTTTTGCCAATGTTAGAATAAAACTACTCTGTATCACACATGCTGCCAACACGTTGTAATGAAATACATTTACAAAGGGGCTTTGTGTTTGTGTTCTGACTGATTAAAAGTTCGTTTGGCCTTGTTTAATTGAACATAGCTGCAGGTTATGCAGTTAATGATTAAATATTAACATTTCACTGAGGCAATGAGTGATTCCAAAGCGAATCAGGATTGTTGTTTTATCTCGAATAAACCAACAACCACATAACAATAGTGGGGTGGTAGTAATGTGCCACTCCAACTCTTCCCAGCTTTTTCGTTAAGGAAAATTAAACACAGGGGGGGAGGAGCATCAGTAAAATTGTAATTGTCTTTATGTGTTGTTGTAATAGCACAGCTCCCCAAGCTGCAGTTTTTTTTATTCTGGTTAATTTAAACTCCCTCTGAATCTAAAATGCTAGTTGGCTTCTTGAGAGTAAGCATGGGTGAAAAAAGCAGCTGCAAATAAACAACTTAATAAGATTGTCATGATCCTGCCGCTCCAGCCCGGGCTGTGCGGGTGCCAGTGCGGTTGCGCTGATTGGTAGGCGCACACCTGCGCCTCATGCAGCCTGATTATGCTGTGGATTTATATGACCCCCCATGACGACTGGCCGGCGCCAGTTCGTTGAGCGATTGAGTGCTCCAGTATCCCTGATCGACAACCTGTGTGTACCGACCTTCGCCTGTTCTCCGACCAACCCCGTAAGCCTGACTCCTTTGACACTTCTGCCTGTTTTGATCGTTCTCCCGTGTACTGACTCCTGCCTGCCCGCTCACCTGCTCTCTTCGCCCGACGTCCCAACTACCGCTGCTGCACCTGACTGCCTGCTCGATCCCCGACCTCGGCATATAATAAGCGTTTCTCCCCGAACTACCTTGCATCGTCCGAGTCCTGCATTTGGGTCCTACTCCCGTTCCGATGGGACGCGACAGAACCAACTGGCCAACACAGGACCCAGTAGCAAAGATCCGGCGTCGCTGGGACTGACGCAAGGTGGACCGTCTGTCGGAGGACCAAGCCTGTCCGATCCGGGTAGGCTCCTTGACGTCCTCCGCTTCCGTGTCTTACGCTCCGCCAGCGAGGTATGAATACGTCCCGACCACGACCCGTCCAGCTCCTCATATTCTTCTAGACTCTGAGTTTTCGGAATATGAGGAGGACCTTGATTTGTTTGACCAGCTGCCCGAGTATGACTCCGATGATTTTGATTATGAATCTGCTCGTCCGATCTCCTGTCAGTTTGTTTCACCTCCCCGCGTTTCCAGCACCCGAGCGTTTTCTCCCGGTGGGTACAAGTACACCAATTCGTTTGAGGGAACCCGCTTGGCCATCTACCCGGGACCTCCGCATGGCGGCCAGAGGAGACGTCCAGGTCGGGCGCTCCCTTGTACCTCCCGCTGCGCGACAACTAAGAAACCGTCCTCCCACTCCTCGCTGGCAACGGCGAAACCGGCAGACCCGCAGCTGGTGGCAAAGGTTCCAGCCCAGAGGGAGGAGGAGCCGCCAAATCACGAGGCCTTCCGCCGCAAAATGCGGGCAGAGATAGAGTGGCAGAGCGCCGAATTGGCGGCTCTCACGGCCCAGGTCCGGCAAGGATTGACAAACAAGCCGAGCTACGCTGACGTCACAACCGCGACGGAATCGCTGCTGACGCAGGTTCACGTGGCAGTTGGAACTGACCCTCTCCCGAGACACGCCCACGTGTCAGTTTCGGCTGACTCTCTGCCGACTCTCGTTCATGTCACCGTGGAAACAGACCCGCCGTCTCGCCAAGCGCACGCTGCTGTGGGAACGGACTCGCCACCTTGCCAAGTGCACGTTGCAGTGGGAACGGACTCGCCACCTCGCCAAACGCACGTAGCTGTGGAAACTGACCTGCCTCCTCGCCATTCCCACGTCGAGGTTTTGGCTGTTCCGAGCAGAGCTCACGCGGCAGTTGGAACTGACCCGCTCCCGAGACATGCCCACGTGTCTGTTTCGACTGAGTTTCTGCCGACTCTCGTTCACGTTGCCCTGGAAACGTATTCGCCACCGCGCCACGCCTACCTTGCTGTTTCAACGAATGCACTGCAAGCTCACGTGGCAGAGGGGACCGACCTGATCCTGCTTCACGTTGCTGTCCAGGATGTGGCGACGTCTCCACAGCCACTTCTCGTCCTGGAGTACCAGTGGCGACCGGCCCGCGGTCGCTCCCCGTTCTTGCTCTGTCGGTGACCGGTCCGCGGTCGTCCCCTGTTCCTGCTCCGACGGCGACGGGCACGTCCATGTGTTCCCAGGACGCGGCGATGGTGCCACCACCTTCTCACGTTGCTGTCCAGGAGGAGGTGGTGATGGCGATGGTGTCGCCGCCTTCTCATGTTGCTGTCCAGGAGGAGCTGGTCCTTCTCTCCATCACCCTCTTTGCTCCTGAGGGCTCCCAGCCACTTCAGGACCTGGCCTCGTTGGTGACCAATCCACGGCTGCCTCCTGACCAAGCCTCGGTGGCGACCAGGCCCTGGTCATCTCGCAACCATGGCGTGGGAGGTTCTGGTCCGGAGCAGTTGCCTGCCTCGGCCTGGTTCCTGCTTCGCCGTTTGGTTCCTCACAGAGGTCGTCCTCCCAAATCGCCCCATGGGGACCCTTGTGATTGGCGTCCGGGTCGTCCTCCTGACCTGTCCACCCGGGCGCCTTGCGTTTAGTGGCCTGGATGGCCACCAGACTGGGGTTCGGGGGGGGGGTGCCCTCCTCTGGACCCCCCTTCTGCCCACCGCTGCTTTTGTTAATTATTGTCTATTTCTTTCGTTTAGGCACGACTGGGAGCCGTGCCTTTGGGGGGGGGGGTACTGTCATGATCCTGCCGCTCCAGCCCGGGCTGTGCGGGTGCCAGTGCGGTTGCGCTGATTGGTAGGCGCACACCTGCGCCTCATGCAGCCTGATTATGCTGTGTATTTATATGACTCCCGATGACGACTGGCCGGCACCAGTTCGTTGAGCTTCATGTCCCGTTCGAGTGCTCCGGTATCCCTGATCGACAACCTGTGTGTACCGACCTTCGCCTGTTCTCTGACCAACCCTGTAAGCCTGACTCCTTTGACACTTCTGCCTGTTTTGATCGTTCTCCCGTGTACCGACTCCTGCCTGCCCGCTCACCTGCTTTTTTCGCCCGATGTCCCAACTACCGCTGCTGCACCTGACTGCCTGCTCGATCCCCGACCTCGGCATATAATAAACGTTTCTCCCCGAACTACCTAGCATAGTCCGAGTCCTGCATTTGGGTCCTACTCCCTTTCCGATGGGACGTGACAAAGATATGTTGTTTATGCACTTTTGCTGCACTCTCCATCGCTTTTAAGGTTTTAGGAAAGATTTCTTCCTTTAGTACTACCCATGAATTCAGATGTGTTCTTATTTGTTCCCCAATAATCAACACAAATAATTCAATTGGAAGCGATCAGTTCCGAGTTAAAAACAACCCCAATGAATACCTATCAAGGGACAAGATGCAGTTTTTTCCCCAAATGTTAGTCATATTTAAATGCAGACTCATTTTAGTCCCCGGAACCTTGCGTCTCTGCCCAAAGAAAGGCCCCTCCATCACTTACTAGGACAGCAAAAATGATCCATGAAGGGGGTGAACCTCGATGTTGGCAAAGATTATAACATCAAATGTTACCAGCTGGTATTTTTTGGAATGTAAATCAATTAAAAGTATCAGACACTGTAGATCAACTTACCTGCCGACTTGGTGAATATACGACAAAAGCAAGGTTTTTCTAAGCATAGGTATCCGTGTTATATGACACACACCACTGTAATACATTTTTTTTTTTACCCATGCTTTGAAGCAGAAATCTGTACAGTATTTGTAATGCCTTCTGTCACTACACTCTCTGGCTAGTCTATTCATTTGTTAAATAATAAGTAAAATAAACGCAGTAGATCGGACCAGGCAGGGGTGACTTTTTTTTTCCAAGGATCATTTTAATAGGGTTGTCTCATCTGTAAAATGTTGGCCTCACAGTTCTGAGGTCCAGGGTTCGATCCGAGCCCTGTCTGTGTGGAGTTTGCATGTTCTCCCTGTGCCTGTGTGGGTTTTCTCCAGGGACTCCGGTTTCCTCCCACATCCCCAAAACATGCAACATTAATTGGACACTCTAAATTGCCCCTTAGTGCGACTGTTTGTTTCTATGTGCCCTGCGATTGGCTGGCAACCAGTTCAGGGTGTCCCTTGCTTCCCGCCCGTTGACAGCTGGGATAGGCGCCAGCACTCCATTGTGAGGATAAGCGGCTAAGAAAATGGATGGATGGATGGATTTTAATAACAATCGACTATCAGGTCATTTTGACAGTTCTAAAATACTGAATATGACAAAAAGTGTTGTTGTTTTTTTTTTTTTCATTGCAATCTCTCTAAATCAGGGGTCTCAAACTGGTGGCCTGCAAGCCATTTGTGGAATGGCACTTTTACAGTGTTCTGTGCTGGGCTGATGAATGTACCGATCACAGTGGGGTGTATGGCTCTCAGGAGCGTGACATCAAGAGGCCTTTATGCAAGCAGAGAGACATTTTTCATTCTGTGAAAGTTACAGCAGTGTTCCCAATGGAGATTTTTGTAGTTTTGCACCCAACTTGTTGACACCAGCTTCCTTGTTTATTTTATTTTGTATTAAAAAAATAAAAGACATTTGAGAAAAACTGGAGTTTTAAAACTTTCCAATTTAAATTGCGCGGACGTCCATGTGCGCAGAGGCTCAGCCAGACTCTGTCTCCAGCGGTCCCAAGGTAAATTGAGTTTGAGACCCCTGTTCTAAATGTACAGGCTTGGAAGAAACAGAGGAGGAAGACTCTTTCAAGTCAAAATGTATGCATCATTAACAGTCATACAAGTGCAAAAGAAAGTCAACATTTACATTTAAACTCAAACAAGTTTCTACATTCATACGCTGTACATGCAACGCGACTCGTCATAGGTTGCGGCGGTACTCCGGGATTAGGAACACCTGCATATTGCTCTGAGCGATGCCTCTGGCAGTACGTTTCCCAACGCCGTCAAAAACAAATCTATATGTAAATAATTTTGATTGCTCAGACATACAAAAGTCAAAGAAATAAGTTCAAATGTTTCACTTTTTGAAGTGTCTACCAGTGTATGTATGTAATAGAAAAATGTATTGGGTCTTCAGGGTGAAGAGAAAGATTTATTAACAATGCAAATACTATTCATAAATGCACATTTTTGCAGTAGAAGTGTAAATGATAACCAGAGAAACATCTGTCAGTGAATACCAATTTTTGTGCTGCTTGAAAACGGTCTTTTTGGGACATGTACATAAATGTTAAACCTGGGCCCATTTTTATGTAACCTTTTAGTTTGGGTGAAAATGGCCTGGAACGATGGACAAGCTAGGAGGTTATTCGCCTTCTTTTTGTCACGAGGAATGTAAATACAGTATGGCTGTGTATGCCCGTCGGTGTGTTGTCATTCCCTGCTGCGTGATGTTTGCATTGTTTACAGTGTTGCGACTGACTGAAGGTCAGCGCTGTCAACAACGCCGCATGCAGACTTTTCCATTTCAGCATCACTGTCGACTATATGCATCTGTCTGCCTGCCTGTTTGAGTGCCTGCAGCAAGGCTGTCAAACAATTTTTTTCCACGGGCCATATTATTGGTAGAGTTTCCTTCAGAAGGCCGTTTTTACAGTCAAACTATATAAATGTTTCATCGTCTAATCATAGTATTATACATACACAAGAAAATGATGGCTAACTACCTAATCCTGTTAGAAAAAAACAGGATTTCAAGGATAACTTGTTCAACCTTTGTTCAAGTTCCTCGTGAGGATAAGCGGCAGAGAAAATGGATGGATGGATGGATGGATGGATGGATGGATGGATGGATGGATGGATGGATGGATGGATGGAATCACCACAGCTAAGCAAACTTGGAGACGTGGAGGTGCCCGCTGGCCCCACTTCGGTGGCCTCATCTTGGGCCCTGGAGGCCTGTGTCCTCCTCTTCCCTGTCCACCACTATGGTCATTGCCCCTCTTTCACTGGAGCTGTGTGACAACTCCAGCTGACTTTGGGGCTTATGGTAGGGTGTCCGCAGCACCTCCCTCCTTTGACAAGCCTGCATTCTGTGCTTTGTTACTGCCCCCATTTTCAGTGGGTATTTCAGCCAGTCGGAGTCTAGACTCTTACTTTACACAGTCAGCACAATTTTATTCCTCACATTGTACATATTTTGCACATTGGGCACATTTACATCTCATTAAGGGTCCCCTGGGGGGCTGGCAAAAGGCATGACGATTGGAACGCCACGCTGGGTACTGGCAGATCTGTGCTTATTTCTGGTCCGCTCACCCCCCCCCCCCCCCCACTTCTCTGCCCTGCCAGTCCCACAGTTTTGATCCATCACACACCTGTCGGTCAGGGGAAGGCCTGTGGACAAGAAGACACTTGGCCAGGTGATCCAACGTTCAGCTTGCTCTCTGGCCTGCCATATTTTTCCCCCATGGATTTTTAATGCACAACATACATTCTCAAATTCTTTGGGGAGCTGGTTGGTTTGGGTGGTGGTGACGGTTGTGGGTTATCATTGCTCCGTAACCGTCTTACTTCATCCCCACCAGTCCCGCCAATTTCAATGCACAAAACCCCACCTCACACGATCACAGTACAGCGACAATGATTGCCAGTCAAGGACCTGGTAAACGTAGTAACTCGGTGGATGGTGGTTATTCACATTTCTCTTGGCTTAACTCATTGGATTTGTGCCTCCCCCTTTTGGTTGTCGGCCCAGTTGAGATGGAGGTTCCTCCTCTCCCTCACTTGGCTCCCCCGCCTTCCTCTCCCCTCTCCAGGAGCACTCACCCGACATTCCCCCCAACTAACGCTTGACATGGGCCTCTCTTTAGCCGGACTGTGACCTTTTTTTTAGTGGCAGCTGGCTCCTTCAATTGTTTGTGCTGGGACAATTGATAGTAACACAAGTTCTATTAAGATATTAACTCACAGGTTCTTACGGGTGTTTAGAAATGCTAAATATTGTCAGTATTTTAGTTAATTAATTGCACACTGTTTCTCAACAATGCAAGATACCTGCAAAGTTTGTCCTGTAGGAAGTAAGTAGTACAGCAATGAGCATGGGAAAGTGTTTTTATTGATTCTTGAATATTTTTGACAGTCAACGGCAAACAGTTGAAGCAAAATGCAAAGACTTGTAGTAAGTAGTGGACTCCAAACATTCAGAATGACAAAGAAAGCATTTTTATTGCTTTTTGGTGAATATTTTTAATAACTAACTGCACAAAGTTTAACCAAAATGCGAAATATCTGCACAGTTTGACCTGTAGTAAGTCGTGGAGTCCCATTCCCAGCAAGTACACTAATTGACCCCTCTGTACAGGGCACTTAACCACGCCTCCTGAACTGACGTCACGCCACGTGCGCTGACGTAAGACAAACAGTAAAAATGGCAAATACAATACAATACATTCTGAACTGAGACAGACTCCATGCTTCGGATTTCATTCAAATCAACGATATATTATAGATTCTAAATAAAATACATTCTTAACTGAGAGAGACGCCATGCTTCTGATTGACATTCACAGGTAGCAATGTTATGCTAGCGGAGAACGTCTCATTCATTTATAAGAGACGTGTATTAAAAATCAAATTTAGGGCATATCTTCGTGCAAACACAGTCTGGTTAACTTTCGGCCACGAGCCAGCAAGAAATTGATATGTTTGTGCAGTCCGATCATCGCTAAATATCGCTCAACAAAGAATAAGTGTGTCAATCGTTCACACGTAGCGGTGTTATGCTAGCGGAAAACGTCTCATTCATTTATACAAGACGTGTATTAAAAATCAAATTTAGGGCATATCTTCGTGCAAACACAGTCTGGTTAACTTTCGGCCGCGAGCCAGCAAGAAATCAATACGTTTGTGCAGTCCGATCATCGCTAAATATCGCTCAACAAAGAATAAGTGTGTCAACCGTTCACACGCAGCAGTGTTATGCTAGCGAAGAACTTCGAATTCATTTACACGAGACATGTATTGAAAATCAAATATAGGGCATACCTTCGTGAAAACATATCTGTTCCGGTTGATATTAGATGGATTTAGTTGATGATGCGGTCTTCCACAAAGTTTGATGCATCGAAGGCCTTTTTCGTACTGGGTCTTCGGTTTTGGAAAGGGTACGAATCGAACTCCACCAACTAGCCTTTCAGGATTCTTGTCGTCACTATTACAAAGTCCGTGACTACACCTCTTAACCATATTATTTGTTAAATAACCCAAATACGCGATAAAACGCTAACTAAACCTATACTGGACCTTGCAATGTTGTCTGAGAAAATGGCGGGAGCAAAAACGGGCTTTGGTTTATGCAGATCTCTGGCCTCTGATTGGTCAGTGACGCGGATTGCGCAATATCCACGGAGCGGTCAATTATACATCCACCCATTTTCTGAACCACTTATCCTCATGAGGATCGCGGGAGTGCTGGAAATTATCCCGACCCTGAACTGGTTTCCAGCCAATCGCAGGGCACATAGATACATACAACCTTTCTACTCACAATCACACCTAAGGGCAATTTAGAGTCTCCATCTAATGCATGTTTTTGGGTTGTGGGAGGAAACCGGAGTGTCTGGAGAAAATCCACACAGGCATGGGGAGAACATGCAAACTCCACGCAGGGAGGGCCAGGATCGAACCCTGGTCCTCAGAATTGTGAGGCCAACGCTCTACAGCTGCTCCACTGTGCCACCTACAACACCAATAAGAATAAGAAAAAAGGCCTTTTTATTTATTTTTGACAAATATCTTTGATAATTATTGCTTGTTGGTAAATATTTTTGACAATTAATTGCACAGAGTCAAACCATAATGCAAGACATCACCCAAGTTTGACAGTAAATGGTGGACAGGAATTGAGACCTACTACAGCAATCAGAATGATAAAAAAAAAATTTGTGTTTATTTTTAGCAAATATTTTTGATGATTTATTTCACAGTTTAACCAAAATGCAAGATATCAGTGAAGTTTGAAGTGTAGTAAGTACCCATCCATCCCTTTGCCAAGTTACTTATTCTCACAAGAGTCATAGGACTGCTGAAGCCTATCCTAGCTAAGTACGAGCGAAAGGCGGACTAAACCCTGAACTGGTCGTTAGTCAGTCACAGGGCGCATATCGACACGTTCACTGAGTGGGAAGTGAACACACGCTGCCTGCACCAAAGTCAGGAAATTGTACCACTAAATCATCAGCATCCTTACCTGTAGAAAGTTGTTGAATCCCATTAGCAACTACAACAGTAAACAGAATGAAACCATCTTTTATTTGCTGGATGGTGATTTGTTACATGTTTATCATTCTAATTTCTAAATTTCATTCTAAATAGACGGTCCCTAACACAGGCAGTAGCATGTCATATCAAGCATCATTATTACCTATACATTTGTAGTGACAACAATCAATTTTTTTCCCTTTTGTAGAGAGTTTTCAAAATTGTCCAGCCCATACTACACATGTGATATAGTCGAAAATGTAGCAATGAAGCGAAGTAAAAGTGTGAGAAAACCGAATGTCAGATGAATATCAAACTCTCTGGCTGGCCGTCGAGTTAAGTGGTGGCATGCACTCGAGCAATCTCATTTGCTTGTGGAAGAGATATGCCTCAAAATTATTTGCATGTGCCTTTCAAATGTAGCCGCGATTCAAACGTATTTCAAATCCCCAAAATATGTGAGATTTTTTTTCGTTTTTTTTTCATGTCTGTCCATTTACCACAACTTATTAGTTGTAAATGTTAAATTTTGCAAGTGAATTGTTGGTTTTTTTGTGGATCGGCAGGCACACACTTTTATGTTTGACAAATGTAACACAGTTTTCAACTTGAGAAGATTCACGTGTAGATAGGCCCTCGCTCCATCCATTATAGAGCTCGTGCACCTACATCATAAAATCACATGACTTGTGTTTATGTCGCCATATTGCCGGTCTAACAAAGCATTGTCCAATGCTAAGTCAGTTGGAGATGACACGAAAATATGTCTTATAGCGCAGAAATCTATATCCTGTATATAAAACCGATGGTCTCAATGGAGACTGGAACACTGCTGCTTAGGGGTTGGAGGCAGGACCTTCCCCCACGGAATTTAAAAAAATAAAATAAAATAAAACTCGCAAGTTCCAAGGGTGCCGTGTCTGGTTTACAGTATGTCCCTAAAGAACCTCCGCCACAACATGTATTAAATTTTAAAGAATGTGGCTGGAAAACTAAAATGAGTTTCACACCTCTGGTTTATATAATGTTCCACATGATGTCCATACTAGTCATGTATTTCATGGAAACTTAAACCAGATCATGCTTTGCTGCTCTAAGTGAAACCAAAGTGACCTTGACTCAAATGTAACTCTTGGTGACAAACGTGGCTTAAATCTTTTTGTTATGTTTCAATTTTTAATGTATGGCCAATTTTAAAAGGTATTTACAGACATGACTTTGCCTCCTCCTAAACATCTGGGAAATGCTGATAGAGGATTGTCCGTATCAATCTGGGGAGTTGTTTTGTGCACTAGTTACTGGCGGGTAACATACAAACGCGAACTATATATTGGAAACACTTCACTATCATTACAAGGAGATTAGCATTTACTATTGATGCATTTACAAAATATGTTCCATACATATTGAGGATGGATAATAAAATACTATAGCACACCATCTTTTTGTGTCGCTGTTCCAAAGCACCTTCAATAACCGCTTTAAGGAGTAATCTAGTAAATTATGCAATAGAAACCTTCTACTAATTGTGTCACTTGGGCTTTACTGAGGTGATCTTTCAGATGTTACTGTCAAGGGAATGTTATAAATTGGTCAGAAACTCCAAGGTGATCTTGGAATAGGTTACATCAAGGAAAACTTAAGTATAGAAGTAAAGTTATTGGGTGCGACCTGGAGGCTTTTGCAGCCAGTTTGATTCAGTCGTTTTATCTTCAGCTTGTATTTAATAATTCAGTCTTTATTTAAACTCCAGTGGGTTGTAGCCATCCTAAGTATCCATTTTCCCCTTTTATACAACGTAACATAACTGATCCCTCATTTTAAACACGTTTTTAATATTTTTCGTAACTAGCATTCAAACCAATTATCAGGTTTTTTTTAGACTGAAATTGCCCGAGTAGCAGCGCAGCTCAGCTGGCGACCCAGACATCCGCTGCAGTGACCTTTTTAGATGTCTCTTGGCTTAGTTCATATATTATTGATATGCGCAATGCACCCAAGTCTACAATGCTTTAAAGCTTGTAGAAATCAGGGAATTTATTTTGAGGAAAAAAATGCTTAAAATATTGTACATATTTTGGACATTGACCCATCATAATGCATGCACATTAGTGGGCCTTAAGAGAGAGAATTTCTGCCAGTGTGTCATGATCCTGCCGCACCAGCACGAGCTTCTGCGGGTGTCCGCCCAGGTGCGCTGATTGGAAGGTGCACACCTGCGCCTCATGCAGCCTGATTATGCTGTGGATTTATATGACCGCGATGACAACTGGCCGGTGCCAGTTCGTTGATCTTCATGTCCCGTTTGTGTGCTCCGGTATCCCTGATTGAACCTGTGTGTACCGACCTTCGTCCGTTCTCCGACCAACCTTGTAAGCCTGACTCCTTCGTTATTTCTGCCTGCTCTCTTCGCCCGACGTCCCAACTACCGCTGCTGCACCGGACTGCCTGCTCGATCCCCTACCTCTGCATATAATAAACGTGTCTCCTTGAACTACCTTGCATCTTCCGAGTCCTGCATTTGGGTCCTACTCTCGTTCCGCTGGGACGTGACACAGTGTTAAAGGAACTAGAAGTTACAGTAATGTAAACAAACAGAAGGCGATGTCAAAGAACTTTTGTTGTAATTGAGCATTTGTCCTCTCTTCTGATCGAAATTGTTGGATATCTGTAAAAGATCATCTTGAGTCATTGGAAATATTGAAACTCCTCAACATTGATGATCGCAAATTCTTTTGTGTGTGCGCGCAACACTGAGGTTGGCCCAGCTCCAGCGTCTTCAATAACATTCCATTACATTTTCCAAGCCGCTTATCCTCACAGGCGTCACAAGAGAGCTGGAGCCTATCCCGGCTATCTCTGGGCGAGAGGCAGACTACACACTAAAATGGTCAGCAGTTAGTCGCAAGGCGGTAACAAACAGAACAGTAGACAGTAACTGTTAGTCTGCCTTTAAAAGTCTACCTCCACTCCATGTATTATGCTGAATCAGATGCATCTATGTGAGGTCGTTAGCTGCATAAAGACACCTGTCCACCCCATTCAATCAGTAAGATGGCCAAGACAAAAGAGCTGTCCAAAGACACCAGAGACAAAATTGTACACATCTTGTAAACAACTTGAATACATCCATCCATTCATTTTCTTAGCCACTTATCCTCACAAGGGTCACTGCAGTCCTGGAGCCAATTTCAGCTGTCATTGGGCAGGAGGCAGGTTACACCCCGATTTGGTCGCCAACCAATCCCAGGGGACATAGAGACTCACAAGCACACCTGGAGGCAATTTAGAGTGTCCAATCAATGTTGAATGTTTTTGGAATGTGGGAGGAAACCGGGGTGTCCGGAGGAAACCCTATGCAGGTACGGGGAGAATAAGCAAACTCCACACAGGCGGGTCCAGGATAGAACCCAGGACCTCAGAACTGTGAGGCCAATGCTTTACCAGCTGAGCCACCGTGCTGCCTATCACGCAAATAAATCATTAAGAAATCATACATTGTGATTTCTGGATTTTTCTTTTTAGATTATCTCTCTCACAAGGGACATGCACCTATGATGAAAATTTCAGACCCCTCCATGATTTCTAAGTGGGAGAACTTGCAATATATCAGGGTGTTAAAATACTTATTTTAGTCACTGTATTAATGTACAAACTGCTGTCTGTCAGCGGCAATGCAGTCTCTTTCCCTCAAATAGAACCATTCTCTGGGTATTGTGACAGTTTATCAAATAAGACATCGCACTAAGAAATCAATTGAATATAAAGGGTACTGCATCTTACTGAATCAGACAGAAATAAAAGATGAAATGAAGTGAAGTAGCGCACCACATTATTTTTAGTTTTACAAAAGTAAGCAGGGTGTGAACCAGCAAAAAGCAAATAGCTCAGTCAATACTAGTGTCTCTGTGTGGCATTTGGAAACGTATGTTTTAATGTGTTGTTTTATGAGGTGTTAGAAGTTAATAAGGAGTTTATGAGATTTGATCAGCAAGATGACATGTTTATTGACCCCATTCCAATCCTTCCAAGAACAATGCGAAGAAGATAAATATTGATGTGGAGAACTGCAGCATTCCGCCTCGCGTTGTACATGGAAGAGGCATAGTTCTAATGGTGTGTGCATGTGCGGGTGTGTGTGTGTGAGAGAGAGAGAGAGAGAGAGAGAGAGAGAGAGAGAGAGAGAGAGAGAGAGCGAGAGAAAGATGTCAAAGTTTAGTTCTGTAAATTTGATAAAATATGCTTGGAAGCTGAGACTTTTCCCAGGAGCTTGAACTCCTGTGTCTTTCACAGAGATGTGGCTTATTTATAGATATTCCAGAATTTTCCAAAAATGTATTTACTTTTTATTAATTTTTAATGGGCGGCACGGTAGAACAACACGTTACAGGGTCTGCCTCACATTTCTGAGGACTGGAGTTCAAATCGTGGTCCTCCCTGTGTGGAGTTTTCATGTTCAACCTGTGCCTGCGTGAGTTTTCTCTGAGCACTCCGTTTTTTTTCTACATTCCAAAACATGCATTAATTTGGGATTCTAAATTGCCCTCTGGTGTGATTGTGTGTATGGTTATTTGTTTCTATTTGCGTTGCGATTGGCTGGCAATTAGTTCAGGGCGTACCTCGCCTCCTGCCGAAGTTAGCTGGGATGGGCGCCAGCACTCCCGCAAACCTCGTGAGTGTAAGCAGCTCAGAAAATGGATGGATTGATAATTTTTCATTTTAAATGTTAACATTTTTCCATTAACCTGCACACATCAAATATTTGAATCGGTCATAAGAGTGGCGCAATGTGCGCAATCTAAACTAGGTGTGGTAAAATAATAATTCCATTATTTTCAAAATACATTTCTAGTCCAATGTTAAATGAACAACCTGGTGATGCATAAATTTATGGAATCCAAGATTCTTAGGCATTTTGCAAATATAATTGAAGTAGACAAGTTTCTTTCAGCTTGTCCCATTAGGGGGTTGCCACAGCGTGACATCTCAGATGAATGCTCATATTTGTTTGGCACAGTTTTTTTTTTCAGATGCCCTTCCTGACAGAATCACTTTTGGAGAGTAGGGGCCTCTACTCCCAAAAGTGGAGATACAAACTCACAATCCCTGGTTTACCAAACCAATGCTCTAACCACTGAGCTATGGGGCCTCTTAAATAAGCAATGAACAAAAATGAACAACCTGGTGATCCATAAGTTTATGGATTAGGAATCTGAGCTATTTTGCTCATTTTTAAACTAGAATTGAAGTCAAACTACCATAATTTCTTGTATAATATTATGAGAATGGTGTACACTTTCATTCTGATATGCCACTAAATGGTTATTATAAAGTTTAGCCTACACTTTCATTCCAATAAACTAGGCGTACGTATGACTGCAAAATGTACAGTTGTGATCACAAGTTTACATCCCCTGGCAGAATTTGTGATTTTGTTTTTCAAATACAACTGATCTTTGATTTCTTTATAGTTATGTTTTGTTTAATGATTATGCTTGTGTGAAATGCCTGACACTTTGATTTGAATACCATAAAATAAATGTATTTCTTTTGGCCCTTCATGTTTTCTTTCAAGAGTGGTACCCATCTTACACATTTTCGCTGGCTAAATAAAAGTAGGGCTGCAAATTTAAAATAAGAGCAAGTAAATAAAAAGGAAATACTACATGTTTAAATAGAATGATTAACTAGAATAATTTTTGGGCAAAAAATAAAATACAGATAATAGTTCTCATCGTATGGATAAAAGCAAAAGCACACATTGTAAAAATGCAGTATACAGTATATAGGTAGAAGTTTTCCTGAATTCTTTGGTCAACTTTACATTATACATGAGAAATTATGGTACATGCTTCCACACAATGAGGGTATCAATGAATCAATGTCTTTTTAGTTGAAATATTATTAGTATTATTCAAAAACTTTATGATGAATATACTACTTGTATTTGACACTGTTCAACATGTTTTCCCAGTCATTGTATTCAAGGTTGTAGCAGGGTGGTGCATCTGTAAAGCGTCGGACTCACAGTTCTGAGGACCCTGGTTCAATCCTGGCACTACCAGTATGGAGTTTGCCTTTTCTCCCCGTGCCTGCGTGGGTTTTCTCCGGGCACTCTGGTTTCCTTCCACATCCACAAAACATGCAACACTAATTGGACACTCTAAACTGCCCCCAGGTGGGATTCTGAGTGTGGCTGTTTGTTTCTATGTACCCTGGGCCTGGCCGGCGACCAATTCAGGGTGGAACCTGCCTCCTGCCCGATGACAGCTGAAATTGGCTCCAGCACTCCAGAGACCCTTGTGAGGATAAGTGGCTTAGAAAATAGATTGATGGCTGTATTCAAGGTGGTAAGCGATTTCTTTATATAATGTATTTATGAAAAATAATAATAAATATTCATTTCGTTTTGGCTCTTAGCTCTTCATCTAATCCAAGTTAGATAAGTAGTGGAGGATCATTTTTGTTAAAAAAATGGACAAAACGTAAAAAATCGATAAGTTGATGAACAAATTTTACGACTCCGCAATGATAGTTTAAGCTTGAAGTCGACTAATTGCTAGTTGTATGGTCTGGCGTTCTAACTACACGAATGTCTTACTAAATTAACAGGTGGTAGCTTTGCGCAGCAAACTAAGAGCGGTGCCCCAAGTGTATGAAAATATTTCAATAAAAAGTGAGATGGGGAGCATGGTCATTTGTAAAAAGTGCAAGTCTGTCTTCAAATATAATAAATGCATGTCCATCTGAGAAGCCCCCTGCTAACGTAAGCTGACAAAGAGCTTTAAATCTGCATATCAGCTATTAACAAATTCACCAAATGCCCTCCTGTAACAGTGAAACACAAAATTTAGACGACAAGCGGTGGTGGATCAAAAACCTATTAATTGTGAGGATGAATATTTAACGTCACCAAAACATCCAAGTTGAGATTCTGTCACCTGACAGCCTGAATCTGACACAGGCACGCCCGTCCTCCCTCTTCCTCCTTCCAACTGACCCCACCACCTGATTCACTCATCTAGTCACAAATCACAGATACCTTTATGCCTTCATAGGAACCTCAAGTTACACAATTGTAGCCTTGCTACAAAACATTATTGCAAAGCATTACTTCCTCTTGTATTATTTTTTTTAAATATACTGTGGGGAGTTGCAATTGTGTTACATGAATCAATGTTAGAGTTTTACAATTTCTCACTAGGCAATGAAGGTATTGAAATGTGAACGGATGACTGAGTATCTGAATGTGATGAATAAATCGGCGCGGGGCTTGTGCAACCAGTGTTGACAGACAGAGCAAGTGAGTGAGCAGTATGTTTGGCAGCATATGCAGCGGGAGAAAAAAAACAACTTAAAAAGAACACAATTTATTAATGTAGATCAACTTGATTATCATCACTTTCACGTTGACCACAACAAATCTGAAGTTGCTCAACCCTGACTACATGGAGGAGAACACCACAATTGAATCTCAAATTCAAAGTTGCTATGCTATTGCCTTAGCAACAATACCTGAAGAATTTGAGGTTGGTGTATTGATTCTGTACTATTAAAAAGTACTATTAAAAATAATGATTTTCTGTATTTAATTTTGGTGGCTGCTTCCGTATATTCAACAGTCATACGCAAAACAAAAATAAAAGCGTTGTTATTTTATCTGTACAACCAACACACTTGGAGGCAGCAGGTGTTCTGAAATGGTTCTGCCCACCTTGGTAGTCACCGTGAGGAGGGGCTTCCCTTCTGATGACGCCTTACTTGGTATCTCCTTCAGGACCATGGCAACGGTCTTATCTGCAGCCCTAGAGTCTTTGCCCTACAACAGTGAAATCAACAATGACTTGCGTCAGGACAGTTCATTGACAACTCAATGCTTTGCCCTAATCCGGGGCATCTTACATATAAGACTTCAAGGCATGGAAATACTGTAATTGAGTATGTGAGGCTCTCAACGGTAACAAGACATCCACAAGACTATGACGATGAAAAGTCAATGAACAATGTGTTGGCCTGAAGTTGATAAGCATGATCATTCACAGCAGTACTTAACACCACTATGATGGAAGAGAATAGGGCTATCCCAAAACCTGCTCACACAAAATTTGAAGCAGATAATTGTACCAAATATCTAAATTAAGATTCAGGGGTACTAACAAGTCGAGTCCAACCCCTGATTGACTGATGGATTCATAAAAAAAAGGGCCCCAACAATTCAACAATTACTTCCGCAATACATGCTTAATGTAAGCAATACCTTTAAAACAGCACTAGTACACCAGAACACATTCTTGTTCTCCACTATGTCTGTCAGGCGTGTTGAAAGAGTGAGTAGTGAAGTACTGGTTTAAGTTTTTAAAATATACATCAATCCATTTTCTTCGCCGCTTATCCTCACAAGGGTGACAGGGAGTGCTGGAGCCTATCCCAGCTGTCAACGGGCAGGAGGCAGGGTACACCCCGAACTGGTTGCCAGCCAATCGTAGGGCAGATGGAGACAAACAGCTGCACACACAATCACACCAAGGGGAAAATTAGGGTGTCCAATTAATGTTTTTTAAAATATAAACTTTTTAATGTTACTGCATTGTTAATAAATGTTCTATGACAAGGGAGTTGAATGCAGAGTAATTCATCCATCCTTCCATTTTATGTATCGCCTATCCTCACTAGGGCCACGGGTGTGTTGTAGCCCATCTCAGCGGACTCTGAACAAGAGCCGATGTACACCCTGAACTGGTCACCAGTTATCGCACACACTCACACTCAGTGTCACACATACGGGCAATTTAGAGTTAAATTAATTAATTTAATTTAGAGTGTTCTATTAACTCACCATGCATGTTTTCGGGATGTGGGAGAAAACCTGTACCCGGAGAATACCCATGCAGGCACACATACATATCATTCACAGCAGTACTTGACACCACTATGATGGAAGAGAATACATTTGATACATATATATATATAAATATGCACACACAGAGCATTCTGACAAATTTGGGTTGTATTGGTGCTGTAAGAATGGAACTCCATCATAAACTGAGGCTGTTCTGAACTGTACGTCTGTTAGACAATATAGAGTAACTCCAGGTGAACATTTCATGTCAATCTTTCTTTCGGCTTTTCCCGTTAGGGGTCGCCACAGCGTGTCATCTCAGATGAACCCTCATATTTGTTTGGTACAGTGTTTAACACCAGATGCCTTCCTGACGCAAGCCCTCTTGGGGAGTGACGGCCACCTGTGAGAAACAAACTCATAACCCCTGGTTTACAAAACCAATGCTCTAACCACTGAGCTATGGGGCTGTTGTACTTTTTAAGTTGTGGGCGCTAAAAGTATTTTGCCCTTTGACCTTCACAACCTATTAGAAGTGATACATGACTGTTTCTTTGATCATTTCTATGACTCATCGCTTCCAACGATGCCTCCCCCCAACCTTGTTAGCCGAATGGATTTAAAGTTCTCTGGAGGACTACTCACTGGTACCCTTTATTAAAAGAAATTGAAAAACAACCCTCAATAAGAAGCAGTTGGAAATAAACAGAGGTACTCAAAGTCATCTGCTTTTAGTGTAATGTTACAATGGCTAACAATAATATTTAATATACTTTGACCTTCACATCTCTTTTCCCAGCAGCACGGTTGTAGCCACACAGTTCTGAGGGCCGGTGTGATGGTCTGAGTGCTCCCCCGTGCTGAAAAGTCTCCTTGTGATTAATGCGCATGCGTTACGAACAAGGGAACTCTGGGTACGTAGCAGACGCTTCGTGGGAAATCCCCTGGTCTCATAGTTCCCCTTCTTCTACATAGAGGGAACTAACGTACAGTATAACCTAACCCTAACCCTAACCTAATTTTAAAACAAAAGTTGATAAAAAAAGATATACACATATATGTACGTTCGCTGGGTTCTTCTTTCTGAGACATCCGTAGCAAACATGCACACTCGGTGACAAGTTGTCGAATGGCAGATGTTGAAGCATGGATGGGGATGTTTCAGACTGCCCAGACGTTTACAACATATATGTCCATGTGCGTTAATCACAAGAAGACTTTTCAGCACTGGGAGCGCTCAGACTGTCACACCGGGGTTCAAATCCCGCCCCCACCCCTGTGTTGGAGTTTGCATGTTCTTTCCGTGCCTGCGTGGGTTTTCTCCGGGCACTCCAGTTTCCTCCCAGATCCTCAAAAAATGCAACGTTAATTGGAGACTCTAAATTCCCCCAAAGTGTGATTGTGAGTGCGACCATTCTGTCAGAGCACTCCCACAACCCTCGTGAGGATATGTGGCTGAGAAAATCAAATTAATTTCCCATAATGGAAAAGACATCTTCCAATGGGTAGATTTGCGCATATAAGGGGAACACTGTATTTCAAGTCAAAGGCCAACACTAAATGCCTAAAAAGCATATATTATGTTTGAATAAGCTCCAACAAAGAGCACAGTTGGAAATATTATTCAGTTAAAGTCCTTTGAAAATTCAAAGCAAAATCTTATTGACTTTGACGTGCGTAAAGGTTGCGTCTCTTGAGCTACTCGCTGTGCTTCATAGTGACTTATTCATGCAACCTCTGCAACCAAAGGCAGGCACAGCTGCAGTCATCTGCTTGCTGTGTATATACAGTATTGATATATTTTCTCATCCATGTTCCTGTGATCAGTGTGCCATCTGTGCAGAGGCTTCCCTGCCACTGTTTGTGACCTCGCTCTCTGAAGCCAAGAGGAAATGCAGGAGGTGAGCAGCGAGAGCTCTGCCAGCAGTACAGGGACAGCCATCAAAACACGCTCATTACATTATTCCAGCATTTGATGTAGAGTGTGGGCAACATTTGTTCCTATTTCTTTCCATGACGAACACATCCAGTTTTTTTGGAAATAATATACACAAATTCATTCTAGTTTCTGAGAATACGACAGCATCACTTTTGTGGTGAGTGGTCAGAGCAATCGACGCTATCAGAATCAATGACATTTACAACAAATTCTTTGGATACTTTGTTCCATGAAATGGTTCCCGACAGGCCATTTCCTTTATTTCATAGTTTTATTTCTGGTTCCACTGCTCACATTATATTATTTTGTCGAATCAGATTTATGTCATGTCCCTCTAATCTGCCCGAGGCCTTGAGAATCAAGAGTGCTGGCCAGCTATTCCAGGTGATCCCGAAACCTTCATAGGGCAGCCGGGATCATCCCGGGGCCCTCGTCCTGGTCCGATGTGCTCTGCACACAACACTAGTGCAGCGTCATGTGCTACGTAAAGAAGAAGGGGATGCAGTGTACTATCAACGCGATATATAGTGAAGATGTGGTGCTACTAACCTCAACTCGGGAGCTTGTGAGTACGATTGGGCGTCGTCTGAATTTGAGCGATTCCGGTCCCGATTCAGTTTTTCATTTCGATTCTGGCTCCGAATGATTCTCAAATCTTCATTTTGAAGCTGGGTGTGCAAATTATAAACATCTATTTTCTTTGCACCCTACACATTTGACTCAGCATTCTTTAGAACCAGTATCAATATCACACGCATCCATTCGTTTTCTGTACTGCTTATCCTCACTAAGTAAAGCAAAGTAAATTTATTTATATAGCACATTTCATACTCAAGGTGACTCAATGTGCTTAACCTTGATTAAAAGCATTTTTAAAAAGGAAAAAACAGCTTCTAAACATTTCAACCAAAAAAGTACAATTAAAATAGCACGAAGTGCAAAAACTATCATTTAAAAGTGGAAACAAACACAAGACCAGTGATAAAAAATGTAAATGTTCGTGAAAGAGTTGACCTAGCCACACTTTACCAATTTATACATCTAGATAGTGCCTTTATTACTTTATTCATCTTTTTTAACTGTGTCACTCTGCATCATTTACCCAATTCTGTTGTTGTTCAGTAAACCTGTATTATTGAACCCGTGATACTCCAAATGGCTCTCTGCACTTTGTACATTTGTGTATAGATGTACAGTGTGTCCCAAATGTAGACTTTGTTATCTTGTATAATTTAGTGATTCAGACGAAAGGAAACAAATTTCTTCTGTGTTCTAACATACTTGCCCAGTAAAACATGATTTGGATTTGTTTTATCCCAGAAGAGCAGCACTCAAAGTTGTTTTCAATTACACACACACACACACACACACACACACACCACACACACACACACACACACACACACACACACACACACACACACACACACACACACACACACACACACACGTTGTGAGAGTCCTATACTGTATTAGAGTCAGCGAGGGAATTCCAGCAAGGCTTCAGCATAAGCCTCACTGTTTCTTATAAATGTTGTGGTAATTTTATTGCCGTCATTTCATTTCCACTGAAACCCTTAATGAGATGTTTTTTCTTCCTCGGTGTGACATTTTATGCCACTGTTTATCGCCTTTCATGAACTTGACGTGGATTGCATCTTCTAATGAATGGAGAATCCTGGTGGCACGCGTTATGTGTGATTGAATGTTACACCCTCATCAATTGCGGAGGAGTAATATAATGAGAATTTGCTGCGTTTGCGGCACTGCTCATACATCACTGTCACAGAGGCTTGGCCTGGACGAACTTCGAAGGAGGCTGGTGACAGAGACAAGTGATTTCCTTGCCAGTCGTGGCAAACGCAAGTCATGTGTTGTAGCAGACTGCTGTAGTCGCTCACTAAAACAAGCATGCGCATCAGGCATTGGCTGGCTACAGTTTCATACTTGCTTATGCTGACTGAATTGAATACTTTGGCAGCTTGAGAAAAGCTCACATTATTCATGATCCCACCTGTTTTTGTCATGAAGCAACATTCATTTGTACTTAAAGCACAAATGACCAGATTTCAATGAGAACATTTGATCATTTCATTGTGATCATTCCGTCTGTTTGCAAGCGTGACTTACAGCATGGTGGCTTCATTGCTTTCCCCTAATCACTTCCTTTTGAATTTTATTTAATCTGCAACAAAAGTGGAACTCACACCACTGAACGAATAAGAGACTCTCTGGTGGTAAATCGTCTCCCATTTGCATTGGTTTTATCCTGACATCTGAGCCACAATGTTAATAAAATATGTACGCCGATGCAAAATCTCCTTCATTTAGATTGGGTACCTTCAAGTTCCAATACCCCAAACGTTTGTTTGAAATGTTTGAAATTTTGCCCCAAATACTAGTGAACAAAGGCTTATGGCCATGCTGCCCTGAGAACGCCCGATCTCGTCAGATCTCGGAAGCTAAGCGGGTTTGTCCCTGGTTAGTACTTGGATGGGAGACGACCTGGGAATAGGAGGTGCTGTAAGCTTCTCTCCCCAGCTAAATGTAGAGGGGTTGCGTCAGGAAGGGCATCCAGTGTAAAACTGTGCCAAACAAATATGCGGTCATCTGAGATGGAACGCTGTGGCGACCCCTAAAGGGACAAGCCGAAAGGAAAAGAAGAAGAGGATACTTGTGAACACTATGGCCCAAGTTCGTAGTGGTTATCACAATATGTTAGAGGTTTGAAGCTGACGCGTCGGTAATCACATTGTGGCAATTTCTTCCTTCAATCAGCCATTCTGATTGCTGCTAGTCTTAAATTATTCCTACCAGCGGCAGCCGGACCACGGGTCAAGCAGCGAGGAACAAGGATCGCAGCCATCTTGGTTGGCAAAATGTTATGTCCATTAATGCGCAAACAACAATTGTGTGCTAACAAGAATTTTATTCATCATAGCTGTTTGATAGAACACCCACCAACGTCACGTCGCTGAAAGTAAAAACTGTCACTGGCATAGGTATATTACAAGTGTCAAGAAATATTTAACCAAAAACGAGACTCGTGAGTTGCAAAATATGCAACTAAAGCAAAAGCATAAGTGAAAGAGAAACCATAAAACTGAGAAGTCCTCGCTTTTGTAGCCTGGCAACAATATCCCGTCAGACAACACTATGGAAAATAAAATGCACATTTGCCTTCGTTTAACAGAAATATGCAGGCTCAACTCAATAATAAGGACAATTCCACTCAGCGTAATAGCAAATTGATTTTTTTAATCATTTGTTTTTATGTTTGTCAAAAAATGTCTGCACGTGAAACCGGTCCGTGACGTATTGACAAAATATATGATCACATTGGTGGTAAGTAATGGGGACTCAGAAAAGACTCCAGCACTTTGCAAGTAGTTCTGTTAATGCTGTTACTTATTTTGTTTTGCTGGGGTTTCAACTTGTTGGCTTGGAAGGCCTCTTATTAAGGCACTTTTTGTAAACAAATTACTGTGATTTCTAATTTTATTTCTGCATTTCAATTTGTCTGTTGGGCTCTTTGACAATTGAGTTAAAATAGAGAGTGTTATGTTATGTTAGCTTCTGGCATGATATAGCTAGCTTGTGTTTTATGTGTGTATTTTGTTTTAAAGTTTTACATTACATGAATGCTCAAGTTTGTGTTGCACTGGTGAGTTATAAAATGTTATAAAATGAAGATGTATGAGGCACATGAGCAATGTTTATTCATTCTTGATTAAGTCAAGAGTGTTTTGTTTTATTGTTAGGGGATTAATCCAGTAGACTGGTTTACACCTGGTAATATTTTGTAGTTTAAAAATGATCAAATATATAAAGTCCCAGAATATATTGCCCATTGTCTTTCAAAATTGACTTTCTATTCAGAAAGCATGTACCAGTGACTCATCAAAAAATACATTCTTACCACTGTATCTGATGGCCTGGTAATTAAAAATACATTAAATGACAGTCACAGCAGTGTGCTTAATAAGGATGTCACATTTGTGAATCCACAAATAAAAACTAATCGGCTTTCTCACTATGTTTTAATTTCTTTCCTTTCTCATCCCCTAGGGTTGCATTCCAGTGAATCACTCTACCCATAAAATTGTGTGGACTCCAGCACTGCACTTATCTTCTGGTGACCAGTGTGGTCACCAGGTGTTTGACTGTCAGGGGGCTTTCATGTTTTCCTCTAACAAGTATCTGTTTGGATTGAAGTTCATAGTTACAGTATATGCTGTATATGTTTGTTTATATTTCAGATAACCCAAAGAATGCATTTGAATAAAGAGTAGAGAATTGAAATCATCCTGATGGCTGGAAGCAGTCATATGGTTGCAGACGCATTTAACAGAAAACAATGGACAAGTATCTCACACACACACACACCACACACACACACACCACACACACACACACACACACACCACACACACACACACACACACACACACACACACAACACACACACACACAAACACACGCACACGCACACACACATATATATATAAGGGTTGATGGAGAGCGTATGTGGACAGCAGTCTTCAGCTCTGCCCACAGATTCTCGATTGGATTCAGGTGTCGACTTGGACTTGGCCAGTCTAACACCTGGATATGTTTATTTGTGAACCATTCCATTGTAGATTTGGCTTTATGTTTTGGATCATTGTCCGGTTGGAAGACAAATCTACGTCCCAGTCTCAGGTCTTTTGCAGACTCCCAACAGGTTTTCTTCCAGAATGGTCCTGTATTTGGCTCCATCACATCTTCCCATGAATTTGAACCATCTTCCCTGTCCCTGCTGAAGAAAAGCAGACCCAAACCATGACGCTGCCACCACCATGTTTGACAGTGGGGATGGTGTGTTTTTCCAACATAGAGCTTATGCCGCTCATCTTTATATTGAGCCTACATTAATTAAGCATTACATAATTAAACACAATTTCATCCACAACGCATGCTCTATTTGTACCCTATTAGAATTAGAAGGAAAAAAGTACACACACAATTTCTCAAGTCTTAGTTCAGACTAATGCTCCAAAAGAGTTTGTGATTTGGATCGATGGTGACAAGGGAACCGTTGTGGTGTTCAGGCTGCTGCTCTGTGGGACAGCTGAGCAAATAAGTACAAACAGATATCAGAAAAAATTGCCCTACAAACTAAATGGCCAAACACCCACAAGCCTCTGGGTTCCCAGCAACAACTCGCTGGGCAGCTGTTTCCAAATGATGTTGTCACTGTCGTCATTGGCAAACGCATCCTGCATGACACTCGGGGGCCATTTAAACAATACTGAAAGCCGGAAAGATGCATTTTCAGCACCCAATTACAAGATGATTACTTTTTGGCGCCTGAAAATACCAACATTTTAACAACATTTTTCAACACTGAAAATGGAGGCGCTTATCACTTTTCATGTTCTCCCCGTGCTCCCAATATTCTTCTTAGGAAAGTGAATACTAAATTGTCTGTAGGTATGAGTGTGAGTGTGAGTTTTTGTTTGCATTTAAACTTAATCTTTAATCGAACCGAACTTTGATTTTTCTTTTGTTGGCCATCTTATGTAACCTTAATTCAAACCTCAGTAAGACCTATTGCGACCTTATTTGTTTATGTTACAGGGGGTCTTTGGATAAGTCTGGAGTTGCATTTCTACCAAAATAGATATGTTAGTCGTAGTCTATCACTAATCTACTTCAATGCAATAGTAAAGTCATAATTACAGTGAATATTTGACTACTTGTACACTTCTTGGCTATGCTTTAAAAATGATCAAAGAATAAACTGAGCATGCCACACATGGTTGCCGCACAAAACAGTTCATTGTGTGTGTAGAGGGTTCAGAAGCCACCTCTAGTGAAATGTTTATAATAAACAGACCCCCCTCATTTTTTTACGATAATAACTACTTTATGAAAGTGACTGTGATTTTAGTTATTTGGCTGAGTAGTCAGTGGATGGCACTCCCGCGCCGCTCCCTGTGAATTGAAGCACGAGGAAGAGACAGCTTCTGTACATGTGCAGTTAATAAAAACTCGAGTGGCAGAACAAAACACACAGACTAATTAATCTGTTCCTCACTGTTCACAGGTTTCTGGAAGTAATCTCTAAATGTTTCTATAAAATGTAAAACAATTGTTGATTGACCTATTAGTTATATGCTTGACATTTTGTGTGTTTCCGATGTGATTGAGAAAAGTAGTTTTGCTGTTTCAGTGAGTTGAGTAATGGCGGACGCCACTAGTTTTCCATTGTGTTAGAGCAGAGAACGCATGTGGAGTGCTGATGTGTATGTTCGAGCACGTTGGCATGCATTTGCGAATGAGAGCATAGTGTTGATGTTACTTGTTGGAGCTGATGATAAAAGGTACAAATTTGCTCTGTTCATTGTTTTTTTTAAGACTTTGTATTAAGTATTAACTTTGAACACACACACCCACAGACATCTAGCTAACGGTTATGACTTGGCACTTTATTGTATCTTGGTTTCGCTAAAGAATATTTTTGAATGATTGTGAGTAAACTATTTCTGTATTTTGAGCCATCTGAATTAAATGTAAATACTTTATTATATTGTTTTGGTGATATGTTGTAGATATCAATATTTTTGATGATATGCAGTTAATAAAAACTGGAGTGGCAGAACAAGACACACAGACTAATTTGTCTGTTCCTCACAGTTAACAGATCCACAGTGCCTACCGCTTGTGTATCGCTTGTGCCGACTCAGATTTCCCTAGGTCGGAGGCTGGTAACATGCTATTCATAACCTAGAAACTGTCTTTGGACTATCATAAACTGAGGACCCCGAGTATTCTGGTTTTTGTAATCATTCTTACAAACTAGTTAACTAACAAACAGACAAACTACCCAACTGGAGACTAGTGAACCAAGACGACATCCACATGTTTTTCGGGCTTGTGAATCTCAATCAAAATGTAATGAACTCTTCCTTAACCCATGTACCACATCTTTATCAGGTTTTGTTGAAATCAGTGATGTAGTTAAACGTAATCCCGCTTTCTAACTAGCTAGATACAGTAGCTAACTTTCAAACTACATAACAGAGCCACATTAACAATTGTCAACTATTTCTAAAAAGTTTTTGACGGCGTTTGCCATTTCTGATCAAGGGAACAATGTAATAGGTTCATCTCTTGACTTGTGTCACATTTGTATTTTTATTGCCACTAGGGGGTCCTCATTTTACAATGTTCTGTTCCTACTATAATTGACATTTCATTTGAACATGCCATACGATTTAAGTAACTTCCATTAACTAATGTTGTAGTACAGTCATTTTCCCAGTAAGTATTTGTATTAAACGAAAGATAAACATACTGTATACAAGTAAGTGAGCATGCCTGCTTTGTGCCACATGAAGACATTCTTAAACGTCGGTGTACAAACTTATTAAATTAATTAGAGTTAAACATTCAGAGCCTTGAACCCTCATATTTTGGCAGTATTGTAAAACGAAGATCTCTGGTTTCGCTGAAGAGCTCAAAAAGATATTGTAAGATAATAACGAGTGAGTCCCACCCAGTGGGAGGAGGTCTGCTACTCTTGTGCAATACTGATAAAGATCCTTCCGACCTCAATGGGAACATTGTGTGTGGAATCCCTGCAGATGGCCTAGACATATGATAAAATGCAAAAAAAAACAAGCCACTTCTTATCAAATATTAACATGGGATCACAGAGCATGTAAAAAGCATGTCAGTTTGAACTTGTACTGGACACACACAAACACACGTTTGCCTTCTGGGCAACTGATATCCCACACCAGTTGGTACCCATTTTACTCATGAATATGGAAGCACTGAATAGTGTATCCAGTTGCTGAAAACAAGTGGTGGACTACTGACAGAAAGTGTTGACATCAATGCAGGATATAGCCCAGACTGTTAAACACATTGTTGCCCCCTCCCGCTTGTGTTACTCCATGTAGTTTGCTTTTGGCTAATGAGTTTTTCATTAATGAGGTTGTTATTTGGCAGGATTGGGCTGATGTTTCCACGGTGCTTACTTGTGCAATTTGCAGTGCATAATTTATTTCAAATTATGACCATGTATTTTTGTGTCTTGTGTTTTCCAGGTTACAAATTCAAAGTGCATCCATGTGTCTGTCCTCATGCAGAGTGGGGATGGAGAAATTAATGGGATAAAGTCAGCTCGAGGTATATTTTGTCATCATTGATGTCGGTTTTGACAGGCAATCCATGTCAGACACACATATTACGTTTTCAATAAGTGTAGGAGAAACATCTGCTTATGTGAGAGAGGCCATATGGCTTCAATTTGCATGTTTGAGTTGCATTTCATGCCGGCCGTGTCACTAATTGTGCGGACTGCATTAGTGACATGTTATCCACACGTACGAGGCAGCAGTCAAGACACTCTCGCAGCCTCTCAAAGGGTCGACGATGCCATATGCGCTGTTCTTTCAAAAGCTTCTCCTCTCGCCTCGCTTCCTCTCAAGTTGTATGGTGCCTCTCGGGACTTCTGCGCTATTAGGTAACATGGCACCAAATGATAACCTTGCTTTTCCCGTTCGCTTTCCTTGTCTGGTCTACTTTTCTGTAGCAATTGCAACAGTGAAAGGGTGTTGAATACAAGGTAAATAAACATGCTGGATGTATTTAGCAGCAAGTTTGTCCAAATAAGCAGATTTTCAAGTCTGTTTCTTAAGCATGTTGTTTCAGTAACCACTTCAAACTTGTACCAATTAGTGGTGCTGTTATAATATTTGACTTGTGCATCGATTGCATTGGCAGTGTGTGAAACCCCTCAACAATCACGGTACAGAAAAAAATGTGGACTCTGGACTTTTTTGCCCTCTACTCTTTCATTTTATGTGCTCACCCTATTTGCAATTGCATGTAATGCACAGCAGGAGACCAACCACAGCATCACCATATACAAGAATGGAAAATTATACAGTGTAGGGAAGAATTACACAGGGTTCATGCTCACTCTGACCCAAAAATTTTTTGGGCTTTTCAGGGGCATACTTAGGGGCTGACATGAAAAATTTAGGGCTGACACGGAAAAAATTTAGGGCCGACACGAAAAATTTAGGGCCATCATGGGAAATCAAGAGTAAGGAAAAAAGACTCACCCAATGGTGCCATCAACCGTTCTTGGTTCATCAAATGTTACCTACCTGTGACAGTGATCACCTGTCACCCCTTGTGGTAGTTCTCATTGATAAGACCATTGTCAACGTCTTCACATAACAGTATACAGAAAAACAGATTCTAACTACAATTTCAACTATATACACAAATGTCTTTTACTGATGTCTGTCTCAGCACCCCTACTCGAGCTCCTTGAGCCTCCTCTATTTGTTGCTGGAGAGGTGCCAAAGTGGCTCTCTTGTCCTTTGCTCTGCCTCTGAGTGCATTGGCCTCGGTGATAAACCTCAGATTCCCCTTTTCTTCTGCCTCCTCACATAGCCTGTTAGCCTTCTCAATAAGCGTTGATACGTCAGTCTCTATTCTGGCTCTTTTGGCTTTGAGGCAGTAGAGATGAAAAGTGGGCAGCGATGCCAAATGTAGCCAGGTACGAAGTCTTCCTTTCTGCACAGTGGTAGTTTTTAGCAATGTTACTGTCTGGGAACATGACTGCAAACACTTTAGAATTATTTTCACAAGATTTGTAACTGTAATGGCTGCAGATCACTTTTAAAGTCCACACGATCTCCGCCTTTAACGAGTCCGTCTTTGTGTATTGAACTACGTTCATAAAGCCTGACTTCTGGCTGGACAACTGTAGGTGCGCATTAGGGATCGCAACCGGTTTCAAATAACTGGTTATAACCGGTTTTCGTTTTTTTTTTTAAACCGGAACCGTAATCGGACTTTCGAAATCGGTTAAAATTTCCAATCATTTCTTCCAGTTCCGGCACTCCACATTGCGCTATTTTTTCAACATCATTTCCACTTTTTTCAAGTTTCGCTGTTAGAATAAAGTTGGACTCAAAAGAACATTCAGTTAAATCAAAGAAACATCAAACATGGCATCGAGGAAACGCTCCAAAGTATGGGAGTAAACTTGTTTTATTGGCAGACATCAAAACACTACTCGCATAATGGGGGGGACTCTGTGAACTTGTCACTCCGGAAGAGCAACAACAAAAACAGTCCGTGCGGAACCCCGCACCCCAACTTGAGGTGCCGCGGGTGAATTATGTAAACACCACAATGGTACCGGTTTTAAAACCGGTTAATCGTTTTTTTGCTACAGCTGTTCGGTTAAAACCGGTTATGAAAGTAAGCGTTTTTTTGCGATTCCAAGTGCGCATGCACTGCTAGTACCACTGCCTGAAGTTGCTTCACTATCTTGATATTTTAGAAACAGATTCATACCAACGGAAGATGAGAGAGCATTCGCCAAATCAGCCTGTCTCCTGTTTTTCTGGTGCGACTCCAGCGCTTTGACGCCCATCTTTTCAAGCTGGTAACTCTGCTTGCACAGATGGCAGTAAAACATGTGCCGATCTTTTGGATCTCGACGAACCCAGCTCCCAAACTCCTTACTTTCAACCCAAGCTTCTTGAAAAATGCTCTTCCCCGTGATACAAGTTGGATCGATGAAAGAACTACGCTACGTCGTAACGAAGACGAAGTGAAATGCCTACTCACGGAAACAAACAATGGAATATCGAAAAGATGGCGACGAGTTGTCAACGCGGTGACTTCCGTTGACAATTTCCCGCTGTTTTGGACGCCAGATGGATCACTATTTTTTTTTAAATAAAAGATTAATTTATTTTTTAGGGAGAATTTTGGCGGTAGAGGTCCTCCCTTTGATTTTTTTTTTATTTAAGGCCTTTTTAGGGGCTTGACCGGTTTTCGCGGATTTTAAGGACTTTTAGGAGCCCCTAAATGCACCTTCGAAAATTTAGGGGTTTTTAGGGACTTTTAGGGCCGTGTGCGAACCCTGTTACAGTACATGTAGTATGTAAGAACAAATGCAATTTATGTACGAGATCTCCTCCCCAAAAATAGACAAATGCCAGAAAACAATCAGAAAAATATATGGAGGATTTAGCGGCACAGTAGCGGATCTGGAAATCGTTGGCCCCACAGTTCTGAGGACCTGGGTTCAATCCTAGCCCTCCCTGTGTGGAGTTTCCATATTCTCCCCATGCCTGTGTGGGTTTTCTCCGGGAATTCTGATTTCCTCCCACATCCCAAAAACATGCAACCTTAATTGGACACTCTAAATTGCCCCTGTTTCTCTATGTGCCCTGCAATTGGGTGGCAACCAGTTCAAAGTGCACCCCACCTCCAGCTCAATGATAGCTGGAATAGGCTACGGCACTCCCGTGACCCTTGTGAGGATAAGCAGCATAGAAAATGGATGGATATTGAGGATTTACACAATCAGGATTTTTGGGGCTGATCATCAATCAACAAGATTAAAAACATGGTAACTGATCACCAATCCATTTATAAGATGGAGCAATGAGTCCATTTAAACTACCTGTTCATTTACTGTATATAATTGGGTACTTAATTACACACACACACACACGCACACGTATAAATAAATAAATGTATCTATAAAATTTATGTATTTATTTTACTTACTTATTTTTTTTAATTAATATTTCACTTTTTTCATCTATTTATGCCAGTGAGACATAGTGACAGACAGAACAAATGAATGGTCTTTTATTAAATGGAAGTAAGTGCATGCAGCAAATAATGTATCTACTTTTTGTGACATTTTTGTTTTGTTGTTCTGTGAGATTTTTCAATCCTAAAGTATGTGGCTTGGCTCCAAAAAGGTTGGAATTCACTGCTCTGGTCAAACAATGTGTTCAACAGAATAGCAGCATGTTTAGACACAACCAAGAGCGGTCGCATTCGCTTGCTAGGATAGACAAAGTTTTGTTGCTTGTTTGCTAGCCGTATTGTATTAAAAGTACGTGAACATACCTTACACAGCCTTACACGAAGTCCTCTCCTGTCTGGAGTAGCGGTGAGAACATTTGTAGTCTAAGCTGCGCATGATGCGTTATCTCAGCCATCTTTTCTCTCCCATTGCATTGCCATTTTTTTAAATAACCCATCAGACATTTGCAGTAGTATGTCAAAAAACACAAAAGAACTATATAAATAGTATTATGTAAAAATAAATTAGCTTTCGTATTCAGATATACTGTCAAAGACAAAGAAGAGAAGGAAACCGGATCCATCGTCAGAAGAAAAAGAGGAATGCACAGAGCCTACAACTGAGTGTAGGGACTTTGAATGTTGGGACTATGACAGGAAAAGCTCAGGAGTTGGTTGACATGATGATTAGAAGAAAGTTTGATATTCTCTGCATCCAAGAGAGCAGGTGGAAAGGTAGTAAGGCTAGAAGTTTAGGAGCAGGGTTTAAATTATTCTACTACAGAGTAGATGGGAAGAGAAATGGAGTAGGGGTTATTTTAAAGGAAGAGCTGGCTAAGAATGTCTTGGAGGTGAAAAGAGTATCAGATCGAGTGATGAGACTAAAATTTGAAATTGAGGGTGTTATGTATAATGTGGTTAGCGCCTATGCCCCACAGGTAGGATGTGACCTAGAGTTGAAAGAGAAATTTTGGAAGGAACTAGATGAAGTAGTTCAGAGTATCCCAGACAGCGAGAGAGTTGTGATTGGTGCAGATTGTAATGGACATATTGGAGGAAACAGGGGCGAAGAAGAAGTGATGGGTTAGTACGTCATCCAGGAAAGGAACTTTGAGGGACAGATGGTGGTGGACTTTGCAAAAAGGATGGAGATGGCTGTAGTGAACACTTATTTCCAGCAGAGGGAGGAACATATAGTGACCTACAAGAGCGGAGGTAGAAGCACGCAGGTGGATTATATTTTGTGCAGACGATGTAATCTGAAGGAGGTTACTGACTGTAAAGTAGTGGTAGGGGAGAGTGTAGCTCGACAGCATTGGATGGTAGTGTGTAGGATGACTCTGGTGGTGGGTAGGAAAATTAAGAAGACAAAGGTAGAGCAGAGAACCATGTGGTGGAAGCAGAGAAAGGAAGAATGTTGTGCGGCCTTTCGTAAAGAGGTGAGACAGGCTCTCGATGGACAGCAGAAGCTCCCGGAAGACTGGACTACGACAGCCAAGGTAATCAGAGAGACAGGCAGGAGAGTACTTGGTGTGTCTTCTGGTAGGAAACGGGAGAAGGAGACTTGGTGGTGGAACCTCAAAATACAGGGAGCCATACAAGGAAAGAGATTAGCGAAGAAGAAGTGGGACACTGAGAGGACTGAGGAGAGGCGAAAGGAGTATATCGAGATGCGGTGTAGGGAAAAGGTAGAGGTGGCAAAGGCTAAACAAGAGGCATATGAAGAGCTGTACACCAGGTTGGACACGAAAGAAGGAGAAAAGGATCTTTCCAGGTTGGCCAGACAGAGGGATAGAGATGGGAGAGTTAAAGGGGCATTTGTGAAGGACCAGGAAGTGGCAATGATTAGTAAGGGGGAAGTCAGAAAGGCATTACAAAGGATGAAAATGGAAAGGCAGTTGGTCCTGATGACATACCAGTGGAGGTATGGAAGCAATTTGGAGAGATGGCTGTGAAGTTTTTGACCAACTTATTCAACAGAATACTAGCGTGAAGAATGGAGGAAAAGTATTGTAGTTCCCATTTTTAAGAACAAAGGAGATGTTCAGAGCTATGGGAATTATAGAGGAATAAAGTTGATTAGCCACACAATGAAGTTATGGGAAAGAGTAGTGGAGGCTAGACTCAGGACAGAAGTATCTGCGAGCAACAGTATGGTTTCATGCCTAGAAAGAGTACCACAGATGCATTATTTGCCTTGAGGATGCTACTGGAAAAGTACAGAGAAGGTCAGAAGGAGCTACATTGTGTCTTTGTGGAGCTAGAGAAAGCCTATGACAGAGTACCAAGAGAGGAACTGTGGTACTGCATGCGTAAGTCTGGTGTGGCAGAGAAGTATGTTAAAATAGTACAGGACATGTATGATGGCAGTAGAACAATGGTGAGGTGTGCCTTAGGTGTGACAGAAGAATTGAAGGTGGAGGTGGGATTGCATCAGGGATCAGCTCTGAGCCCTGTTTGCAGTGGTAATGGATAGGCTGACAGATGAGGTTAGACTGGAAACCCCTTGGACCATGATGTTCACAGATGATATTGTGATATGCAGTGAAAGCAGAGAGCATGCAGAGGAACAATTAGAAAGATGGAGACATGCACTGGAAAGGAGAGGAATGAAGATTAGCCGAAGTAAAACAGAATATATGTGCGTGATTGAGAAAGGTGGAGGGTGAAGAGTGAGGGTACAGGGAGAAGAGATAGCGAGGGTGAAGGACTTCAAATATTTAGGGTCAACAATCCAGAGCAACGGTGAGTGTGGTAAGGAAGTGAAGAAACGGTTCCAAGCAGGTTGGAACAGCTGGCGGAAGGTGACTGGTGTGTTATGTGACAGAAGAGTCTCTGCTAGGATGAAGGGCAAAGTTTACAAAACAGTGGTGAGGCCGGCCATGATGTACGGATTAGAGACAGTGGCACTGAAGAAACAACAGGAAGCAGAACTGGAGGTAGCAGAAATGAAGATGTTGAGGTTCTTGCTCGGAATGAGCAGGTTGGATAGGATTAGAAATGAGCTCATTAGAGGGACAGCCAAAGTTGAATGTTTTGGAGACAGGATTCCAGAGAGCAGACTTCGATGGTTTCGACATGTTCAGAGGCGAGAGAGTGAGTATATTGGTGGAAGGCTGCTGAGGATGGAGCTGCCAGGCAAAAGAGCGAGAGGAAGACTAAAGAGAAGGTTTATGGATGTGGTGAGGGAAGACAAGAGGGCAGTTGGGGTTAGAGAGGGAGCTGCAGAAGATAGGCTAAGATGGAAAAAGATGACACGCTGTGGCGACCCCTAACGGGACAAGTCGAAAGGAAAAGAAGAAGATTCAGATATACTGTGCATGACGACATCGCGGCGAAAATGTCTTTCTCGGAGCCGATCAAAGACGTCATTGATCGGTTCTGCGAATTATGACATCAAAACCGTTCAGGCGATCAGCAAAAAATGCCAATTATCGTCTGATCAAATCGGTGTAAAGTCTATATATGTCAAATATCTGTCATAAATCCGCAACTTTGCTGAATTTGCCAAGAAATGTCAATTTAGAGAATAAAACTTTACTCTGAAAGTAAATTAGACCATAACTGTCTGTTGAGGCATGGAGATAATGGTAACGTTTCTTTGACACGACAGTGATTATTTCAGGTATTATTGCTTTCAGGGTTTTGTAAATAATTCACGGGGAGAATTACAAGGGAAGCCAAAGCCAATTAAATCCAGTATTACACCCTGCAGCTCCCGTTTAATCAAGGGGACGCATTTTTAATGGGGAGACACCTCATGACCTCTTCTATTACAAATATATTTCATTGATCCTTGTTTCGACGGCACAGGGGGTTCTGAGGAACTGGCTTCAACTCCAGCTTCATCTGTATGGAGAATGCATGTTCTCCTGGTGCCTGTGTGGGTTTCCTCTGGGTACCCTAGTTTCCTCACACATCCCAAAACCATGCATGATAGGTTGATCAAACTCTACATTGTCAGTAGATATGAATGTGAGTGTGAACGATTGTTTGTTTATATGTGCCCTGCAATTGGCTGGCAACCAGTTCACAGTGTACCCTTCCTCTAGCTTGAAGATAGTGACAGCATACGGTGACCCTAGTGAGGATATGCAGTGTAGCAAGTGGACGGATGATTATTACTTCCATTAGGGACCAAATACCATATTTACCCCATCAGTGCCTCCAAAGACCTCCAGACATCCCATTAGTGTGGAAATGCTATTTACTGTTGATGGAATTGAAAGCAGATTAAAAGGGGGGGATTTGGAAAATGGATGGATGGGAAGAGGGAAGGATGGGTTGATGGCTGGAGTCCATTAAGAGGTTCCTGTACTATTTACAGTGACATCGAAAAGAATGTATAAATCCAGCTTTATTGCAAATATTAATATTGGTAAATAGGGCATGTGGAGTATGTAAAAGCCCGAAGATGTATGTCTTAGCAGAAATATCCAAATTTGCTGAAGTAAAGTAGTGTAGTAATCAATGTTCCCTCTAAGATGCGCAACTGCGCATTTGCGCACTTGTCGCACACTCTCAGCGCAGAGGAAAACAAATCCAGTGTCTTTTTTTTTTTTAAACAAGGCAGCACACTGCCTCTCACAAAAAGCTGCTTCTTGGCCACACCAGGCCAAACACTCTACTTCCTAGTTTACCTGACACCGCCCCCTCCATTCTAAAGGGGTACACTCATAATTACAAACACCGGGGTATGTTAATATTAGAAGAAAAAGTGGTGAAACTGGATGAGATTTTCTATTTTTTGAGTAAAAAAGGTCTGGTCTGAAGCCAAAGTAGAATGTGCAGGATGAGATGGTGTGTAATGTTAAAATTCTACCTTGGCACAGTCTGACTGAGTATGAAAGCACAGACGATACAGTGCCCAAAAAGCTCATTCTGTATTTTAAATATAGAAGGCAACATGACATTAACCCTAAAACTGTTTGGGAGCATCATTAGAGCTTTCAACATGCATTGCGAAGGATATTCTGCAAGCAATGATTCAGTTTTACACCAAGAAAATTGTGGGTTAAAAAACAAAACGAAACAAAGTTGGAAGTGACATTTCAAAATTATAGTTAAAAGTTTGCTTCGTATGCATTTGTTTTATGTATTTTTTTGTTTGTTGACATTTACAGTGTAAGTTTGGAAAAACACAAAATTGTTCTTAAAAATGTTCTGATGGGAATGTAATCTGAACCTTTTCAGGAGCCATGTAACTTCAATGGATTAAATTGATTGACCACAGTGCATACATCTGATGTTGCTCACAGTGGTCAAAGGGAGTGCTCACGGCCTTAGTGTGTTTGCTCGGACAGGTAAACAATTCGAGGGAATATTGGTAGTAATATCAACATTCATTTGTTTTGAAGATTGGTCGAGCCCATGTTGCCACCCGCCTTTTTTGAATGATTGAACAGCCCAGACGTCCTAACATGAAAGCAGTGAATGAAATGAAAGCAAGTTCAAAGGCACATAGTTTAAATTGAAGAATTAGAAATATTCAAGACTGATGAATTACAAACCCAATGACACCAATACTTTCCAATATGTACAAACCCTAATTACTATGTATTTGGGAATAGTGTAAAATGTAAAAATAGACAGAATACAATGATTTGCAAATTATTTTCAACCTACAAAGAAAAGACATTTAATGTTAAAACCGATGAACATTACCGGTTTTTTTTCTTCCTTATTTGGAATTTGATACCGTCGACACATTCCCAAAAATCTCGGACAGGGACAACATAGTACTGGGAAAGTTCGGGAAAACTGAAAAAAAACAACAACTATTAAGAACATTCCGTACTTGAATAAGTTAATGAGAAACAGGTGAGAGTCATGATTAGGCATAAAAGAAGCATCCCACAATTAGTCACAAGGAAGGATGGAGTGAAATACAACACTTAATAAGCAACTGCATGAGCCAGTAGTCCAACAGTTTGAGTGTCTAAAAGTACACCTGCAGGGAATTGAGAGATTTCATCATCGACTGTCCATAATATCATCAAAGGATTCAGAGAATTTGGAGAAATCTGTGTACCTAAGTGCCAAGGCCATAGACCATTATTGATTGCCCGGGATCTTCAATCGCTCAGGCGGCACTGCATCGAAAACTGGCATCATTGTGTAAAGGATATTGCCACGTGGGCTCAAGAACACTTAAGCCAGGATTTTTAGCCCAGAGTAATTAAGTGCTACCTACCCATGTGCAGGTCCAAATTGAAAACTCATATTGTTGCAGTTATACAAGCTTTATTTACTGTGCAGGCAAAGTAACTTTATAAAACTCAAAAAAAGCTAAACACAATCCATAATATGTTCACTAAATTGAGAATCTAAATTGGAGTACGATGGAGGATCCTCTTGTCACATTGCATCAGATTTTTAGTAGAGACATTGTTTAATTTTCCCCATTAACTTACTGTGTGTAAGGCAAATCTTGTCTTCCTTTTTCCCTGGTAACAAACACAGTTGTACAGTAGGGGTGACTTTAATAACTTTAAGGGATGGGGGGGCATGACGGCATGGCAGAGAGAGAATGAAAGCCAAGAAAAGTAATGGAGGATGGCCCATAACACTAAGGCTGAATTCTTTTCTTGGCTTTCACTTTAGCCACCTTCCTCTTTGATAACTCCTCATCTCTTGTCCGAACAAAAGCCGTCTCCTGGCTCCCGTGGCCAATTTCCTCTTTGCCCATTACCTTCCCATTAAGGAAAACTATGGCAAGCAAGGACACGAAGGACCTCTTGCAGCCAGCCCAAGTCATTATTTATACTTTCGCTGTGCTGCTCGCAGCTTGGCCTGGAGCCGCTAATGATGAGGGATGGCAGCAAAACCAAGAAGAGCTCTTCAGAGTGCGAGGCGACTGTAACCTGATTACTAGCGACTTGCTCTGAAAACGCCATTACATTTTCACTCCTTTCTCACTGCCGGCTTCCTGCTGCTGTCCTCCATACAGAAAGCTATCGTCTTCTCGAGATGACTTTATCATTGTGCTTGGTAAGCAGCCGTGACATATTACAGCTTTCTTTCTCCTCCTGCGTTACTTCTTTCGTTTTGATTTAATCACCCTCTCGCACCAAGGGATGCGGATCTAGCCTCCTTTCAATTACGAAGACATTAGCGCAGTTTGCAGCCGGGGATTATAACTGACAAGTGGACAGCACTCACCATTTAAACACCAGACACTATTATGCAACTGCGGAGCTGCGAGCTTGTCTCAAAGCGATCTTTTGGATGGGTTGACTTCAAGCAGAAAATGTGCCTTTTATCATTTGGATGCATAAAATTCACTCCAATATTTTGTCGTTTGTTGGGTCTCAAGTGTCCTGTGGTACTGAAATAGATTGTGAGCTATTTATGGCAGGACACAGGGGGAAAAAAAAGTGATGGAGTCTTGTTGACACCCAAGAATAAAAAAACTCTGCTGTCAGTGTTTTTTTTTTTTTTTTAACAGGCTTGCTTTATATAGATGAACATCTACAATTATAAGACACCCTGAAGCTTGAATGCACTCGGACAAGCATTTTATGACAGATTACTATTGAAAACCAATATATCTTTTATTTTTGTGTTTTTTTTTCCCGTCTTAAGCCACTGGTGACTTTGGTCTCACACATACACACACGCAAATCAGGTTTCTCAGACACCAGCCCATCAGGCTCGCTCTCTTTTTTTTTTCTTCCTTGGGTGACTCTGGTCAATTAAAAGCTTTGGAAGCAGCAGGGATAGAGACTACAGGGAGAGAGAAATAGGAGCAGGATGAGGAAGAGAGTTGTCAAGTTACTGTGAGCATCAGAGTGAATCTACTGTATAAATGCCCGATGATTGCCACTGCAGCCAACCGCATTTTTGTTGAGATGATCAGAATTGTTAATAAGAACGACCTATACATCAGTCGCTTCATTTCTTACTCAAAAATGGTGAAAGATTCCAGAAGTGGATGCATTTGGATATCAGTATGTCATTCATATGAAAACAAAACAAAAAACGTCACATGCATGCCAAACCTGCACATCATGACAAGATGCCAAAATGGCAAATGTCTCACGTTTTGTAAAACTGTGAAATAGAACATCGTTTGCCTGTGTTTTATTGCAATTTTGATCAAAGCGCTGCTTATGTCAAGACACATTCATCAGTTTTTGGCAAGGTAAATTGTTTGTACGCTTTCAAGTGTTCTGTTTTAAGTTGTGCTTTCACATACACACAAGTGAAAGGAAAATGTTATATTTATTTAGGGAACACTTTTCCAAGGCCTTCCTTGTGACTGTACTTTTCCATTGGAAAAGCAGCTACTAAGAGGTACTAATTCTAGTATCTGATCAGCTGGGGCTCCCAGTGCGCCAAACAAATACCATATCGTCATTCGGGCAGAAATGTTGTATGTCCACACATGGTAAATTTCATACTTTTTCAATACTTGACACTATTGCTCTTTCCCCACGTCGTTTTACACATTATCAACTCATTTAACGGGCTGAAAATAGCTTGAGAACAGAGCTATTAACTCTCTTGTACATTCAAATGTCTGAGAGGTGTTGTTAAAGTCAGCCTCTTCCCTCACTCTGCAGGAGCAGTCTGCATTATGCTGCCTCAAAATTTAAAGTCTGGATATTTTTTTTTAGACAATACTGAGTGAAAGTAATCAGGCTGGATACATTTGAGTAAGCGTGTTTGTTAGAAATCTTCAGGCAAGAGGCGGGGCTATTTTCGGGCAAAAGGTTGGGCACACCCTGAACTGGTTGCCAGCCACACACTTTATGCATATATAGTACATAAATACAGTGAGTCCTAGGATTAAAACGGTCTCGACCTAAAATGTTTCGACTTCACGACGCCCGTGTCTTGTCCTCCATTTTGGCCCCAGCACTATAGTGTATATGCTTAGCTCACGCATATTGCTGATCTGTGTTTGTGGGCCGGGAGTATATTTGCTTTTTTCACTCACCTTTTTACACATTATGGCCCCAAAGAAAAAAAAAAAACTTTTTTTTTTTTCTAGCAATGTTGGTGGAGCTGAAAGTAAAGCAATTACCATGGAAACGAAGCTAAATATTATAAAAAGATCAGGGAAAGGAGTAACACCGACATACATCGGTAAAGAATTGGGCTTCAGTTGGTCGACCGTGGTGATTATTATTAAGGACAAAGGCCATATTTTAGCGGACATGAAGGGTTTTGCTCCTATGGGGGATACAGTGATCACGAACCACCATTTTTCGTGACGAAAAAAAAACAACATTTTTCGATTGTTGCCAAAATGGAAAGATTACTTATGTTATGGATCGAGGATCAGAATCAGAGTAGGCTTAATAACAGCCTATCGTTCATTAAGGGAAAAGGCATAACATATTTTCCTAACTTTGAAATAGCATGCTGCGAAGGAATTTACTGCTAGCAACGAATACCTGCACTTGCTTCCTTAGTAATAGCTAAGCACAGCCTCCCTTCATTCTTCGTCATCCACCTCTCACAGTAATGGTAAGTACAGCATCTTATTTTTTATAATTTTAATGTATTTTAGTTTTTTATAAGAAGTACCAACACCCACCCATTGTCATGCCCCTGGCATCCTCCCCAGGCTGGGTGTGGTCAGCCAATTAGTCGGCACACACCTGCACCCTGTTTCGGCTGATTACAAACGGTACTTATAGGACTCGGAGGACAACTAGTCCTCTGCCAGATCGTTGATCCCCATGCCTCGTTCCCGCACTCCCGTATACCTGACCTACCGCGTACCGACCCTCGCCTGCTCCCTGACCATCCTAGTAAGCCTGCCTCTTCTGATACTGCTAATTTTCCTGACTGACTCGCTGATCATTGGCCACGGACCGAATAAAGGCTTCCTGTACACTACCTGCTTGCCTCTGGAGTTGTGCACTTGGGTCCGCCCTCGAGCCTCGTTCGTGACACCCATCTTCGTAAATTTTGACTTCAACGGTGAAATCCGAAATTCAGGTTATGTTGCGAGTGAAGGAACATATCTTGGTCGAAGTCCCTATAATAAACTAATACATTTTAAATATATTTTAGGCAGAGGTTTGATTATCATTTTAGAAAAGCTGGGAGGGCAGTTTAATGAGTATGATGTTTTTTTGGGATATAATGTTACTCATATCACTACAAATCCTAGGTCAAGTGTAGGTCTCCTGAAATGATGTTCCACCCACCCACCTTGATTAAAAGCATGTACACTGCCTCTGTTGAAGCATTGACACTCAACTCTTTCATGCTGTCACCCCGGCCTGCCTCTTGTTCACCAGTCCTTCGCTGAGGGGGATTGAGGCCCCACAGGCCTGACGATATGGTCCGCTTGAGAGGGCTTATTGACCAAGCGATCCTCTCCCATGTTGAGAGAGGAAATTAACACTCTCTCCCGATTCATTTACATGTCGCAAAAAGGCTGGAGACGGCAACACTTTTGGCAAACGCAATTACAGTGCAACCTCCAAATGTGAACTGAGGTCGAACTATCATCGTACCTCAAAACATCAGTATACCTCATCTGAGCTCTGATCGGTCAGAGTCCAATGGCTGACTAACGTGCAATGGTGTTTTTGATAGTCTCTTTCAATTTCTGTGTCTTTTTTGTGTCAAAAACATTCACAAAAGATGGGCCAGCATCAACAAGAGCTGCGAGCAGAGGAGAATACGACTGCTCACGAGCTGGATGTACACATATGTGTATCGAAAATGATGAAAAGCAGTGGAGCCTAATTAAAAAACCCCCACAGATTATTGATTTAGTTTTCCTTTCTTTCTATGATCAAAAGGTAACCAGGTGCCCCACAGATTGTGATTGTGTTTGATTCTTAGGCGCCACCAGTAAATGCAAGAATTATCATTACATTCTGACTTTTGTGTTCCCCTAATATTTTTTCTTTGAAAAATGAAATACAAGGATTTGCACCTTTTCCTGAAGAAAACCTATTACCTAGATTGCCCACAAGTGTGAATGTGAAAGTGAACGGTTGTTTGTTTATATGTGCTCTGCGATTGGCTGGCAACCAGTTCAGATTGGACCCCGCCTGATTCTAAATCCATACGTTTTAATACATTTTTGGCCTACCCTTTTTAACTGTAACAGCGTCAATCCTTGTGGCATGACTTTCAATAAAGTTTATGGTATTTTTTAAGACCATTCTTCCAGCAGCGTATTTGTGAGGTCACACACTAATGCTGGATGAGAAGGCGTGGTTCAGTGTGCACTCAAAATCAAACCCAAGGTGTTCTATGATTCAGTGCAGGTCATCCATACCAAATTCTCTCCTCCATGTCATTATTGGCCTTGCTTTGTGCACTGATGCACAGACATGTTGGAATAGGAAGGGGTGGTCTCCAAACTGTTTGCCCCTTCTAAATCTGTTGGTATGCTGAGGCTCTAAGATTTCCTTTCACTGGAGCTCAGGGGTTAATATTTTGGAGATTCCCAACTTTGTGGGAACAGTTTGGAGATGGCCCTTCCCTGTTACAACATGCTGTGGAGCAGTGCAGAACAAAAGATTTAGAATGACATGGATGAGAGCCTTTGATGTGGATGAACTTGATTGGCATTCACAATCCTGACCTCGACCCTACGGAAGACTTTTAGATGAATTAGACCAGAGACTGAGAGCCAGTCTTATCGTCCAACATCAGTGTGTAACCTCACAAATATGCTTTTGTAAAAATGGGCATAAATTCCCATAAACACACATATAAACCTTGTGGAAAGCCTTCCCACAAGAGTTTAAGATGTTATAACTGCAGAGGGTGGATCAAAGTCATATTAAATCCTATGGATTAAAACTAGGATGTCACTTAACTTCATATCTGAGTCTAGGGAGAGGAAAAAATACTTTTGGAAACATAATGTACCTATAAACTGCTTGTGTAAGAAATACTTTGGCAAAACTAGAAGTATTGATTCAACTCCTTGAAATAAAAGGTAAAGATATCGAAAGATATCAGAATCTGCCACAGATATTAATGAAAATAATGTGACTTTGAGGCTATTGGTTAGCACATCTGCTTCACAGTTGTGAGGACCCGGGTTCAAATCCAGCCTCACCTATATGGAGGTTGCACGTTCTCCCCATGCCTGTGTGGGATTTCTCTGGGTACTCAAGTTTCTTCCCACATTCCAAAAACATACATGGTCGGTTAACTGATGACTCTAAATTGCTAGTAAGTGTAAGCGGCATGAATGAATGAAGTAGATCAAATAATGGAAAGGAATTTGAGTGGAGTTGCATGAAATGCATTTAATGCAGCCCTATGGGGGCACAAACCACTGCAATCTGTAGGCCGGTCTCAAGCCCGGATAAATGCAGAGGGTTGCGTCAGGAAGGGCATCCGGCGTAAAAACTGTGCCAAACAAATATGAGCGTTCATCTAAAGAATCCCATACCGGATCAGTCGTGGCCCGGGTTAACAAGGCCCGCCCCCGGCACTGCTAACCTGCGGGGCGTCGGTGGAAATTCAGCTACTGTGGGTCGAATACAAAGAAGAGGAGGAAACCGGATCCAGCGTCAGAAGAAAAAGAGGAATGCACAGAGCCTACAACTGAGTGTAGGGACTTTGAATGTTGGGACTATGACAGGAAAGGCTCAGGAGTTGGTTGACATGATGAATAGGAGAAAAGTTGATATACTGTGCATCCAAGAGAGCAGGTGGAAAGGTAGTAAGGCTAGAAGTTTAGGAGCAGGGTTTAAATTATTCTACTACAGAGTAGATGGGAAGAGAAATGGAGTAGGGGTTATTTTAAAGGAAGAGCTGGCTAAGAATGTCTTAGAGGTGAAAAGAGTATCAGATCGAGTGATGAGACTAAAATTTGAAATTGAGGGTGTTATGTATAATGTGGTTAGCGCCTATGCCCCACAGGTAGGATGTGACCTAGAGTTGAAAGAGAAATTCTGGAAGGAACTAGATGAAGTAGTTCTGAGCATCCCAGACAGCGAGAGAGTTGTGATTGGTGCAGATTGTAATGGACATATTGGAGGAAACAGGGGCGATGAAGAAGTGATGGGTAAGTACGGCATCCAGGAAAGGAACTTTGAGGGACAGATGGTGGTGGACTTTGCAAAAAGGATGGAGATGGCTGTAGTGAACACTTTTTTTCTTGAAGAGGGAGGAACATATAGTGACCTACAAGAGCGGAGGTAGAAGCACGCAGGTGGATTATGTTTTGTGCAGACGATGTAATCTGAAGGAGATTACTGACTGTAAAATAGTGGCAGTGGAGAGTGTAGCTCGATAGCATAGGATGGTGGTGTGTAGGATGACTCTGGTGGTGGTTAGGAAGATTGAGAAGACAAAGGTAGAGCAGAGAACCATGTGGTGGAAGCAGAGAAAGGAAGAATGTTGTGCGGCCTTTCGGAAAGAGGTGAGACAGGCTCTCGATGGACAGCAGAAGCTCCCGGAAGACTGGACTACGGCAGCCAAGGTAAACAGAGAGACAGGCAGGAGAGTACTTGGTGTGTCTTCTGGTAGGAAAGGGGAGAAGGAGACTTGGTGGTGGAACCCCAAAATACAGGGAGTCATCCAAGGAAAGAGATTAGCGAAGAAGAAGTGGGAGACTGAGAGGACTGAGGAGAGGCGAAAGGAGTACATCGAGATGGAACGTTGGGCAAAAGTAAAGGTGGCAAAGGCTAAACAAGAGGCATATGAAGACATGTACACTAGGTTGGACACGAAAAAGGAGAAAAGGATCTCTACAGGTTGGCCAGACAGAGGGACAGAGATGGGAAGGATGTGCAGCAGGTAAGGGTGATTAAGGATAGAGATGGAAATGTGTTGACTGATGCCAGTAGTGTGCTAAATAGATGGAAAGAATACTTTGAGAAGTTGATGGATGAAGAAAATGAGAGAGAAGGAAGAGTTGAAGAGGCAAGTGTGAAGGACCAGGAAGTGGCATTGATTAGTCAGGGGAAAGTTAGAAAGGCACTGAACAGGATGAAAAATGGAAAGGCAGTTGGTCCTGATGACATACCGGTGGAGGTATGGAAGCAATTTGGAAAGATGGCTGCGGAATTTTTGACCAACTTATTCAACAGAATACTAGCGGGTAAAAGATGCCTGAAGAATGGAGCGAAAGTGTTCGAGTTCCCATTTTTAAGAACAAAGGAAATGTTCAGAGCTGTGGGAATACTAGAGGAATAAAGTTAATGAGCCACACAATGAAGTTATGGGAAAGAGTAGTGGAGGCTAGACTCAGGACAGAAGTATCTGCGAGCAACAGTATGGTTTCATGCCTAGAAAGAGTACCACAGATGCATTATTTGCCTTGAGGATGCAACTGGAAAAGTACAGAGAAGGTCAGACGGAGCTACATTGTGTTTTTGTGGATCTTGAGAAAGCCCATGACAGAGTACCAAGAGAGGAACTGTGGTACTGCATGCGTAAGTCTGGTGTGGCAGAGAAGTCTGTTAAAATAGTACAGGACATGTATGATGGCAGTAGAACAATGGTGAGGTGTGCCTTTGGTGTGACAGAGGAATTTAAGGCGGAGGTGGGACTGCATCAGGAATCAGCTCTGAGCCCCTTCCTGTTTGCAGTGGTAATGGATAGGCTGACAGATGAGGTTAGACCTGAATCTTCTTGGATCATGATGTTCACAGATGATATTGTGATATGCAGTGAAAACAGAGAGCATGCAGTGGAACAATTAAAAAGATGGAGACATGCACTGGAAAGGAGAGGAATGAAGATTAGCCGAAGTAAAACAGAATATATGTGCGTGAATGAGAAAAGTGCAGAGGCAAAAGTGAGGCTACAGGGAGGATAGCGAGGGTGGAGGACTTCAAATATTTATGGTCAACAATGCAGAGCAACGGTGAGTGTGGTAAGGAAGTGAAGAAACGGGTCCAAGCAGGTTGGAACAGCTGGTGGAAGGTGTCTAGTGTGTTATGTGACAAAAGAGTCTCTGCTCGGATGAAGGGCAAAGTTTACAAAACAGTGGTGAGGATGTACGGATTAGAGACGGTGGCACTGAAGAAACAACAGGAAGCAGAACTGGAGGTGGCAGAAATGAAGATGTTGAGGTTCTCGCTCAGAATGAGCAGTTTGGATAGGATTAGAAATGAGCTCATTAGACAGACAGCCAAAGTTGGATGTTTTGGAGACAGGATTCGAGAGAGCAGACTTCGATGGTTTGGACATGTGAGAGGAAGACCAAAGAGAAGGTTTATGGATGTGGTGAGGGAAGACATGAGGGGAGTTGGGGTTAGAGAGGAAGATGCAGGAGATAGGCTAAAATGGAAAAAGATGACACACTGTGGCGACCCCTAATGGGACAAGCCGAAAGGAAAAGAAGAAGAAGACGACATGTTCAGTCTATTTGCTGGCATAACTGCACTGAGTATCATTTGTAATAAATGTTTCCTTCCGCAAAAGGTCCAAGAAGATCTCAAAGTTCTGAAAAAAACACACATACTTTACAGCGTCACTTTCCCGGGGGAGCATTATGAACCAATCATGCACTTAGCAAATCATTTGTGCTTGCTGATGTTTTAAAAGCTTTTCCTGGACGAAACCAGTCAGAGCGAGCGTTTTAGTTGATTGAGACTAACTCCCTTCCCATAAGTATGCTGACAAGCTCCTTTTCTCACACATGAATTTATTGTAAAGCAAAAAAACAACATTGTCAGTGTGCTAGTCCACAGCAAGTCTACAGAACCTTCATATCGCATCTCTGTTTATACATCTATGAAATGTTACTACAGTTGATGTTGGCTTCACCAACAATTTTCCATCTCACTTGTTATCCAACTTTTACTTTCAGTCTGTTATTATTTTTAATACCTGAGCTCAAAAATTCTCTTCCTTAATGATAGGATTCACATTTGGTTGTGTGTCTGTTTACCCACAGCAGTAAGGAAGTCAATGCATGGAAAAAGATAGGCATATCAGTCAATTTTTTGGGGGGCGGACCTCGTGTGTTTGTCCGTTTGACTATGATGTGTACCTGGTAATGAAGATAAAATTACATATGGAATTATAACTACAACAAAAAGACATACAGCCTGATTCTTGCTGTGAATGACAAAGGTCACAACTGGACATCATTTGTGTGATTTGTACCAAACCAAGGTGTTGAAATGTGTCTGTGTTTTTATTTTTGAGTATGATGATGACGACGATGATGATGGTGTGTATCAGTTCACTTACCTGATTTCAGCATGACTTCAGTTTCTCACTCAGACACTGAATGAGAGTGTGAATGTTTAACCCTAAAATGTGCCATGTGAATGACTGTCAACCAGTCCAGGGTGTAGTCTGCCTTTTACCTAAAGTCAGCAGGGATAGGCTCCAGATGCTGTCAACCGTGAGCAGGATCAGCAGTTTGGAAAATGGATGAATAGATGGATTAACGACAAAATCAATCTGAAAAACACTAACCCAACAAGTGATGATTGACTTTTTTTTTAATGAGGGAACCAGTGTTGACCGTTTTGTCTGTATGCCACTTTTTAGAGTTCTTAAAATATTTTCACATGCTAAGTGCGCTCTATGGTCTAAATCACTTGGTGAATTTGGAAATTTTATGTTTCACTCTCTTTTCAATTAGTAATAAGTGCAAGAGATCCAAAATGGCCCTCAATAGGCTTTGTGACTTTGTTCTATTTTAGATGAGACAGGACAGTTTGGGATGGTTGCTAAATACGCCACAACCAACTGTAGTCATAAGGATCGTCGTTTAAAGTTGAACGTGATTATTTGTCCTGAGGGGCTCATAAATGTCAGGCTATTTTCCCTCAACAACTCTGTACCAAAAATATTTACTTGAAAATCTGTGATAGAAAGGGCAGCATGGTGGACGACTGGTTAGCACATCTAACTCACAGTTCTGAGGACTAGGGGACAAATCCCAGCCTCGCCTGTGTAGAGTTTGTATGTTCTCCCTGTACCTGCCCGTGTTTTCTCCGGGTATTCCGGTTTCCTCCCACATCCCCAAAACATGCCTGGTCGGTTAATTGAAGAGTCTAAATTTCCTGTAAGTGTGAAAGTGAGTGAGAGTGGTTATTTGTTTGTATGTTCCCTGTGATTGAATGGCAATCAGTTCAGGGTATATAAGGATTCTGAAAAAGTGTAGGGGACATATTTCCCCCGTAACTCACATAATTTACCCCTATGAATGCAGGTGCTGCACCCATCCCCCTGTCCATCTCCTGTTCCATTCTTTCCTCATGCATGCACAAGATCTCAAGACGTTTGAATTCATCGACTTGGGGCAAGATCTCATCCCTGACATGGAAAGAGCATTCCACTCTTTTCGGATTGGATCCCTGGTCGTAGATTTGAAGCTGCTGATTTCCAACAGCTTTGCACTTGGCTGTGAACTGCTCCACCAAGAGTTCATGATTGTGGCTTGATGGAGCCAATACAACGACATAATCTGTAAAGAGCAGAGACGTAATACTGGTTTTCATGCGGCTCTTATGAAGGCGTGAAAGCATCTCGAAGTTTTGTTTTTTTAATGTGTACAACCGCACTTAGCTCGAGTTTGTTATGTTACCTGCGTATGCACTTTGCTTGAGTTTATTACGATATTTTTGCAAAACTGCCATGCACATAGAATGAAGTTTCACAGTCTGATCATGATCTTAGGCGAAAATAATTTACCAACTTAGTTCTCAAAATGGCAGAGAAAAAAATGCATTGTTAAGCAAAACTATGCGGATCTACACAGGACGTTTTTACCAGAGTGGATGATCTCATATTTTTTTCTGGAAACCAATAGCAAGCCACTCTCTCTGCCTTTTGTGTCAGACGTCTTTATCACATTTCAAAAATTCACACATCAGCTCATTCCATGCGAACATCGACCTGGAATTCGACCTGGAATTTCCAAAAGGGACTAAATTTCACAGTCACAAGTTAGTGACTTTGAAAAATCAGACAGAAAACCAGATGCAGTTTTAAAAAATAAATAATGAAGCATCCAGAAACTGTAATGTTTGACAAACTCGACAAACATTTTCACCTTTGTCAGAACCACAGACAACATCAACCAAATTCAAAATTGTAACATTTTTAAAAAAGATTTCCCAACAACGGGATCTGAAAAGAACTACTACCTTGTGCGATATAATGAGAAAACACAATTTTGGTGGTCCTCCGCTAAATGCACATGACTAAAATCCAAGGTAAAAAAATTGGAAAGAAAATAACCCGTTTGCTCCTGTTATGGCATAAATTAATATTCAGTCTGAAACAGAAAGAAGGACAAAAATAATATAATTTTGACAGATGAAATGCTCTTCTCAGCTGTGCAATACATTCAAAATGGGCAACAACTTCAATGTTGAGTAACTTTATACATTGTTAATATTATTTGTTTGGCGCACAGGAAATTTTTAGGAGTATGGTAGTGGTTAATACGATTCATGCATCTTAATTGTATGTAAAACAAAAATGCAGCTGCCTCATCACAGATTTCACCTTTTGCAGGTACAGTAGAGAACCTACCTACTGTGATAAACGATGGATCACTGTACATGAATAAATAACGTAACAAGATGTGTACTGGGGTGAAGGAGTTCCAATCTAGTTGCTCTGAGCTCAATAAATTTTCTTATAATGTGTCAGGTAATCAATCGTAACTTACAATGGGTTAGCCTTTCCTGATATACCGGTATTATACTGCATGTAAAAAACGAGGATCAAAAAGTATCAGTGCCAGGATTTTCTCCCTGAGCCATTTATCTGAGGAAGACTGATGTGCTGATAGGAGTGCTCCCACTAAGCCAAGCACCACTCCAACAGTTTTCTGACAGACCAGGAAGCTACAATGAGAAACACCTCATTTGTCATTATAGTGCTGAATTGCTCTAAAAACCTGTCATGTTGTCACAGTCCATGATAAAGCATTTGCCAATCCGGACACTGCTGCTATTCCTATTAATGTCACATTTGTCTAATCTGCTGTCATTAAGATTTAATCTATTCCATCTTGCTTTGTTGTTTTCTGAATGGAGGCTCATATCCTCTGAGAGGGTCCTCATTTCAACATTCTAATGTTGTGATGTCAAAACCAGACGTTCAAAGCAGATCTGATTGAACGCTATCTATTTGTCATAAGGTTCATGCTGCATATTTGAGTCTGTTATGCTTGTGAGATCTGTGCAACGTGGCACTTTATTCAACAGAAGATAGTGAACAGCATGTGAGCAACTCAACAAAAGACAAAGGTTCGTCTGTGTGAACAAAATTCAGCATGAGCATTTCCTCACGCTTGGTCACATGAGTCTCACGCAGCGCACACATCGATGTCTCATTTTCAGAAAAAATCTCCATATTGAGGAGCCATCGAAGTGTAATTTCTCCACTGATCATCCCAAGAGTGGTTATGGTGCCTCTATGGGTATGTTTCATGGGTAGCCCTCATTCATGATGAGATCCAAGTGGTGGCGCTGATTACACAAGGAGCTTGCGAGGCACACAGTCACGTCATCCAGCTAAGTTTATTAGCATCTGTCAGCACTGCCATTCTGGGACTTTGTGCCTTTTGAAAACTTCATGAGGCAAAAAAAAAAAAAACGTGATGAGAGGGATACTAAACAATCATGGAAATGGTGGCAGTAGAATACAATTATAAGTACGAATACAATGCATTATCTCTCACTTCAAAGAATGGAGCCTTCTTGATTTCCATTTCTAGAATGAAGATGATGCTATGGAACAGTGACTGAGGGTGTGTGAAGTTGGAACATGTTGCTCATTTGACTTACATTATGCATGTATGAGTTGCAGATGGGAACTCAATTATACTGTAAATTTACATAAGTGACTCTGCAGTCTTTCTCGTTAAATAGATGAGTGACAATTGTCTCTGTGGAATAGTTTGAAAAGAAGTTGACAGATAAACCACATTTAGAGTTGATGGCAAAGCCAAAACTGTGACATTGTCCAAAGAACCGGATCCCTTTTCTACAGCGATTATCGCCACTAAGGTCACGGGAATGCTCTAGTCGATGCCAGGTAACTGAGGGCGAGAGGTGGGGTATACCCAACCTATTCCAGGGCACATATGAACAATCATTCACACTCATATTCACACTTCTGGGTAATTTAAAGACTTCATTAACCTACCATGCACGTTTTGGGGATATGGGAGAAAACCAGAGTAGTTAGAGAAAACCCACGGTGAGAACATGCAGACTACACGCAGGAGAGGCCAGGTTTGAACCCAGGTCCTCAAAACTGTGAGGCGGATATACTAGGCAGCTGAACACAGTAATGCCCAAAGTGTCATGAGCTAATGCTATCGTACCTCTGTTGGAGCTCAGGTGGCACTTTGGCCCCATCTCACTCTCACTCTCTCTCTCTCTCTCTCTCTCTCCTCTCTCTCTCTCTCTCTCACCCTCTGTCTCTCTTCGCAATAATCAGCATCTCCTTGGCCATGCACCTGTGACCAATCAGCCTTCATTACCACCTGTATTAAACCCCACCAGATCCCAAGAATCCTCGCCAGAGTATTGGCATTTCTCCTGCGATTCAACGGCTGCCCACTTGGATATATGATACGCCAGTCTCAGATTCCCTGTTGACCCCCGTGTTCTTCCATCTCCTCAATACTCCTTCCGTGTTCCTCACCGATCTGACCTTCGCCGCCACACTGTTCAACCATCCACCCGCTCATGCCACCGCCTGCTACACATTCTCTGACTGGACGACGTGCTAATACGCCCCAAGGATCCATCCTAAATATCCACTTCAATAAACCTTTCACCACAATCCTTTCAGCCTCTGCTTGCTTCTGGGTCTTGTTAATATAAGATTGTGACACGGAGAATCGAATATTGAACTTATTTTCTGACAAACGAAAGTGGTCTTTTTCCTGCCCATTCAGCACTATAAAATGATATAATGTGGACTGGAAAGTGGGCTGTGTTTAGTCTTAAAGTGACAAGAATAAATTAGTTCTGGCGAAGCAATATGACTGAACAAGAGTTATTCAGTGTGTGATACAGTCATGATGTTGGACTGTACAGTAAATCCTTTTTTTCATATATTTCAGGGTCAACAGATACTTTAGACGAGTGCTGGTATTTTATTTGCCCCCTTAGAATTGCAATCCACACACTCTACACGAGCACATGCATACAAAATATGGATTTGATACAATTTTCCTTTTTGATGAAGTGTGTCCAATAAATTGAATTGATGTTCAATTGTTTTCATGAGCTCAGTAAAATTATACTACCACATCTCGTTTTTTCCAATCATTGTGCGTTATCTGGTGAATTCAAACACGGCCAAACACAGTTATCACTATGGTGCCGACAATTACAAAGGATCGCGTCGTGTGTATTCTAAGAACAAAATGGGAAAAAAACGTTTGGTGGTGGTCACTGGTGCTTGGAAGAGGACGTTCCCTTAAAGCTTGCTTGAGTTATGTTCACGTTTTTTGAAAACCATATTGTTCACAAAGCAGGCACCAAAATATTATGTACTGTAGCTTAGAAAGCTAGTGCTAGCACCGACTGTTGTATGTAAACATCCTGGTGTTCTGTCTAATCATGCTCTAACATTTTGATATGTGTGAAGTAATTTAATTACAGTAAGTTAGCATCCATTATTTTGTTGTGAAGTAATGTTGGTTTGAGCTGACTGATTAAAATATATGACCTGAATTGAGAATACTTTTGAAGATACCCAATCTACAGTACACAAGAATATTCAGTAAAAGAACAAGTTATTTAAATAAACATCTTATGATCAGATCTGTGATTTGTTATCGTTTTTTTTTTTTTTTTGGTGGGTAATCGGCCCCAAAAATTCCGATTGTATAAAGATAGATTATTGTATATCATCATCACAACTCAAGCCTGGTGACTATGGTAGAATCACACCTGTGGGGATATACTGTACAATATCACACATACTCGTGCGATCTTGCTTAAACATACAATAGTCAGCAAAGGGAAATGGTCCCTGTCATGGGTGTTCAATAGATTATGATTATGGATTGTAAACTGCGCATTGTCTTAATGTGATGATACTCTCCTCCTTGGGTTAAACGAGAATTCTCCCACTAATCATTCATTAGTGTGTCACTTCAGCTATTCTGCTTGAAAGCTAAATACAGGAGTTAACATTGTGCATCCCGAACGTTAAAAAGCACAATGCAGATGCTTGAACTAAATTCTCGTTCAGCTAGCCATTTTTTTTACTTACCTTGTTGTTTCAACGGTTGCCAAAACATTTTTTTTTTTTGGTTTGAATTGTACTGGCATGACACTTAAGAATGTTAAAATGTCATACAAATCATGAACTGTCGTGGCAGTTTGACAGTGGCATAGTTGAATTCCATTTCTATTACAGTATTTCCTATCGGTTAACATTAATTCGTAATACAAATTAGATCAACATTAAAGATGCCATTGTCGTTGTTATGCCAATATAATTGTCATTTAAAACTTACGTTGTACGTCTACTGAGTAAGTTGAAGAGGTCCATTTGAAAAGTGTCATGCAGCATCATTTGGACAATCGTCACTGCATCAGCATTACCACATTTCTGGTAACCTTGCACTGGTCAGTGACTCTCAATACTTGTTTTTTGATTTTATGAGCGTGGTTTGTTTGCTGTACTAGAGTGGCTCCCACTACCAGAGACCAAATCCTTGTGTGTTTTAAACATAAATGACCAGTCAAGATTCTAATTCCGATGAAAGTTTAGCTTTGCATGCCCTGCACTACATAAACACACTCAAAAACACTTAAAAAAAGCACTTCAGCAAGCCAGCATCCGTGCATCTCATGGCATACTTCCACTTTGAATCTAAAGAGACGATTCTGCCACTGAAGCGTAAAGGAGCCATAGATCACACTCCAATTTTCCTCTCAAGTTTTTCACTCTCCAAAGGCGAGGCACTGTAGCGTGAAAGGAATCAATTTTGCAGTCATTACACAAAGCTTGAGAACAGTTGTACACTATGTGGACAAAGGTCACAGGACAGTCCCTAATTCCCCCTGAATGCTACATTTTACCTATACAATTCTCCACAGTTTTAGGAAGGCCCTTCTCATCAAGCATAACTGTGCCCCAGGCCACAAAGCAAGATATATTCCTGCGCTTGGATGAATTTAGTGTTGCACAACCATACACTTCTGACCTGTGGGGAGAACTACAAGAGATTGTGAGAACAAAAATTAAAATTAGTGTGATTATTTCATCAATTGTATGTTGTTTGTACTTCAAACATGCCTGTCACTCCCAACAACATTCCTGTCTATATCTTTATTTCTTCTTGCACCATCATTAACGCAGTCCCTGACCTTTTCTATGGCAGTCTATCTCCCCACCCTGGGGTATATGATGTCTCCGAGATAGGGTTTAATTGACATGTGAGCATTCCTAAGGTTAGCGGCGGGTGAGAGCGAGGAGCGGCAAGTGAAATGTTAAAAGTAGAAAGGCTGTGCACTTGAGTTCGTCTGCTCAAGGTTGAACATGCCTCTTCACTAGTTTGAATGACAACAATGAGAGAGGAGATGGATACATCCCTCTTTTTCTTCCCTCAACATTGCCAGTCTGGAATGATGCTAAAAATGGTTGAAGGTGAGCACTGCTGACTTGAGATGTCCTGACAACTTTGAATGAGTTGTGTTTTCCTGACTGTACACTGTTCTTTTTCATGACCTTTTCAAGAGCCTGTAGATTTTTTAGGGGACATGCCATCATGGAAACACAGTGGTAGAAACCGTAGCATTTTGGAAATTATTATTTGCCTTAAACGTGTAGTTCTTATCTCTTGTTTTACCTGTAAACAGTGTATACCCATAACCATCAGGACCACATGATTTTATGGTGGAAAAGTATCCACAGCAAAATATCGACCCATATTTCATTGTTTCTTGGCATTTACCAGAAAAGATCCAAGTATTGTATTAAAGTGTTTTGACAGTGCCAGTACTACAATTTCACCGAGAGAATATGGACATGAATAAATTTTGGTAGACGGAACGACTGGTTAGAGCACATCTGCCTCATAGTTCTGAGGACCGGTGTTCAAGTACTGGCCTTGCCTGCATGGAGTTTGCATTTTCTCCCCGTGCCTGCATGGGTTTTCTACGGGCACTCTGATTTCATCCCACAACCCAAAAACATGCATTATTTGGAGACTCTAATTTGTCCATAGGTGTGAATGGTTATTTGTCTCTATGTGGACTGGGTGGAAACCAGTTAAGGCTCCATCCTGCCTCCATCCTGAATATAGCGGGGATAGGCTCCTGCACTCCTGCACCCCTTGTGAGGCTCAGGAGATGGATGGATGGATGGATGGATGGATGGATGGATGGATGGATGGATAAAATATGGGAGTCCACCGCACCGGTTGTAGTTCAGTGGAAAAGTATTTGATCAAATTTAGATCAGGGCCCTCAAGTTCTACAACAGCACACCGAACTAATCCAGACATGCTTTATCCATTATGGACTGTGTGTATGTATGCACATGTGTGCCTATATACAGCATATACTGCTAAAATATGATTGACAAGATCGACTAGTTGATTTTGGCTTGACTTTCCTTTCACATAATCATTTACAATAAAAATGTCATGTAATTAAAGTACATACTGTGATTAATGTGGTTACAGAGGAATGCACCTTCTCTTATAACTGGAACATGAACAATCATGATTGAAAATCATGCTGAATGAGAGTCAGCACACAGCTGGCACTATTTAAAGTGCCACCGATTAACCCCAAATACATTTAATCTGTTTTGGTAGGCTGGTCCAGGCATTTTTTTTTTCTTTTCTCGCAAATTTTGTTTTTGCTTGGACTGTCACCTAGCAGCATTTAAGAGTCACTTGGACTTTCTCAAGTGTTCTCTCTACACGTATATACAGCCCAGCCCTCACCATCATCACCAACCACACAAACACAAATACAGTACAGATAAAAAGCTTCAAGAGCCAAAAATAGCAACAAACTGTGGTATATGTTATTCAACTGAGACATTGACTTTGCCAGCAAAACCCTGAATGGCACGCAGCCCTCAGTGGAGTGATACAGACAGTGTCATGGACACACAGAGACACGTTGCCTCTGTCAATGATGGATTACACATAGAAGGGAATGAATTGGAAGATACAACAGACCAATGTTTGGCTTGTCACATCTTTAAACAATGTGATGGATCTGTGTTTTTCTCTCTTCTGTGATCACAGCAATCTTGTCACACTGTGAGCAAATAAGAAAAGATATCCTCATATTGTCTGTATATAGACATCCTTCTATCCATCCATTTTGTAAGCTCCTTATCCTCATGAGGGTCGCAGGAGTGATGGAGCCCATCACAGCCATCAACGGGCGGGTTGAACTGGTTGCCAGCCAATTGCAGGACACGGAGTCGCACTCACAATTACACCAAGGGGCAAATTAGACTCTCCAATGAATGCATGTTTTTGGGATGTGGGAGGAAACCGGAGTGCCCGGAGAAATCTCAAGCAGGCACGGGAGAACATGCAAACTCCACACAGAACAGGCTGGGATTTGAACCCAAGTCCTCCGAACTGTGAGGCCAACACGCTTCAGCTGCAGCACCGTGCTGCCTGTATATTGACATTCTTGTTTGAATACTTTGTGTGGTTCATTCAAACTCACAGTTTCCCATTTCCATAATATGTCCCCTGTTAACATCTAATACATTTCCTACATAGAGTATCTTGCATGATCATGAGATACTGAGTCATACTTAACATAACGTGAGATGAATTAGCTCCTTGTTAATGTCAGAATTAAACAAGACATCACTCACATATGACGAATGGATTTTGTTTTGCAGTTTTTAAGCATTGCTTATATGTGTCAACAAGAATTTGTTTCAAGAATCTAACTTCTGTTGAGCTGCTGTTTTGCTAATTTGTGCACACTTGTTTGTTATAGCAGAAGCTGCACACAACCACCTTCACGTTTCCCCAATAGTACTGTTTAGTCTTAGTGTGCGTGACATGGAAGCCCTTTGACCCTGTCAACAGCAAGCTGTTGACCAGCCTCTGTCGTATAGGCAAATATGAATCACAAATCTGTCTTCTTTCATTAGTTCTACTTGCGTGAGCATGACTGGTTATGAGCAGAAAGATGCACAGAAATTCAGGTGCTGCATTTAGAAAATGTGAGCTCAATTGGTGTGACCAATCCCAATACACGCACACACACACACACACACACACACACACACACCACACACACACACACACACACACACACACACATACACACACAGAAAGTAAACTGTATGTGGGATCACACCCTGTGGGACGCCTCCAAGCAAGCAATCGTGTCCTGGTTGAGAAACCTGCCTGCCTTTTTGACCGCTCAGCTGGTGTACCCTTGAACTCAGCATACATACCATCTGCACGCAACGATCCAGTCCACACCTCAGCCCTCTGGTTTTGCCAGGGAATGAATGCACTAGCCGTATGTTATTTGGATTCACGAGGCATCCGCCTGTCACCTGCAGAGCGATGCACGTTAGCAAACATCATGAAGGGTGCTGACATATACTTTGCATAGAAATATAAGAAAGCTGCAGCATGAATTATGCAGTGTTTTTTCTACTATATCTCGGTTTAACATTTGCTCCCCAACTATACCAAAGATTTTTAAGCAACCTTTTTGGGTTTTTACAGTATTGAGGCAAGTCAGAATTTAAAGTATCGTACCGACTTGTTTTCACAACCTGGCAGGCTGAACTGAGGTCTACTGGAAAAGTTGCAGCAGTTAATTAAAGCCTCCGTCACACCATGACGTTCTGGTCAACGTCTTCTGAACATTTTAATCATTCTATTTTTCAGCGTTCTCAAACATGGATGACACATGTGGCGTGTGATTAACGTGTGTCTAACGCATGACTTAAAGTGTGTCTAACGCACGAAAAGTGTGTAACAGTGACCAAATAAGATACCCCTAAAAACCATTAGCATGTGAAAACGCGTCATTGGGGTGTGACGAGCGATTTGTCAACATAAGACGAGTGTGTTGAGCGTGTGACCAATGGGTGAATAACGACAGAAAAGCGTTTTGCTGGTGTGGAATTTTTACAATAGAACCGGCACTAAAACGTTGGAAAGTTCATAGTCACTTCAGCTGTTGTCGTGAGTTAGAACAGTGAGCATCATGCCGCCGAGAAGAAAAAAAAGTTAGGGTGCGGACTTCAGGAACTAGCGCTGCTAGTAAGAAAGCCAAGCCTCTTTCATCACGAGCAATGTGCTTGGAGGAAAAACAACACCAGGAGGAAGAGCACGTCCGCGAAGTCACGCACCATGTGACACCCCCTGGGGACCCTAGACACCTTGCAAACCCCAGTGAGGACGGTCCGACAAAGAGACAAAAGAAGCTGAGAAAGGATTGCAGGATCCTGGACCGGGCTGTTGAGGATAGTCTGGTGGAGTTTTTCCACGAAAACGAACTGCTGATTTCTGGATCTTCCATAGTAGGTGCTCTCTACCGTAGCTTAATATTAAATGGACCTTTACCTCGGTTTATATACCCATATGCATGGACGTTCGGGAAACGCATGAATGACGCTCAATATACTCCAAACGACGTTTGTTTGACTTTAGTTACACGCTCTGTGCGCTACGGGATTGTTCAGTGGTCGTTGACAGGTCGCCAGTGAGTTGTTCACTGCAAAGCAAACGATTAAGTAACAACCAAGTAAAGCTAGAGTTATGACTGACTAACGATAGCCAAACGCGTGCAACGCTCGGTGAACCTTAGTAAAACGTTTCACGGATGTTCTTGAATGTTCTGCAGCGTTTAAAATTAAATGTTGATAAACGCTGGTCTCGGTGAGAACTTTTGTGCATGTTCAAAACTTTTTTTCCGGACCAGCGTTCTTCGCCGATTCCCAGCGATTATTGACGTTCACTAGCGTTCAAACAACGCTTTTCTGGACCTATCCCGGCGACCATGGGCGACTACCAACGTTTCCTCAAACGCGAGAGAACGCTGACCAGAACGTCATGGGGTGACGGGGCCATTACATTGCAACTGGTTCAAAACCACAAAATGTCTTTTGCAATCCCAGTGACAGTTTGGACTCAATCCTTGTGTGACCCTAGAGCATCAAAGATTCTTTTACCAGTTTGTGTTGCCACCTGTAAAATGGAGTATTTTCCATTCAAATGACAAACTCTAGTACAAAATTCAAGCATTGGTTTCTACTGCCTCACAACATCAGTTGTTTACTCTGTTCAATTAGTTGACCAGATAGCAATCATCCATTTACCCCCCACCCCCCACCCATGCAGTATGGCTCTGCGCTTCCTGTCCAAATCTCCCACGCCCCCGCTGGGGAGATGTGACTGACAGTTGAACATCCCTGATTGGAACAACAGCTGTTGAAAATCTGCCATTGCAAAACAGAGCGGATTGGCAGAATGATTTAGCTGAAGTGTTATTCTGCATATGTCCCATATCCAAGTGAACAATATTTCCACTACAAGCAACTCAGCCCAAAATCTTTTAATTTTGTGTCTTAATTCTATGAAAGCTGCCTTTTGTTGGCTTGAATTTCAAAGTAGGGTGTGAGTATGGTGAGCGTTGACCTAGGCATTAGCAGTGCTCACAAGCAAGATGTAAGTGGGTTAAAATGCATACACTTTTTTCTCATTTTTTTAACAGTGTAGTGACACTGACCCAGTTGCCAAAATATCTCCCACAACTTGATAAACGCCTGTCGTATGTAAAGTGGACCCTAAATTATTTAGCAGGTCCCTCGAAATATTGGATTAACAGTCAGCAAAGACTAATTTTCTCCCTCTCAACTGATGTCAGCCAAAAGGTAAGGGATCCACTCTCTGAGAAGACCAAGCTGGGACAGATCAATAACGGAATGCAAATATAGCAACGACTCATTTTCTTTATATTCAAACACGCGTACAAGGCATCACCCAATGGTGTTTGAGACTACTGTAACCCATGGGCTTCCATTCAGAGTTGTTTTTATCTGAAGGTAAAATGTTCATTTTGATATTTCACTAACTCTACAGAAATATTAGAAATGATGCCCGAGTCTTGATTTCTGTCAGTGTGTCAACTTTACAGTTGCGGCTGTGAGACTTCGAGAACTGCTTTTCTTCATTTAAAGCCCAAAGAACACGAAATATGACCAGAAGCAGTTGCTTGGCCGAGACTAAAGTTTAAGAAATCATTCTACATGCTTGATCTATGGGTAAGAATACAAAGTTGGGACTATTATATAATAGGATATGATTTTTGCACAACTTTTATGGCAAAATTGTAGACTAGAGTCAATCTGATGGGTGTGGTTTCCCTACAGTTTCCTCCATGATCTTGGACACGCCTACAGGGTGTTTATCCTCTGACAGCCGCCTCTCCCAGGCTCCCTTCGGTTTTCTATTTCTTCTAGCTTGTTCTGGGTGAGCCAAACAAGACCCCCCCCACCCCCACCTCCCATCATTTCCCTTCCGTTTTCCTCCGGCGTCACCACATTCATGAACGCACACCTCAAAAAAGCCGGCCATGTGGCTGAAATAAATTGCGTTATCCAGAGCCCCAATATACGCTGCAGGAAAATTCCCTTCCATTTGTATGACAAAAGATATACTGTATGCTCACAAAGGCCTATTGTGTCGGACCGAGGGCTAAGACTGAGCCCGTGAGCTTGGAGTTGGTGGTGCAATGTTAGGAGTTGACACACCAAAAAAAAAAAAAAATCAGCATCCCTTGCTCAAGGCGCATAAAGCAGATTCTCTCACTAAAACAGCTGAGCTGAGCCGACCTGAGCTGGCATGAAGACAAAAGGTGGCGTCTTCAAACTAGATATTTGAAAGCCTGACTCTGTCACAAAATTATTGTATTTTTGAAACCATCAATGTGTAATAGGACATCTGAGTAACTCTGATAGGCAGTTTCATAACAAGGTGCGACATGTTTTTGCAGCATTTTAGACAGAAGCATTTCCCCACGAGGTATATACAGCGTAGTACAGTATGATGAACCTGTTCACGACTGCCACACTGAACCACATATTTGTTTATCAAGTGTTCTCGTCAGCAGTATAGCTCATACTTCCCCGAGGACCAAATACAGTACACGTTACCGCAACTCAAGCACTGAGACTCCTGGTTTCTAGAGCAAATTAATTCCCTGCTGGAGAATGACTGTTATGAATGGCTTGGGTGAAAGAGAGGGATGGATGAGCCACTTATTCTTTTGCACGGCCCTCTGCTCTGAGTTAGAAAGATGCTGAGGTGTGTCCTACTTTTGTGATGGGGAAAAAATGTGGTTTTGTACAGTAGCTCTGGGGACTTTTCATGTGGAGCTCACAGGGCTACTGTGTTTACACGCTGGGAAGCAAGACAGAGGGAATCTACTGAGGGTCAAACTGAAGTACAGTTTGACCATGAAGCATGTACATTCTGGTCGTTCAAATTTATTATATGGCATTGCTGATGCAGGCTGTAGGAAGGAGATGAGGTGTTAACGTGTTGGGCTATCAATTACAGCCACGCAAACAGCCAAGAAACTATCTAGCCATCCATTTTCAAATGTGTGTGTACTCATTAGGTGTGTGTGTGAGCTGGAGCTTATCAAAAAAAGACAAACACATTTTCTCATTAACATCTTTGGATAATAAGTGTTCAATCCACTGAACATTTTTTTAATGTGGGAAGAGAAAATTCAAACTTCGTACACAAGGAAGGAAGGCCACAGCTGAGTGTCATGATCCTGCCGCTCCAGCACGAGCTGTGCGGGTGCCCGCGTGGGTGACCGCGCGGGTGCGCTGATTGAGGCGCACACCTGCGTCTCATGCGGGCTGATTAGTCCGTGTATTTATATCACCCCGATGACGAGTGGTGGGCTCCAGTTCGTTGAGCTTCATGTCCCGTTTGAGTGCTCCGGTATCCCTGATCGACAACCCGTGTGTACCGACGTTCGCCTGTTCTCCGACCAACCCCGTAAGCCTGACTCCTTTCACACTTCTGCCTGTTTTGATCGTTCTTCCGTGTACTGACTCCTGCCTGCCCGCTCACCTGCTCTCTTCGCCCGACGTCCCAACTACCGCTGCTGCACCGGACTGCCTGCTCGATCCCCGACCTCGGCATATAATAAACGTTTCTCCTTGAACTACCTTGCATCGTCCTGCATTTGGGTCCTACTCCCGCTCCGATGGGACGGGACAGAACGAACTGGCCACAACAGGACCCAGCAGGAAAGACCCGGCGTCACCGGGACCGACGCAAGGTAGACCGTCTGCCGCAGGACCAAGCCTGTCCGATCCGGGTAGGCTCCTTGACGTCCCCCACTTCCGTGTCTTACGCTCCGCCAGCGAGGTATGAATACGTCCCGAACACGACCCATCCGGCTCCTCATATTCTTCTGGACTCTGACTTTTCGGAATATGAGGAGGACTGTGATTTGTATGACCGGCTGCCTGAGTATGACTCCGATGACTTTGGTTTTGAATCTCTTTGCCCGGCTTTTCATCCCAGTCAGTTTGCTCCACCTCCCCACGTCTTCGCCCAGTGGATACAAATACACCAATCCGTTTGAGGGAACCCGCTTGGCCATCTACCCAGGACCTCCGCGTGGCGGCCAGAGGAGACGCCCCGGCCGGGCGCTCCCTTGGTGTCTCCCGCTGCGTGCCAACGAAGACACCGTCCTCCCACTCCTCGCCGGCAATGGTGAGACCGGCAGACCCGCAGCTGGTGGCGAAGCTTCCAGCCCAGAGGGAGGAGGAGCCGCCAAATCGCGATGCATTCTACCGTGAAATGTGGGCGGAGATAGAGCGGCAGACCGCCGAATTGGCGGCTCTCACGGCCCAGGTCCGGCAAGGATTGGCGAACCAGGCGAGCTACGCTGACGTCACAACTGCTCGCTGCTGAGGCAGGTTCACATGGCAGTTGGAACTGACCCGCTCCTGAGACACGCCCACATGTCAGTTTCGACTGACTCTCTGCCTACTCTCGTTCACGTTGCCGTGGAAACCGACCCGACCCCTCGCCAAGCGCACGCTGCAGTGGGAACGGACTCGCCACCTTGTCAAGTGCACGTCGCAGTGGGAACGGACTCGCCACCTCGCCAAGCGCACGTAGCTGTGGAAACTGACTCGCCTCCTCCTCCATTCCCACGTCGAGGTTTTGGCTGTTCCGAGCAGAGCTCACGCGGCAGTTGGAACTGACCCGCTCCCGAGACACGCCCACGTGTCAGTTTCGACTGACTCTCTGCCGACTCTTGTTCACGTTGCCCTGGAAACGGATTCGCCGCCACGCCCACGTTGCTGTCTCAACGAATTCACCGCAAGCTCACGTGGCAGTGCGGACCGACCCGATGCCGCCTCACGTTGCTGTCCAGGAGGTGTCAACGTCTCCTCAGCCGCTTCCCGGCCGTGCTCTGGAGTACCAGTGGCGACCGGCCCGCGGACGCTCCACACTCCTGGTTCGTCGGCGACCGGCCCGCAGACGCTCGACACTCCTGCTTCGTAGGCGGCCGGCCCGCGGTCGCTCCACGTTCCTGCTTCGTCTGCGATGGGCACGTCCATATGTTCCTGTCCAGGAGGGGGCGATGGTGTCACCACCTTCTCACGTTGCTGTCCAGGAGGAGGTGCTTATGGCGATGGTGTCGCCGCCTTCTCACGCTGCTGTCCAGGAGTTGGCGATGGTGAGGGGGACGCAGCCGCCTCACGTTCCTGTCCAGGAGTACCAGCGGCGACCGGTCCGCGGCCGTACCACTCGGGTTCGTTGAGCTTCATGTTGAGTGCTCCGGTATCCCTGATCGACAACCCGTGTGTACCGACCTTCGCCTGTTCGCCGACCACCCTTGTAAAGCCTGACTCCTTTGATACTTCTGCCTGCCTTCATCGTTCTCCTGTGTACCGACTCCTGCCTGCCCGCTCACCTGCTCTCTTCGCCCAACGTCCCAACTACCGCTGCTGCACTGGACTGCCTGCTCGATCCCCGACCTCGGCATATAATAAACGTTTCTCCTTGAACTACCTTGCATCGTCCTAGTCCTGCATTTCGGTCCTACTCCCACTCCGATGGGACGTGACACTGAGACTAAAGTCAGTAAACAGTTCACAAAGATGTCTCACCTTTTCATACTTCCTACTTACTGATCAAGCTTTTCTACATCATAACAACAGCTATTCAGACATGTTTTGTGTCTGATTCATGAATGACAGCAGAGAAAATACGTAAACTGACCTGATTAGTCAACAAATATACAGAGCGGTTCTAGTTCTAGCCTATATTTAAAATGAGTAATGAACAATGGGTACGGGCATCAAACGTCCCCCCCTCCCTTTCTAATTCAACTTTGATTTCCATTCTTAAGGACAAAAATGTGGATTTTGCCATAATTTAGATCTTGAAATCAAGATTTTCATTTGTTTCAGTTCAACTTCGGTGAGACCATCCAGCTACTTCTGTACATTTGGGAAAATAGAATTTTTAGAACCCCGATGGAAACCAAATTAGCACAATGACAACACCTGAAAACGTGGTCATGTTACGTTTGCAAGTGAACTTAGACCCAGTTCAAGTCAGCTCAAGTCTATATTCTTTAAATCCAGCATTGACTGCAAGAAAAAAAAAATACTTAAAATATTGTCGCAATCACCATCTTCGTGCTAGGGCACACTCTTCACCACCCAATCACAAAGTATGTACAAACAAACAACTATTCACACTCACATTCACACCTACAGACAATTTAGTCTGCAATTAACCAAGATTGCATGTTTTTGGGAAGTGGGAGGAAACCAGAGTACCCGGAAAAAAAAAATACCCGCAGACACGGCGAGAAGATGTAAGCTCCACACAGGTGAGACTGGATTTGAATCCAGGTCCTCAGAACTGTGAGCCACATTTGCTAACCAGACGTTCATATTTGACATTTTCTTGTCCAATCATCCAGACAAAGGTTTGTCTAAAGCATAGATTTTTTTTACTCTAGTGCATTTATTTTTAATTAATTAAGAGGTGTGGCATGATCTATTTTGTGTTTGCTTTGCACAGCACAAATATTGTACAGCCTCCTCCAGAGCCCCTTTTAGGTTTATTATCACTCACAGATGAAGACATTTCACTTCCTGCCCTGTTGCCATCTCTGAGAGGAGTGAAGCTTTCGTTCCAGTCAGGGCGCACCTGATTTCTCTCATTATTCTGGCTCCTGAACTAGGCAGGCCTAATAAATACCTTTTAATCAAGACCATGGTTCATTACATCAAGGAGACTTTAAGCTGTCTCGGTAAAAATAGCATGCAAGACCTACGTCCACGCTCCTGTGGTTGACGAGCTCACCCGTGGCAGAATACTTGATGGAAGTGCCTGCCTATGACAGTCGGTGATGGGGTATCAGTAAAGAATGGCAGCTTAGTGGACTATGCAAATGAATAATTTTTAATACTGAAAGGCACATGCTTGCTAAATCCCCCACTGTAGAGGAAACACTTTATCACCATTTGCGTCAAGCATTAGGTAACTGGCTATTATTTTCACTACAATAATGTGCCAACTTATTATGCCAATAGTGGCTCTGTTGTTTGACTCGTTTTGATGTAGATAAACTGACAAGAGCACAACAGAAAAGTGAACAGAATTATCCGAGCAATACACAACCATTTTCAAATATCCACAAAACTTTGTAGAGGATTAGTGTACGGGACAAGAACGACGCAACGCCATGAAAAATATGCACTCACAGAGATGTTTTCAGTTCAAATAAGGGTTTTGATTTTATTTACAGAAAGGAAAGCTTTTATGTCATTTACTACAATCAAGTATATTATAAAACATAATTTAGTGTTTCACTCCTGACTCCTTCAACAGAAAGAGGTGACCTGGCCAATCAGCTGTTCTACTATTTCTCTAATCAGCACGACTGCCTGAAAATGAGGAGGCTATCGTATAAATGGGCTCCAGAGCTACAATTCCGCCACCATCTCTCCTTTTGGATGCGCCGAGATTTCATCACACCATGCTGCCATCTAAATTGGACATTTATCTATGAGCGCATCAGCCACAGAGCCGGGTGCCCATCTCATGCACCGTTGCGCCACAGCAGCACATACACAACAAATGAGTTGCTCGAGTGCAGTGTGAACCAGTACTAGGCCAGGGGGTGCAAGATAGTATTTGTGGGGGTACAAGAACATAGGTTTGAACTAGGGATGGGCGAAATTGCCTAAATATAAAAGCTCTCATTTCATCACAAAAAAATGGATTCATGATTTTGTCTGAATTTTACTTTTTACCCCCTATAGAATTTAGTTTTTCCTATGAAAATGACGTTTTTAGTGATACCTGAGGTCTACAGTTTTGAGCAAGTGGATAAACACACTTTCTGCTGTACCTGTGGGCCAGAAATTTAGCAAAGCAGCCACTTCCCTGACTCCTCTACATTGCGTCCATTTTCTTATTACATGTGATTCCTTTGACAAGGGTGAGAAGCTCGGTCATCCGGGAGAGGTCAAGAGTCGAGCCACTGCTCCTACGTATTGAGAGGAGCCAGATGAGGTGGCTGGGGCATCTGATTTGGATGCCTCCTGGGTGCCTTGGGATCTCCCCGAAAGAGCTCGATGATGTGGGTGGGAAAGGGAGTCTGGGTGTCGTTGCTTAAACTACTGCACCCCCGACCCAACTTTGGATAAGCAGTAAAAGATGGATGGATCGATTCCTTTGACAAATGATTCAAGCTAATGTAAGCTGCTTTTCAGCTGGAATTTGTTGGTTGAAGGTTGTCCCATTCCTCTTGCAAAGATTGGTTTTCGTCCCACTCGACTGAAGTTCGCTGTGCTGCTGTCTTTTTCTGCAATGAGCTTTTACAGACTTTGCAGCGTGCAGTTACATATTCCACGTCTGTCGCTACAAACCCAAACAACTGACGATACAATTAATTATACCTTGAGTCACAGTCAATCATTATTGTGTACAAAGGTATTGAATATTAATTAAGAAAGACTACACTACATCATGAATGGCCCTGTGCTATCAATGCAAAGGTAAGTGCAGAGCCCTGCGTTTGGTTTAAGATTTTGTCTTAATTGTTTTGTATTTATTCTTTTTATATTTACTGTATAAGAGACTATGTTTTTAAATTTGAATATTTGAATCTACTAGAAGTTATTTGGTAAGTAGTCATCGAACTTTAAACCCTGCCCCACCCCACAAAAGCCTCTGACAGGCACCGGATACCCACCACCACAAATAGATTCCACTCAAATGGGAAACACTGGAAAGTGTTCACGTTGGGCTTTCTGCACCTCATCGTAGCGGTGACCACCGACCAAAGTGTGTCTGTGTTTAAGTTTCTTGCCATTGAAGAAGTGTAGGTTGCTATCAGGAACAAGATGTGACAATTTGACAAAATCACAGCCAAAAAAAACAGAATGTAACCAATAAATGTGTTGCTCACATTTTTTTGTAAATTGGGCATCACGTTTTTTTTTCATTATGTCGATGGAAAACATATAGGAAGAAAAAAAAACTATCAACATGAGTATAAACTTGTGAAAAATAGATAAACTAAGGCCCATGGGACATATCCACCTGAAAAACCATTTGATGCAACCTGCTGTGCAATTCTCAAAAGAAATAATTCCTCAGTAGATGTGTTCTAAAAAGCAGAAAAGCATTTAACCCAGAAATGCTGATAATGCATAATAAATACCCATGTGTTAGTTTATTGGGGCCATTATTTTTCATAAAGCTACTGAGGTTCTCAGTAGATTTTTCTAAAAACTGAAATGGCCACTGCTAGAAAAAAAGATTTCCTACCACTGGTCTCAGGCATCAATGGAACCATCCACTATCCAGGATAAAAAACAAAACAAAACTGAAGGTACCAATTCGTCATTCCCAATGACCCCAGAGGTAGCCTGCTAACCGCAAAGGAATAAACACAAACATTGCACTGACGGAACCACACCAGTGCTGTATGTCACTTTGCCAATATGCTAATGTTTTACTATGCCAGCCTCAAGCATGACTATAACCATTAGGGTCACATAGTAAGTTATTTTTTTTTTTTATTCATATACTGTACTTGGAACAATGCAGCCCTATGGGGGCACAAACCAGTGCAATCTGTAGGCCGGTCCCAAGCCCGGATAAATGCAGAGGGTTGCGTCAGGAAGGGCATCCAGCGTAAAAACTGTGCCAAACAAATATGAGCGTTCATCTAAAGAATCCCATACCGGATCGGTCGTGGCCCGGGTTAACAACGCCCGCCCCCGGCACTGCTAACCTGCAGGGCGTCGGTGGAAATTCAGCTACTGTGGGTCGAAGACAAAGAAGAGGAGGAAACCGGATCCAGCGTCAGAAGAAAAAGAGGAATGCACAGAGCCTACAACTGAGTGTAGGGACTTTGAATGTTGGGACTATGACAGGAAAAGCACAGGAGTTGGTTGACATGATGATTAGGAGAAAGGTTGATATTCTGTGCATCCAAGAGAGCAGGTGGAAAGGTAGTAAGGCTAGAAGTTTGGGAGCAGGGTTTAAATTATTCTACCACAGAGTAGATGGGAAGAGAAATGGAGTAGGGGTTATTTTAAAGGAAGAGCTGGCTAAGAATGTCTTGGAGGTGAAAAGAGTATCAGATCGAGTGATGAGACTAAAATTTGAAATTGAGGGTGTTATGTATAATGTGGTTAGCGGCTATGCACCACAGGTAGGATGTGACCTAGAGTTGAAAGAGAAATTCTGGAAGGAACTAGATGAAGTAGTTCTGAGCATCCCAGACAGCGAGAGAGTTGTGATTGGTGCAGATTGTAATGGACATATTGGTAAAGGAAACAGGGGCGATGAAGAAGTGATGGGTAAGTACGGCATCCAGGAAAGGAACTTTGAAGGGCAGATGGTGGTGGACTTTGCAAAAAGGATGGAGATGGCTGTAGTGAACACTTATTTCCAGAAGAGGGAGGAACATATAGTGACCTACAAGAGCGGAGGTAGAACCACGCAGGTAGATTATATTTTGTGCAGACGATGTAATCTGAAGGAGGTTACTGACTGTAAAGTAGTGGTAGGGGAGAGTGTAGCTCGTCAGCATAGGATGGTAGTATGTACGATGATTCTGGTGGTGGGTAGGAAGATTAAGAAGACAAAGGTAGAGCAGAGAACCATGTGGTGGAAGCTGAAAAAGGAAGAATTTTGTGCGGCCTTCCGGAAAGAGGTGAGACAGGCTCTCGATGGACAACCGAAGCTCCCGGAAGACTGGACGACGACAGCCAAGGTGATCAGAGAGACAGGCAGGAGAGTACTTGGTGTGTCATCTGGTAGGAAAGGGGAGAAGGAGACTTGGTGGTGGAACCCCAAAATACAGGGAGTCATACAAGGAAAGAGATTAGCGAAGAAGAAGTGGGATACTGAGAGGACTGAGGAGAGGCGAAAGGAGTACATCGAGATGCGACGTAGGGCAAAGGTAGCGGTGGCAAAGGCTAAACAAGAGGCATATGAAGACATGTACACCAGGTTGGACACGAAAGAAGGAGAAAAGGATCTCTACAGGTTGGCCAGACAGAGGGATAGAGATGGGAAGGATGTGCAGCAGGTCAGGGTGATTAAGGATAGAGATGGAAATGTGTTGACTGGTGCCGGTAGTGTACTAAATAGATGGAAAGAATACTTTGAGAAGTTGATGAATGAAGAAAATGAGAGAGAAGGAAGAGTTGAAGAGGCAAGAGTGAAGGACCAGGAAGTGGAAATGATTACTAAGGGGGAAGTCAGAAAGGCACTACAAAGGATGAAAACTGGAAAGGCAGTTGGTCCTGATGACATACCGGTAGAGGTATGGAAGCAATTTGGAGAGATGGCTGTGGAGTTTTTGACCACTTATTCAACAGAATACTAGCGGGCGAAAAGATGCCTGAAGAATGGAGGAAAAGTGTTCTAGTTCCCATTTTTAAGAACAAAGGGGATGTTCAGAGCTGTGGGAACTATAGAGGAATAAAGTTGATGAGCCACACAATGAAGTTATGGGAAAGAGTAGTGGAGGCTAGACTCAGGACAGAAGTAAGTATCTGCGAGCAACAGTATGGTTTCATGCCTAGAAAGAGTACCACAGATGCATTATTTGCCTTGAGGATGCTCGTGGAAAAGTACAGAGAAGGTCAGAAGGAGCTACATTGCGTCTTTGTGGATCTAGAGAAAGCCTATGACAGAGTACCAAGAGAGGAACTGTGGTACTGCATGCGTAAGTCTGGTGTGGCAGAGAAGTATGTTAAAATAGTACAGGACATGTATGATGGCAGCAGAACAATGGTGAGGTGTGCCTTAGGTGTGACAGAGGAATTTAAGGTGGAGGTGGGACTGCATCAGGGATCAGCTCTGAGCCCCTTCCTGTTTGCAGTGGTAATGGATAGGCTGACAGATGAGGTTAGACTGGAATCCCCTTGGACCATGATGTTCGCAGATGATATTGTCATGTGCAGTGAAAGCAGGGAGCATGCAGAGGAACAATTGGAAAGATGGAGACATGCACTGGAAAGGAGAGGAATGAAGATTAGCCGAAGTAAAACAGAATATATGTGCGTGAATGAGAAAAGTGGAGGGGGAAGAGTGAGGCTACAGGGAGAAGAGATAGCGAGGGTCGACGACTTCAAATACTTGGGGTCAACAATACAGAGCAATGGAGAGTGTGGTCAGGAAGTGAAGAAACGGGTCCAAGCAGGTTGGAACAGCTGGCGAAAGGTGTCTGGTGTGTTATGTGACAGAAGAGTGTCTGCTAGGATGAAGGGCAAAGTTTATAAAACAGTGGTGAGGCCGGCCATGATGTACGGATTAGAGACAGTGGCACTGAAGAAACAACAGGAATCTGAACTGGAGGTGGCAGAAATGAAGATGTTGAGGTTCTCGCTCGGAGTGACCAGGTTGGATAGGATTAGAAATGAGCTCATTCGAGGTACAGCCAAAGCTGGATGTTTTGGAGACAAGATTCGAGAGAGCAGACTTCGATGGTTTGGACATGTTCAGAGGCGAGAGAGTGAGTATATTGGTAGAAGGATGCTGAGGATGGAGCTCCCAGGCAAAAGAGCGAGAGGAAGACCAAAGAGAAGGTTTATGGATGTGGTGAGGGAAGACATGAGGGCAGTTGGGGTTAGAGAGGAAGATGCAGGAGATAGGCTAAGATGGAAAAAGATGACACGCTGTGGCGACCCCTAACGGGACAAGCCGAAAGGAAAAGAAGAAGAAGAAGACTGTACTTGGAACACTTTTTTTCGTTTGTTTTTTTACACAGAGTACTCAGACTCAGACCAACACAGATATATCAAAACCAAATCCAGTCATTTTGAATCAAATCAAGAGCAATCATGTTTTTACTCGAATACCTGCCTAAACAGTTATGTTTTGAATAGCTTTAAAAAAATATCCACTGAAGAGGCAACTTTTAGACCAAAAGGAAGTGCATTTCATAATTTGGGAGCGAGAGACAACAAGGCTCAATCACCTTTAGTTTTAAATCTGGTGTGAGGGACAGTTGGTAAAAGGCAGCAGACCGCAGTCACCTACGAGGACAATAAAATGACACCAAATCCATCAAGTGTGAAGGAACATGACCATTAAGGGCTATGGACTGTGAAAATATCAAAATCAAAAAATCTTGTCCTTGTTAATATTCAGTTTTAACTACAGAAGACTATTGACGTCTTTTGGACATTTTCAAAACCAGCAAATGCCAATTTCTTTCTGACGGATGAATCCTTGTCTCATGTGCATTTTCCCATTTACATATCCAAATAGACTTTTTTATTTTCAACAACACATTGCCTTAAAGTCTTTGCAGACTTGATCCACTTCTGATCAGCAATAAACTCCACACAGCTCTTCTCTTAGGGGACACGCTATACATTATGATAATCAAATTATGTAATCACGCTGTGCTTAACAGAGCAAACAACCAAAGGCCTTGTGTATCTCTTCCATTAATCCAAGATCTAGTTTGTGCCCATAATAGAACCAATCCCGTAATTACATTTACTATAAATATAGAGAGTAGAGGAGGAAACCTATGACAAAAATTAGACCGCACTCGATAATGTCAGGATTTCGGGAACGTGAGATGTGGAATGACGGGGTAGTCTAGTATTTCCTTAACTACAAAAGTAGTATAGATTAAGCATCATATTCTGACCATATGAAAACATAAGAACAGATATTCTCCATCAATATAAAATGTAAAAATATTTTGCAGTGTCATGGTATTGTTACTGCAGCTCTAAACTATATTATTTTGAAATGTTTGTGTAAATAAAAAGTTCCTTCATTGATTCTATGTCAAACATAGGGTGCTAATTAACTGTAATTAAATTACTTCACACACACACACACACACACACACACACAACACACACACACACACACACACCACACACACACACACACACACACACACACACACACACTGAAACGTTTGAGTCTGATTCGACGCAATGCCTGCATGTTTACATAGTTCTAGTAGCACTAGTTTGCTTGGCTACATAACGTTTTCTTGCCTGCTTGCAAGCCGTATTCTCTTAAATGTACCTTAAGCAATCTTAAAATTAACATCCTCTCCCGAGCACCAGAGACTGCCATCAGACGTTTGACCCTAACAACATCTTAGAATACACTGCGCCATCTATTGTTGTTGTCATCACCATGGGAACAAGTGTATCGGGTTGCATTTGAGTTGGCTAGATGAGTGATTGGAAAAGATGGAATACGGTGATACCACCATACAAGATTTTATTGCAGTAGTCTGCAATCATGAAACAGCAAATTTGTCTTGGAGTCTAATCCAGGCATTACTTTGTAGTCTGTCTAAAACATGTTATGTGTCGCATAGTGCCGACAGTTTTTTAGAAAAACTGTATTGATGGTTGTTTGCAGTACTTTGTCCAAAGACATGCGACAAGGCTAAAAATAAACTAGCTTTTGGATTTGAATACAGTATTCCGTAAACAATGGCAGCGTACAGTATTGAATGTCTGTTTTTTGAAGACAAGTGGTTCTGGTGCCTTCATCAAGCTGTGATCTCCAACTCTCACTGGAGCGGTTCATAGCAGTGTGAAACGGCTGCGATGAGAATCAACCCATCCAAATTTGAGACCATGGTCATCAGTCGGAAGAGGCTGGAGTGCCCTCTCTGGGTCGCGGATAGGATTCTTCCCCAAATAGAGGATTTTCAAATATCCTCGGGTCTTGTTCACAAGTGAGGGAATAATGGAGCGGGTGATTGACGGGCGGATCGGTGGAGCATCTGCAGTAATGCGGACTTTGTATCTGTATCTGATATGGTGAGGAAGGACCTAAGCAGAAAGACATAGCTCTCAATTTTCTAGTCGATCTGAATTCCTACCCCCACCTTTGGTCATGAACTGAAAGAACAGGATCAAGCAGCCAAAATGAGTTTCCTCAGCAGGGTGACCGGGCTCTCCCTCAGAGATAGGGTGAGAAGCTTGGTCATCCGGGAGAAGCTCAGACTAGAGCCTCTGCTCCTCTGCATTGAGAAGACAGGTGGATTGTGCATTTGTTTAGTAAGTCCCCTGAACGCTTCGCTGTTGAAGGGTTACTGGAAAATCCGACTAAGTCTTTCAGCTGAGCTGGGATCGCTTCGAGATCCCCTCGGAAAAGTTGGATGAAGTAGCTGAGGAGAGGGAAGTCTGGGCCTCAGTGTTAAAGATACTGGCTCCCCAACCCAACCTTAGACAAACGGAAGAAAATGGACAGATGGTGGACGATGACAATGCGGAGTAATGTCTTTTGTGGAGCTTATCAATGACATCATTGTTCAGATCAACAAGTTATGAGACTAAAGCCAATCTCCTGATCAGCATAAAATGCTAATTACTGGCCGATACCAATCAGTATCGGTACCAATTTCTCACTAAATTAGTACTTCCTTGTATGCTCTTCTCTGCTTTGTGAACTAACATCAGACTAGAAACAAATAGATGTTAGTCATGCTACTTAGCTAGTTTTCTGCGAGTTCATGGTATTCATTTCAACAGCTGTAGACACGCTGTCATAGCTAGTTACAAATATTCATTTCAAGACAGCATTAGATGCACAATACTACATTTGAGTTACACACGGTTCTCGAACATACCGGTTCTTGAACAAATTGGTTTTCAAATGAAAATCACGAACGCCCCGAAAATACCTGGAAATAACATAATGCATGGAGCCCAACCAGCTGACACACGACATGCTTTGTTATTGTAAATTCAAACACCCCGTGAAAAAACCCGGAAATAACATAACGCACACGGCCCAACGAGCTGACCCACAACGCTAGTGACTTGGAATAAAAACTGGACTGCGCACTCTGCATCCATTAATGGTTCCGCTATTGTCAACAGGCTTTGACTTCTGGTCAGGGAAAAAAGTATGGTGAACATACACACATTGTTATGAAAAATGATGAGATATATACATATATATAATGATGAAGGTAAAGCTGAAACACACTTAGCGGTGAAAAGTTACTTCTTTGTGACCCCATGCACGGTTTTGACAGCCAACACCGCCACAAAAAACCTAAACCTAACGTATTCCAATTAAATTCAATGTTATTATTTTGCAATATACAATCGTAAGGATGTCAAAGGATGTCAACTTTCACATGAAATGGTACCCAAAGCAATGTTTTGCCCTGACCGGGAGTTGACCACGTGAAAGGGGGCTGTGCGGAGTCCAGTTTTTATTCTATGCCATTGCACAACGCACTTTGTTATTGTGAATTCGAACACCGCCCGAAAAAAAATCCAAAAATGACATAACGCGCGCAGCTCAAGCAGCTGACCCACCCACTACACACTTTTTGTATAACGCAGCCTCTGTACACAGATGTATCCCAGTAGTGACTGTTTTTTTCTTCCTATCTCGGCCTATTAACACCCAATCATGGCTCCAAAGAAGGCAAGGGAAAGTAGTAAGGGTGCTGGTGCTGAAAAAAGGAAAGTTGTGCATAAAACTGTCGACTTGAGGGAAGAATTGCTAGCCAAATATGAATCTAGTGCGCGTGTTTCTGAGCTATCGAAGGAGTATGGCATGGCGAAATCGACGCTAAGGACCATTCTGAAACACAAGGATGCCCTTAAAGCAAGTGCTGTTCCTACAGGAGCAAGCGTGTTGAGCAAGATCTTAGAGGAAGTTGAAAAGTTGTGTTTAATTTTCATAAACATACAACAGCGAGCTGGGGATAAAGATTTCACTAATTCGAGTTACGAGTTATTGTTTTTGTGTGTTGAGTTTTTGTAAAAATAAAAAAAAAAAGTTGCTTTTCCACCCCCGTCATTATTAAATGTTTAAAGGTCACGAGACATGAAATGGATAATTTTTAGTATGTTATGACTGAAAAAAAGGCAGCCGGTATGGACCCATCCGTTTTTTTCACCACAAAACATGATTTTGACATATATGGCTTTTTGTAACTCCCACCATGAAAAACAAGAAGCAGGAAGTGGAGTTTGAGGCAGTAGCGCGCTCAAGCCAACTCGTTTCTTTCTATTCGTTTTACCTGCGGGAAGATACCTCGTTGTTCCTTCATGTTAGCCAAAATCCCGGCTCGTTGCATTGCTGGATATTTCTCAAATACTCGGGACGATGGATTTACCCTGTCATAAGTTTCCAAGAGACCCGGTTCATCGTGAAAAATGGATTGCACGGGTGCAAAGTACGTGAGCTTCATATACAGCTACGAAAAAAAATTATAGTTTGGGGATAGATCACGTAATCCATCTCTCATAACGTAACAAAAGATCCACGTACGTATGACAGGGGTGCTAAATTTGTTGATGTGCCCGTCGGACGGCTTCCGCGTCAGGCTCGATGGCGAAGGCTTCTGCGTCGGGCTCCGCGGCAAAAGCTTCCGCGTCGTACCTCGCAGACGAGCATGACTTCAGCCGGGCTGGCTCATACATACAAACAGTATCTTTGTTAGAAGTGATACGCATATCATATAAATATGGCTCGAAACAATAGGGTGATATTGCCCTGGACACTTCACTCGATTGTGAGGTGTTCTCTTCTTTGAAAAGAGCTTCCGTGTCTCATAGTAGATGGGCGGACGAGGCGCTGGCCAAGCACGGCTTCGGCCGGGCTGGCTCATACATACTCTCTAGGAGTTTGTTGTTAATTAGAAGTAATCCGCCCATCATCTAAATATGTCTCGAAACAACAGGGTATTATTGCCCCGGAGACTTCAGTCGTTTGTGAGGTGTTCTCTTCTACGAAAAGAGCTACCGTGTCAGAAGGGGTGTGTTCATCTTCCATAGTAGGGTCCACCGCGTGTTTTCAATGGCGAATGTCCGGAATGACGTCACGGACAGTAGATGCACCCAATATGGCGACCACTTGGATGTCAAATGACACTTCCGCAAAGTTGCCCATGGATGACGCGCTCTCCGCTCATATTTATTTTTTCCTACAGATATTGAAGTGAATAATGTTATCTGAATGTTTAGAATGTTTATAGGGATGCCATTTGATCTTTAAAGTTATTCTGCACTTTTGTTAATTTAAAAAAAAGGCTGGGGACTGAGTCGCTAGAGATGCATGGGCATGCAGAAATGCACACCCAGCCTAGCCTACTCTACTACTAAAGCATACATTTTAAGCAAAAATAAATATATTTGTTAGTTTATTATGTAAAGTATTTAAACTATACATGTTTTTCTACTATGCAGTTTATTACAGGGTTCATACTCAGTCTGACCCAAAAATTTTTTGGGCTTTTCAGGGGCATTCTTAGGGGCTGACACAAAAAATTTAGGGCCGACACGGAAAAAATTTAGGGCCGACACGAAAAATTTAGGGCCATCATGGGAAATCAAGAGTAAGGAAAAAAGACTCACCCAATGGTGCCATCAACCGTTCTTGGTTCGTCAAATGTTCCAGTACCTCAGTACCTGTGACAGTGATCACCTGTCGCCCTTTGTGGTAGTTCTCATTGATATGACCATTGTCAACGTCTTCACATAACAGTATACAGAAAAACTGATTCTAACTACAATTTCAACTATATACACAAATGTCTTTTACTGATGTCTGTCTCAGCACCCCTACTCGAGCTCCTTGAGCCTCCTCTATTTGTTGCTGGAGAGGTGCCAAAGTGGCTCTCTTGTCCTTTGCTCTGCCTCTGAGTGCATTGGCCTCGGTGATAAACCTCAGATTCCCCTTTTCTTCTGCCTCCTCACATAGCCTGTTAGCCTTCTCAATAAGCGTTGATACGTCAGTCTCTATTCTGGCTCTTTTGGCTTTGAGGCAGTAGAGATGAAAAGTGGGCAGCGATGCCAAATGTAGCCAGGTACGAAGTCTTCCTTTCTGCACAGTGGTAGTTTTTAGCAATGTTACTGTCTGGGAACATGACTGCAAACACTTTAGAATTATTTTCACAAGATTTGTAACTGTAATGGCTGCAGATCACTTTTAAAGTCCACACGATCTCTGCCTTTAACGAGTCCGTCTTTGTGTATTGAACTACGTTCATAAAGCCTGACTTCTGGCTGGACAACTGTTGGTGCGCATTAGGGATCGCAACCGGTTTCAAATAACTGGTTATAACCGGTTTTCGTTTTTTTTTTTTAAACCGGAACCGTAATCGGACTTTCGAAATCGGTTAAAATTTCCAATCATTTCTTCCGGTTCCGGTACTCCACATTGCGCTATTTTTTCAACATCATTTCCACTTTTTTCAAGTTTCGCTGTTAGAATAAAGTTGGACTCAAAAGAACATTCAGTTAAATCAAAGAAACATCAAACATGGCATCGAGGAAACGCTCCAAAGTATGGGAGTAAACTTGTTTTATTGGCAGACATCAAAACACTACTCGCATAACGGGGGGAACTCTGTGAACTTGTCACTCCGGAAGAGCAACAACAAAAACAGTCCGTGTGGAACCCCGCACCCCAACTCGAGGTCCCGCGGGTGAATTATGTAAACACCACAATGGTACCGGTTTTAAAACCGGTTAATCGTTTTTTTGCTACAGCTGTTCGGTTAAAACCGGTTATGAAAGTAAGCGTTTTTTTGCGATCCCAAGTGCGCATGCACTGCTAGTACCACTGCCTGAAGTTGCTTCACTATCTTGATATTTTAGAAACAGATTCATACCAACGGAAGATGAGAGAGCATTCGCCAAATCAGCCTGTCTCCTGTTTTTCTGGTGCGACTCCAGCGCTTTGACGCCCATCTTTTCAAGCTGGTAACTTTGCTTGCACAGATGGCAGTAAAACGTGCTTGACAAACCCACCTCCCAAACTCATTACTTTCAACCCAAGCTTCTTGAAAAATGCACTTCTCCATGATACAAGTTGGATCGATGAAAGAACTACGCTACGTCGTAACGAAGACGAAGTGAAATGCCTACTCACGGAAACAAACAATGGAATATCGACAAGATGGCGACTAGTTGTCAACACGGTGACTTCCGTTGACAATTTCCGGCAGTTTTGGACGCCAGACGGATCGCCATTTTTTTTTAAATAAAAGATTAATTTATTTTTTAGGGAGAATTATGGCGGTAGGAATTTTGGCGGTTGGGTCCTCCCTTTGATTTTTTTTATTTTTTTTTATTTAAGGCCTTTTTAGGGGCTTGACCAGTTTTTGCGGATTTTAAGGACTTTTAGGAGCCCCTAAATGCATCTTCAAATATTTAGGGGTTTTTAGGGACTTTTAGGGCCGCGTGCGAACCCTGTATTATCAGGAAAACCTAAAAAATGCTTTAAAAAGCCCAATTTTTAGACTTGGAACGCATTATTTCTTTTTCCATTAATTATAATGGGAAATATAGATTCTGTTTTTGAAAAAAATCACTTCTCAAACCACCTTCTGGAATGGATTGTGGTCGAGAACTGAAGTTGTAGTGTAACTTGAATTTGTCAAAGAGTAATGGGTGCCACACTTGTAAATGTGATATCCTTCCTCTACCAAGATGCAATACCCTCATTGACTGCTTTTACCAACAATGGGAGGAGGAAGGGTACAAGCACCTTGGCCTGTACACAAAATAAAATAATGGTGGTATACATTGACCCATATCTACTGCAGATTGCCTGAAATGTTCTTACGGCTGTGCTGTTGATTTTATAACAGTTAGAACATTAAAGGTATGCTCTGACACTTGTATATTTTGTCTGGGATACTTTTACACCTGAGAAAAGATGAGAGAAATAGAAGACTGCAGTCTACAATTGTTTTCCGAGCAACCTCTGCTCTGCTCTATCGAAAGCTTGCCAAGTCGTCATGACTCAAACAAGATTTTTGCAACGTTCCTGAAACCCGACTCATGTCAAGACATTCAATCCAGTAGGTATTGTATGTGTGGAGTCACAGAGACACGGAAACCATAATTGTGTTCAGTATATGTAAGCATCCCCCATCATTGAGCAGACATTCAGGATTACAAGGTCAAAAAATAAATAAAATGAGAAGGACTGCCTTAGTTACACCATCCGTTCATTTTGTCTAGAGTATATCCTCAATAAGACCCTGGGTGGGCTGGCACCTAACTCAGGTGACTCTGGGCCAGAGACGGGGTACACCCTGACCTGGTCGGCTAACTTATGGAATGCAATAAAACAGACTAGTGATGGTGAGAAGTATTTCCATGTCAAGAAGGAAATGTGATAGCTCTTGTTAGGAGTAATTGACTGATATTGAAGAAGAGGAAGTATGCATTACAAGGAATAATCCTGTCTTGTTGCACCCTACCCAATACGGTTTAGCACTGTCGAGATTTATGTTCAACAAAAGTGCGAGTAAGGGTTGCAAAATTAAAGACAGGAGCAATGTTGTGATAAACTAGCTGGCAACCAGTTAAGGGTATACCCTCCTTCGCTCCTTAACCGAAGATAGTTGGGCTAGGCTCCAGGAATCCCGCGACCCTTGTGAGGATAAGTGGCTCAGATTATGAATGGATGGCTGTTTAGATGCAGCCTCTATTACACGGATGTCTAGCAAAAGTGACGCATTACCGCCATAAGAGAAGTTCCAACATTATCTGCTGCGATTGCTTTTTTTTTTTTTTTTTTTTTACACAGGTCTCAAACCAGCAGGATATTGCCTGCGTTTTTACAGGAACAGAGCATTTCACAGTCAGGTATGTAGATGTGCATTAACAGCATCGTCGGATGTGATATATGACATACTTGTCAGAGAATTCCAACTGGGCAAGAGAAGTGCGTATTCCCTATGAATGGGCATTGTAGCTCCTCTCTGGCTCCCTATTATCTCTAAAGGTGGAATTAATGGGACAACTGAGTCCCCCAATTCAGTGTATGTGCTGTTTAGATTGCGTAGCTTCAGGGGATTGGAAAAGCGTGGCCTTTAGTTAGTGTTGACGACAGTTGGAAAAAAAATCTCCTTGATTAGCTAAGGAAAAAAGTAAGGAATTGATTCTACCACACGTGTCAAAACAGAAGGCTCAGTGGCCACATCTGGCCCGACACACCATTTTATGTGGCCCGCAAAGCAAATCATTTGTGTCAACTTCCATGAGTCTAGCTAAAATATATCATGAAAATTTCAGCCATTATATATCATAAATAATGAAAAAAATAATAGTGACCAATTGCAAGCGTTTTTTTTTTGGGTGGGGGGGAGGGTACCAGTCTTTTTTTACTGGAGCGTGCCCAAATGTTGAACCAACTTTTATCTTAGATGTCTGATTTAAATCCTAGTTATCCGTCAGTTTGTTTTGTATATGTAATACTGTGATGAGTCGATGAAGCGTAAAAAGTTTCACTTATGACAGCCCTCTAAGGGAAACCTTAACTTTAATATTATATAACTCTAACCCAAAGATAGCTGGGATAGGCTGGAATAAGGCTACAGGGTCACCCCTGTGACCTTAGCTAGGACAAGCGGTACAGAAAGTGGATGGATAATGATGGAGACTATGTCGAGGTTATGTTGCTGTTGATGAAACAGAACTCAACCGAGACCGCCTGTAAAATATTATTTAAGTGATAATACAATCATTTTGTGATTGTTCAGAGCTTTTGTTGTGAAGCAAGTGTCTTTTTGAGCTCAATAATGTTGCCCAGAGTGTACTTCCACTTCCCAAAGCCAGCCACATCCTTAGACAGTAAACTAGTTGAGACTACATCAGCAGCAGCGCACTTGTCCTTTTGCCCCAGTTGCTTAAAAATGTGATTACAAAGAATTCCACAGAATTTGGGTGGCCGGGGGGGGGGGGGTTATTATAATGCCCATTCCTTATATTTACACAGGTTCCTCTTCCAAGGGAACAGTGATGAGAGTATCCAATTTAATGCCTCAACTGTCTTTTCAAGCATTATGAAAGAAGATCCATCCTGCAAAATGCACTTTATGTTCATGGCATGGGAAAGCAAATGTAAAAACATCCGCCATTGGCACGAAAACATCAAAACAACATTGAAACATCAGATGGATATGCGTAGCATCTAATTTGATCCCATCACAAAAGAGGCTTTCAGTGTGCCCTAACGTACAAAATCAGACAAGAGATGTCGACCGCCTTTTCATGCATTTTCAATGAATACCGCATGCTTGGGTAATACGTCATGAAAAATTCAAGTTTGGTCTTTAATGCTCTTGACTACTGACTCTGGAGTGTTTTATTATGTAATGAGAGCGCAAAGTATCTCTTTCAGTCTGCAAACTTGCATCCAAAATAAAGATAACACCACCGGAAGCTGGATTTTCAGAAAAAGATAGATATATCGCTGACGTGAAAATGGGCTAAAATTCTGCATTATTTCCCCCTGCGGTTGTGACCTAAAGTAAGTTTACATATTCACTCTGCACTGGTGATGTAACAGAAATTATTCTGGTTTCTGCAGATTGATGTCCGATTAGGTGACGTCAAAAGAGGAGTGTGCATGTTGGGGGAAAATCATGAAGTGTAATTCCCCCTTGACAGAAGTGTTTCTCTGCGAGATGCACTTCCATGCTCCTTGTGTGCTTGTGTGTGTAGGTTTCGTTTTACTCCTTCCGCATTAAGTGGTGGATTAAAAATCATAAACGCGTAAAAGGGCACGACATTAAAAATAAACTCGGTTTCAGGTTTACAAACGGGTTTGTTTTATGTTGGTGACCTAGAAGTGTTTATTGAAGACAATATGAAGTGTCATTATGACGTTAGTGATAGACTCCATCGCGTTCCTGGTTACGTACACATTCGGAACTTTATCGTAACCTGAGTTCCCTCTCTATACCTGACTACAGACGATGACTTATGTGTTCTCCACGGAACATTTTACGTGGTCCACGGTGGATTCCAAAATTAATGTGAAGCAAATAACGCCAAGAGTAAGAAATACAGTGCTAAAAGCGGGTCTTACCTGCAAATGCCCCTGGTACATATTGAGGCGTCGCAGATGTCTCCGTCGAAGGCTCCCGGGACTTGTTCCACACTTGTCGAGGGTCAAAGTCAAAGTAGAAGTGGTGACATTGAGCGACTGTGTGAGGAGGGTGAAGAGGCAGGAAACAGAACGCTCAGGTGCTCAATGAGCCACTTCAGCACTACGAGCAGCAGCAGCAACAGCAGCAGCGCAGCTCCGCTCGGCCACTTGAAACTCGCCGGCCGGCCGGGTCGTCCCTCCCTCTCGCAGTGGGCGCTCGCTCACTCCGCAGCCTGAACGGGACTAAAACAAGTGTGGTTCACCCATCCCTGCTTGCTTGCTCTCCTTGCTCGCTCGCTCTCCCCCCTCCTCTTGGTCGGCATCGTGTCTGGACAGTGTGAAGGCTCTCCCGGGGGCGCATCTCTTCTTCTAGCGCGCTCGTCCTACTCGTTCGGCCGCCGCGCCCCCTCCGTGGCGGGCGGGTGCCCAGTGGGTGTGCGCGGGTGGTGACGTAACTCGCAGCGAGCGCCTCGAGACGTGCTTCGACTTACGAGTTTGATTGGCTCACTCATCGGGCTCGTCACTCGGTTAACTTGTATACAAATCAGTTTTCCTCTCTGAAATAAAATGAAAATATTCCGGCCCCCCACAAATATTTTTTTAATAGTTCTGTATTTGATCAAATTAATGATATTAATGCATAAACTGGCGGCACAGGGCCTCAGCTGGTAAAGTGTTGGCCTCACAGTTCTGAGGTCCCAAGTTCAATCCTGGACCTGCCTGTGTGGAGTTTCCATGTTCTCCCCCGCCTGTGTGGGGTTTCTTCGGGCACTCCGGTTTCCTCCCACATCCCAAAAACATGCAACATTAATTGGACACTCTAAATTGCCCCTAGGTTTGATTGTGAGTGTGGCTGTTTGTCTCTACAGTATGTGCCCTGTGACTGGCTGGCAACCAGTTCAGGGTGTACCCTGCCTCCTGCCCATTGACAGCTGGGATAGGCTCTTAGCCTGCCTGGAGGAAAACCCACACAGGCAGGGGAGAACATGCAAACTCCACACAGGCAGGTTCAGGATTGAACTTGGGACCTCAGAACTGTGGGGCCAACGCTTTACCAACTGAGCCACCATGCCGCCATCTTTAAAATTTGAAAGAGAAAATGTTTCAACTGTAGGTCCTTTTTAAACAACCCAGAAAAATGTAAAACTGTCCAACTTGGTTGAAACAAAATATTTTTACTATGAAAATATAGCATCACCCTATTGCCTCAAAGATGGTTTGCTCCACCCAATTATGTCTCCCTGACTGAGCTCTAACATCACAGAGGAAGACAATAGTGTGCATCTCTTAACTTAAAAAAATTTATACTAATGCACTATAATCATTACCAGTCCTCTTTTTTTTTTGTTTGCATTTCAGCACAAGTTCACGTAATTAGGTAAGTAGCAGCTGATTTTTTTTTTCTAGGTAGGATATGGTCAGAGACAAGTCTTCTGTTTAAAGGGGAGTGACAGAAGTGAATTATTCTGTCATGTGCAAGTGATGTTGTACCCAAGGTGACACTGAATAACTTACTAACTAGAAGCCAACTGAGACTTTTACTCCTTTGCAGGACGCATGGAGACAAGAGCAAAAAAAATATATATTAATATCCATATTAATATTACACACATATTAATTAGTATTCAAAGAATTGACAAAACACATTTTTTTATTCACGTGTTTTACATGTTGTCCATTGCATTTCAAATAAAAGTCCAAGCTAATTTTTTTGTACTCACGACCAGGACTGGTATGCCCCAGAAAGAAAAAAAAAATGCATTACGCTGTATCAAAATGACTCCCAATACCCAAGGAAAAGCTTGGGGTGCAGCTGGTTCCATCGCCTCTTAATAAAAGACTCCTAGTGTTGCATTGTTTTCAGAACAATTTTGATATTGTTTAAAAATGGCTAAACAGAACAGCCTCAAAGAACACATCAGGAACTTGTAAAAGCTCTGAAAGCAATTGGGAAATTTGTCACCAAGAACACACTAGTACCACACCGCGGTGTAACCGATTGAAATATTCCATTGCCTGCAAGCTCCGCCTGTTCAAAAATGCAATTGTAAAAACCTTCCTCAAGTTTGTCGGTGATTATCTAAATAAAGTGTGTCAAGAAAACAGTGTAAATCCAAAAAACTCTCCATTTGTGTGTCAAGGTTCAACTCAAGTTTGGAATTCAGTTGAAAAAAATACTTAAATGCAAGGAAGAAAGAGCCTTAGTGAGCTTTACAATAACAATTGTACTTCACCAATTCAATTATAGAGGAGCTAAACAATTCAGTTTTTACCAGCTGGCGTTTTATTAGGAAACATCTGAGTTGTTTCAGTATATCACCTCCCACAGGTCTGTGCAATGTTGCAAGGGGGAAAACTTGTAAAAGAAGCTCATTATCGATATGTTGACGAGTGATTCTCATTTCAACATGAGGAAAATATGGCATAGCAATGTCATGTCCATGTGATTAGTTGTACATAACTCCATTTAATTACTTGCAACAAGAGGTGGGATTTATGATAATTATGATAAATGTCTAATAATTAGGTGTGAGACTCGCAAATAAGCATATTGGCAATATGCTTTATGTATTCATGACACACCACCACATCATTCAATTCATTTAGTTGGCAGGTGGCTGTGCCCATTAGTGAAATAGATTTTCTGAGGCAAATCTGTGAACATCGGAGAACACAAATAGGACAGAGTGAAAATGATGAATGAATTTAAGGGTCCAAAATAGGGGATGGAACATTCGGCAAGGCCATTAATGGGACAACTTAAATTGCATGTCTGTCTGACAAAGCGTGCGATTAAAAATTAAGATTTCAATTTTGTCATGTCGTTTCTCCTGGCTAAAATGGGACCCGATGTTTAAAAATTAACCGACACATGCTTCTCAGAAAGATAATGTATTTTGTGAAGCATTATCATATGACAATGGGAAAATCAGTGCTGAATGCATCTACGTTCTCGTTAAACACGTTGCGCGTGTGTTCATTTTTTTCAGTTATTTCCATGTAACATTCGTCTTCAGCAATTGGTCAGGCGGCGTCTCATTAAGCATTCACCACTGACTAGAAATTGCAATTTTCTATTACCATAAGGTGTCTGTGCAGGTGTGCGTGTGTGTGGGAGGGTGCGGATGTGTTTTGTAGTGCTGAAGGACTATGCCAGTTTCAGCTAGTGTTCACCTGGTGGCACAACTTTCAGACTCTTCTGGTATCCCTTTTTGTTGTCGTTTTCCCCTGTAATTGTAACAGAAAGACTCATGGTTCAGCATGTACATTGGTTTCAATGGCCAGGTTTACTACAGTAGTGCAAAATGAATCACCATCTTACTGTCGTTTACATTCCATCAAAATAAACATTTTTGGTTACATGTAAAGCATCAAATATTGTGTTTCACATCAATACTTAACACTATTTTTAGTGTATACTGTGGCTGGGTATGATAACGGGAAGCTTGTGGCCAGAATGTACACGAACTATTGTACACACTGTGGATGTTCAAATGAATGGAGAATCGAAGGGAATTGCTTTTATATTCGCCAACAACCACACTTTAGTACGGAAGCGTATTGCTGCCACACCCCCCCCCCCAAAAAAAAAAAGGGTCGCTTCTGTACTTTAGCAACCTTGACAACACACATAAGCATTTTCGACTGGGAATAATGAACAGGTTTAAAATTTGAAATCACAGGAATGACCGCGGCCATGTATTGTGAGATTTTGGGGAACAACCTCTTTCCCTCAGTCAGAGCATTGATGATGGGTCGTGGCTGGGTCTTTCAACATGACAATGACCCGAAGCACACAGCCAGGAAAACCAAGGAGTGGCTCCATAAGAAGCATATCAAGGTTCTGGTGTGGCCTAGCCAGTCTCCAGACAGAAACCCAATAGAAAATCTTTGGAGGGGGCTGAAACGCCGTATTTCTTGGCGACAGCCCAGAAACCTGTTTGATCAAGAGAAGATCTGTGTGGAGGAGTGAGCCAAAAGATCTCCTGCAGTGTGTGCAAACCTGGTGAACAGCTATAGGAAATCTTTGAACTCTGTAATTGCAAACAAAGGCTACTGTACCAAATATTAACCCATTCATGGGCAGGGTGGCCATTTTTTGCTTTATTGAGATAAAAGTCTTCTAACAAGCCACAATCAAGGAAATAACACTTGTTTTTCATTTATGGTTAAGTTATATGACAACTTTACAACTTTATAATCTCGTCCCAAAAATGGGACACTGCCCGCGAGAGCGTACTTGGGTTTTCTTAGTGGATCGTCCCAAAAAACAGAATCAGAATAAGATTAAAACACTTAAATATTTTGATATACTGAAGGATATAATGCGTGAAAATCAAGATGTCCCAAAAATGGGACGCTGCCCTCGAATGGGTTAACATTGGTTTTCTAATACAAATACTTATTTGCGGCTGTATCACACAAATAAATCGTTAAAAAAATCATACATTGTGATTTATGATTTTTCTTTTTAGATTATCCCTCTCACAGTGGACATGCACCTGCGGTGAAAATTACAGACCCCTCCATCCTCTCAGTGGGAGAACTTGCATTATAGCAGGGTGTTCAAATACTTATTTTCTTCACTTTATCTATTAATATACAAAGTTACTCAATTCTAATTTATTTAAACTCTTTCTCAGTCAAATTTAGAAGAGATTTTAAAGTTCTGCTACTGATCTCTAAATCATGAAAGAAATACTAATGGGAAATAAACCCAGTAGGGCTCTGAGATTGACTGACTCGGGTCAAATAATGGCGCGCAGAGGCCAAAGAATATATGCTGAAGCAGAATTTAGTTATGATGCTACAGACAAAGTGAACAATGTGGTAACAGAAGTGACGCCAGCCCCAAGTGTGAATATTTTAAACTCCAGGTTAAAAACTTTTTCCCCCTCATGCTTTTTAGGCAATTTCCACTTTTAAAACTATTTCTTGCACTGTATACTGTATTAATTGTACTTTTATTTTATTTTTATTTCTGTTTTAAATATTTATGAGCTTTCTTTTCTTTGTTTGTTTTCAAACGCTTTCAATCATGTAAAGCACATTGAGTTTGTTTATGAAATGCGGTATATAAATACATTTGATTTGCTTTGCTTTGTTTATAGTGGGATATACAATTTTGTCTGTGTCGCAGATCAGTTTGTAGAAACATATTTTTGTATTATCTTATTATATAATGGTATATGATATCAATTGTATTATTTCAATCCCTCAACCAAGGGGAACAGACAAGTGAATCAGTAATGTATCAGATCAATAAGCAGTATCGATAATGTAATCGGAATCATTACATTCTTATCCGCTGCCCATTTCCTACTCTTAATGTACCCCTCACTTAAAGATTATTGGGCAAGATAATCTTTTTGAGACATCGAAAAATCAGAGCATTCTCGGCTTTGATTGAAAGGGCTGAAAATGCCTAATTATCATGTGTACCCGACTTGAAAAAATTACCCAGCAAAGTCCCGACGTAGAATTCATTTTAACAATGAATGTTTACTTGATCTCACAATTTGCTGGATATTTGATGGACAGCCAGGCCTGACCTCACTTTACCCGTGAGATGTGCTCAAGTGTATCTGAAAGCTGACTTGGCGAAAGGTTGACAGATAGTTTGAATGATTTAGTGCCAAGCGAAACTTTCAATGTAGTATCAGTGTCTGCAGGGATCCAAGTCCACCTCAGACTTTGATTAATGCGCCTTGGTTCACAATGATGTGAAGCACAGCATGGATTCATCTCCAGACATGTTTTTGTTTTTCCAAAACTGGACGATTTGAGCTTGCCGACCGAAACTAAAGCACCATAATTGAACCTCTATGATGTTGTTATACTACAGCCAGTCAAGGGTGAATACAGTATTCCAATTTTGGAAACGCTTGATCTGTTACTAAACTAAGAGAGGAATTCATCAAAATGACACACAGAGCATCAGTCACCTCTCAAGCTGCTGATTCTCACCGCTATAACTAAAACTGTCTGAATGTGATGTCATCTCGTACATTTTCACTACAATTTAATCCGCTTTACAGGTACAACAACGTATGTTTTCAGTGACATAATAGAGTCGCTGCTGTCTGACTGACTTTAACTCTGTGATTCAGTAAAGAAGAGCATGCATTTCCATTTCTTTCAATGGAAAATAGCTAAGAACTTTCCAAAACGTCATAGGATTTGCTTTATTGTACAGTACAGTATCATTTTTAAAAAAGCATAAACCTATATACAGTACTTGGTCTGCAAACATACTAAAGAAACACATTAACAAAACAATTAGCAAAAAGAAGAAGGCCTATATTTTTCAGAGACAAAATCGTTTTGTTTGACAATACAAGCTGGTACTTCTAAGTTTTTTTGGGTGGGGGAGAAAGGTGTATTTTGCAGGAGGCCTAATATTATGAAAATATTATGAATCATATTTATGAAATTGACTTGCTAACATATTACATCCCAACCTAATTGAACTTTATCATTACATGTATTACAAATGTAACTTTGTTTTAAAAACAAGTTTATTTTCATCAGCTTTTTTTCCTAGAAAAATTTAATTTGATTTGATTGTCATAAAAGTCCATTTTCTTTTCTCAAAAAATGGGAATTTGCTATTGTCAACCCCACAAACACACTACAGTGAACTGGATAAAACTGCATTACCGCTGGTGTAGGAAGCATTTCATCAAGTCACCAAATACACTTGTCAATTCATCCATCTATCCATCCATACATTTTCTTTGCCGGTTATCCTCACAAGGGTCACGGGGAGTGCTGGAGCCTATCCGAGCTGTCAATCGGGAGGAGGTGGAACTACACCCTGAAGTGGTTACCAGCCAATCGCAGCGCACATCGAGACAAACAGCTGCACTCACAATCACACCTAGGGCTAATTTAGAGTGTCCAATTAATCTTGCATATTTTTGGAATGTGGGAGGAAACCGGAGTGCCCGGAGAAAACACATGCAGGCACGGGGAGAACATGCAAACTCTACACAGGCGAGGCTGGGATTTGAACCCCAGTCCTCAGAACTGCGAGACAGATGTGCTAACCAGTTGGTCATCATGTTGCTGTTTTAACCTAATCAAATACTATATCTCTGTCCCTGACACCTTCCCAAAGTTGGTATTCTTTTTCCGTGTTTATCTCCTGTTAAATGGTTTATTGTAGAAGGGCATTTGATTGTTGTGATGATTAGCTCAAGGACATATGGCAACGCAATATGTGACTGGTTCCTACAACCCGGGAGAACACGCCCTACTGCTCTCAGAAGAGAAAAGACCCAAAGTATGTGATTTCAGTGTGGCATCATTATTATAATCCCACAAACCCTAACCTACCCTAATCGTAAACCATTACAAAACACATTCCAACCCTGACCATAATAAACCAAGAAACCAACTTGATTGCTTTTGTTTTTCACTCATTTGAAGCCATTTTTTATGATCATCTCGTTACCTCTGCGTAGCCTGCTTTTGCCATGATGCATGAGACAAACATATTGTGGTGAGGCGTGAGTGGGACAAACAAACATGAGTGGGATTCCTAATAAATTGTTACTGTCATACAGTAAGTAATTGAACAAAGATACATTATTTGTAGTATATAATGAATAATTTCCTAACAAAGTCAGTGTTATTAGATAATTTTCCACTACCACACATGATAATATTTCACAACCTGGTGGTTGGTAATCATTGCTCTTTCGTAACGATGAGGCCGAAGTGCACAGCTTGCTCACAGAGACATTTTCAGAAAAAGGTAGAAAGCAAAACCTTTACTTGGTTGTTTCATTTCACACTTGATGAGTGGGCAGGCATAACAATTAGTAGAGAACCATTAAATAACATGTTCACTTGCTATCTCGTTCGCTTCATTTTGATTTTAGTCAATAATTTCATCGTTCCACCTACTGAACCAACAAGACACATTCCCTTCCTGTGCCTCCATATTCGACAAGCTTTTTGCATTTGTTACGAAAGCATAACGACCTTTTTCTTTTTTTTCTTTTCTTTTTTTTTTTTGGTGTGGCAGCAATACACATCCGTAAAATTTAACTGCACATGAAACACTTTTTTTTTTTTTGCTAAATATGTAATGCCCCACACGGTGAATGTCTACTTTTGCATCAACACATTAGATTATGGTCTTTTTGGTTGTAGAGATTAAAATTACTTTTAAATGTACTGCCGGGGTCACTAATGGTGTAGTGGTCTGAATTTGGTGCAGGCAGCGTGGGTTCACTTCCCCCTCAGTGATGGCGTCTAAATGTGCCCTGACTGTTTACCAGTTCTTGGTGCTGTCCGCCTTTTGCCCGGAGTCAGCTGGGATAGGTTCCAGTGGCATGAAACTCCAACCAGGATAAGATGTGTTGAAAATGGATGGATGGATGTACTGCCAGGCTCTTCTGTAAATTGTGGGCATCACAATGATGCTTACATACACCTTCTTATTAATTCAGCCTTCCCTGTTCAGATCTGATTCCTTGCAAGCTACATCCACATAATAGTGTCCAGATAATAGTCACTTACCCTGCCTGTCTTCTCTCACGTTGGCAATCACAGTGTCCGAATGGCGTATCCACAAAGGGACCAGCCTGTTTAAATATGTAGTGTATCTTGTTGTTCTGCTTTCTTCATTATCACTGTTATTTGTGCACAGTATGGGATATATAATTTATGTTCCTGAAATATTCCCTCAGATGTGTACAGAAATCTGGTTCATTTCCACTGCAGATATACGAATGCTAACCAAACAGCACCAACCAAGATCGCATTTAATCACATGCACGAGCATTTGTGCATTTCCCAGTGAGGGCAGCAGTTCCACAACTGATGCTGATGCACAACTGTGCACTTTATCGCACGTGGAAAGGTCACTTAGTGCCAGGGAACACGAAGATAGTAAACATCAAATAAAGGATTCTCTCAATACATAAGAGGTACCTTTACTTGAGAGTGTGCCAATCTATGAGTTTTTCAAGTTACCATCTGTGATTTACATGATGTTCTGGTTTGTGTTGCAAGGCAAAATTTGAGTTTAACTCAGAGTTCACGTACACCACAGCTTGAGTAAAGTCAACAAAAAATGGAGCATTTAAGACTTTTTAATGCCCTTGTATGTAGGTAAGTAGAGTCATAGTCACAAGTGCACCTGAAAGCCATTACATTATTTTTTGTCATGGTTTTATACAATATAGTACTACTGAATTTTGATGAAAAAAATTAAAAAAGCATTTTTGTTAGTTTTGTGGGGGCTGCAATGATATAATGCCATTTCAGTTGATTTCAATAGTGACTTGTATTTATTGAGACAGAGTAGTTTTTTTCCCTCCCAAAATTCAAATCGTTTCCCCTTAAAGGCTTTCAGTATATGGTGCTCAAGGGTTCGGGGGTATGAACTGAGGTGCCAGCTGTGCTTTTCTCACCAGTTAGCAGCCTCAAAAAGAGAAACATAGCAATTTCGATGGTTTCGATACATCGACCTCTGTGTTATGGGCCCAGCACACTTCCGCTGCGCCACTTTGCTGTGTAATGACTAGCCCTGCAAACAACCATGATGGGATTGAATACAGTCTGTGAACAGCCTCTTCACCGAAGCACAAACAGAGCTCTTTTTTTTTTTTTCCTCAAATAGCTACAATATGTATATTGTACTGAGGAGCAAGAACTGAGATGCCAGTATTGATTTTCTCAGTCTCCTGTAACGCTTGTCCTCATTTGGGTGACAGGTGAGCTCGTGCACCTAAGTCATGAAATCAGATCACTGGTGCCGGTCAAGCAAACCATTCTTTAATGCTAAGTTGGTTAGGGACGACGCAAAAATACCTCTTTTAGCACGACGCCCAGAGTTTCGTCTGATACCGTTAAATATTTTTAGAAGGTGATAATAAACAAAAGCACGAGGAAAAATGAGAGACACTTGGCAAAGAGGACCCATATTTAATGCTGAAGTCGATGTTTTCGCTGACATGAAATTGGACTGTTAACCCGCTTACGCTTGTCTTGGAAAACTGGACCTACACATGTATATGGTGAGTAAGTCATCCAGATTTACATTGGAATACTTCGTTGTTGGATCTGTTCTCAATCAAGATTAAATCCCACATAGTGATTTAGACACTCAATTTTTTTCAATACAAATACCAATATTTAAATAAAGGACCCCTGATTTTACACCAACTCGCATTAATTAACTTTTATTGTAAAAAAAAAATAAAATACAGGGAGTCGGCTCCTCGTACACGGAAGCGCATTGCGACCACAGGTTCAACTTCGGTAAACGTCTCCGTGACAGACTTTTTTTTTTAAATATGCACTTTTCTCAAATGAGTCCAATGCGTATTTAAACAAAGAAAATAAACCCCTGGGATAGGCTTCAGCCCCGCAAAAAAAGTCTGTCGGGGAGAGGTTTACTGAAGATTAACGTGTGGCCGCAACACGCTTCGTGTACATTGAAGACGACTCCCTGTGTTTTTTTTGTTAAACACATTGTTCTCAAATGAGCCAACTTGGTATTATAAATACTTCTTGGGAATTTGAGATTGAGAAGAATAATGCCTACCTGAAATGAAGTGATCGTTACACAGGTGTGTGCGTATTTTGGTTGGGCACCATAGATCATGTTTAGTTGCCGAAATCCATCGATATTTTCTGGTCTTTTCAGCTGGGATTTTATAGAATGACCTCTTTGAATATCTGTCTTGTCTGCTGTAATAACCAACGGCACAACAAGTCTTGGGCATTGTGAATATTCTGCTCCAGTTCAATGTCCCTCACACTGTCGAGCAGCTTTTTTTGACCGGCAATATGGCGGCAAGAAAATGGCGACGCCACGTGCACGACCTCTATACCAGATGACTTTGGGCAAGAAGTCAGGTATACCCTGTCCTTGTCACGAGTGAATGCCAGAGCAAATAGCCCTACAACTGTTCACATTTACATTTTCACCTACATGGAAATGTTGATCAGTTTCCAGTCTCTGGTACTCCTCTGTTAATGAAAGTACATCTAAAGGAACTTGATACAATATTACAGCATCTGGTTGATTTACACATAGGAACACAGAATTTCTGCATTCATCCTTTCAAAAGAATATGAGGGCGGGTAAACTAATTAGACGGTTACTTAATGGACCAACAGACCATTTGAATGTATCTCACCCTTCTCTCTTCCCAAATGTTCCAAAAGGATTGTCCATCATTCCAATGAGTGTGAACAGTGATGAGTCATCTGTCATTTTATCCTTCACCATGTTCCTCTCTCACTTTCTTATCAGTTACTTCCCCAATTTGGCAGACGTAGGATCTTCATGACAAAGGGACAGGAAAATGCTGGGAAGAGGGTGGTTACGTTTTACGTGTTCATAATAACCTAAATTTTACAATGATCCAAATAAGACATCCTGTTCACTGGAGGGCTCCCACTTCTCGAACAGTCTCTACAGGACCTCCTTTGGGGGAATAACCCATAACCAAATATCAGGATAAATTACAAGACAGGCACAAATGGACAAATCAAAGTGGCAGATGGGGAAAGATGTAATATGAGTAACAGTAACAGTAGATTTTGATGATATTCAGTTGCCCTGCAGCAATGAAAACATATTAGGAATGTGTGTAACACTGGCGCACACTGGGTTTACTATAAAAGTAAAAGCATGGTCTAGGACAGTTAATGTGTATTCATTTAGTTTGGCAATCTTGTGCCTAGATTTCCTCAGCCCGGCTAAACACTATCAGAAGCACAGACCTGTATTTATAAGCTAAATACTCGGATGCAGGGAGGCAAGGCAGGGCTGTAGCTATATTATATATATATATATATATATATAAATGCTTTAATTTCACAAGATTGATAAGAATGAAAACATAATTGAACAAAAGTCCTACAATTAGTGATGTTACAGGTTGTGCCGAGACCCTGACGCATGTATCGAGCAATGAAGGGGGCGTGTTCGCAAAATGCATCTCGAGGCTGGCTTCATTTTGGGAAGGGGCCGAAAATGATGACGTCCACGTGACTTCTTCAGGAAGTGATTCAGCATTTGGTGCAATGTCACACTTTCACCCAGCAATATAAACCCCAAGCAACTCTTGGTTTACTTTAGAGTTAATACGAGTTAGTAGAGTTTAAAGGGATAGGAAGGAGTCACTGATGGTGTAGTGGTAGACTTGCATGATACTGTTGCAGGCAACAGGGGTTCAGTTCCCACTCAGTGACGGTGTCTATGTGACGTTGACTAGCGACCAGCTCAGGATGTACATAGTTTGCCTTTCGCCTGGAATCAGCTGAGATACTGTAAGTTCCAGTCAGCTGTGATCGCCATGAAGAAGATCAAATAGTTCTATTCAAACGGTGGAACTAGAGTTGCATCACACACGCAGAAATATTTCATGATTTTTTTTATATATGTATAATTTTGATGATTATAGCTTACAGCAAGGCAACTCCAAACTTGCATCTCTAGAAAAAAAGAATAGAATGTGACAATATATTATGAAACAATGGAATTAATTTTTATTTTAGGATTTAGGCAGGATTTATTTTCCCTCTGAAAAGTATTTCACCAAGTTTTAATGGCTCTCTTTATTACCCTTTCCAGACTGATAGATGTCTTTTAATTTCTTGACTGTTCTTACATTGTTTTAGATCACCTTTTGGTGTGCCCGACACCACCTGGAGCTGACCACGTTCAACACTGTAGAGATGATTGTGGACTTCAGGAAGCATCCTTCACCGCAGCTGCCCCTCATGTGGTCCAACTACGTCGAGATCTTCAAGTTCCTGGGAATTACACACTCTGAGAACCTGAAGTGTGGCATTCTGTAATTGCAATATGATTGTGGTGGTATTAAAAGGTGGTTTAGGTGAGTTAAGGCCCTACTGAAAGTCCAGTGTCATTGAGTCATTTGTTCCTATCAATCAGTTGTCCATGCTTCTGGTGATTTAAGATACACGTTTGATTAAGAACCAGGTTTTATGACAGAATAATAATTTTCTGAAATAGTTCCCAGGCAAGAGTCACTGATGAAATAGTGGTACACATAAGTGACTCTGGTGCGTGCAGCGTGGGATCAATTCCTGCTCAGTGATGGTGTTGATATATGCCATAGAACAGACTGGCGACAAGTTCAGGGCCTAGCCCACCTTTTGCTCAAAGTTATCTGGGATAGGATACAGCACTACCCCAACCCTTGTGAGGATGAGCATCTTGGAAAATGGATGGATGAATAGTTCCCGGGTATATTCATATATCTGTGACATGCTTATTTTTCCTGTCCTGTTAGTATGTTAGTGTTTGAGCAAATCTCCTTAAAAGTGGTTCACAAAATATAAAATCCCGATCAATCTGCTTTAGTGCTTTCTCTACCCAGACTGACATCTTGCTATATATTAGCATGCCAACTATTAGTATTTAAGATAATCTCCTGCAATACAAAATGTAAAATCCTTATCAATCTCACTTTGCGCTTTCTCTAATCAGAGTGATATCATGCTAGATGTTACCATACTGTTAGTATGTTAACATTTAAACTAATCTCACTTACAAATGGCTCCCTATCACAGGGCACCATGTAAAATCCTTATCAATCTGTCCTAGGACATGTTTTTGTTGAAGGATCAAGAATTATATAATTTAAATCCCTTATTCCTTGTCATTCTAAAATCCTGCTTTTAGGGGCCAACACTGTTGAATGCAAATAAAACAGCCACCATCCCTTCCATTCACTACTGGACCAATGGGGAGAGGGCTGGCTCTAGACCACTGGCAGGACGAGTGTTTGGTACTTGGGTTGTCAGGGTTTACCCGACTTTATCCACCTCTTCGTAGTGCTGCTATCACGTTGCAATTATAGAAAACATCACTACGAAAAGGCATTACAACAGTCACGCTGTCTGTTAAACGTAGATGGTCGATTCCATGAAGCAAACTGAAACAAATGGAGCATGTTCCAGAGCTAGGACAATACACACAACAAAAAGCACACGCAAACATGGATAGCTCTAAATAAAAAGCGGCTACTCAACAAAAGGCAGACACCAAAAACAAACAGAAAATCATTACGAATAACTAGGAAGGTGGATGAAGAGCCAGGGGGAAGATACAGAAATGAACAAATACTTACATGTGGCATGGCGAAAGTAACAACAGAAAATCACAATAATACTTAAGAGAGAAAAATGTAGGCAAGTACTAATACTGGCAGGAACTAGGAGAACATGTAACAAGGGCCAGAGTATACATTGACAATAGGCAAGAAAACAACAAACGAGGTTGTGACCAGTAGGCAATTGTCCCACATATTGTATCTAAAGCGGTTGAGAATGAATACTTAACTCTAATACTCTATAAAACGGGCAAAATCAAACATAAAATCCTGTCCACTGGTGTCCATAGTCCATAAAGACATGGGTGAGAGAATCCGATATGATGAACTTGAATGGCCTGCAAAATCCTGACTTCAACCCTATAGAAGAACACTTTTTGATGAAAAGGATGTTTTCTGAAGTCCACTATAGGGTGTACAGTTTTGAGTATTTTTAGCACTATGTTGTGATGGCTGCACGAGGACACCAAGCAGGTTCACTTTCTGTTGAATTCATTGCTGTCATTGATGAGGTGGTGACTGTTGTGTTGCCTGAAAACTTCCGGAGTTTGTCAGCTGGATCCTTTGAGGTGCAGTGGTGTGTAAAAGGAGAAGAACGCAGTGGAGAGATGACACATCCTTGGGGGGGAACTGATGTTAACGGTGCGTGTGGATGAGTTAGTTCCCCCACCCCCTTCCAACCTCGCCTGCTGTGTCCAGCCTGTCAGGAAGTTGTAAATCTACTGGCAGATGGCAGGATAGATGCTGAGCTGGAGAATCCTGGCAGTGAAGAGTTCAGGGATGACAATGTCGAATGCAGAGCCGAAGCCCACAAACAGAATTTTCAAGTATGTCACCGTGCCACTGAGATGCTCCAAGATGAAGCGCTTCCCAATGGAAGAAGCATTAGAAGCAAATGATACACTGCCATTCTTAGATTTAACCTGCATGACAAAAACTGGTTACAATTGGTTCATATAAAAGGTGACTCATTATGTTTTCCCTGCTCTATGAATTCTATCAAAGGAAGCTGAATTCCTGTGTCTCTGTGGCACAGAGATGGTGTGTGCGATCATCTCTCAGTGCTGCTTTGCTGTCGCTGGTGACAGCCAATAACCCCTCTGCGACCTCTCTCTTAACAACAGCACAGCAACATAATGAGTTCGATAGGCTTACAGTGCACAAGGTGCGGGATTATTTCTCCTCTCTCTGTGTATCCCATTCTTCTTCAACAGGCATTTTCAGAATGAATGACAATTTTATGTAAAACTAATCAAGCATTCTCCTGTTACATGTCCAGCATCAGAATCATCTTTATTTGCCATGTATTTGCCTCCGGTAGTTGGAGCCGCATTAGGACAACAACAGACAACTGTCAATTGACAGAGAATACCTTTAAGACATAAAGATAATAAAAAGCACACTCACTGAGCAATAAAAGGTTACCAGTAATGTGGTAATGTGTTACAGGCACACACACGTATGACAGGTATTCGTTTGAGTCCTTTGGAGAATTACACTTAATAAATGATATATGACATTGGTGATTTGGATTTTTTTTTCATTGCCTCTCCTGCCTGCCAACCTTTCTTACTATGAGGTGGCAGAGATGCACTGAAGGACCGCAGGAGCTCTCTGCCCGCACCCTGAAATGACACTTTTGTGTGTGTGTGGTGGGCAAATTAGCTGAGTACATGGCAACCAACATCACCCAAATGCTCCAGACACCAACAATCTTGAATTACTTTTTCCCCCCTTTCTTTTTCTCTTTTTTTTTTCTTTCAAATCCACCTGTCGGCACCACTGCCCGTCCATCCGGGAAGTGCACCGTGAGAAGAGTGTACTGTTTCCGAGGTACAAACTGGTGCATAATTGGGCTTACTTAATGGTCACAGAAGTTCTACATGTCACAAGTTCAGTCATTCATCCTACAGTTTGTTCTTTATCTGTTTGCTTGTAATCTTTGTAGTACAGTCCCTCTCCATTGTTGCCCTGTGCTTTTCTCCCTTGGATTTAATTACATTTTCTGTAACATTCCACTCCCTGTGTGTGCTTTGTGTGTTTGAGTGCAACAATAGACCGCTGCAATTTATTCTTATTTCAATCATGTAGCAAACCTTTGAAAATAGAGAGACTGAAAACAGGTTTTTGTCACTTTTCCAAAGGTTTATGAATATAAAAAGAGGTGTGGTGCTGGTTTAGGAGACAAACGTAGTTTGATTGTAACGTTAAGCATAAACCGAACAACACCAGAAGTAAACACAGGTGTTTCCTTCTGGCATCTCTTTTCAAAAATAAGTTGTGTTTTTATCCAAAACCAATATATGGTACAGTATTTGTCATACTCACACTTATTCTATTTAACGCACACTGTTCTGCTGATTCTGGTGTGTGCACATCATCTAGATTCCCAGTTACCCTGAACAAAAGATAATTAATTAATCTCTAGTTATCCAAGTAAGACAGATGAGAACAGATCCTCATTTGCAATGTCGACCTGGCAGCAGGCAGAAGTGTAAAATAAAAGTAGATACAAATATCTATCCAGTACAGCAAACTGTACTGTAGTTATAAAACATTACATTATACCATAGCACATGGTGAATATAACTTTGACAGCAGCATAACAGGGCAGCTTAGAGACGGCTGCTGGATAGTTCATTGTTTATCGTTCTCTATATGAATGAAACATTATGATCATGTCGTAATTTGGCAGGTTTCAAACTTGTTTTTCTCATCCGCATCAACCCTAATAAGGTGTTTTTGTAGATATTTTCAAACATTCATCAAAACCCAATGAACAGAAACAACATCTGGCACCAACTGTCAACCATGTCTCTGATTTTGTGTACGAAGCCCCCACCCACAATTAGAATTTCCAGCATATAGCCTTGACAGCCAGTCAGTTTAAGCCACATTTAGCTGACTTCCGAGAATTAACGGCATTGATTTGGGGAAAGCCTCGTAATCCTGTCAAGGTTCGTACCTCGGGGGTCGCTTGGAGTCAGGAAATGTGCGGGTTCATCATTTCTTCCTTTGGAACAGGAGCTGAGTGACAGGTATGAATCACATGGAGTCAATGGACTCAGTGTCAAGGTTTGTCACTCGGGACAAAGTTACATCATCATGTCAACATCGATCACAGTAGACACACATTAATGTACACCTGCAAAAAAAAAAGATCGCACATATGTAACATCATTTATTCTGTTTTACAGCAAGCTTTTTTTCAACTAGAAAACACTCTGTCCTCCAGTCATTAGTTTCACATTGATGTTTGGGAGTGTGGTAAATGTTACAGGCCATTTGCGCTGCAAATTAGTTTGAGATGTTGTTCGACCCGAAAGTGTGGCATTCTTCAGATTAACGGTTCACACATTTATTATTTTCTATTGACTGCTGCAGTTAGAGTGTGTGCACTATTGTTTTTCTAAACACATTGAATTTTTAGAGGAGACAGTGAAGTGGTTGTGGTGAAAACCACCAACTCCAAATATGAGGCCATGGTCTGGAGTGCCCTCTCCATCATGTCAGGGAAGAGCGCTTGCGCCAAGCGGAGGAGTTCGAGTCACTTGGGGTCTTGCTTAACGAATGAGGGAAGAATGGCGGGCCGATCGGTGCAGGGTGGATCGGTCTGTCATAGAGAAGAAGGAACTGAGCCAAAATTAAAAAATCTCAATTTACCTGTATCTAGATCTACATTCCTACCCTCACTTATGGTCAAGAGCTGTTGATCGAAAGAACAAGATCATTGATACAAGCATCCGAAATGAGTTTCCTCCTCAGGGTGTCCAGGCTCTCTCTTAGAAATAGGGTGAGCCGCAGTCCCTCCACATAGATTGGAGCCAAATGAGGCGCCTTGGGCATTATGTCATGATGTACCCTGGACATTTTGTTGATGAGGTATTCCGGGGATGTGAAAACCCACCACCCACACTTTTACTATGGTTACCAAGTTCCTGACTGCCCTATCCCTGCACCATTATTGTGTATGGTGGGGTGTAGTGCATTAAAATTGGAGAAACTAGTGGGGGTGAGGTGATATGGTCACAGGCTCCACAAAGAATAGGCAAATGTATGTCGTGCATTGGAAATATGCGGAAATGAAGCATGGCGGTCCAGAGAGCAAACCACATCCGACCAAGTGTCCTCCCCAACCTCCAACCTGTTCTCCCCAACACAAATCCAACACACGGGTGTATAATGCAATAAAACTGGAGGGCCAGTAGAGCAGTGAAGGGGGAGGTGGTGTGTGATCACACTACAAATCATCACAGATGTGTCTGCACCCGACCCAGTGCTCTCTCCACCATACCTGTTGTCAGTCCCCCAGGGGAGCCTGCATGAAATACAAGTGTGCCCAATGTGCAAAGTATCCATCCGTATTAATTAGTGACAGCGGTCATTAATTACCTGGATGAGTGGGTCTTTCGGTGGTTTCAGCAGTAATTTTATTGGAGCAGTTCTCTTCTGAACAAAACCAAGAAACTCCACTCCTGTGCCTTCTTCACTCGGTGCCCTCACCCTCTAAATGGAACTACAATGTAGGAAACAGAGAGCTCTTAGTTGGAGTGCTGGTTTTGTAGGAGTGGAAGCACTGGTTGGAGGGATTTGTTACCCCCTGAACCATCTGGACTGACCACAAAAACTTTGCCTACCTCTACACAGAAAGTGGCTGTACCCACATCGAGTTAGTTGGTTCATTGTTCCTCAGCCGTTGTAATGTCAGCCTCTCCTTTTTCCCTGGGTCTTGCAACACCAAGCAAGATCCCGTCTCTCCCATAGATTCACCACCCTTCATCTCTGTGGAGCCTGAAACCCAGCTTTCCCTTCTCCTGTTTGTTCGGGGCAATCAAGCAAGAGATCGAACAAGTGGTTAATTTTGGCTCAAAGGGACCAACCAAACTGCAAGACTGCACCACCAGACGGTCTTTTCATGCCCAATTCTACCATTCTCAAATGCTTTACTGGGGTCACAGGTCTAAGTTCATCTGCCATTCCCGCCTCACCGGAACCTTGCAATTACTCAACCAATGGTACTGATGGCCCTGTCTGGCTAAAGACAGTTGGCAGTGCGACTTAGCCTGCTCTGTCTTTGCCTCGGGAAAGGCTTCGCATTAGCCTCCAGCTGGTCTTCTGCGCTACCTACCCATCATGTACTGCCCTCAGTTTCCAAGATTTTAACCCAGAACTGAAAACGTGCAAGACACTCCTGCACCATGACACCTCAGCAATTCCAGTAATGTCAATTTAATTCCAACTAAACCCCATTTTTTGACCCATAGTGCCGTTAGCCCTGTGGGGTAAGAGAAGAAGGACGATGGAATCACTATTTGCAAATGGCCAATTAGCTGCCACATGGCTAGTCCATGAATGTTCTTTTGTGCCATGTAAAATGATGAATGCCTCATCATCATCTTGGGGAAAGCAAAGGTGAAACCTCTCATTAGGGCATTGAACTCATATCTGTTACTGTCCAAACGGTCTCCAAATTATGCTGCTTCTGTGCAAAATTTGTTTGCCTGGGCTATTTATATAACCCCATCCATATATTTTCTATAGCTCTTGTCCTCATTAGGTTCACGGGTGAGCTGGAGTCTGTTCTAGACTGGGTGATATGACCTGTCTGTTTTTTCTCCATATTCTGTTTCTAGGTTTTGATACTACAGTGACCATTCCTTTAACATTGGCTACAACAATTCCCAATGATAGGAGTTGGTTGGACTGCAATTAAAGTAACACCCCCCACCCCCCCACCGCCAAACTTTGATCATTTGGGGGGGAGCCTACACATGTAACCCCCCAATAATGCCAACACTGGATACATCCACATAGTCTAGCTGGCTTCCATTACTAAGATCTCCATCCATTACAGACCTTAGTACCAGGTGAAAAACCCCACCACAAGGTGTTTGTGGTGCCCATTAAAATATCAGTAAAACATTAATTTGGCTTGTCCCATTAGGGGTCGCCACAGCGTGTCATCTCAGATGAACGCTCATATTTGTTTGCCGCAGTTTTTATGCTGGATGAGCTGCCTGACGCAACCCCTCTTGGGGAGTGGAGGCCCCAGTGAGAAATTAACTCACAATCTCTGGTTTACCAAACCAATGCTCTAACCACTGAGCTATGGGGCCCCATCCTTGAAAGTGTCAGTATTTGAGAAAAAAGTGTCTTAAGAAAACTATTTTTGATTGTGCCCATTTTTTTCATAATTTATTATTTACTTAAAGGGCCACTGACGCTATACATTTTAAAAAAGATCTGTTTATGAAAACTACATTTTCACATTTACATTATGTATTCACTTCAATGTCAATATAAAAAAAAAAAAAAGAGCAGAGCATCTCATTAATGTGCAAAGCCACTCGACATCCCAGTGGCAGCCATATTGCCTGCAACATCATTTGCAGATGTTACACAGGGACATTCGCTCGTGAAAACACATAGCGGTACCTGGGAGAGGAACGAGAGATTTTTGGATTTTTCCGTGTGGATGCTCTTTTCAAAGAAGAGAACATCTCACAATCGAATGAAGTGACTGGGGCAATATTACCCTATTGTTTCAAGTCATACTTAGATATGCGGATCACTTCTAACTGACAACAGACTCCCTGACAGTATGTATGACAGTATGTAGCGTACTCAGGAGGACCCATGCCGGATGAAGTAACTACTTCAGGGGTGTCCAGACACTGGTGGCCTGTGGGGGGTGGGATCTCCTTTCTCCTCCCGCACGCGGCCAAACCACCTCCCTGCCTGATCCACTTCCGCTTCAGGGCTAATGCTGGCCCTGGCGGCGGCGGCAACCAATGCCGGCCCCGACAGCGGCGGCCTATGCACATCGACACATTTAGCACCCCTGACTTACGTACGTAGATTTTTTGTTACGTTCTGAAGGATTACGTCTTCCTCCCAACTATTATATTTTAAATACATCTATACACACCTACCTGTCATTTAGAATCCACAAAGCTCTCGTCCTTTGCACCTGTGCAATCCATTTTTCACGATGAACCGGTTCTTTTGGAAATGTATGAAGAATGAATCCATCCTCGTGTTCGAGCAAAATGCAGCAATAAAATAAAAATATATAAAAAAGTAGAATTTTGGCCAACACGCAGAAAAAACTCACAGGTATAATAGGTGTAAATACGCGACCCTGCCACTGGAGGTGTCTGCAATAAAAGTCACTTCCTGCTTCTTCTTCAAGACAAAGTCCGAGAAAGACTTTCCCTGGCAGGAGATGAAAAAAAAAAAGATATACACCAACATTCAGACTTGCCCTGAAAAAACAGACGGGACCATTCTGGATCATTATTTTCAGTTAAAAACATACAAAATGTTACGTGTTAGCTGTCAATGACCCTTTAAATATAACAATAAGCCAACCTCCAAAATTGGGATTTGTTGCCATTTTGGGTCCCACCAGATCTGTTACATATGTTGGGCTGCTGCTGAGCAAGGTGGGGCCATAAGTCAAATTTTATTTGGAGGCCCCCCTCCAACCTCATCCTAATTTTGGGTGGGTTGCGGACTGGTAGTAAAAAGTTTTATCGCATAATTCAGACTGTTAAAACTACAAACAAGAGAGTGTATCAGGTATCAGTATTGGGCCAATACAGCCTTATTTAAGGTATCAATTACTCATAATGTGTCATGAGCAAGCGACATGGGGTAGGACCCAAATGCAGGACTCCGAGGCAGGGACATGATTTTTGAGGGTAGTTTAATTACGGCAGAGCTCATACACAGGTGAGTAATCAAAAAAGGCAGAAGCACAAAAAACACATGGGAAAAATGCAAAGTCCAAAAATCCAGAAACAAGGTCCAATAACTGAGGCGCAAACTTATACACAATGCTGGATCGTCAAACACAACGAACCGGCAACTGAAAATGGAACACACAAGATTTATATGCCTGGCCTAATTAACGTCAATAAGGGACAGGCAAGGTGCTGTTGCCACACACTGCACACAGGGCAGTTGCCTGGCCATGCCCCTGACATAATGGCTGCCAAAAGAGCTCGTGGACGTGACGTCACCATTTTCATGGCGCCATATTGCCGGTCAAACAGAGCTGCTCGACATTGTGGGAGACATTGAACTGGAGGAGAATATTTACAAAACCCAAGACCTGTTGTGCTTTTGGTTGTCACAACAGACGAGACAGATCTTCAAAGAAATCATTCTATGGAATACCATCTGAAAATACCAGAAAATATCAATGTATTTCAGCAATTAAACATGATGGATGGTGCCCAGCCAAAATACACACACCTGTGTAGCGATCGCTTTATTTCAGGTAGGAATTATTCTTCTCAATCTCAAAGTACCAAAAAGTATTTACAATGCCAAGTTGGCTCATTTTCAGAACAATGCGTATTAAAAAATACTGTCACAGAAGTTTACAGAGGTTAAGTATGGCCCCAATCGCTTCCGTGTACGTTCCGTGGAGATGACTCCATTTTCTTTTTTTTTTTCAATCATAGTTAATGAATGACAGTTTGTGTAAAACCAGGGGTTATTTATTTAAATATTGGTATTTGTATTGAATGCTAGCTGAAAAGATCAATGGATTCCGGCAAAGGTTAACTTGTAGCTGAACACACTTCCGCGTTCACGAGCCGTCAAAAGAGTCACTATGTGGGGTTTATAGAGCTTGCGCACCTATGTCAGCAAATCACGTCACTGGCCAAAAGTGTCGGTCATGCAATGCATTCGTCAATGCTAAGTCGATTGGAGACAGGAAAATATGTCTTATAGCACGACGGCCAGAGTTTTGTACGATACAGTTAAACATAGGTGATAATAAACAGAGGTACGTGGAAAAATGAGAGACACTCTGCATAGAGGACCCATATTTAAGGGCGAAGTCGATGTTTTCGCCAGTAAGAAATTGGACTATAACCTCGCTTGCGCTTGTCTTGGACAACTGGATCTACACATGTATCTGGTGAGTAAGTCGTCGAGATTTACACAGAAGAGTTTGAAAGCGTAGAAAAGTCTTGACACATACTAATACTTCATTGCTGGATCTGTTCACAACGGGGACACGGCTCATAAACGCGGAAGTGTGTTCGGCTACACGTTAACCTTGTTAAAATCCATCGATCTTTTCAGCTTGTATTCAATACAATACCAATATTTAAATCAATGACCACTGGTTTTACACAAACTCAAATTCATTAACTATGATTGGGGGAAAAAAAACGAGGACAAGTGAGTCGGCTCCTCCGTAGCGTTTTCCAAGAAATACTTATAATGCCAAGTTGGCTCATTTGAGAACAATGCGTTAAAAAAAAAAATAAGACAGAGTCGGCTCTTTCATATACCAAGCGTGTTGCGGCCACACGTTAAACTACGTAAACCTCTGTGTGACTGATGGTTTATTGTCTTTTTTTAAATGTGCATTGGAATCATTTGAGAACAATGGATATTAAAAAAAAAAAAGTCTGTCGGGGAGAGGTTGGCCGCAACACGCTTCCGTGTATGTTGGAGATGACTCCCTGTCGTTTTATTTTTTTTTTCCATACACATTGTTCGCAAATGAGCCAACTTGGCATTATAAATACTTTTTGGTAATTTGAGAATAAGAAGAATAATTCCTACCTGAAATGAAGCGATCGCTACACAGGTGTGTATAATTTGGCTGGGCACCATCCATCATGTTTAATTGCCCTGATTGACAACCAAAAGCACAACAGGTCTCGGGTATTATAAATATTCTCCTCCAGTTCAATGTCTCCCACAATGTCGAGCAGCTCTGTTTGACTGTATGTTGGAGATGACTCCCTGTCATTTTTTTTTTTTTTCAATACACATTGTTCGCAAATGAGCCAACTTGGCATTATAAATACTTTTTGGTAATTTGAGATTGAGAAGAATAATTCCTACCTGAAATGAAGTGATTGCGACACAGTCATGTGTACTTGGTTGGGCACTATCCATCATATTTAATTGCTGAAATCCGTTGATCTTTTCATCTGATATTCCATAGAATGACCTCTTTGAATATCTGTCTTTTATGTTGTAACAACCAACAGCACAACAAGTCTCGGACATTGTGTATATTCTTCTCCGGTTCAATGTCCCCCACACTGTCGAGCAGCTCTTTTTGACTGGGAATATGGCGCCGTGTAAATGGTGACGTCACGTGCACGAGCTCTATTCCTGATGAGAACAGATCCAGCAACGAAGTATTTGTATGCATCCAGACTTTTCTACGCTTTCAAACATTTCCGTGTAAATCTCGACGACTTACTCACCAGATCCATGTGTATATCCAGTTGTCCAAGACAAGCGGAAGCAAATTAACAGTCCAATTTCTTATCGGCAAAAACATCGACTTTGGCATTAAATATGGGATTTTTATCTAATTTGTCCACGTAGTTTTATTTATTTTCAAAGTCTAAATGTCTAACAGAATTGAACAAGACTCTGGGCGTCGTGCTATAAGACATATTTTCGTGTCGTCTCCAACCAATTTAGCATTGAATAATGCTTTGCTAGACCAGCAATATGGCGAAGTAAACAAAAGTCACGTGATTTTATGACGTAGATACACGAGCTCTATATAGTACAAAAAAAAATTCTGACAATGAGGAAGTTCTGCATGAGTCCATGAATCCCCTTTTTGGTCAAAACAGAAAGATAATTTGTGTGGTTTGAAAGAGTACTACAGAAATGAGAAAGAAATCCAATTTGACAAAAAAAATCTGAGAATATGAAATATTAATTTATATTCAAAAAGAAGTTCAATTCTTTGTCGCTTCCTTTTTTGTGTCATTATTGGACAACAGCTAACAAATAAGCAAATGATGCGCACCTTTGGTAGTAACTGCAATTCCCGGTGTCTTTCAGCCAAGTGTAGCAATTGTAATTCATTCTGGTTTCTCCATGGTTTCTTCTGCCTCTTCGCGTCCAAGATCATTTTTGTAGTGATTCGGATTCATGGGCAGATAATTGAGACTTGACGGTTTTTCAGCCCCATCATGTCAGTCAATACTGTACAAATACTCAACGACTGATCGCTTGCACTCACTCTTCACCAGATCTGACCATATTGTGCATATCAAAAGGATAAACTGGGTTGGAAGAAGAAACACAATTTATTCAAACAACAGCAATTTTACGTGGAGAAACATAAGCATCGATATATATTATGTTTGATAATCGTATATTCTGCCCAATTACTGCATGGGCGCAAAGTAAAAACGCTGTAGGTCTCTGGCTCCCCTTGCTGTTAGAAGCCAAGTGGTGCACTTCAGAACTTTTACTCGACTTCAGAAACCTCATTAAAAAAAGTCAGGCATGTAATAATTTCGAGAAACAACAACAACAAAAAACATGACACATACAAATGATAATATTTGCACTTTTTTAAAAATTCACTACCAAGCTTTAAATCAGAGATTGTTCACCTTTTTATGCCTATCTGGATGCCTTACCAGGATACATAACCCCCAAAATAAGATAAAACAATGATAAACTTAATTTTGAGAGTACTTGATCCATCTCACCAGGAAATTCAGAAACTTGAACAAAGCCTCAAAAATTTTATAAAAAAAAAATTCCAGCCTGCAGATGCACATGATACTGTATATGTTATGAAAAGTTTGATGGTTGCATTATGTATTTTTGAGAAATTCAGCAGGGGCACCAGGTAAATAGTTAGAATAATTAATCATGCATGTGTTATTAAATCTGCTTACATTAACAACACTGTCCGAATTATCCCCCCAAAAAAGGGAAGAGACATTTCAAATGGTCTAAGATTACAATTTAATTGATTATATTTAACAAGGGCAAAGCAATTTGCACATTGGAACAAATAATCATAATAAAAATCAAAGTAAAATAAACTATACACAAAGGAACTAGGTGAGAAAATGTGAATACTCTTAATATAATTCAAAGTTCACAATTGTTTCCTTGAAATGGAAAACACAGATGATTGAAACAGTATATAACATACTTTGTCACAATCACTGTTACAAAAGTTGAAATCTTAACAAGTTGCAAAAATGTAAAATCAATGATTCAAAAATAATCATCAGTCTGATTAATATATATATATATATATATATATTAGCTTGATCAGATCAAACATGTCTAAAATGTTAAATTGACTAGAGAATCGCTAAAGGACCCAGGACAGAGAGGTCAATGGGTCAAGTTCAAGGCTAGGGTAAATTCTTCTGATTGTCGTTAGCTCCATTCTTAATTATTTTTCTATCCAATTCAATGCTTTGTTTCTATTCACACTGTGTGTTATACAAATGGGGGGAGGGGGGGGGGGGTGCAGAACAACACAGACCACTGTAACCCAGTTTTTGTTTAAATAATATTGCGTTGCACAGCATTAAGTCAACTTGGAGTTATTTTCAGTGCCTTTTAAGATCAGAATTTCTCCCCAAGTTTCTCCATCACCTCATTCATGTCAACACAGACTAACTTATTATCGATAGTCATTATTATCTTGTTAAACATCTGTTCCCACTTCCCTATCTGTTTCCATTGCTTCTCAGTGTTATTTTTCAGTGTTAACATTTTATTGTATTCTAATAGCAAACAAACTTTTTATAATATTGTTATACTATGCTACTCCTTGATGACTTATTTGATGAGTCTTTTTATATTATTTTCACACACAAATCATTATATGACTCAACTTCCTAAAACATTGACAATCACATATTGACTTTGTGGGTTTTCATACTTTAAATCAACAGAAAATCAAGTCTTATGAAAAACGGAGCTGTTACTGCTTATATATTTGCAAAAAAACATTTAAAGCAAGCGCTAACTGGAAAATTGTATGACCTCCAATTGAGTAATATTTCTTTTTTTTCATTTTGTGGTTAGATTTGTGTATTACGGGTACATGTCTTGACTTTTAAATGAGTGTGCTCACTTTTAGACAACCGCTAAGTATTGACATCAAGACACTGTCAAGCCAACTATCAGTTTCTGGACATCATAATTTCTGAATATGTATCTGATTAACAATTCTTTGTCAACCTTCCCACTGCATCACCATCCGATCCAGGTGAGGGCTTACTTGACAGTGTACTGTTGAGGCGCTAGTCCATTCTTTTGAGAACCATTGACCACAAAGCCAAATAGATCCATAATTCTACAAATTTCCATGAATTTCCAGAGTTGAATAAAATTGTGCCTTAAAAATATGATCACAAACTAGTGTTCCTCTTTTTTATATCATGATGACGTATGTTTTTGATAAAAGAATTGGCAAGTTTAAACAACTATTTATATGTGTTTTATTTATTTGTATATTTGTTTCAAACTGCCTTACTAAAATATTTGAGGACAAGAAATACAGTTTCCTGCTTCATGCATAATCTGAATTTAAGATAAATACTTTATAACCTAAATGAGTGAAATGTCTTATTTTCTCCAGTGTATTCACAATTACTTTTTAACCAAATAAAAATATATTTTCTCAGATGACTTAATCATCTGTTAGAATTGTTAATAGCATATGAAATTACTTACTTATTAAGTACAGTTGTGCGCATTGCAATCGCGAGTGACTTTTGGTCAAAAGCGTGACCGCATGTGAAAAAAAAAAGATCTACAGCAAGCCGGCCAGTTGGCCTCCGAATTATGTCTCGCTTTTTTTTCCACGGCCGTCGCTGCAAGATTACACTCTTGTGCTTTTCTAAAATTGGATTTTAAATGAGGTAAAGTCTCTACTGAAATGGTGATGTTTTATCAAGCCTTGAGGTTTCTGTCTCCTACACAGGCCTGAAGAGGACTACTTTGCTGAAGGAGAATTGGGTGAGTTGGACCTCGTGCTGCATCCTCTTGCTGCACTGCAGCAGGCGGTACAGACACGGTGAATTAAACTGGCACAAAAGTAAAGGAGACCTCCACCAGCAGCAGACCGATGTACATGAGTACCTGGCATTTGCTCTGCTTAGCTGGATTTGTGTCCTTGTATGATAACAAAGCAGGTTTCTCGAGGTGGTTGCATAGGACAAGTTAAAATGACCGAGATTGTTGGTTCAGAAATGGCCGTTCGCTTGTGTTGTCAGGTGGGTGGTCTGTGCTTTTGTGGCTAATGTTGATTGTTTAGTTGTGACTTGTTCTTGTTGTGACAACTGGGCTAGTGGGCATGGTCGTTGTCATCGTTTACTGTGTTGTTGCTTTCATGTCATTTGTTCTTTCTTCAGCTGCAATTGTGGTAGAAGCTCTTGTAGCTGAAGGTGTAGTAGATGTTGGAGTGGTTGACCAAGTAGTTTTTGGAATAGTTGTTGAGAGGGGGGTGGTTGGTTCTAGGGTTGTGAGAGGCGTTGTAGGCAATTTGGTGGTTGTGAACCCTACAGTAGGGCAGATAAATCGCTCCTCTGCCAATGATTTGATCTCCTGTTCTTTAAGATCTTCTGGATAGGAACAGACAACTGGCTTACGAACAATCCTAGAATTTGCCTTTATCCAGTGATGAAGATGTAAAAGGTTACAGTCACAATTCCAGGGGTTATCATTAAGATAAACTTTAGAGAGCTGTGTCACTGGTTCAAAAATATTCTCAGGGAGCGTTTGGAGATTGTTGCTGGACAGGTCCAGGGTTTTCAGCGAGTGAAGCTTTTCAAACACATCTGGACCCAAGGAGTCTATCTTGTTATTTCGGAGATTCAAAACGGTGAGCCTGTGCAATCCTTCAAAGTAGTCAGATGACATAGTTGCAAAGTGGTTCTTGGATAGATCTAGCTTGGTCAGTCTACTCAAAGGACTGAATATCGCTTTTGGAAGTTCGCTCAGTTGGTTTTCACTGAAACTTAAATCGGTCATATCTGTATGTTGACCAAAAAGTAGAGGCGGAAGTCTTGATAGTTTGTTCTTGTGCAAGGTCACAGTTTTGAGATTTTGGAAGCCAACAAAGAATTCTGCTGGTAAATTTGTCAAGAGATTGTCATCCAAGAAAATTTTTGTGAGTTTGTCTTTATGAGGAAACTGATTAGCAGATAGCTCTGTTAATTTGTTGCTTCGCAAAGAAAACTCTTTTAAATTTGGTAAATTAGACAAAATGTCCTCTGGTATAGAAGTCAGTTGGTTTTCATAAAGCCGAAGCACAGCCAGTTTATTTAATTTTGAGAAACAGGTGGTTGTCACAGCAGTGAGACGGTTTTTAGCCAGATGGAGTTTTGTGAGGTTTTCAAGGCCATCAAAAGTCCCATCTTCAATGGATGCAATCTCATTCCCATGTAACTCGAGCTCGATTACCTTTTTGAGACCGTCAAACAAGCCTTGTTCCAGATGACGGATCTTGTTCAATTTTAAAATAATTTTCTCCAGATTAATGAGGCCCGTAAAGACGCCTACAGGCACAGATGTCAGCGGGGTGTTGGAGATCTCAACGTACTTTATGTTGACCAGACCTTCAAAAGCTCCTGGCTCAATAACAGAGGTGTTTGTGTTCAGGAACTCCACTTTTTCCAGATGGGGGATTTCAACAAAGGCTGCTTTGGGAATTGTTTCTATGTGGCTGTCCAAAAAGAAGACTTCAGTAACGCCTGGTCTCAGACTACGAGGGATTTCTGTAGTCCCAGTAAAGACAATTTGTCTTTGGAAACGACAAAAGACTGTCTCCTTTTCACATGGTTGGCTTTGAGTCAAAAAGCACTCCAACAGTGAAATCAAGAAAAAACAAAAGGTGTGTTGTCTCTGCATGCCTGTCACTAGAACATACAGAAATATTTTGTAACCTGACATGCTTGTAAAAACACCCAAAAAGTTTTAAAAGCAAAATGCCAAAGGAGACTGCCTACCTGATTGTTTCCTGTGCCAAAATGCAGCACAGAGTTGTTACATCAGTGATGAGATGCACAAAACCAAATATTGAAGTTCTGTCAATATCAACATTCCCACCGACCCTCTAGGGTGTGACCCAACAAGTTTGTGTGAGTGGAGATAAGGGAAGAGTGTTGTTTTTTTTTTTCAACCAACTCCAGCACGGGACTGCAATGTGGCTCCAAAGTAACAAACTGTATGCTCTTTTGTGAATTATTGCATAATTTCATTTGTAATTTGTAATTTGACCAAATCAATTGGTGAGAAAAATTACAATACAGTATCACTTTATTTTCAAACAATTTATTTGCCATGGTTTCATTTGTTTTGATGCAGATTTTACAATTAAGCAACAATTACATTTCATTAGAAAACAGGACAGCACGGTGACACAGCTGTAGAGTGTTGGGCTCACGGTTCTATTGACCAGGGTTCAAATCCTGGGCCCGCGTGTGTGGAGTTTGTGTGTTTTCCCAGTGCCTGTGTGGGTTTTTTCCAGGCACTCCACTTTTCTCCCACATTCCAAAAATATGGAACATTAATTGGACACTCTAAATTGCCCCTAGGTGTGATTGTGAGTGCGGGTGTTGTCTGTCTCCATGTGCCCTGCGATTGGCCGGTGACCAGACCAGCATCTACTCATCTTTTTGCCCATGTCACTTGGGTCAGGTACCTGGGAATATTCTCTTACATCCAGGTCATTTCATTCTCACGGCACTGAATCGATTGCAACTGGACATCTGGTTAGACATTTAGTTTCTCATCCAAGCTGGTTTCCTACATTCATGCAACAAGCGCATGTATAAACAAATAACTATTTATACTCATGTTTACACCTACGGAGAATTCAGAACCCCTAACATACATGTTTTTTGGAATGTGGTAGGAAGCCGTACTACCTGGACAAAATCCACTCAAGCACGGGGAGAACATGCAAAATCCACACAGGAATGCCAGGAGTGAGACTGGAATCCAGAACCTCAGAACTGTGAGTCATACTTTCTCAGCACAACACCCTGGACTGGATGGCAGCCAATCACAAGGCACATTTATGATGATTATTTCATATAACAGAAATGTTAGAATAAGGGCAATGTTATTAAAATCTCTAGTGAAGTCTCGGTTATCAATTTACCTATCTATAGCAGCAACCAAAGAATTGGTTATGTTTTTCAAGCCTTCAGGTTTCTTTCTCCTACACAGGCCTTAAGATGACTTCTTTCCTGTAGGAGAAGTGAGTGAGTTGGATCTCGTGCTGAATCCTCTTGCTGCACTGGAGCAGGCGGTAAAGAGACAAGGTGAATTTAGCCAGCACAAAAGTACAGGAGACCTCCACCAGCAGTAGACCGATGTACATGAGTGCCTGGGATTTGCACTGTTTAGCTGGATTTGTGTCCTTGTATGATATCATACCAGGTGACTTCTCTCGAGGTGGTTGCATAGGACAAGTTAAAATGACCAAAGTTGTTGGTTCAGAAATGGCCGTTGTCCTCTGAGCGGGGGTCGCTTTCGTTGTCAGGTGGGTGGTTTCTGTTTTTGTGGGCATTGTTGATTGTGTAGTTGTGATTCGAATTGTGCTATTTTTGCTGGGTAAAAAGGTTGTGACTGTGTTTTTTCCCAGTGTAATAGTGGGTACAGCTGTTGTGAAAATGGTTGTGGATGAAGCTGTTGACATTGTGGTTATTTGTGGAGTCAATGACATAGTGATGGCTGCTGAGGTTGGATTTGCTATCGGTGTGGTTGCTACCAGTGCGAAAGTAAGTGTAGATGTTAAAATGGATGTGAGTAAACCATTTGTTATTGTGGTTGTTTGTGGAGGAAGCGTGCTGACTGGTGAGGTTGATATTAAAATGGTGGTCTCTGTGGTCGTTACTTTTGCTGTTGTTCTGACGACCGGTGTAGTCAGGATTGTCATTGTTGTCGTTTGCTGCGTTGTTGCTTTTCTTTCAGTCGTTGTTTCCTCAGCTGCAATTGTGGTAGAAGTTCTTATAGACGGAGTGGTTGACCAAGTAGTGGTTGGCGTTGTTGTTGTGAGGGGGGTGGTTAGTACTAAGGTTGTGAGAGGCATTGTAGGCATTTTGGTGGTTGTGAACCCAACGGTAGGGCAGATAAATTGCTCCTCTGCCAATGATTTGATCTCCTGTTCTTTAAGATCTTCTGGATAGGAACAGACAACTGGCTTACGAACAATCCTAGAATTTGCCTTTATCCAGTGATGAAGATGTAAAAGGTTACAGTCACAATTCCAGGGGTTATCATTAAGATAAACTTTAGAGAGCTGTGTCACTGGTTCAAAAATATTCTCAGGGAGCGTTTGGAGATTGTTGCTGGACAGGTCCAGGGATTTCAGCGAGTGAAGCTTTTCAAACACATCTGGACCCAAGGAGTCTATCTTGTTATTTCGGAGATTCAAAACGGTGAGCCTGTGCAATCCTTCAAAGTAGTCAGATGACATAGTTGCAAAGTGGTTCTTGGATAGATCTAGCTTGGTCAGTCTACTCAAAGGACTGAATATCGCTTTTGGAAGTTCGCTCAGTTGGTTTTCACTGAAACTTAAATCGGTCATATCTGGATGTTGACCAAAAAGTAGAGGCGGAAGTCTTGATAGTTTGTTCTTGTGCAAGGTCACAGTTTTGAGATTTTGGAAGCCAACAAAGAATTCTGCTGGTAAATTTGTCAAGAGATTGTCATCCAAGAAAATTTTTGTGAGTTTGTCTTTATGAGGAAACTGATTAGCAGATAGCTCTGTTAATTTGTTGCTTCGCAAAGAAAACTCTTTTAAATTTGGTAAATTAGTCAAAATGTCCTGTGGTATAGAAGTCAGTTGGTTTTCATAAAGCCGAAGCACAGCCAGTTTATTTAATTTTGAGAACCAGGTGGTTGTCACAGCAGTGAGACGGTTTTTAGCCAGATGGAGTTTTGTGAGGTTTTCGAGGCCATCAAAAGTCCCATTTTCAATGGATGCAATCTCATTCCCATGTAACTCGAGCTCGATTACTTTTTTAAGACCGTCAAACAAGCCTTGTTCCAGATGCCGGATCTTGTTCGATTTTAAAATAATTTTCTCCAGATTAATGAGGCCCGTAAAGACGCCTACTGGCACAGATGTCAGCGGGGTGTTGGAGATCTCAACGTACTTTACGTTGACCAGACCTTCAAAAGCTCCTGGCTCAATAACGGAGGTGTTTGTGTTCAGGAACTCCACTTTTTCCAGATGGGGGATTTCAACAAAGGCTGCTTTGGGAATTGTTTCTATGTGGCTGTCCAAAAAGTAGACTTCAGTAATGCCTGGTCTCAGACTACGAGGGATTTCTGTAGTCCCAGTAAAGACAATTTGGTTTTCTGAAGAACAGTGAGTCTTGTTTACACACGGTTGGTTTTGTGTCAAAATGCACTCCAACAGTGATGTCAACAAAAAAAGAATGGCGTGTTGTCTCTGCATGCCTGTTCACTAAAACACAGAAATATTTTGTAACCTGACATGCTTGTAAAAACACCCGAAATGTTTTAAAAGCAAAATGCCAAAGGAGACTGCCTACCTGATTGTTTCCTGTGCCAAAAATGCAGCACAGAGTTGTTACATCAGTGATGACATACACACAACCAAATAGAGAAGTTCTGTCAATATCAACATTGCCAGCGACCTTCCAGGGTGTGGCCCAAAAAGTATGTGTGAATGGAGATAAGGGAAGAGTGTTTTTTTTTTAAAAACCAACTCCAGCACAGGACTGCAATGTGGCTCCAAAGTAACAATCTGTATGTTCTCTTATGCTCAGCCTGAGGACGGAAGAAGTTGTTGGAATGAGGGGTGGGGGCCGGATAGGGGCACCCGACAAGAAAATGATCATTGGTGGAACCCACAAAGCAGACACGACCATGAGAGTTGAGGGCCCACGCAATGTAGAACATCCAGGGGGGGGGGGAATGTGGGGGGGGGGCTGTCCTCAGAAGCACCGCCTTGGAGCTAAGTGTAAAATCCACCTTCCTTCCGTTACTTTGAGTCCCAGATCCCCGATTGGCAGTCATTGGTCCTCCCTCGTGAATCAGTGCCCCTCCACCCCCCACCCCCACCCCGAGTGGAATGGTGCATTTAAAATCTTGAAGACCAGAGAGCTGAGAGTGACGAAGACAGGGGTGCCAGGCACGATTGCCTAAAAGACTCCCCGCACGACCCACTCCCCCCAGAGACGGATATATGCGGTGCATTAACAGAAAAGGGGGGTGAATGCGTGTAGTGCATTTAAAATCCGGGGGGAGCCCAACGGCAGGGCATCCGGACCAGGAAACAGCACAAACGTGCTGAAGCCCGGTTCGACACATAAAGCCCCTCAAGCCCTGTATCAGCCCCCCAGGAACACTGAGATTTTTATGAGCCAAGATGTGATGAGAAATAAATATGTACACTCAATAGCGTGGGTGCGTGCTGAGTGATTAAGAGGCACGGCTCCTGCAGGTCAGGCCCATCCAGCTCGACAATTACTGTCAAAGAGGGCGGCCACTTCAGGACCCGTAGCGCCACCCCAGGATCCCCCCCCTTCCCCCCCAGCACTCATGACCCGCCCCTGAGTGTGGGATTATGGCTCCCCCTGCAGACTAGGCAGGGATAAAATCAGGCTCCACAGCCCGCAGGGGACATGACAAGCCTTGGAAAACAGGTACAGTACTCCATCCATTTCTTTGCTGCCTATCCTTATAAGGGTCACGGGGAGTGCTGGAGCCTATCACAGCAGTCAACGGGCAGGTGGCAGAGTACACCCTGAACTGGGTGCCAGCTAATCACAGGGCACATAGAGACAAACAGCCACACTCACAATCACACCTAAGGGCAATTTACAGTCTCCAATTAATGTTGCATGTTTTTTTACAATGTGGAAGGAAACCGGAGTGCCTGGAGAAAACCCACGCAGGCACGAGGAGAACATGCAAACTCCACACAGGCAGGTCCGGGATTGAACCGGGACCTCAGAACTGTGAGGCCAACGCTTTACCAGCTGAATCACCGTTCCACCGGTAGAGTACTCCATGGAGGACAATGGGCAAATAACAAAGATGGCTTAGCTTTACAACAGTTCAATTTGTGCGTGTGCAGTTTTCTTTTTTTTTTCAATAGTGTTCTTCCACTTGTGCATTTTTGGGTCACAGCTCTGAAACCAAGCAGGCATTTTTTTTCTCGGGGGGTTGGGGGGGGGGTTGCTGTGGACCTGTGGTCTGATAAAGCATTTTTCAGAGTGGAGAATTATTCTTACATATTGTTATATTGTTGTGGATACCTGCAAAATTTCAATGTTCAATTGGCATGAACATGCAATGTGTATCTGGTACTGTATACTGACAGGAAGTTAGATGACTCTTTGCAAATTCTTAAAACAATTTTAAAAATATATTTGATATTGTGTAAATACCCCCCACCCATCCCCCATACCGTCACCCAAAAGACCAATCAGGGATAACCAAACTGGGGTGCCCAGACTTTTTTATCCCAAGATCTACTTTTCAAGCAGCCAGCCTCTCGGGACCTACCTCTTTGCTCTACGTCGCCCAGACTGTGTTGTGAACTAAAGTCAGAATTACAGCGAAACAATGGCAATCGATGCAAAAACGTTTGACGCCTCACAAACTTCATATTGAAATCCAACAGGATAAAATAGTGGAATCGTACTGCGCATGTAAAGCAGGGTGAGTACTTTTTACTTGGAAAGATCACGAAGGATATCATTGTAGTCTTTTTAAGTGAGTGGGTGTAGTCATTTCACTTGGCTCGTAATCGAACCCAGTGCTCTGTCTTAAAAGTCCGATGTGATACAAATAGGCACATAGACTTTTCTCTTGCATGACATCGCACATTTACGTATCACTAACCCTCTGTGGCATAATACATTAAACACTTCATTCAGTAGGTCAGTGATACACCAACAAAGTGAAAGTTGTTCTCCTGCAAGGTATAAAGCACTGATAATAATGAAATCAAACTCCGAGAAGATACTTCTCCCTGACTTACCTTCGAACATACAGCCTTGTGTTTGTTGATATTGTTCACATTTAGTTGTACGCGAGCTCTTCCGTGAGCCTTAATCCATTGTAGACACTTCGTCAACTGTGTTTTAGGCTTTGGAAAATGAATCAACCAGGCCCCTTGTACCATAGCTGGATATCTTTCATCAGAATTGCACGTTCCTCAAGCGCATCTTGGGACCATTTTCTTCGTAGCATTAACTTTTCCAAGCGCACGCGACCACCAATCAGCATTGCTTGTGGGACATGAGGACAAGAGGGGTGTGTCAAACCAGGGGTTAAGACAATGCGGCTATCTGATTGGCTATTATTGTACGGGTGATTGACAGGTTGGAAAGGTCCCTTGCGCAAGTGTGCTGTTTAGAGGGAACACTGGCTGACGTTTTTTTTCTTTCCTTTTTTTTTGGCACGCCCAAGACTACCTGGTAATCGACCGGTCGATCGCGATCGACGCATTGAGCACGCCTGTCTTAAGTATCTGTAAATTGATAATTTGATCAAATTTTCATCATAATTTGAAATAGATTATTCTTTGTATTACTATTGCACTCTTACATGAAGCTTGCACCACCCTACAAGTCAGCCATACTTAAAAGGATGGGTGACTTGCACATTTGTTGTTAAAATATTACGTTGCAACTAAGTCATGTCTTTTTAAAAACACGTGGGTGGCTTGTTAAATAAAGAGGACACACAGTAAAAAAAATGTAAAGAACTCTCAAATGTTTTCGTTACTTTTATTCCTTTCAGGGTGATTCAGAACACCGAAAAATGGGCTATACACGCTTGTGGTGGCTTACATACTTTCATTGCATAACATTCCCTCAAAAATTGAAAGATTTACTTCTTAAAAATATGATGAATGAGCTTTGACAGCTAATGAAACCAAAAGTATTTTTTTTAGATGAGTTTAAATATGTCTTGAGTGTATATAATGCGTGAGTATCCCACTTGGGTATTGATGTAGTTATAAAGTATCACCAGCAGATGTCAGTATCGGAAAAGTTTATCAAAGTGAGCCAGGTGTCGTGTTAAAGCGTCGAGAAAGCACAAACTTCAATTTAACTCTTCATAGGTCAGTTTGTGTGGGGGAAAAAACGCACAAAATACATTTCAATGTTTATGATGTTGATGTTTCGAAACTGTTAGGACTCTTAAAATGATTTAGTGTTTATGGATACTGTAGTACTGTGAGTTAAAGCCACTTTTTAACGTGTGTTTGCGTGTGTGTTTTCAGAATAGATTTGATGCACTCACCAGTTCAGTTTTTTTTTTTTTTTTTTTTTTTTTTCTCTCAGGTGGCACATTTCAGATGACTACGGATTGATCACATGATTGGTTAAAGTCAAACGCGGTAAAATGTTGTTTTCAGGATCGTTGGTGTCTTTGCACCCATCCATTCATCCATCCATTTTTTTAGCTGCTTATTCTCACAAGGGTTGCAGGGAGTGCTGGAGCCTATCCCAGCAGTCAACGAGCAGGAGGCGAGCTCCACCCTGAACTGGTTGCCAGCCAATTGCAGGGCACATTGAGACAAACAGGCGCACTCACAATCACACCTATGGACAATTTAGAGTGTCCAATTAATGTTGCATGTTTTTGGAATGTGGAAGGAAACCGGAGTGTCCAGAGAAAACCCACGCAGGCACGGGGAGAACATGCAAACTCCGCACAGGGAGGGCTGGGATTGAACCCGGGATCTCAGAACTGTGAGGCCAACACTTTACAGCTGCACCACCATCTTGCCCAGCCTAAAAATCAAATATTGTATTTTTTGGTGCCTGTGTGAGGACAGTTGGCGGCAAAGCAATAAATTGCAACCATTTGAAATCCACAGCTGCTTTGTCACGGCCCCCTTTGCCATTGATCTAAATCAGTCGGCCAAATGTAGGTTGCGCATACACCAGATTCCTCCCTTATGTTATCCTATACTATCCCACTTATGGTCTAAATATGCTGCACGAGAGATGTGGCCGATGTCCATCATTAAATAAGTAAAATAGCCGCCAATGACTGTCAGTAGAGTAATGTGAGGGTTATCTTGAAGAATTAACCAATTGAGAAAGAGTCAGTTCTGGCCAACTAAAAGGTTGGTATGTTTGTCCGCTTGGAAGTTGCTGACTTAAGTAATTGTGGATCTCTGAATTACTTCTGTTCAGTTTGTGTCAACACAGCCATATCTGACGCTATATGTGTAATTTGAAACATACATGCAAATACAGCAAAAATCGCCATTAAAATTGGAATTGGTCACTTAGACTTGCACTGTAACTACTACAAAGAAGACGTGCCCTTGCTAGACACTGAAATTAATTTGATCAAATCTGGGATCCGAATCTTCCCCGTTAACTACAGTAATCATCGTCCATTTCTCTTGGGTGTTTCAAGTTGCTTGAAGAACATCAGAAACACTGCATGGTTCCAGTCATTCTACAGAATGTAACTGGAGATTTTGATTCTTTGCAGTCAATGTCAGGCTGATATCATTGATGATGCATCAATTGACTGAAGATAGATACACATCAGTGTGCATTCAAACAACACACTCACCTTAAACAAACAACCAAATAAAACAGCAGAAGCAACTAAAAGGTATGATGCATTTAATATTTTCGTGTATTTTCTATATAAATGTAAATCATTTTTATGTCGCTGATGTTAATTGTTGTGTACAGGTGGTTCTTGGTTCACAATATAATATATGTATGAAGTTTTGAGGTTATGAATGCGTGCAATTAACTAGGTGGTGTATCAGCAAAAGAGTACAAAGTTACAGTATGTGCCGCAAAAAGGCACATTTTGTCATTTGCCAATATTTTCTATCTATGCTAATTGATTTTCATACATGTGCTGTTTTTATGACTTCACGTCTGCGTTTGTGTTAATTAATCATTTGAGTCTTCAAATTCAGGTTACGTTTTTGCCGTAGGAAGGAGAACTCCAAACATACACCAAGCAACTCCTGTATTTTTTAATCCGTGTGCATGCGCGTATCGTGACTAAATGTAAATGCAGCAATATTGAACATAGTCACTCGAATGTAGAGTACATGGAAATGTTTTTGGGGGAAAATAGTGGACTTTAACTTTTAAAGTGCACTTTAACCTGCCGTGTAAATCCATCTTATGTTGAGCAGTCTTGTTTACAGCACAGAGTTTCTGCTCGTGTGGGCTATATGTCCCCGTCCTCTTTTTTTCATCCTCCAGTACAAACAGCTAATGATGGTGGCAGTTAAGATGACTGTGGCAATAACTGCAATGACGATGATGATGATGGAAGTACGGTTAGTAGCGTGACCCTCCTCGCCCTTCCCACTGCTTGTGACTTCATACTCTGAGGAAGATGTGCCAACAGCAGGTGAAGAAGTGCTTCTTTTCCCTGGGGGGGTGTTTGGCTTGTTTCTCCTCTCCGTTGAAGTCAGCGGTGTTTGCCGTGTGGAACTCTGCAGCCCCAAGTCCTCTTCCGTTAGCCGGGCAATCATCTCCCCGCTCAGACTCTGGGGAGTGTCACACACCACTAGGGTTTGGTTGGCCTTGGATGGGTGCTTTCTGAGCCAGTTGCGAAGAGGCAGAATATCCTTGTCACACCTCCAGAGGTTCTGCTGAAGAAGTATTTCGTCTGCCACAGAAATAGCATCTAGATCTTGCTGCGGCAAGTTTGCAAGTGTGTTATTTCTCAGGTCGATCTGTCCCAGGTGACTGAGGCCTTGCAGAAAGCCAACGGGCAAACGATTGATGAAATTATGCTCCAAAGAAATGTTTACTAGGCTCGGAAGACCTTTGAATGTCCCAGCTTGCAATGTTTTTAACAGATTGGTGTGAAGAGATACTTCGCCTAGCTGTTCCAACCCTCGAAAGGCTCCTGTAGATACATAGCTAATCCGGTTGCGGCTGAGCACCAGGAGACGCAACTGAGTCAGATTTTTAAAGGCGTCATCGTCTATACGACTCAGTTTGTTGTCATACAGCCACAACGCCTCCAGGGCCATAGGACCAAACACCCCTGGATCAATGCTTTCCAGCTGGTTTTTATACAAGGAGATCTGGGCAAGCATGGGAAGGTGCAAGAAGAGTCCTTGAGGCAGAGTCCTCAGTTGGTTTTTGGAGAGGAACAGCTTTGTGAGTTTTGGCATCTTTGAGAACAGGTCATGTTGCAAATGAGTGATATGATTTTCCTGTAGGGATAATTCCTCCAGGTTTCCAAGGTCATCAAAGCTTCCACTGGGTATTTCCTGTAGCACATTTTTATTTAGTCGAAGGTATTTCAGCTTCGAAAGCCCTTTGAATGTACCACTTGATAACTGACTGATATAATTTCTTGCAAGCAACAGGTGCTGTAACTCAGTAAGAGGATGGAAAGTTTCCATGGGTATCGAGATCAATTGGTTCTGAGTGAGATCGAGGACCGTAAGAACTTTGAGTGGGGAGAACAATTTTTGACGGAGGGCCATAAGCTTGTTTTGGTTTAGATTCAGAGTCTCAAGCTTGTGAAGATTCCGAAACAAGTCCTCTGGTATATCTTGCAATTTTGTTCCAGTAACTCTTAATGCCGTTAGGTTCATGGAGGAATCAAATGTGCCAGGTTGAATCTCCCTCAAAGCGGTGTCATCAATTGAAATTATTAATGCGTTAGTTAGAGAAGTAAAGTCATCTGCTTTCAAAGAATAGATGTTGCACTTGGAGAGGTAGATTTCAATTGTAGACGACGTCAGAGGAGGAACATTTGCAAGACCGATGCATAGCATTGCGTTTTCCTTACATTGGCATCCATTCGGACACGCCCATACAGCAACTTTGAAAGAGCAGAGAAATAGGAGCATACGGAAGATCATTGGATGCTCCATTTTGTCCCTAGAAAAAGACACAAATGTTGGATTATCTGTATTTTTTTTATTCCAATGAACCTATCCACTATTGTATAACACACAATACATATTTTCACATTTAAAGGGGAAATGCAGTGGTCTGCATTAACAATGTATCCAATAGGTCAAGTAATTTGTACTCTATCTTGACAATGTGATGTTAAATCCTCTCTCATTTAATAGTGTTTTGAGAAAATTTTTATCGACAATTACGAATTTTCACGGGCGCTGCCATTTCGCGAGACACATGACCTGCGTGGGCGTATGTGACGTTTGTGACGTATGTTACGTGCCATTCCAAACACTCGATTACATGGGACACCATTATGCCCAGCGCTGATTTCTCGGATTTTTTCTCATCTGATGAAGAAATAGCAGTATCGGTTGATTGGGAAGACGGAGGAATACTTCCACACAGAGCGACGGAGGCGCGAGCTCGCTCCCTGGCCGAGCGAGCTCCTGGCTCCGCCACTCGGTGGAGTGAGCTCATCAGACTCCCCATCATTCCGCCCGAAGAACCATGCGAATATTCAACATTATTTACAGCCGAGCGGGGGAGCTCACTTGCGAGGGAGGGAGCTCATGGCTGCGCCACTCGGTGGAGCTCAGCTCATGGCTCTTCCGCTCAGCGGCATTATTTAGAGCCACAGGTTCAAATCTGTATGGAAGTTTTCCTCCGTCTTCCTGATCAACCGAGCAGCCGAGCCACTCACGGGCGTGCTGCTCATGGCTGTGTATGGAACTATTTCTCTGTCTTCCCGATCAACCGATACTGCTATTTCTTCATCAGATGAGGATAAATCCGAGAAATGACCGCTGTGCATAATGGTGTCCCATGTAATCGAGCTTTTGGAACGACACGTAACGTCGCATACGCCCATGTAGGTCATGTGACTTGTGAAAATGGCAGCGCCCCTGAAAATTCGAAATTGTGTCTTCTCAAAACACTATTACATAAGAGTGGATTTAACATCACATTGTCAAGATAGAGTACATATTACATGACCGATTGGATACATTGTTAATGTGTCAGCGATGTTCCTAGAAAAACAACTAAGACAAGCCTGACGACTGTAGAGAGTGAACGCAAACCAACCAAGATTGTCTTTTCGTGCACGGGACAGACGGAGGACACACTGTGAGAGTGCGCTACCTCAGACTGCCAAAGTGGTAGTCCCTGTCTGCTCTTTTTTATTGCATTCTCAGGTCAAAGGGTTCAATGGTTACACAGTGAAAATGCTGACACAGATGGCTACACCAACAGCACACAAACACTAAGGTACAAGTTTCCTCAAGGCCGCAAGAGAGTCCTGATAAACCCACAAGAGAAAAAGCATGGCAATGTTTAAAGACATGTTTATGGCATTTGGGGGTATCCTCCTGCGGTAGAAGGGCGTTATCTCCTCCCAGTGTTGAGGAGTATCTGCTTAAGATCAGAAAGGAAACATGCTGAGGCCAGGATGGAGACATCGCTTCCCAGTGTTCAGGGCCATCAGCTTTGAGGTCGGCAGGGGGACATTGCCTCCCATGTGTCACTGGGTCACACTTCAAGACACGCACGCAGCTCACAAAGAGAACAATTCAGACTAAGACTAACAGAAACAAACGCATGATAAAACAATCCTAACAGCAACTATAGTAGTAATGATATTCTTTTATCATGATAACAAACATAGTAATAACTTCTTTATCATAATGCCAACCACTGGATTTCCCCTTTAAGAGGACATATTTTGACAAACCAACTTATTCTAGTATTTGAAATGTAATGTTGTCTCTGTGGTGCCTGATGAATTCAATTAATCCACACATTCCTGAGTTCTTGACGTTTTTCTGCCAAGAGGCCTAAACTCCTATTTATCAAGCTTATCTCCATCACCAGCGAAGGGCTCCACCTACTTCTCCGGTCCATAGCCAGCGTTGTCAACCGAACATGTGCTCTCTCAAGTGGGTCAACCAATCAGATGAAAGTGGGTGGTCTTAGCCAAACATGAATGAAATGGATAGAAGAGTGGATCAACCAGAAGTAACTTTCAGAGGGGCCTTGTCTGGACATTTGTATGATAAAACCAAGCTTTACTTTTTGAAATGAAATCACACGTTTATACAAAATCTATGATAGAATTTTCCTCTATGTAGGTTTGAATCTATTTAACCTTATTTTTGTATTGATAAATCGGACCTTGACTCATATTTAAATCCACTGATGATTTGACTTGATTCGGCCATATTTTGGTAATGAATTTATTTTTTCTTGGGTCAGTGGGTTTTGGAGTTGTTCTGAAAATTGCCCATTATCATTAGAATTGGTTGGATAGGGTTAATGTTATTATGCCTAAAAATGACAGACTTACAAATCATTAAGTCTGGGACACTGCTGTATGATCTGGGGACAGAAGGTGTCCAATTGTATTGTTCACCATAACAAATTTTAACACATAAATTCATGTTATGGTTCTCACATTTGGTTGAAAAATATTTGTGGTTGGACAAGATATTGATGTCTCACATGGTACAATCTAGATTTGCCAATATCAAAAGCGGAATTATAGAGTGTGATTCCCAGCCCCAGCCAATAAATGTAGAGTATTATTCATGGCTGGGATTTTTTTTCTCATGACTACATTCATTCGCTGTGCTATTTCTGTCCCGTGAGAACTTTTTTTTTTGTTGGAGCTACCTCCCCAGGAAATTAAATGGTAAATTTCCACTGATTGGTGCATTATCCAAGTAATGTGTAAAAGGAAATGTGTGTCACCAGGATTTGAATTAAAAATGCCACAGAAAATTTCATGTTGTAAAATTCACATTGTTATTTCAAAGTGCTCACATTTCCAACAGCTGTATTTCAGATGAACTTTTCAATGTTAATAAATTTTCCGTGTAACAAAAATTCAACCTTCAAAATTCAAATGCTGTATTTTCAGTCTCGTGAGATTCAACCAGCTACAATTCAGTCTGAATTCAGTGTTGAGAAGGCCATCCAGGCCACCAAACGCGAGGCGTCCGGGTGGACAGGTCAGGACGATCTGGGTCACACTTCCACGGGGCGATTCGGGTGGACGACCTTGGTGAGGAACCAAACGGCGAAGCAGGTTCCAGACCAAGGCAGGCAACTGCTCCGGACGAGAACCTCCCACTCCGTGGTTGCGAGACGACCAGGGATTGGTCGCCACCCAGACTTGGTCAGGAGGCAGCCGTGGATTGGTCATCAGGAGCGAAGAGGATGACGGAGAGAAGGACCAGAGCCATGACCGCCACCATCACCATCACAGTCATCCCAAACTCTCTCCAGCTCCGGGGTGGCTCAACAGAACTCCCCAGCTCCTGTCGTTGTTGAGACAGGGACGTTACAAGGCGGCCGCGAACCGGTCGCCGCCGGTCCTCCTGCACAGGAACGTGAGACGGCATCACCATCACCACCTCCTCCTGGACGGGAACGTGAGAAGGCGGCGGCATCGCCATCGCCACCTCCTCCTGGACGGGAATGTGAGAAGGCGGCGGCAGCGCAACCATCGCCACCTCCTCCTGGACGGGAACGTGAGAAGGCAGCGGCAGTGGCATCACCACCTCCTTTTGGACAGCAACGTGAGAAGGTGGCAGCACCATCGCCACCTCCTGGACGGGAACGTATGGGCGTGCCCGTCGCCGTTGGAGCAGGAACGGGGGGCGACCGCGGACCGGTCGCTGACGAAGGAGGAGTGTGGAGCGGCTCCGGGCCGGTCACCACCGGTACTCCTGGGCACGGACGAGAAACGGCTGCAGAGACGTCGCCACCTCCTGGACAGCAACGTGAGGCGGCGGTGGATCGGTCTTCACTGCCACCTGAGCTTTGCTCGGAACAGCCAAAACTTCGATGTGGGAATGGCGAGGAGGCGGATCCGTTCCCACAGCTACGTGGGAATGGTGAGGAGCCGTATCCGTTCCCACTGTCACGTGTGCTTTCAGTGCATTAGTTGATACAGCAATGTTGGCGTGGCGCGGTGGCGGGTCCGTTTCCATGGCGACGTGAACAAGAGTAGGCAGAGAGTCAGTCGAAATTGCCACGTGGGCGTGACTCGGGAGCGGGTCAGTTCCAACTGCCGCGTGAGCATGAGTCAGAAACGAGTCCGTTGAAACCGCAATGCGTGCGTGTCGAGGTGGCGGATGAGTTCCCACTGCAGCGTGCACTTGGCTTGGTAGTGGATCAGTTGCCACTGCCGCATGAGCAAAAGTCAGTAACGAGTCCGTCGAAACTGTAACGTGCGCTTGGCAAAGTGGCGTTTCCGTTCCCACCGCAGCGTGAATCTGCGTCAGCAGCGAGTCAGTAGTAGTTGCGACGTCAGCGTAGCTCGGCTGGTTCTTCAATCCTTGCTGAACCTGGGCCGTGAGAGCCGCCGATTTGGCGCTCTGCCGCTCTATCTCCGCCTGCATTTCGCGGCAGAACACCTCGTGATTTGGCGGCTCCTCCTCCCTCTGGGCTGGAAGTTTCGCCACCAGCTGCAGTCTGCCAGTTTCACCGTTGCCGGCGAGGAGTGGGAGCACGGTGTCACAAGGGAGCGCCCGGCCGGGGCGTCTCCTCTGGCCGCCACACAGAGGTCCCGGGTAGATGGCCAAGCGGGTTCCCACAAAAAACAGGTTGGTGTACTCGGACCTACCGGGCAAAGACGCTCGGGTGCTGAAAACGCGGGGAGGTGAAACAAACTGGCCGGGATTGAAGATCGGGCGAAGAGATTCGTAATCGAAATAATCAGAGTCTTACTCAGGCAGCCGGTCATACAAATCAAGGTCCTACTCATAGTCCGAAAAGTCAGAGTCTAGAAGAATATGCAGTGCCGGACGGGTCATGGTCGGGACGTATTCGTAGCTCGCCGGCGGAGCATATGACACGGAAGCGGGGGACGCCGTGGAGCCTGCCCGGATCGGACAGGCTTGGTCCTCCGGCAGTCGGTCTACCTTGCGTTGGTCCCGGCGACGCCGGGTCTTTCCTGCTGGGTCCTGTTTTGGGCCAGATCGTTCTGTCACGACCCATCGGAACGAAGGTAGGACCCAAATGCAAGGTAGGGGGAAAAACGTTTATTATTAGAAGGTCGGGGATCAAGCAGGCAGTCAAGTGCAGCAGCGGTAGTTGGGACGTCGGGCGAAGAGACCAGGTGAGCGGGCAGGCAGGAGTCGGTACACAGAAGAATGATCAAGGCAGGCAGAAGTATAAAAGGAGTCAGGCTTACAAGGTTGGTCGGAGAACGGGCGAAGGTCGGTACACACGGGTTGACGATCAGGGATACAAGAGTGCTGAAACGGGACATGAACCTCAACAATCTGGCCGAGCAACAGTCGTCATCGGGGTCCTGTATATACATGGGATAATCAGACCGTATGAGGTGCAGGTGTGTGCCTCCCAATTAGCGCGAGCACGCGGGCACCCGCAAAGCCCGAGCTGGAGCGGCAGGATCGTGACCGTATCCTGTTAGGTTAACCCCATGGGAAGTTAAAGAAGGAGAAATTTGGGTGCGTTTTCTCAGTTTTGGTGCAGAACAAGTCAGCCTCTTGCCTTAGCTAGAACGAGTGGCCTGTAATGCTAAGCACCAGAGATGACAGGGGCGGAGTCAGGGATTGGCACATATCCAGATTTTGCTTGGATTTCAAATATGTTCTTTATTTTGAATTTTTATTTTTAATGAATGTCCAAAATATATGTAATAATAATATTACTTCACATTTGGAGGGTTTATTGTACATATGAATTTTGGGGAGAGTCTTCCTTTAACACAGAACACTGAATTTAGACGATGAATTTCAGACAGTGAATTGTAGCCAGTTGAATCTCAGGAGACTGACAATATTGCGTTTGAATTAAGAAGATTTAATTTTTTATATGGCAAATTTGTTAACATTAAAAAGTTAAACTGAAATCCAGCTATTGAAAATGTGATCACTATGAAATAACAATGTGAATTTTACACCATAAAAGTTTCTGTGGCACTATTAATTGAAATCCTGGTAGCACATTTTTACTTCTATAGTAGTTTCCTTGTTTTCTTTTGAGCAGAAGCCTGGTTGTACGTGACATAAAAAAAAGTTATGTTTTATATCTATATTTTCATCTGTTTTTTTTTAATCTATTTTTTTTATCACCATGCCAGTTGCACAAAAAAGTTACGCTTTGGTATGCATTACGACTCTGCTGCTTGGGTGTGACCCTCCATAATAGAAGCGTGTCCGTAAAGTGGTTTAAACATTTCTACTTCATCATGAATCGCTATGATTTATTTATTTATTTTTGGTCCTCATATGATTTACATACAGAGAACTTTGGTATGCACTTTTAAACCCCCATATTAGTGTGTGTGTGTGTGTGTGTGTTGTGTGTGTGTGTGTGTGTGTGGTGTGTGTGTGTGTGTGTGTGTGTGGATATATGTAAGCATATATGTATCTAAGCATGTATGTCACAGAGAACCAAACCTATTGATCATCTTATATTTAGAGTTGGTATGTCATCCTTTCAGATCAGTTACTTTCTAAAATGAAAGAATCAAATCATCGCTGTCTTACTGCCAAGTATATTGCAACAAATCTACTAAAAACACACTGAAGGACACACAGCAATTCTGCATTGCTTACCTTGAATGCTAGCTGATGATTGAACACACACAGGGAGTTGGTATTATCTCGAATGAGCAGCCTGCCTTCCTCTGAAGATTAGGAAATTGTGTGCTGAAAATTTTACCCGCACACTATCACATTTTCCTGGTCTTCATCATGCACGGATCCTTTCATGCTTCATTTTTTTTTTTTGGGGTGGGGGGTGTCCACTCATCAAATGTGTGGAGCTTGTGACCCTCGTCATCATCACCATCCCACTTTCAGTCCTCTGTGTTTCTGCCACACATTTGTTATATGAGGGCGATTGGCTAAAGAGGGGGCAGCCCCACCCTCTCTGCTGTTTGAACTGCTTTAAATGCACATATTGGGCTTTTCAGTTCTTGGAGTATCCATGTGTTTGCAATTAGTTGCTTGCAACAACTCTGCGTGTTCACTTTTCTTCTAGGAAACAGATGTTGTATTCGAAATTGAGGTTAGGCGAAGAGGAAGTGTTGTAATTTTTTTCTTTTTTCAGACGTTGCATGCATGTATTGTTATCTCATGCAGTGAATCTCTCTATGGACGCTTGGTCCACATAATAATGCTTTGAATTTCAATGCAAGGAAATGCCCATTGTATATGTCATGTGGCTAACTGAGACTCAGTTAATCAGTTCTTTTATAACATCCTTAAAAAAAATGTTTTTCTCCCTGAGATTTCGGCATTTAGTTGCAATATGAAAGATAAAACTTCAAGTCCGCAGTGAATGAACACAAGAGGCTGGGCAGCGGGTTTGAACTGAAACAGACCCCTTCTGTACCACAAAGTCCAGATAGTGAGGGTGGGGCCACAATAATGTACAAATACTTCGTAGCCACTAACGACGGAAAGGGAAAATATTCCTACAGTCTGTATATACTGTGGTGTTACCTTGCGTCCTGTAATCCTGTTGCTTTGATATTCAATACCACTACAAAAGAGTATTAAGGCCGCACTGAAAATATGATAGCAAGAAAAGAATGAAAGTTCCAAGTTTAGTTTTAGAAAATGTCTTGATATGACATGGAAAAACACAATGTTGTGGGACATCATCTCATCAACATAACTGTTTCCATTGAAATAATATCTTATGACGGAAATAGGGTTTTTCATTTTCCTGATTGTTTGGCAGTGTTCAGTGTGGCCATAATACTTCTTTGTAGAAGCATTGCATACACACACGTAGAGTACATGTGTTTGTATAGTCTTTCAATTTCCACTCCTAATGTTTTGGGGAAATAAACATGGAAGAAGTGATTAAAATAGTTACCAGTGGTATTCATGAAGAATTGTTGTCAAAAATGTTATATTTAAATGTTTATTTCAAAGTTAAAGTTTCAGTTGTGGAAAAAACTGCAGTTCAATGTGTAGCAGTGATCCTCACGGGGCTTACAACTACTTGTGAATATTTTCATCCCCATGAGTCAGTGCTTTTTTGTCTTTCCACTTGTTTTCGACTGCAACATTTCCCCTATTGTGTATTTCTGTGTGTGTGTACGCGTGTGTGCGTGTGCTGTGGGAGCTGGTTTATATCTCCTGTTGTGTAAAGCCAGCCTACTGGAAAGTCCTAATCACCTGTTGTCATGGCAATGAACTTGGGAAAAGCTCACAAATTCATCCTCCTATTGTTTGCACTTTGTTTTCAAGTTATGGAATTTGTGGCATCTGGAGGTGATGTAATTGTTGAAATCCGTTTGAAAACTTCAAAGACCACCCCAAGTGACAAATACTGTACTGGAAAATTATTATATGAGTACAGTTTTGTGATGACTGTCGCCTTGGGGACAATCTCATGGGAAAGCATAGCCGTTTTTGTCGGCCCAATTTGTCAAAAAGAAATGGCCTTTGAACGTCCTGCTTGCTTTGGGTGTGTGTGTCTGAGTGTCTACTGGGAAATATCTATTCTCTGCCCTTCTTGTTCGAAGAGGAAGTTTAATAGTTTATGATATCACAACCGCAAGTGCCTTGGAAAATTATTGTAAACAACATTTTTTTTTAATATCTGTAACTATTATATACACAAACATAAAGTAACTCATAGGAGTTGAAGCAAAACATACCTAATGTACTATACTATACTTACCTAAAGGACAATTTGGTACACAATCATTTCAGGCAACGTTAAAGTTAACAGACAGAAAAATGTTTTTATTGGAAAGAACAGTGTATCTCCTCTCAAAAATTCATCTGGTGTTATTCAGTAGTAAAAACACGAGATTCAAAATGAAATAGTTAAACATCCCAGGTAACAATGAGTTTACTTTACATTACAAAAGGTTTCGGAAAGCTCGATCCTTTTTCAGCTATGTGAAAAAGTTCTATTGCATAAAAATGTGAGGCTTTGCAAACACAAGGAAATGTGCACGTTTATCACTGCAGTGTTTGTTTGAAGCTACAGCATTTTAAAAAGTCAATAAAGCACATAGAATTAATAAATCCTGTGACGCCATTTCTTATGCACAACACTTGACAACATGTCATCCTTCAAAATTGTGCCTTTATCTCCTCCACCCGCTTGCTAAGAAGATACATGCCATACATGGTACAAAGAACGAGTATCATGTCTGTTGCCACAAGAAGAATGTGGGAAAACATGAGGATGCCTGTGAAGGCTGAATTGGAGGGCAAAAACCACACATACACCCAAGCATTGTGATAGTTGTGGTGGACGAATTCGATTCCCTGTTCGATTACCAGCACATCGTAAAAGGGTGCTGAAATGTCGTAAGTGGAGGAAGTCTCATCTGGTCTGAGACTGGGTCGAGGTTGGTGTAAGACAGCCTCTTCCAGAGCTGGAGGTTTTGTCGTGGATGACGACGTCGTAGTGTGTTCCTGTGTCTGAGTGCAACACGGAGTAACGGTAATGTGGCAAGTGTTCAACTCCTTATCATTTAGAGAATGAAGGGTGCGGAATATTCGGTGCTTTGGACTGTGACATGTCACATTTTCATGATCAAGAACGGCATGCTTGTTTTTTCTTATCCACATTGCAAAACCTTTGATGCCGCAGGTGCAGTCCCACGGGTTGGAACGCAAAACAACCGTTAAAAGAGTATTGGACTTGAAAATATCTTTTGGAAGGTTCTTGAGATGGTTTTCTGTCAAATCCAGATGTGCAAGTTGTCCAAGGTCCTCAAATATGTTTTGAGGTAGGTTCTTGAGGCTATTGTTATTGAGGAGTAACATGTTCAATTTAGTTAGCCTGGAAAAGAGCTGTGGATGCAGCTGCTGGAGGTTGTTGGATTTCAGCGAGAGGATTTTCAGTTCAGGAAGACAGCAGAACAGATCCGGCGGCAACTCACGTAGCCTGTCATTAAAATGCAGTTTGAGGACCTGCAGCCTTGACATGTTGGCAAACAGATTTCCAGGCAATGTGATGAGGTTTGTGTCGTGCAAGTAAAATCCTGGCATCTCAGGCATGTGTCCCATCAGTTCATCTGGGAGTTCTAAGAGTGGGTTCTTGTAAAGGGTTAGCTTCATCAGCTTGGGCATGTTATAGAAACTCCTCTCAGGTACAAATTGAAGTCGGTTTGAAGACAAGGTGAGATTCTTCAACTTCCTCAGTGGCCAGAACACCTTGGGGGGAATAGTGGCTATCTTGTTGTTGTAGATAAGTAGATACTCAAGGTTGACTAGTCCGTCAAAGATCCCAGGTTCTAACCTCTCTAATTGGTTTTTATGAAGGTTGAGCAAGTTAAGTTTGATCAATGAGCGAAAGCTAGCTGGTGGAAGCGTTTTGAAGTAGTTACTGCCAATGTTCAATATCACAAGGTTCGTCAGTCCAGTGAAAACTCCTGAAGCAACACTGGATAATTTGTTGTAACTCAAGTCTAGATCCTGCAATGCAACAAGTCCTTCAAACATGCGGGCAGGAATGCTCTCCAGTTGGTTCCTATTTAAATGGAGCTGCTCCAAAGTAATAAGTGGCCTAAAAACTCTTTCAGGAAGTGAGGAGAGATCATTGAATGACAGCTGGATGGACTTCAGCTGCGGTGCGGCGTGGAAAGCCCGGGGATGGACATCGTGGAGGTGGCTAATAATGAGACTAAAACGTGTCAGAAATGTCTTATTCTCCAGGCTTCCCTCATTGATGACGTGCATGCTTGTGCTGGATAGCTTCAGTGTGTACGTGTGCAATGGCAGTTGTTTCGGCATATCGGTGATGGCGCTATTGTTGCAAATGACGTTGCCTTTGATGAAGCACGTGCAAACGCTGGGGCAGGCTGCGTTGCAGGTGAAGAAGGTCAGCATATAAAAGACGAGCATCCGCACCTTCACTGCACAAAATCATGTTAAACCAGTTATCAATACATTGGATGTGGGTTTTCAGTATAATTGTCAACATTAGCTAAGGTAATAAGTAGTCGTATAAACCACAGGTGTCAAACTGAAGACCCGGGGGCCGTATCCGGCCCGCCACATGATTTTTTTTGGGCCTTTCAAAGGCAAATCTTGCGTGTCAACTTCCATGATCCGTGTGTAAATTTGTATAAAAAATTGTAAAATTATCATATACCATGAATGATAACATTGAGATATTGCGTACATTTTTTTTTGGCAACCAAACATGAATAGTTGAAAACCCATTACCCTCATTTTCTGATTGCAAAACTAGCTCATACATTTTGTGTAATATGAAGAGGCGATTAAATACTTTTTTTATTTTCACGGCCCTCTGAGGGAAACCGTAACTACAATGGGGCCTGCGACAAAAATTAGTTTGACACCCCTGATATAAATGTAATAACATTTATAATATATATATATATAATATATATTCTCAATATATAATAATATTTGAGCAGAAAAACAATTGAAAAGTCTAATGGAATGCATAATTTATTTCAATTGTTCATTACTGTACATCACTGCAATTATTAAATATTCTACTGACCTGTTAAATGAGAACCCATCATTCGATGTTTTATGGTTAGATTGCAAAGCTCTGGACTGATCTTGGAGCTGGACAGCCGCCGTTATGAGTGTCCAAAACTCATCAAAAGTAGAAACCCTCGCAATGTGTTTTCACTGATAACCAGTTAAGAATGGCACACAGCAATGCCAGATCATTTCCTTATCCTTATATAGACGGATGTTTTATGATCCATCATAATGTAACAGTGCAGGGCAGGCAGTTATGTGAGTTGACATAGTTATGTATGTCGGTGGTACAGAAAAAAGTAATGCTACTATCTATTGGGCTGCTAATGCCAGTAACAACGACTGGAGTCGCACTGTGTTATGTTTTATTTTATTTTACTTTAGGACTTGTATCTTTGGCCACATGATAAAAGAGTCTACAATATGTTTACCTTTAAGCTTACCTTGTTTTTATAGCATTATTTCCTACACAAGAGTGTTTACCAAAGACAAATGCATCCTAAATGAAATACATAGCCTGTAGCCAAACAATTTATTACAACTCCACAACAAAATGACTACATACTGTATATATAGTATGTTTCTAACCTGCTATATGGAACTCAGTATTGTAAATATTTCATGATTGCTGAAATGTCACCTCTTTCCTCCACCCGATATGTTTGTAGCACATTATACTAAGAAAATGCTTCTAAGAAAAAAAAATCATACATTTTTCAGCACTAAATCTTTATACTGATCATTTTAACAATCTGGGGAGGCATGGTGGAGTTTACATGTTCTCCCCGTGCCTGCGGGGGTTTTCTTCTTCAGTGCTTTGCCAGAAGAAATCCCACAGTTTTCCATCTTGTGTTGAGGTAGCTATTTCGACTTGAATTATGAAATATATACAACTAAATGTCATTACCTGTAACTGCTTTGCTTAAAGGTAATGTCATTACCTGTAACATGTTTTTTAAAGTGTTTCAACTCTGATTATGTTGGCCAACAAAGTTACTTGTTAAACATAACTGATATACTGTTGTTGCAGTTTTCCTTTCAGCTTGTCCCTTTCAGGGTCGCCACAGCGTAGCACAATTTTTTTTTTTTTTTTTTTTTTTTACGCTGGATGTCCTTCCTGACGCAACTCTTCTCAGGGTGTGGAGGCCCCAGTGGGATACGAACCCACAACCCCTGGTTTACCAAAACAGTGCTCGAACCACTGAGCTAAGGGGCCTCCTATACATTCAGTCACATTCAGCCCGTTTTGATGAGATTCAGGACCCCATTATTGCGACTAAGTCCAGTAACTCAGTTGTGTCAAACTACTCTTAAACTTCACTGCACTTGAATATATATATATATATATATATATATATATATATATATATATATATATATATATATGTGTGTGTGTGTGTGTGTGTGTGTGTGTGTGTGTACCAAGGATCTATTAAATCATACAAATAAAACTTCACATTCACATTATTATTTATTATTTTTTTAAAGGAGACAGACGTAGTGCTTGGTGGCAAGTTACAAAATTGTTATGCTCCATTCTGCCACAAGAGGGCACCATAAAGACACACAAAAGCGGGAGGCAAATAAGAGTCCTGGTGAGTTTGTCTTGGTGAAGTATTTTTGGTGAGTAGCATATGATGTACACGTTATAGTCTTACAACGGCAGTCGCTTGAGGAGAGCACCACGGAGCGACAATTTCTCTGTGACGCTGATTAACCATGGTCTGTATTGCTTAAAGTAATCGTGTTCACCACATTAGTGGTGCTGTTGAAGGGTTCTTAAGGCTAGGTTGGACTTTGCAGCAAGATTTCAGAGTGGTCCTCATCCTCCAGAGTTCCATGTCACACACAGTACTTCCAGAAACAAGCTGCAGACAAAAAAAAAGAAGAACAAGAAGAATTTCTGATCTTGTACAGGACAACCGTAAAATTAAATCCAGAGGTATGTGTACAAATAAATGCAGGGATTGTATCATAAGGGTGACCTACGTTCCCCTCTCTTCCTTGTTATGGGTTTGTCTACTAAATTAACTGCGATTTCCTTCTCCAATTCCAGCTCATCCTTCAGTGCCTGCAACTTAAAGAAGAGATGAGTATTAGACCTGTAAAACTGTCCAAATTGAAATGATGTCTTGTCTATCTCGGATTAAGTTAATATACGTTCGTATATAATTCACCTCTTCTAAATCAGCTAATTTGTCGATCAGTTCAAGACCTGTCAACAGAAGAAAACAACATCCGAATCACATACCAATTTCCAATTTAATTTCTGTATTTCCAAATGTCTCACCTGGCGTCTCATTCTTTTCGACAGGAACTAAGCTTTTGTGCAGAAGCAGTGACAGAATTTTGCTCTGGAAATCAATGTCGTCTTTTGGGTTCAAAACATGGTTACCTGGACGGACAAACAATACAACATGGAAAAGGAAGTGAGGCCAACATCGTCTTACCTGTCGCATTTCAACCCCTGGATACTGAAAAAGAATTCATATACCTGTGTTGAATAAGTTCCTCCCTTGCACATCTATCACACCCTGCACTAGTAACAATCCCAGGAGTCCCAAGATGTAGTTGAAGACTCTGACCCTATCCATGACACTCAATGTATGGACCCAGATGCAGCGATGTCCGAACTCCGCAATCTTGTGATTCTCCTCCTTGTGTCCATCCCTTCTATATAAGTATCCTTTTGTAAGGCAGGGAGGCGGAGCCACTAAGCCACTTGCGTATTGAATCAATACCATGTCACTTTTTGTGTCGTCACTATAGTCAAGCATTTCACTTGGATGATATTGCATTGACGGAAATATGACGTTGTAGGCACTCTATATCACCGTGGCACCAGCAAATCAGGCAGAGAGGGGAAGTAATCTATCTGCTTGATGATTATGACAGAACTGAATCACATTTTTTGGCTCTTGCAAGGATTTTTCTTTTATATTAATTAATTCCTTAAATAGCATCATAAGATTGTGTTGGTATGGGCAGTGGGGCTAAGTAAATTGATTCTTTCCCAAAGTGCATTATAGCAAGAGATGAGCTTCGCAGTCTTGGCCGCAGGACTCATTCGGAGACGTAGGGAACATTTATCACGCAGGCCAGGCCAACTAACCAGCGCCTCACTATATCACGACACTTTTTGCGTCAATGAAGCGCTGCCAGAAGAGCAGGTATCGCGCGGGCGTGGTGTTAAGAAAATGAGCTGGCAGGTGCCAGATGAATTTGGCCGGTCAGTGTGTCATAAATGTTCCTGCTTGGCGCCAGGCTTCAGTCAAGGGCCTGTTGACATCTTGCATCTCTGTCCATACACCATTTTGTGGATCTATCACTTGAGTTATCCTGCTGCTGAACTTAAATTGAGCGCTTGGACTCAATGCAGAGTGAAGTGATGTTAAGATAAATTAAAGGTCAGGGCAGGCTCTCTGGAATTGGATGACTAAAGTTTATGTCGTTTAAAAAAAAAAATCAGTTGTGACAAACTAAAGGAATTGAAATCCTAGGAATACATTTTTTTTTAACAAGTTTTCTAGTTTGAAGGCTCAGGGGAGCTGATGCTCTGTACATTCAGAACTGATTCTTGTGTGTCTATCGTTGTCGTTGTTGAGATCCGTAGGGGTCTTGAAAATAGTGTTTTTATTTTGTTTAAATGTTTTGTTTTTGGGGGGGTGTTCTCCCTTTTTGCTGTTTGGTTCAACAGAATGAAGGATCTGTACCCCTTTTATGGTGGAACAGTTTTACTGTGGTTCTTTGGATTCTGATTGATTTTTAGTGAAAATATAAGTTAGAAGAAAGTTTTAAAGGGGAGTGACAAACACAAAAAAAACAAAGAGCCAAGATGAACAAGGATATAGGAAGAAAAGACAATAAAAGTCAGCAAATTAGCTCTAATAAAGCTGAGTAAAGTAAATCGTTCTATGCTGAGTACAATGACAGATTAGATTCAAGTGTTGTATATGTGTGTAGTGCTACACTCGCTGAAGGAAGGACAGGATAGTTTAGGATAGGATGGGACAGGACAAGGGACAGGAGGGGAGGCATGCAGGACATTGTGTTTTGGATTTGGCTGTACAACTGAAGTGTGGTTGGGGCGTCTGTATAAATTCCAAACATCTTTAGAAATGTTAGGGGATGTCCATGAGATTGAAATTGATATGAGTTATTTAACACAATTAGTGAGTGTCTCCGGACACATGCAGGTGAATTCACACCGTCTTGCATGTACAATAATCTTCAAAAGTGAACTGTGATTGCTGCACCTCCACAGTGAGAGCTGAGGACCCCACCCCACCCACCTGAGAGGCAGGGTCATGGCCAGAAGCCCACTCAAAGAGCGGCCAGGTGGACAGGACACTACCCCTTCCGAGGGACCCGGTGTGGTCCACTATGCTCCACTAAGGCACCCCAAAACCAGCCATGAGGGGGTTGCTGCACGGGCCCAAACCACCCATCCAATCAACGAACCTCTCCTTCATCACAAAGTGTTTTCATGGCTGCTTGCCCAGAGTGTGGATTAAAAGCATTTTAGAGGGTGGAAAAAAAAAATCATCTTATCTCATGGGTTGCATGGACAGTACACACCACCAAACCTTAACATACTCAGCACCAAAACCGACACCATCACTCAGAAAACATGTAACCATTATCACATGCAACATGCAGTGGTATCTTGACTTCAGAATTCAGAGATGCCCAACATTTTTTTTTTATTTTTATGAGCTGTCACTTGGTTGATTTTTTTAACGTTTTGTTCTTCGGAAAAAATTGAGTCACAAGTGCGCTTCAGATAAACTGCCTCCTGAGGAAATTAACTGGACATTTTAAAGCTTCCGCCGTGGTTTCTTCGTATTATAACAGAAGTTTATTGCGAATCAGAGACAATCAGTCGAACAGAACAAAGCTTTTGAGGGGACAGCGAAATGAAGACAAATGACAAAGCACTAATAAACAGAATTAGATAAGTAAATTATTATATATGAAACATGAAATAGGGGGTGGTGCATGGTGCTGTAGCGCTACACCCTGTGAGGGAAGGAGAGGACAAGACAGAACAGGACAAGTACAGGAGAAATATGTACGACAAGGGTCATGAACCAGGCTGTACAATTGAAGTGTGATGGGATTGACTAAATTAATTATAAAAGTCTATAGGACGAGAATGTGAGTAAGGGAATGCAGAAGCAATTCACATATTCATGAGTTATTTGCTGCAAAAAGTGAGTAGACCTATGCCCAGTGAAAGAGTCCCAGGGTGAATTGATACCGTTTCACATGCACTAAAACAGACAAAGGCGTCCTGTAATTACTGTTCAATTACAGGAGGCTGAGGAACCCACGCAATCTATCGAAGTTAAAAATGAGAAAAACACTGTTAATTATCTAAAAGAGTGTACAGTAGTCCGCCTTTCGCCTAGTGTTAGCTGGGATAGGCTCCTGGACTCCCGCGACCCTTGTGTGGATAAACGGCTTGGAAAATGTATGGATGGATGGATGGAAAGCTATTGGTCATTCACTATTTACTGAAATGTCTCCTTCCCGCTTGTATTTTCACAATTAGCAATTATTAAAGCAATAATAAACCAAGCGAAGATGTATTTTATCCTTATGCTTGATTATTCAGATTATTATTTATCATTAGAATACGGAATTACTTATTGTGGCACTATAAGATGCAAACTCTTATCTGTGACATGTCTATTTAATGTATGTAATGAAAAAAACTGAGAAAAAGTAGGTCATAGCATTAGCACTAGCAATCGGTTTTTAAAATTGAAGCCCCAACTCCCTAAATTGAAGTCCAATATAATCAATACTGTTTTTTCCCCCACAGGTTTGCAGATCTAAAGACCATCATAAATGAAGGCCATTTCCTTCTTGCTCTCAACTATTTGGAGTGTCTCACAGACATTTTTATTTTCTTGAAATGACCAAATGCATTTGAAAAAATGATTACTAAACGAACATGAAGAAACAGGTGGTTGGTTCGGCACAGTGGCTGTATTTGGTATATGTGAACTGTACAAGGCGGCACGGTGAAACAACTGGTTAGAGCGCTGGCCTCACGGTTCTGAGGACCCGGGTTCAAATCTCGGGGCTGCCTGCGTGGGTTTTCTCCTGGCACTCCGTTTTTCTCCCAAAAAGATGCCTTCATTGTAGACTCTAAATTGCCCCGAGGTGTGATTGTGAGTGCAACTGCTGTCTGTCTCCATGTGCCCTACAATTGGCTGGCAACCAGTTCAAGGTCTACGCCACCTCCTGCCTGATGACAGCTTGGATTTGCTCCAGCACTTCCAGCGACTCTTGTGAGGATAAGCGGCTTGGAAAATGAATGAATGAATACATTATGCAATTGCAGAGGGCACCAATTCCGGGTAGAGGGTATGGGGGGAGGGTGTGTGATATGACTCCAACACATCCCCTGTCCCAAAAGGGGAAAACGCTAGATTGGAGGTTATTTTTTTATAGTCCATTTGGCACCCATCCATTATGTGAACTGCTACTCCTCACAAGGGTCATGGGAGTGCTGGAGCCTATCCCAGCTAACTCCGGGCAGGAGGCGGGGTACACCCTGAACCGGTCGCCAGGCAATTGTAAGGCACACAGAAACGCACGGAGAAACAAACAACCATTTGCGCGCACTATCACACTTAAGGGCGAATTAGTCTCCAATCAAAGCATGTTTTGGGGATGTGGGAGGAAACTGAAGTGCCAGGAGAAAACCCACACAGGCAGGGGGAGACATGCAAATTCCACACCGGCAAGGCCAGGATTTGAACTTCCTTCCTCAGAACTGTGAAGCAGACACCCTAATCAGTTATCGTGCCGTAAATGAATTCATTCTCATGTTAATTAACAGTCACCATGAGTGTCCAATAAGAAGAGCTGTGGATGGATGAGGAGGCCAATGCGTTTTGCACTAATGTTAGGCATATGTGGTGTTTATTGGTTGTTAGTGTATGATTGTTTTACATGCAGCTTTCACTTGCTACAGGACAAATTTCTCAGAAGGGAGAGGAAAAAAGACCTTGAATGATAAACTAATGTTACAAGTTGCAACTTTGACAAAAAAAAAAAAAATTGTGGCTGGAAGGGTGGGAAAAGACACTAACACAGAAATGCAAAAAAGAACAATTTGAGAAAGCATTTCACAGCACTTTAACTCTGTTCGCAGCCATGTTGTTCAGGCAACAGTGCAAGCATTGCACATCAGTGGGGATGTGCTTTAAATTAAACCACTTCATCAATTCAAAAATCCTCCTGAGCACTAAATTCAAATTCATTCACAAACTTGCCACATACTGTATGTTTTGCTCATCAAACTTGGTTGCCACAACATTTGCTCTGACCAACTAAGCAGAAGAAAGAAAATGCTGATGCATTTCGGGCCAGCTACTGCACTACTGATTTCAAAGGTGCTGGGCAGATTAAATTATCATGGCAGCACACAGAGGTTGAACTCTGAAAAACAGCTAATATACACACACACAGACATCCCCATACACGCACACACACACATCCACACACACGCACACACAGTCTGGCAGCAGCAGTCAGTGTTTCTGATTGCGTTTAGGCCAGTGGGGAGAGCTGCTGGCCCCCTTTTCACCGCTGCCTTTTTGGTATCCGATGTGCCAAACTCTAAAATTACAGTACTTAGCGTCGGTAACGGCTCAGAGAATGTGTTAACTGTGCAGCCATCAATCGGGTTTCAATCAAATTACCGTGGGACTGATGAAAAAGGTCATGCTGGCCTTGCAGTAAGTCAACTTAAAATAATTTAGAGCTACATATAATTAAGAATGGACACCATCTCGACGAGTACTCGAATGGTGTTCTTGATTTATGTTGTAAATGGACCGTTAATGACAAACGATTATTATTATTACAGTTGATGGATGGGTTGTTCAAGAAACGTGTGGGTAATGCCTGACACTAGAGGGCGTTGTTTCATTAGCATTACACCGTGTTGTGTCAAGCGATTCGTCCAGCTATCCATTTTCTGGAGCACTTCGTCTGTTTTGCAAATACCTGGCTTTTGTCGCTGGGACAGGCTAGCTGTGTGTTCAATTCCTGATTTAGAAGCAAGTGGATTTGTGGAGTCATTAAAAAATATCATTCATTCATGTTTACTTCCGATTGACTTATTCACGGTATGCTCACAGCTGCTGCAGGCGGTCAAGTGAAAAAAAAGCAACTTCGAGTTTCAAAATCTAGCTCGAGCTGGGGCGGAAGTACAAATGCAACCCTTCAAAACAACATTAATATAATGGGAGTTCTTCAACTCTTTATTGTAAAGACAGGTCTAGACTGTAGAAGCAGGAAGGATAGAAAAACTATATATATTCTTTTAGAATAAATGGAAAAAAATCCAAGATTGATACGCTTTTAATACGTCCCAAGGACCCGTTTGGGTATTATTATTTTGACAAGTGAAACCAGAAACCGTGTGTGATGGCACATGTTAGTCTGGAAGACGTGAGACAAGAAAGCGACGCTTGTCAAAATCCGACACCCTAGCACGGGCAGCTTTGCTCCTGTCGAGAAAGAGAAGAAAAGAAAAAAAAAAAGAAAAGAGAGCGAGAGGGGTTGGCCACCGAAACCAATCAGACTCCGTCCAGCACCTGAACCATTCGTCGGATTTTTTACTTAAAGCGATCATTCAGTTGGCGGCCGGTGGTGGGAAAAAAAAACAAACAAAAAAAAAAAAACCCAAAACGTAATTTACGCTCATCGGCTCCTTATTGGTGACAACATGGCTGAGTGTAACGTTAGCATCGACCAGGAGAAACTACCTGGAGTGAAAGAGGGTAACGTCCATAACACACTTTACTCACGTCTTAACATGTATGCACGGGTAGCACTAATGCTAAACGTTGCCCAACACAGGTGTTTGCCCGTCTCGCGCACGGTTAGCATAGGTTGGTCGCAAATGCTAGCACGATTGGATAAAATCTGAGCTCTAAATAGAGTCTTTTATCCGGAGAGTCTTCATATATCATTAGGAATTTGCTTGGCACGGACGTTGGGTGGAATGGGTGAAAGCGTGTTGGGCTGTTAAACAGATCTCTGAAACAAGGGTTTTGTATGTTTTCGATTGTGCTGCAGACGTACTGAGCTCGATCCAACATATTTTTACTACAACTTGGCATCCAGCTATAACTATATACTTGTCCAACTGTTGTATGATTGGCGCCTTGCCTTGCTAATAAGAGTTTTGAAAATACAGCACCGCCCACAGCCTCATTCTCCATCTCGCCACACAGGTGAGGTGTCATATCAAGATGGGAGCATGTATGGCAATATGGGATGTTGTAGATGTGGAAGGCGACAGCTGTTCACTTGGATGCTCGTTATTCCGGTCACAGAAACGATCTTGGCTAGTCTGCAATAGGGTATGTTGGTGCTGATGGGGCGGGAGAGCTGCATGGAGAAGGATGCTGTTCATGTGTTTAAAAAAGGTTCATGACATGCCTGACATACTGTACTTAAACTCGCAGAGACAATTGTATTCTGTGACTTGTTATCCCAGTTTAGTACAAGAGTACTTAGCTTTTTTTTTTTTTTTTCTAAACGTACTATTTGTGGAACTGTTGCTATGGTCAATATGAATTTATCAACCATAATGCAATGTAGCTTTACTAGTTAAGAAGATTAAGCGTATGGTAGAGACATGTTAATCAAATCCCAGCATGCTCTGTGAGTCACTCGGAGCTTTGATCGTCCAAGCATCTGTTCAACCAGTCAGCCACTTAAGCTGGGTTGCTTATTTTGTTGAAGCATTTTGAATGTCTCTGTTTTGTTTTGAAAAGACAGCTCTTAAACTAGTACACCAGTATTTTGTCAGTTTTTGATTATCAAATCAATTAAAAACTGTCGTGATAAGTCATTCATTATTTGGAACCGCATTTAATTTTTAAAATTGTCGAAATCCTCGGGATTTCAGTTTCTCAACAGTCACTATTTGCAAGATTTCTCATTATCCATTAAACGGGACTGGTTATATTTCATTGAAATAAGACATTTGCACAAAGCAGTTTTTTGCTTTGTAAATCAACAAGCATTTTTGCCCTTTTGTCTGACCAAATCAGTAACTTGATCATAATTCGTTTTTTGCAGTCACTTTGAAATAATGTACTGACTTTGAATAAATAGACTGTTTTTCCATTTTCAGGTTAATCAACAGATTAACTGATTAAAACAAGCCCAATTCTTCAAGTAGCTCATCTGAAAAGACTTCATCCTTAGAACCAGAAAGTTATCCCAACTGATCCTGGGCAAGAGGCAGGGTACACCCTGAACTCCCTACTAGAATATAAGTGTGTGTGTATGTATGTATATATATATATAATTTTTTTTTTTTTTATAGTCAGCCAGAGCTGCAGGATTGGGAAGTTATCAATGTCCTTTCACATTTGTTGCTGTCACACCGTTGCATGTTTATGTTTACACGTTCAGGGCAGAAGTCCTGTTTTTTGTTTTAATTTGTCCCAAAAATAAACCATTCAAGCAACTTTTTGAGATTGTAGGGTGAAAATTGCAGTAGGGACTGAATGGGTGGCAGCAATGTGGAAACAAAATGCCAGCATTTTAAGGGTAATAGCTAGGCTTTACACAATCATGATTTTATGGGCCGATTCACCTATCAATGAGTTAAATTAAAAAAAATAAATCACCGATTCGATTACAGGATGGCGGAGCAATGTGTCTATTTAAATGACCTGTTCATTTGCTGTATACACTTGTGTACTTAATTGTTCCCAAATATATATTAACAATAACGGGACAAGCTGGAAGAAATAATCTATATTTGTTCATCTCTTTATGCCAATTAAGCATGCTGACAGACCAGCCGTATCGTATAAAAATTACATGAACATGCCTCTCCTGAGTAGCAGTGACCACCAACACACGTACACCCCTATTTTCGTCTTATAATACAGTCGTCGCAATCCACTCTTGTTGGCGTAGCCACTATAATGAGTCCATCCAGTCACATTTGAGTTGACGAGATAAAGCCAAATGATCGTAAAAAGCGGGATGCGGTGGTATCGGAATAAAAAGTGTTTATTGCAGTCTGACCTAGTGCAATTGTGAAAAAGCAAATTTGTCTTGTCTGATCCAGGAATTACGCATCTATCCCTTGCCAGGGGTCATGTTTTTTTTTTTTTTAAATAACTGTATTGGCCATTAGATATTTACTGTACTAGGTCAAAAAGCCCCAATATAAATGCTGCTATATAAAAATAAACTAGCTTTTAGATACAGTTATACCATGCATGATTATAATGCGGTGTGACCAATCTTTTGCGGAAGAGATCAATGACAGCATTGATTGGATCAACAAACAGTGATAAAACAGATTAGCCGATCGTTGTAAAATGGCAATTATTGTCCGAATCTGATCAGGCCAATAAAGTGTAGTAATAGCCCGTCAGCATCATTGGGTGGAGATGGGGAAAAAAAAAACAATAGGAACTAGTTGGTTTTTGGACCTGTGAAGTGAGGTCTGAATTTTGAGGTATGAACTGAACCAGTTCATTTAAGAATGGATGAACTGAAGTTTGAACTCATTGGGTAAAAAAAATGAGCTTTCCCATGCCTGATGCTGTATTAATTCACATAGCAATTGTGTCTGTGTGTGTGCGTGTGTGCAGATAGATTCTTACATGCTGTTCTGTTGTAAAATCATTATAGTATTAATGCATTGAAACACCATGTAATATTTCTGCAGTAAATACTTCCAGCCAAAACACAAATTTTGAAGCCAGAAGTGAAAACTGAACTTCTGCTGTTTTTAGTTGCAACATAATTGTTTTAAGTGTATGCTTGTAAAATGAAGAAGTCACAGAGAGGAAACCACACTGTTACTTTTTTTAACCTGCATATGCAAAGTGGAAAGTTAGCCAGTTGTCAGCTTGGTTTGTCTTTTTTTACACATACACTATGTTTTGATATTCGGTCAGCCTTCCAAATAATCAGAACCAGGTGTTCCAATCACTTCCATGGCCACAGATATACAAAATCAAGCACTTGGGCATGACCTTTTTTGCAAATATTTGTGAAGGAATGGTTGTGCTCAGGAGCTCAGTGAATTCCAGCATTGACTTGTGAGAGGATACTACTTGTGGAACAAGTCCACTTGTGAATTTTCCATACTCCTATATATTCAACAGCAGTATTGTTAGAATATGGAAGCATTTGGGAACGACAGCAAGTCTTCCACTAAGCGTGAAGCCACATAAAATAGTTCAGCGGATGCTGAGGCCCAGTTGCAAAGAGGTGATCAAGTTTCTGCTGAGTCAATCGCTACAGACTCCAAACTTTATGTGGCATTCAGATTAGCTCAAGAACAATTTGCACAAAGCTTCATGGAATGGGTTTCAATTCCTGAGCAGGTGCATCTTAGCCATAGATCACCAAGTGCAATGCAAAGCGCTGGATGCAGTAGTGTTAAGGACCCCGCAACCGGACACGAGAGTAGTGGAGATGCGTTCTCTGTAGAGACGAATCACGCTTCTCAATCTGGTGGGGAAGCCTGGGTTTGGTGGTTACCAGGAGAACAGTATTTGTCTCACTGCATTGTGTGCCAAGTGTATAGTTTTGGTGGAGGTGGGATTATCGTGTGAGATTTTGGACAGTTCCCTGCTCCCAGCATTGTGGGAACCGTTTGGAGCTGGCTCTGTCCTCTTCCAAAATCACTGTGCACCAGTGCACAAAAGCAAGGTCCATAAAGACAAGCCTTTGCAGAAGCCGTGACCGCCGAATCCGGCACCTCAGCCGGTGTGGCTCATTTTCGGCGCCGTGGTAGCTTATAATGGAGCCGAGCCGTGCTGCTTTAGGGGGTTGTTCATCGCCACCGCAGTACGCGATGGAAAACACCGTTTAGCCGAGGCGCTTTACTGCGCGCACATGGGTGAGTGAGGCATTCTTGGCTGGGTTCTTCAGAGCCGCCCCTGTTCGCGAGCCTGAAGTGGAGCCTTCGCTGGCGAAGCGACGCAGCTGTCCGACGTGCACATTGACATATTTCATACGCTGATCTTTTGTTACGTTATGAGAGACAGATTACGTGGTCCGCCCCAAACTATTATTTTATTAGTGGCTGTATACACACCTAGCTGTTATTTTTGAACCCACAAAGCTCTCGTCCTCTGCACCCGTGCAATCCATTTTTCACGACGAACCGGGTCTCTTGCAAACTTATAAAGGGTAAATCCATTCTCCCGAGTGTTCAAGCAATGTCCAGCAATGCAACGAGCCGTCATTTTGACTAACACGAAGGAACAACGAGCTACCTTCCCGGTGGTAAAACTAATGGAAACAAACGAGTCCAGTTGGGGGTGCTTCTTTCCTTTACGTCACTTCCTGCTTCTTCTCTAAAACAAATCCCTCGAGAGGATTTTCATGGCGGGAGTTACAATAAGCTGTATACGTGAAAATCATGTTTTGTGGTGAGAAAACACATAGGCCCATATTGGCTGCCGTTTTTTCATTAACAACATACTAAAAATCATCCATTTGATGACAGTACCCCGTTAAATTCACATGGGAGTGTCTGTTGTAGAACAAATAGTTTTGGTAATATTGTGTAGCTGTGTTTCAGCTTTAATGAGTACATTTACAGATACTTTCAGATGGGGATCCTTTCTTTTAATATACCATCAGTCACTTAAAATCGGTATTTTTCTAGATAATATTGTGAAGCATGCCTGTTTCTGAATGGAAATGGCCCAAAATGATCTATCCTTAGCATCAACAAAAACAATAACCCCAAAAAAACCTATCAACGTGCTGCTCAATTATCTGTCGGTTTTGGAGGAACATCTGTTCACGGTAACACTCAAATGACTTGGCGGTGTAAATGCCATTATTTTAGTGTTGATCCGAACTTATTGTTGCTTTAATCATATCGTACTGATGAGCCAGGACAGATCCATGATTGCAGCTGTACTCTAGTCAGTTGCAATGTAACAATAATGTGGTCTTCTTTGTCATCTATCTGTCACAAAATAACTCAATTTTGAGGCACATTTTTCAGTAACGTTTGTGTGGATTCCAAATTTTACAAATGTTTTAGTGGATTTTAAGTCAGTGGTTTTACTATACAGTATTCCATTTCATTTCTTTAGTGTCTTGAGTATTTGCGCAGATTGTACCAGAAAAAGAACAGAACAAATAAAGACCACACCCATCTAGCACTGATTTAGCATTAACATTTGTTCACATCACAATTGCTGGCATTCTGTGTTATCTCATCCATTAGGTACACAGCTCTGTCCACAACAGGACCCTATTTTAAAATAATTTTTGAAAAAAACGTGTATATACAGGCATGAGCATTTCACGGAAACGATCATTCCGTTACCGTGTCGTTACCCAGCCTGAGAAAACACGGAACCGAAAGTCCGTTTCCCAGATCTCTTGGCTTACTTTTAATAAAATTTGCCCATGTGTGGAATGTAAAACAAGTTCTCAACGAAATACAACAATCTGTATAAAACGAACCTACATGAACCCCTTTATTTTTAATGATTAAAACGCCCAGCTTTGTCAGTGCAGTTAACAAACAGCACCGGTTTCTGCTTCTGCGCTACGCATGCGCAAGGTCGAGTTATTCATATCCGGGTCACTCAAACGTTAGTCAAACATGTCGGTTGCTAAGCGTAAAAGACAAAATGCTCATGCCTGCGAAGGTTTTATTTTGAAGTACATGTAAAAACCGGTTCCCATGAGCATTATCAATGGGAACTGAAAAATCGGTTCCCACCGTTTCCCAGGACAAAAATCAACGGAACCGAAAGATCGGTTACCATATTTGCCGAAATCCTCATGCCTGTATATACTTGTTTAATGTTGTTTCTTTTCTGACAGTGTGCCGAGACTTTGCTGTGCTGGAAGACCACTGCCTTGCCTACAACCTCCAGGAACAAGAGAGTAAGCAAGCGTTTCCTTTGTTTCCTTGTTGCCGATGAGAACAAGGGAAGAAGAAATCATTCCCTTGATCTAATCTTTTGTTTAAAAATGAGAATCCTGCACTTGCCATCACAAATATTACGTCATTATTTACTGTTTTTGATGAGTCGCTTGCAACAGTCCTGGGCCAGCATGTTTACGTAACTATGAGCAATGTCTTTAAAACACAACCGCACAACCCTAGGGTTTTCTCTGGATAAAGTGTCAAGCCGAACCCAGTATGTGGGGATTGCGTTACTTCAAGATTGTTGTAGCTGTGATTGCTTATGGACACAATGAGTTGAACCCTATGAAAATATTGTACCCTGTATTTACACTGCAGGGCCCATTTCGGTTTGATTTAGTTCCTGTAGTTTATTTACATAAAAATGAACTTTGACCATAATGACATGTTTGGTTTATGTGATAAGATAAAAACTTTTCAATATCATTTCCACATTTCATTTTTTTTTTTTTTTTTTTACAAAACTTTATTTCAACATAGGTCAAGATTGTTTGCGTCACAGTGCATTCTGGGCAGTAATATCAAAAGGAATTGCGCCCAGTTTCACCGGTGATTTTAGTAGTAGCTAAAAGTAGTGCCAGTGACACTGATGAAGACTGTTCAGCCTTTTCAGTTCGAGTCTGTGTCGAAGACGTCAGGCGAGAGAAAGCAAAGCAGCAATGAAAATTGATATGAGAATGAAAATGACAGGCGTGAAGAAGCTCGAGTTGGTCTTTTTCGGTGGTGTCTTAATGACTGCTGCAAGGCAAAGCTAACTGAGAAAGAGGACATCTGCTATAAAGAGCTCAGTTTCACTTCTGCCACTATGTTCACTGATGCTATAAGGTGGAATAAATGTCCTCTGTGCTACCATCACGCTCTCCATTGATGATGATTCCATGTTTGAGCAAGTAGTTTTGGGTCCTTGAATTGTGAGTGTACATTAGCTCACCATTGCACAGCTAACCGGAACGTTACGTTTTAACTTTATACCCACAATTTATGTGCTTTCTGTCCAAGGTCAATTGAGGTTTGTTTTTGTCAGTATGTGCTGTGACTATGAATCTTTCATAATAAAATACTCATAAGCCAGAATGTGTATGACAATGTGCACATTGGAACATTAGTGCATATGATGTCGCTTGAAACAAAAAAAATCTACTTGTCTTGAATTCGGCTGTTTTCGCTCTGTGGCTGTGAATGTTAGTTATTAGAGCTCAATGGTGTTTGGTGCAAAGAGCAAATTTTCCCCCTATAGCTACTCAATTCCGCCAATGCTCCTTTGAGCCCCCCACCAATATTTTCTGCAAGTTAAAAGTATTGCACATTATATTTACCAATTCTTCTGGTATTTTAAGTGCTCAAGCTTTTCTGTTGGTCCATTCTCACGCTATTTATGACTAGAGCGGGATGTTCACCAGACAGTATCCTATAGATTACTGGTGGAATTGAAAGTGTGTCACGGGGCTGGTTTATTGGTCCAAAATGTCGAGAACTGCCATATTGGCTGCAATCAGCAAAGTAGCGGTTCAAGGAGTACATGATGGCAGCTTTGGGAAGTTGAGCTACTGTAGTTTGGGGTATTTTGACGATAGCATGTCACAGACATTATGAAACCTGGGAACAATTTTAAATGAAGAAACTATAGTTCAATTGAAGGCCCAACCCTAAAATAACACTTTTCTGCGTCTTAAGTCTGTGTAGTGTTCAGACAATTGAATTAAATCAACCCATTTAAGGTTAGTGATCTCTGACCAGGACTCTTCTGATTTGAGCCTGAAAGGTTTGCTTCACCTTTTGAACACAAAAGTTGCTTCCGTGATGTTGTCTACATAACAGAAATTCTTTAAAATACCATAATTACTGGCCTACCGAGCGCACTGGATTCTAAGCCTCACCCAGTACATTTGTAAATGAAATACCATTTGGTACATACATAAGCCACACCTGTGTAAAAGCCTGAAGTGCCCACATTGAAACACGAGATATTTACAAAGACAGATTCTACACAGAGCAACATTGCAACAACACAGTAGCTCGAACAGAGCTGGTTTGAAAAAAAAAAAAAAAGAAATTAAAAAAAACATACCGATTAAAATAAATAAATAAATAAAAAATAGCTGTGGCAGCTACACAGTAGCAAAGCAGTAACAGCCACTTTAAAAAAAAAAAAAAAGAATTCACTGAGTTGCGGCAGTAACACAGCATACACACGCTAGCGTGGTGCTAACAGGGCCGGTTAAAAAAAAACATACTGGTAAAAATCACTGAGATGTGGCAGCAACACGCTAGCAAAGCGCTAACGCTAGCCTAGCGTTAATAGGGCCGATAAAAAAAAAAAACAAAACACTGGTAAAAGTCATTTCCTCGCCACATATATTCCACTGGTCTCACTCTTTTTCCTTTTCCGCTCGAGTGCCCCCTTGCTGCCGCTAGAAGAAATGCACAAATCAGCCGCATCACCTCATAAGCTGCAGGGTTGAAAGCGTGTGAAAAATATAGGCTGGACATTGCAGTACTTTATTCACTACAATCGTTGAATTGAAACTATGTATGAATGTATGTTCATGTCTCCTGTGCAATTGTCCTTGCTGTTATTCAAAACAATATTCCAGTATCCAGTCCCTCACCTTGATTCCTCACAAATTTGGTCAGTTGTCCTCTGAATTATGTTAAACCTCTTCAAAGTCTGCTTGTGGCGAAATGTTGAGTGATAGACTCCGTTGCTCGTTCTTCAAATGTTTCATGCATCATATGCTGTAAACAATGATTCCTGAGGGGAGAAAAAAAACTAAAATCAATACTCGATGACTATTTCCTCAATTTTCAACAGCAATGACTCACCATGCTCCTTGTTTAACCTCGGCAACTCGAGAGGAGCAATGTTTTGTAGCCTTGCCGTAGTAAATTATGAGACGTAATTTGGGCCTCTTCACAAGAAAGCGGGCTAGAAGATGGATAGTCAGGTGAAACATATCTACCCGTACAAGTGAGTGATGCTGTCCGCCCTTAACAAGCGTTGAGAGTGCATCAGACAGCAGGATTTATCTTCTGTTATGGGCACAAAGTGGATTTCGCTAACCTTGGAATGGCACTGTGACCACAAACATCCATTTATTGTGTCTTCTGAGTTTATCACCAGAGAGTGTCAAGTCCACGTCCTTGGCATTCGTCTTGTTCTCAACAGGCAGTCCAAACAATATACGCAGATGAACATAAACTACGGGAACAGTAAATGTCGTTTACCATTCCATTGTGTGAAGACACTGCTTTATTAGGGCAGAGTGGAGTAGAGCAATGTGTTGTCTTTGTTGCAGTTGAGAGCCACTTGGCATCCAACGTCCACAAGAGCCGTCTGGTGCAACAGGACCTGCAGGTGGCCAAGAAGTTGCAGGAGGAGGAGGATGAGATTGCCAAGGTCGTGATCAAGAAGCAACATGTTGCCATGTGGGTGTCACAAACACACTGACACATTCTGCTTGTTTACATGTAAAACAGGCCCAGCATCAGCCAATGTGACATTCTTTGATAGCATAGATTCATAGCTTGCAATTTGATAATTAGTGTATTGAGTTTGTTTTCCAGCACCATAAGGGGGGGTTAGGTGTTCTTTATTCATTGACATAGTTTAGAAAACTGAAATGCTCAAATATCATGACAATTATTGGTAAAATTGCATTTATGGCTATGACTGCAGAGTTGACAACCTATAGAAACTAATTTCTAGAGCAGTTTGTATGAACTGCTATGTTTAAAAAAAAAAAAAACAATAAATTTACCAGAGGACTTTTTTTTGAGTATATTTGGTAGGATAAAAATAAAAATGCATACCACTCGGTTGTGCAACATAAACATTACTTGTAATTGTTTGTACATTAAGGCTTCAGTATTTTTTATGTGAATGTGTTTTATCGGGTTTGGCTGTGTTGTAGCTGTTCACTACTTAATCATTCGGTAGCAGCAAAGCCTTTAAAAATCCCAGTCTGCTGGAAAGCAACAGGAAGACCTCAAGAATAAAGATGACATTATGAGGAACACATATCTGAGGTCTTGGTTATGAGGGTATGAGGATATCCATGAACAAAGTAAATAAAAGACTGCTTCTCTGAATGAAGAGTTGCTGATTGTGTAGTGGTACGTTCACCTGACTTTGGTGGAGGCAGCATGGGTTCACTTCCCACTCAGTGACATCGTGTGTGTGTGTGTGTGTGTGTGGTGTGTGTGTGTGTGTGTGTGTGTGTGTGTGTGTGCGTGTGTGTGTGCGTGTGCGTGTGTGGGCACTGTGACTGACTGGTGACCACTTCAGGGTATAGAGCTTGTGCACGTGATGTCACCATTTTCACTGTGCCATATTGCCGGTCAAACAGAGCTGCTCGACATTGTGGGAGACTTAGAAGCAGAGGTGAATATTTACAATACCCAAGACCTGTTGTGCTGTTGGTTGTCACAACAGACGAGACAGATATTCAAAGAGATCATTTTATGGAATACCAGCTGAAAAGACCTGAAAATATCGATTGATTTTGACAATTAAACATGATGGATGGTGCCCAACCAAGATACACACACGCCTGTGTAGCAATTGCTTCATTTCAGGAAGGAATTATTCTTCTCAATCTCAAATTACCAAAAAGTATTTGTAATGCTAAATTGGCAAATTTGAGAACAATGTGTGTTGGAAAAAAACTGTCGCAGAGGTTTACGGAGGTTAACTCTGGCCACAATCACTTCCATGTACTTTCCAGGGAGACGATGCCGTCCTCTTTTCTTTTTCAATCATAGTTAATGAATGAGTTTGTGTAAAACCTGGGGTCATTTATTTAAATATTGGCATTTGTATTGAATACTAGCGGAAAACTTCGATGGATTCTGGCAAAGGTCAACGTGCCGTCAAACACACTTCCGCATTCACGAACCGTCAACCGTCGTCTTTTTTTCAATCATAGTTAATGAATGCGAGTTCGTGTAAAACCAGGGGTCATTCATATAAATATTGGTATTTGTATTGAGCACTAGCTGAAAAGATCGATGGATTCCAGCAAAATTTAACCTGTCGCCGAACAAACTTCCACGTTCACAAGCCGTCAAAACTGTCACTGTGGGATTTATTCCTGATGAGAACAGATCCAGCAGCAAAGTATTCGTACGCATCCAAACTTTCATACGCTTTCAAACTTTTCCTTGTAAATCTCAACGGCTTACTCACCAGATCCATGTGTATATACAGTTGTCCAAGACAAGCGGAAGCGAATTAACAGCCCAATTTCTTATCAGCGTAAACATTGACTTTGGCCTTAAATACGGGTCCTCTATGCTGAGTTTATCTAATTTTTCAACGTACCGTTGTTTATTTTCACCTTCTAAATGTCTGACGGTATCGGACAAGACTCTGGGCATCGTCCGACAAGACATAGTTCCATGTCGTTTCCAACCGTCTTAGGATTGAACAATGCTTCGCTTGACTGGCAATATGGCGAGGTAAAGTCATGTAATTTTATGACGTAGGTTCACGAGCTCTATAGTCCGGATTTTGCACGAAGTTAGCTGGGATAGGCTCCACCACTCATGTGACCCTTGTGAGGATGATTGCCTTGGGAAATGGATGGGTGGCTTCTTGGAAAGCTACACTGTGCAAGTCTAGCTGTCTGGTACAGTTATCTCAGAAAGCAATGGACGACAAACTGTCAAACTGTTTGCATTCGGCTCATGCAACACAGCCATCTAGCAGCTGCTAATGATAACATGACAACAATGATAACTTTAAGTTGATTCCTGGAACAGACTACGAGAAATTTGGTCTTTAACAATTGCAGCCCATGCTATAAAATCTTGGGCATATCTTGATCAGACAGACTTACTACACATGTATTCTGGTACTGCTCTATCATGTAATTTAGGAACTTTCTCTGGGCCCCAAAAATCCTGATCGCGTAAAACCTTACTCATATATTGAGGGGCCTTGATAAGAATATGAAGAAGTTTTCAAGTCTAAACATGGTACTGGGTAACTTCCAAGTTGTTCCAAAATCAGTCACTCTGTACAAAATTATGTCAGAAGTGATTTATGCCAGATTCAAATTTTGGCCATCATAGAAACATTATTCATACATGCAAATCAGTTGCCTTTCGGCAAACCTCGTAATTTTGAACTTGAAATCGGTAATTTACGTGAATCGTATAGATTCATAGATCGGGGTTGGGGGTTCACCTTCACTGTTGCCATCATCATTGGCTGTTTCATACTACTTAAGTGCTGGCAGCTAGATTTATTGCACATGTCCACCATTCACACACAGATGTAATTCCTGAATATTTTGCAGCAAATTCCTATTCAAGTGCATTGGCCTGTGGTTCTGCATGTGCATTGGGACTTGGTTTGAGTAAGTCAGAGGAGTTGACAACACCAGGGGGAAAAAAAAAAAAATCTAAGTAGCGGTACTTTTACTCCGTTGCAATGATCTAAATGTCGCTTGCTACTTTTGTCAATTATTCGTTATCAACTCATTTGTTGATAGGCTTCGCCTTCCGCATTGGGCACTGGCTGCCTCTATCCAATTTAAGCGTTTGTGACATTTAAATCTAGTTTACCAATCAAACGACACAACAAAGTCACATGACCTCACACAATGTCTTCCACCGAGCTTCCTGGACACAGCTATTCACATTAGATAAGCCTGTCCCGCAAATCAATGTGCGTATGTGGCGGCCATGTTGGGAACTTTGTTGTTAAAATGCAGTCAATGGCACTCTACTCTTGTTTACATTTACACAAACAAAAACAGCACCATTTTTTTGTGTGTCCCATTGGGCTGTTAGAGCAAGCAGAATGGAGGCTCTGCAACCCTTTTAAGTGAGTGACTAAGAGGCATGGCACAGCATTTTTCATGTATTGTAGTATGTCTGGCACTTTCTGCCCATACGTGGATATTTCAGCTCACTTATAACTTGAGAAAACACTGTGCAGTTTAAAAAAAAAAAAAGTTTAGACTGCACTCACACATAACCCTCCAAAATAACATCAGAATTTGCACATTCGCTTTTTTTTCTACAGAATATTCCAGATTGCATAAATTATCCATCCATCCATCCATTTTCTTTGCCACTTATCCTCACGAGGGTCGCAGGGAGTGCTGGAGCCTATCCCAGCTGTCAACGAGCAGGAGGCGGGGTACACCCTGAACTGGTTGCCAGCCAATCGCAGGGCACATACAGAAAAACAGCCATACTGACAATCACACCTATGGGCAATTTAGCGTGCCCAAGTAATGTTGCATGCTTTTGTGATGTGGGAGGAAATGGGAGTGCCCAGAGAAAAGCCAGACAGGCACGGGGAGAACATGCAAAATCCACACAGGCGGGGCCAGGTTTGAACCCGGGTCCTCAGAACTGAGGCCAATGCTTTACCAGCTGAGTGTTAAATAAAAATAATCTTTGTTGGGGCTTGGGGACCCCCTTCCAGCCCTCCAGAGCCATTTTTTTTCCCAGGCAATGTTAAAGTAATATTTAAAAGTTCTTTACTGTCACCCAAGTATATGAATACATCAACCACACAGTATAATGAGAAATAAAACTAAAATAAAAGATACCAGATTGACATACAAGGAAGATGTTTTCATAAATACTGTCACCTAGTGCTGTTTTCTAGGTATTGCTGGAAATTGTGTATTGGCTTAGAACATATTTTGACAGTGTGCTTGTGCGTGGCATGTGCCTTTTAAAATTAATCTATAGCTCGTTCTCTGGATATCACTACTGTGGCTTCAATGTTGGAATTTTGTTGTGGCTTCACAAATGTTACAAAAAAGTATCAAAAAGAATTTGTGGTGGTAATTGTCCAGATTCTAACCTACCTGCTGTTGGCATATTGTTTACACACAATAATGATTTAAATTAGAATTTGTTCAACTCTTAAAGCATTCATTATACATTTTGGTTCCTCTCCAAGCTGCCATTTTTTGCGCCAGTCAACAGGAGATTTCACTGTTACAGTCAGTTAACAACACGTTTGTTTCCCGCACTTGCTGCTTGGGCTAAGTGGATGTGAGAGAACTGGCCCTACATGGCAGGTACTAATAGCTTTTTCCTCAGATTTTGCGGTAGTGCCCCACCTTTTATCATAGTGTCAGTGCAGACATTTGCATGGCCCACTGCAACATCTGGCCTATTGCTATTTAACAATGGCCCCCACCTATTAGGTGTGAAACACATTCTGTGCTCTGGATTTTAATGGGACGAACCGACTGAGTCATAGTTCAGTGTTGTCACAAACATGTCCTTAACTCATGAAAGAGTCCTATTGGGATCTTTAATACTGGGCTTTGGCAATGGACTGACATGCCTTAGTGAAGTATATCTGCTGCTTCTGCCTGATCACGCATGCTCTCTCCTTTTTTTATGCTAAACCATATGTACAAGAGCAATATTCTGCACCGCATTCTGCCTTCAAGGTTGTCCTCATTTGAGTTTGATCTCTTGTACTAGGAACTTGGTACCTACCTCCCTAAATGAATCTCTCATTAGCACAAAAAATTTATTTACAATTGGAACAGTGCATGCCCATAGGCTGCAGAATTCTAGATGTGTTGAAGGTCACACGGACATGAACCAATCACAAATTCAGCAAAGACCAAGTAAACTGAAAACAGTTTAATACCACAAAATGTTGCATAATATTAACATTATTCATATGTAAACTAATTTGATGATTGAACACAATTTTCCATTACATTTGCAATACAGTTAAAGAATAAGTTCGTGCACAGATAGCAATGTAGTTTCATAATTTCAAGGAAAGAAATGCATCTTAAAAAGTTGAATTCCTTTGTGCAATGCAGTTGAATTTTCTTGTTTATAAGGGCCTTCCATTTGAAATGAATGAGGACGTGTCTCTAGCTGGCAGCATTTTTTTCCCGTCATTTAAACAGTTAAGCAAGATGAAAGACTTCACCCAGGAGCCAATTGTCTGATTTCAGTTAATAAGGTGGTGTTGTCCTCTATCTCCTCCCTGCGCTCACCCACATACACACCAACTGACGTTAAACTCCAGAGAGCGCCAAGATAACGAGATGGCCCAGGAGATTCAGGACCAACTGGTCCGACAGGCTGAGCAACAACGACGACAGCAGGAGGAGAAAGATGCGGTAAGGAGAGATGTACACAAACACACATTACACTCACAACTTAGTATGACTGTAATGCCGCACCCGTTGGTTAAAAAGGGAATTCCTCCCCAATCCAAATCTTTAAACTGCTTTAGGGTGTAACTTGTACTGCCCTTACACTCTGACATCAGACATCTTATTAATATGCAGGGATCCTTAAAAACTGCAAGAAATATGGGATTTTTGAAAATTAATCTTAAAAATGACACAATTTTAAATTAAACTATCATGGGCAGAGAACGAGACAGAACAGGGGGTGAGAGGCGCCTTTTAAAAAGGTTTACGTTAGCTCTCGTTAAACTTGCTGTTACCATGTACAGTATATATCAGCAAACGTTAAAACGTGAAGAATCGGTTATATAAAATTAAAAGTGGGACTGTTCATTTTCATTTGCTGTTGCTTTTCAAAACACAGTCACAGTTCGTCCTCTGTATCTTTGTCGTGCGTGTGTGTGTGCGCGCGCGCGTGTATGTGTGTGTGTGTGTGTGTGTGTGTGTGTGTGTGTGTGTGTGTGTGTGTGTGCGCGCAGGCTATTGCTCGTAAGCTTTATGAAAAGGAGATGAAAGAGGAAAGACGACGACAGAAACACCTGGATGAAGAGTACTATGAGAATCCAGAAGGTGAGAATAGTGCTGCCTGGGGCTATTCCACTATGGTATGATTTAGAGCCTATTCTGAAATAATAAGTCAACAGCATTGTTTTTCATCAACCAACTTACCTGGCCATACATACAAATCAGTTGCCTTTCGGCAAAATTCCTTTTGAACTGAAAGTAAGCAATTTATGTACATCATATAGATCTGACTTTTTCCTGGGCCAGAGAGTTGCCATCGCTGGTGTAATCGGGTGTTTCATACTCCTTTAAAGCTGGCTGCTAAATCAATTTCACACATCCACCATCATCACAGATTTAATTGTGAATATTATTCCGTGGCGGACTGATATGCGCCCTGAGGTTCTGCCCCTGTGCTCAAAGTCACAGGCGTTGACCAGATCAGGAAAACAAACTTCAGCCGGTTCTGCTGTTAATAAGTCGTGGTACTTTTACTCGTTACAATGATCCAAATGTTGCTCACTACTTTTATTTATCAATTATTATTATACTGTATATTGTTATTGCAATGATTTTGTGTGGGAGAGAACGACTTAGGCTCCCACATAGGCTCTAGTTTGCTACACTTGTTTACATTTAGACAAACATAAACAACAGCTTTCATGTATTGTTGTATTTGGCAGTCTGCCCAAACATGGGCATTTTAGCTCACTTACAACTTGAAAAAACACTGCAAATAATTGCAGATGTTTTTTTGTAGTTTTGACTGTCCATACATGCAAAGCAATATCAAAATTTGTATATTCACATTTTATTTTGTATGTTTTTTAATTGCTCATGTTGTGCTTTGAAAAATTCGAAGTTACTACATTTACTCAGTATGAGTAATAATTTCACTGCCCACTTTTTACTCTTCAGTAATTTTTTTGTCAGGCCCTTGTGAGGAAAGGCATCTTGGCTAATGGCTGGATGGACTATTTACTTTTACTTGAGTCACATTGTCAATTAACAATGCTCTTACTTGAGGACAATGTTTGGCTAGTCAACCCACCTCTAGAACGGCTATCCTTTTATTGCCACTCTTACATTTTAAGCAACATTTTTGCTGTTCAGATCAGCCTGTGTGAAATTTGTTGCACTGATCTTTTGTATTTTTGCTTTGAGGTTCTACAGGCCTTGGTCCTGGTAGTTGTCCCAAGTAATAACGCAAAGCACATCTAACATCGGTAACGAGAGCTGAGCCGCTACTATGTTCTGCGTTAATTAGGAAACGCAGCTATGATTAGCCAATTAGTTTACTGATGCTGTTGTTAAATGTATTAAGCAACAGAGCGCTGTTTAGGATTGTCACAACACAGGATAATAAGGGCCAATAAAAACAGAAAAACATTGTACTTAATTTTCATTGTCGATTCATTTGGGATTAGCTTTTGAAATTGCTAATAATGAAAACTGAGGTGAAACAGTGATTTGTCACTATTTTTCCAGAATGTGAGCACATAAAGAGGTGTATGCTATTCATGCGGCACAGATCGAAGCAGGTATCGGATGCAATTGGAAATGGGCCTGGCTCAAGCTGGAGCCCAAAACAATAAAGCAAAGAAGTGAGGCCATTTGAACTGTAATCTTAAAATTGTACATCAACATGTGCATAAGTGTTGTAAATATGTTTTTCTCTCTGAAGAATTTAGATTTTCCTTATTGTGCTCTTAAGAGTCTTCCAGATTGTTTAATTTACGTTAAAATATATATTATTTTAAATTCCTGCGGGGCCTCAGGGGATGCCCCCATACGCCATACTATTCTGGTCAGACATGGTTACCTAAAACCTCACCTAAAACATTTAATCTCCTGTTGAGTGGAGGAAGTATGAAAGGATAACTTACAACAGTGGGCAGCCATTGTCAGCAATTGATATGAAAACGGGCCATCTTTCACATTTTTGATCGCATGGATACATCGTATAGCCAAATACCAAGAAGGTCATTCAATCGAGAATTTGAGAACATTTCTGAAATTGTTTAATTTTTTTTTTTTTTTTAATGTGCTCATTTTTATTTTTTGTGACAACAAATAAGTGAGTGGGATGGTGTTTGATGACTGTAAAACAATGTCGACAATGATAAACGAATATGAGCTGTTTGACTGTTTACTGAGCTAACTTGTTTAGTTTGAAGACCATGCATTTGGACGTCACAGGATGGAGTGTTTTAGAGCCAATTCCGGTCGGCGTTTTTTTTTTTTTTTTTTTTTCCCCTGGAACAAGGAACAAACCAACAACAATGGCGATCATCGAACCGTGCCTGCTATAACAAATGGACCTAGATCAGGCAAAATAGGGCAAGAAGGGATTTATCCGGGCCTGATCATCTCTAGGTTGAAATGCATTATTGTCCATTTTAGATTTTAACCTGTCAGACATGATCATAAATTATTAGGTACTGCACTCTAAAGCATAAAGTTTTGGCTACTGCAATATCTTTATTCTTTCTACACTTCATATCACGTCCCATCATGTCAGTTCCCAGTTTGTTCCTTTTGAAGTCATACATTCTTGTGATCCTCCATTCTTTTATTTAAATACATTTCCACTGACTTGATGGGCTATTATTTCAGGATACTAACTAGTACCATATTATGCCCGCTACTTTCTTCCTTGGCAGGTGCCCCCACTAATTTACTAACCACGGATGTTCATATTTTGTCGTTGTTACTTTTCACCTCTCAAGTGCCATTGAACCATCTTTTTTGTTAAATGTCACCCTCTTCCCAACATGTCTCCTTCATCTACTTACGATCAGCTGTGAGACAACCCCTCGACCTTGACAAGCCCACACGTCACACATCGAGCTCCCCAGGCCCACACGATCTGTATTCTCCAGTGAATTCCCAACGTGATTACTCACCAGATTCTAGTTTGGTAGAGTCAAAAAGGAGCAGGAATCCGAAACAGGATCCAACAGCTCTGCACAGCCGTTCCAGGTATCCCGAGCATTTCGTGGGTGGAGAGGGAGGGCGGGCCAGACATGCCGATCCATATCCAGATGACTTGCTCTCCCCCAAAGGCAGGCATGGGGACAGGTATCCCAATTATGAACCCGCAGAAACTAGGAGACCACGTGACGTAAAGGCAGAGGACACCGATAGAGCGGTGAGAAGAAAAGAGAGGCCGGCTCATTCTCCACAGAGTCCCAAGGAAAGAGACAAGGGCTGGGATAGAGACCGGGATAGGAGACCTGACAGAGAGAGTGGCAGGGAAGTAGGACATGACTATCATTTGAGGAAACATCAAAGGTCAGACAGGGAGCAGGACAGGAGGATGGCGAGAGGAGGAAAAGACGGGGAGCACTCCAGAGATAGAGGACATAGCGAGGACGGCTATGAAGTGATAGAGAAGCACACACACAGAGGCAAGGATGGACAACAAGCAAGGGCGAAGAGCAGGGAAACGGTGCGTGATAATATCAGCGAGCTGAGGGGGGGCAGAGTGTCCCGTGAGGAAGAGGAGGATGACACGGAGAGGGCGAGGATGGCCAGGGGTCGCCAGTGGGTTCAATCCGGCCCCGACGAGGTGTTTGAAGAGCACAGGAACAACGAAAAGAGAGGTGGCAGGAGAGATTTGTGGGAATCTTCCAGGAGTCGTACACCCACCAACAACGAGACAGGTACCACCCTGAGCCTCCGTCTCAGTTCTGTGGAAGTTTGCGTTGGTGTGTTGTGGTTGCCTGTTGCTTTGCCAATCTCAGGTGGTGCAATGATCTAAAAGCTCTAATGAACACATGACTGCTCACGGTTTGTCAGCTTGATTTTAATGACTTGAAGTGATTGTACTTGCTGCTTTTCTGTTGTATTCACTCTCTTTCAGTCTGATCATATTTATAATGCTTAGAATTAAGTGGGTGAAGTTATGTTTTGGGAGAAGTATTGCTGTATTAGTCTAGTAGGAGTGCAAGTCTGTGATTTTCAAAATGGACCTCAGGGCTGCTCAGCAACTTATTATTCTGCTTGATCACAAAAGTATTCCAAATGATTAAATACAGTGTGAGAGTGCATACCCCCGCTGCCCTTTTAAGTACCTTCATCGCTTCATAATCTCCCATTATCAAGAAGAAATTCCTGTAAATTTGAAGTGATTGTCTTGGCTGTGATAATCAGTTGTTGAGACATTTCCACTGCTTTCTTGTAACTAAAAGAAACGCTCAACTGAAGGTTAATTTTTAAGTTCAAAGTTTAATGTTGCAGCTTCTTACATCAAGCAAGTACTCCATTGATTCTAATCAGTACTATAATGTGCATTTGCACAGGTCAAATTGTGCACAAAGAGAGTGGAGCAGTTGTTGAAGCAGAGTATGGACTCGGCGAGGCCACAAGGGACCTGACCAAGATGGATTTGCGTGTGCAGGAGCTCAAGGACTTGGAGGTGGCCAAAAGAATGCAGGAGGAAGAAGTCAAGGTGAATGTCTGAATAAATGTGTTTACACAGAGCAGCCACATGATTTTGGTTGTGTACTTGCACTTTTAGTTTGCATGAATTTAGAACTGCTCTGCATCACACTGAGCGCATCTTATTAATTGGCGTTATTGGAACTGTGTATTGTGCAACTGGTCGTTAATGTTGTTCGATCAGTGTAAACTTAAATTAAGCATAGCTTAGTAAGCAAAGTAGGCACTGCAGCATTAGGGTGGTGATCCATTCCCATTAAACTGCACACCAATCAGAGGGATCCTAAAACTGTCTCCTGTCTAGACTTGTGCCGTTCGTGATGAACAATGACATCATATGCCAATGATTCAGTATTTGACACATTTTACTACAATCTGTAAAATTTATGTACAATAATTTATCACCCAGCTTGCTGAGGATAAACTTAAAAGTCTGTGTGCTTAATGTTCTATTTGGATGTTTTTGTATCAGGTTAAACTGTCTCATCAGCATTTTACCCATTTTGAATACAAACCCCAATCCCAATGAATTTGAACTGTTGTGTAATATGCAATTTAAAACAGAACACCATCATTTGCAAATCCTTTTAAACGTACATTCAGTTGAATACCCTACAAAGATATTGAATGTTCAAATATTGTTTTTAATCCGTTATTTTTTATTTTATTTTTTTTGTAACGGCTGCTGCACATTCCAAAATGTGGGCCTCTAAAAGCTGGAATAGGCATAGGCATGTTTACCACTGTTCTTTTAACAACACTCAATAAGGATCCTAGTTGTTTAAGCTTTATTGGTGGAATATTTTTTCCCAGTCTTGTTGCTGTACGACTTCAGTTGCTCAACAATCCGTAGTCTACGCTGTCATATTTTATGATTCATAATGCGCCACACATTTTCAATGGGTGGCAGGTCTGAACTTTTACTGATTCTATTGAGAAACTCTAATACTCATTCACAGATGCTAAATTGTGTTCAATCAGTTGAAAAAACACAACTCGCAAAAGAAGTGATTGATTTTGTTTGTTTCAGGCAAGCAAGAGCCATGTGCGTGCAGCCCAAGTTGCACAAGATGAGGTACCTGGCCAAGAACTTTTTTTCTACACTCTTTTGATATTGCTCAGCATCTGTTTTCATATCCAATGATGAATAAGATGACCCTGTGACTGTCTACAAATAGTATTTTTGTTCCTCCATGTCATTGTTATTTTACAAGAGTTATTGTTGGTACAAAATCCTTCATTCCATATCACTGTCATGTGGTAAAACTCCTGTGTCTAAATTTGGTCAATTTTTGATTTTCTCATAAATTAATACTATCCCTTTGTCCCCCTGTGGGTTGATTTTTTTTTTTTTTTTTTTTTTTTTTTTTTTTTTTTTTTTTTTTTTTTGAGATACGAGGAATCTGTCTGACAGCGTTGATAATACTATCAATGCTATTTTACCTAAATCAGGAAATGGCCCGGCTGCTGATGGAACAAGAGAAGAAGGAGTACAGAAAACATCGAGAACGTGAGAAAGAGCGGGAGAGGGGACGGGAGGAGAAGGTACGGGAAAAGGACAGGGAGCGCTCGACCATGGAGAAAATGGCTTTGGAAAAGAGGCGACCGGAGGGAGACCATCGGGTGTGTTTCAATTGTTTTGTTGTTCATTGGTAGTTCTAATTCTATTGGGACTTTTAGAAGGTACATATCAGAAAGGAAAGGAATGATGCTTAGCATTTACAAACCGCTGTAGACTAGAAGTGTATATCCATCCAGGACTCTCGTTTGATGTGTGTCCTGCGTCTGAGACAACCAAACATTAGCAGGGACGGATGAAGTAATTTCAATCTGCATCCGTGATGATAAATTGCAGGGAACTCGTTGTTCTTGGGCTTGGACTCATTGTTTCCAAACATTTGCATCCTGGGACTTTCATAGTCTCAAGTGTAAAATGATCTTTGGCCATCCATTTTCCATAGCCCTTGTTCTCATTAAGCTCTTTGGTGAGCTGAAACAGAGCATTTAACATTTTTTTCCTCTCACAGCTTCTTGCATTAGATCTCATTTGGTGAGGTACACCTAATGTTTTGACTACTGAGTGTGTTTGTTTTCTTTATCGGTTTTCAGTCAAATTCGGATGACGTTGTTCGACCTCGAACCCGAGAAGACCATGACCAGCAGAGGCACAGGAACCACCACAAGCCTACCAAGTAACAACACTCTTCACTTCTCCATTCAGCCAAGAAGCCTAAGTGTCCAAATTATATTTTGTATCATTTGTAATATTTTGATTGAGTGTCAATGTTGACTCACCAGGCCATCTCATCCTCGCCCCCATGAGTATGAGAATGTGAACCCTGGTTACGGCTATGCCGACCACGGTGCTCCCCAGCGGGTGTCTGCCAGACCTGAGGCCGCGTACAAAGGTAATTGGTTCTACTCACTGAACGCAAATAGTCGATTTTTGACATGGCCAACACCCTTCGTGCAATTTGGACAACTTGCAAGAAACGTTTTAATAGATCACTGTAAATGTTGTTTATGTATGTTAAAAATATTAACAGGCAATGTATGAACTGCCTTAAGAAGTCAATATCAAAGGCTGTTCCCCCCCCCTCCCCCCATTTTGATTATACATCATTTATTGTACAGGAGGTCCTAGATTTAGAATAGAATAACAAAACAATGTCAGACGCATCATAGTCTATCATTAACCTATGCTAAGTTGTTGGGAAAGTTTAAAAAAAACACTCTTGGGCTACTGTTGTAAAACAAAATGAAAAACAGTAAGGATGCTGGAAAATGAGCATACTTTCTTGTGCTGCGGGATGGTTAGTAATGTTGAAATGTCATCCCAGGTGTGTCAGGCAAGTGTTCCAGGGATGGTGATATATATTGTTTCCATTATTTTGTATGGGAAAGATAATTGCAAACTATAAGGAAAGTAATTGTTTCACCTTGGAGGTATCACAGTAATCACTTTAATCAAGCTACTCTTCACTAACGCGTTAAGAGAAAGAAGCCAGGATAAATGATGCCAGCTGTAATAAAGAAAAAAGTGATTTCAGGAAAAACCTCAATTCTAGTTGCGTGAACCTGCTGATGGATGTCTCGTCTACTTTTACAGGTGCCTATTACAAGCGGTGACTCAGGCTCCAGACAGGCTGTGAGTCCTCCTCTGTCTTCTCCCTTATTTATCCTCATCTTTGTCCATTCACACTCTGCTGACCAAAAGCCTTGGGACAATCTGAGTTGGCAATAGATGTTTTTTTTTTTTTTTAAATTATTAATCATCTCCCATACCAGCCCCACTATGAGAAAACAACCGTGCAGGAATCTCACTCATCTTTTTAACCCTTTTTTGGGCATGGGGGGAATAGTGTATTTATTTCTTAAATTTAGATTGTCATACCTGTCAAAGAGCCCGAAGACCAGCCTCATCTCATCCCGTCATCCCCAAAGTTCCTGGCGGTCTAAACAGAGGCTGCATTTACTGCAATGCGTCATCACAAGGGCTCCGGGCCTCTGACCCACGCCGCCCCATCCGCTCACATTCCTTGACATCTTTGTTTTCACGGGACGTGCCTGCTCAGTCCGGCGCGGCCTCCACATTTGGCAGCTGCTTCTTCCACCTTAAAAGCTGTCGTCATTGGTGTGCCATGAACAAAAGTGCAAAGGAGACATCTTTTTTTATTTCATTTTATTCTATCAATCAAGATGTTGGCAATTGATCCTTCACTTGTCGAATAACCTTTTTTTCACACTCCAGAGGCTTTTGATAATGAATGGATTATATTCTGTGTGACTCACTGTTCCTGCTTTCATTATGGCAGAACATTTTAAAACTACAAGCCTTTCAACGTCATATAAAATAAACAAAAGCAGGGGTGGGGAACCTACGGCTTGTGGTCCATTCATGGTCCGCCAGAGCTTTTGATGTAGCACACCATACAGGTCTAAAAATGGATTAAATTGGACTGGAGCTGTTACAAAACCAACATTGCCATAAAATAGAACAATAGGCATGTTTTTGTTAATCATAGTGAAATAGTTATGAGCACATCTACCATGTTTGGGTTCATGCAAGTAGAATGGAAATTGGCCATAGGTGTGAATGTGAGTGCAAATGGTTGTCTCTCGCTCTGCCCTGCTCAGTCAGTCAGGCTTTGGCAAATGAGAAGTGCAAGATCATTGCTTGTGCTCGTGAGACTGAATATCTGATTATTCATTGCTGTGTGAGTGAGAGATTTTTTTTTTCATGTGCTACCAAACTTACCAAGAAAGGGAACAGTCACAATCTTTCATACTTCTCTGCTTAAAAAGGGAGATGTTTATTTTTATAATTTTCTGCTCTTCCCTCTGATTTGTTTTTATTATTATTTTTTTTTTAACATAATAGAAGCTCATTTGGAAGGAAGGCAATGCATTCAAGTGAATCTGCTTGGAACAGTGACTTCAAATGCACACCAGTCCTCAAACGTTTGTTTTTACTCCATGTTCCATTCTGTTCATATTGAATAAGGTGAGCGTGTAAGGAAAAATTAAATCCTTAAATTGGTTTTCAAATGAAATATATCACCTTCCTGCCTCTATCTCCAGCCGTGTCATGTATGAGTCAATGGTTCATTTGTAATGTGTATCGTAGCTATTCTCAAAATGGGATTTGTGCCATATTTGTCATTTTTTAAGCACTCGTGAATGAAAGACTGGGCCTCCAAAATCAATTTAAGAGCGCCACCTTGTGGGGTTATTAAGCATGAGCACTTGTGAGTATGTGTTTGTTGATCTTTTCTGATAATGGACATTGGGAAATAGACAGAACTGCTCAGGATGTGTGTACTAGTTTGTGATGTGTATTCACTTCATGTCCAATATTGAACAGATCGTTTTCTTTTTTTTACTTTTTTTTTTCAACAGGGCTTATATGCAATCTCGTCTTAAATCAACACGTGCTGGAACAGTTAGGTGATTGCTTTTACTTATTGCATCAAAAATTGTAATAAAGAAGCTTTCAAAGTTGGCGACCTGTTTTAGTTTTCATGCCAGGGCTTCACTTAACCACAAGTATCATACTTTAAACCTGCACAGCAGGTGTTAGTTTCATTCGAGCCTCTCCTTCAAGACAAGCTGAAATAAAATCTGCATGTTAAATAAAAGTGAAAAGAATTAGGTTACTTGCTTTCGAGGTGAATTCTGTGTCCTTTACGTTATCGATGTTAAATGTGTCTCCATTGTCTGTCAGATTGTCTCCTAGTCTGCACGAATGGAAAACCAGTTGGTGGGAAAAACCCGTTTGTAAGTACATTTTAACCTTCAGCTGTGTGCCTATGCAAATATTAACACCAATTATACCGAGGAAAGGCAATGATGACGGTGTTTTTTATTGAAACTGAGCTGAAGGAGCACCTCAATAAATTAGAGCGTTGTTGAAAACTTAATCTTTTCAATAGTTTGACTCTTAATAGTAAAATGTTGCTCTATTAAACAGAAAAATGCTTTTAAGAAGGACAAAACTAGTATTTTACTCATTTTGATAATTACGTATGGAATATATACAGTGGGTACTGAACGTATTAAGACCGCCTTAAATTTGTCACTATTACATTAGTCAACTCAAGTTCCATTTTCCCTCAATGTACACACATAACTGAATTGACATTTTTATACAGATTTATTAAGTAGGAAAAACTGAAATATCACAATATTAAGACCCTTTGCTCAATATTTAGTCGAAGAATCCATTTAAGTCTTTTAGGGAATGATGCAACAAGTTTTTTCACACCTGGATTTGGGTATCCTCTGCCATTCCTCCTTGCAGATTCTCACCAGTTCTGTCAGGTTGGTTGAACCTTGGTTGACCAGCCATTTTCAGGTCCCTTCAGAGATGCTCAATTGGGTTTAAGTCAGGGTTCTGACTGGCCCATTCAAGAACAGTCACAGACTTGTTCTGAAGCACTCCTTTGTTAGTGTAGCTGTGTGCGTTGGGTCATTATTGTGTTGGTAAATGAACCTCTGGCCCAGTTTGAGTTCCAGAGCACTCTGGAAAAGGTTTTGGTCTAGGATACCCTTGTAGTTGGCTGCATTCAGCTTCCCTTTGATCGCCACAAGTCATTCGGTATCTAAAAAATAATCCATACTTCACTGTTGGGACTGTGTTGGACACGTGATGACGAGTGCCTTCTTTTTTTTTTTTTTTTTTTTGCCACACATACGCTTGGAATTAAGGTTTAAAAAAAAAAAAGTTCAATGTTGGTCTTATCATACGATATAGTTTTATTTCTCACCATCTTGGAGTCCATTTGTGTTTTAGCAAACTTCATGTAGGCTTTCACATGTCCTGCACTGAGGAGAGACTTACGTCGGGCCGCTCTGCCATGCAGCCCAGACTGGTGGAGGTATACAGTGATGGTTGACTTACAAGAAATTTCTCCCATTTCCTGACCGCATCTCTGGAGCTCAGCCACAATAATCTTTAGGTTCTTCTTCGGCTCTTTCCCTAAGGCTCTTTTCCCTCGACTGTCCAGTTTGGCTGGGAGGCCTGTTCTAAGGTTCTCATCATCCCAAATATCTTCCAGGGAAGGATTATGGAGGCCACTCTGGTCTTGGGAACCTTAAATGAAGTACTTTTTTTTTTTTTTAAATATATTTATATTTTTGTAACCTTGGCCAGACCTGAGCCTTGCCATAATTCTTTCTTTGAGCTGTTCAGCCTTTTCCTTTGACCTCATGATTCTCATATACTCTGATATGCCCAGTGAGCTGTAAGTTTCTTGTTTTTTTCCCAATCAAGTCCAATCAGTATAATCAAATACAACATGACTACAATGAATGTTTAGAAGATGATCAGAAGAAATGGACAGCACCTGAATTCAATGAGTCACAGCAAAAGGGTCTGAATACTCATGGCTGTGTGATGTTTTTTCATTCCTAAATCTCCAAGAAAAAAATCATTTTTTTTTTTTTTCCAATGTGGGGTGCTGTGTGTACATTGAAGGGAAAAAAAATTACATTTTAGCAAATGGGTGCAGTATAGTCTGAATACTTTACATACCCACTGCATATAGTGTTTTAAAGCATTCATTGTTCATTCATGAAACTATATAATATACAAGTTTCTCTTTTTGAACTGTACTGAAATAGATTTTCTGTGATTGTTCAAGTTTTAAAACTTTGGTTCAGTACTGTTCTCGCTCTTTCAAGACTCTAACATCGCTCAAAATGACTTGCTCACAGTTCTCCAAATAAGAGGAAAGCGTGCTTGCTTCAAGGTGTTTATTTTTTACTTCCAGATGCTTACAGTAAAACTTCAAAGAAAATATTGTATATTCAAACCATATAATTTTATCTAATAAAAATCTGCTATCTTATTGCTGCCATAATGTGAAACACCATTGATGGGGTGATGGAAATTTCAAAAACCTTCAAACAACTACTACTTTAACACACAGAGCATCAACACATACAAACAAGCGTATAGTGTATATTTTCTTTGCTCTGTGAGAACAACATACTGAAGCAGAAAAATATGGCACTCTAATACACTGAATGGGGATGGATATCCTCTTCTTTTTTCAGTTAATTACGGTGCATCTCTTTGTGTGGACCTCAGTGCCGCCCGACAAGTCAGACAGCACAAAAATGGCATTACATTGAAAGTGTGTAACTCTAAATTTAAACTTGTCTATATACTAAAACACATCAAATCTGTGACACAATGAGGACGTAAATGATGAACTGCCATATGACAGGGCTTTACTGTAATATCTGACTAATAAAAACGCACACTGGAATTCACGTTAAACACACTTGCACAATCCTGAGATGCATGAAGAGCTGGTTTCGAAAACGTTGGGAACAACTCACGCACTCTTACCATGCCAAACTGCCATTTTACATGAGCAATGGCAAGTGTTCCTCATAAGGTGTCTTATCCTTCTCTTTAATTGACAGCATTCGCAGTAAATCAGGCCTCTGTCAACGGAAAGGGTTACACCCATCATCTTCACCATTGAGTGAAGCTGGTTCACCAACATACCACACATATTCTCTCAGAGTCTACGTGTGGCAACACCACTACCATACACAGTGTGTTCTTATGTCATCACCAAACTGCAAAGTTAGATTCTTGAAAACGATAAAGATTTACTCGAGCGTTTCCGGTGAGAGCAGTCCATTTAAATACGCTTGGCAATAGTTGCATGTATCCTGGCCTGAAACGCTTCAGTTTGTCGATTCACAACCAAACTTAAACAAAAAAAATCCACTTTTCCTGCAGGATTGGATACACGTTGCACACACGACCAGAAACAATGACTGAAATGTTTGAGGTGAAAAATTCCCAGGCAAAGTTTCTAGCGGTGCGGGCAACAGAACAGCTGTGAACGTTACCTGCAGAGACAAAATGTAACACGGACAGTCAAGTGTCAAATCATCACTGCTGTTTGTGTGTTATGAGGATAACTCGGTCTTGCAATTCACCTGCGCTCACGGTCACAGCGCTCACCTGCTCCAGTGAAGACCTAGAAGAAGCCAGCGCGTCGGTGGAGCGTCAAAGGTGAGTGTTTTTCACTCCTGTGCGTTTCTCACCTCGGCTGCTCAGGTGTGAGTGCAGCTGTCTATCAAGCCCAGCACGCCGTGTTTAGACATGACGGGTGACACCCACTGGAGGTGCACACCCACATCCCCTACCGCTCTCCTCGCCTTTCACTCCATCCAGACATTATGTAAATGGACACACATAAAAAAACTAGCTCCCCGTGTTCTTCACAGCCAAATAAATAGAACTTGATCTATTGTTTTTTTAAGTTATGAAGCCATAAAAAAAAGGCTAAAAGTGCTTCTTCCGGAATAACCGGTAAGCACTCCGGGGAACTACTCGGAAATTATCGAAGCCAATTACACCTTAAATGTCAGTGAGCAGCTTACACATGTGCACAGTCTCAAGTTTTTATCCAAACGCAACACAAGTTAGTTGTCCTCCAGTGACAAACAATCCATCAGATTGAGCTCCACACTTACTCATAAATTCATTTTAATTCCTGTGTTCACTTCACTTTCGTTCACTTCGCAGAACTCATTGAACCAGGAAGCATTTTAATGTTTTCACACTACTCCTTGCAGAGGTTCCAACATGACACTACAGGAAGTGCCTACCCCCCCCCCACACACACACAAACACACAAAAATCTCCTTGGGAGTCTTCAAAAGTGAGATGGGCCGTTTGGCCAGGGGGCACTTGCGCACTGTGCCTGATGCAGGAATGATATCTGAC